>NC_136433.1:98913278-100113278 GCF_052849685.1 Lactuca virosa | reverse complement strand
CGGACACAGGAAACTACTCAAGCAAATCTATTCTTATAACGAGAAACTGTACTAGCATACAATGCTAAGCTCATACTATCAGGCATAACCTAAACAGGATATCCTACTACTATCTACTCAATACTAGCATGCAATTCTCATGAAGCTGAAACACATATAGCAGGCACATAAGGCATCCTCCTAGATCCTTAGTCCTATTCTAGCATGCTGTTCTACTGAAACTGAAACTGACAATCATAACATAAACTTTTATGGGTAATTTGAGAGTACTTACTTGAGCTCGGCTGATTGCATGCACCACACCCTTTTTCTCTTTTCAAAGTTCTTTTCCTTTCTAAAAATTCTCTTTGTTTTTCTAAAACTCTTTTCTTTTTAAGTTTCTTTTTCCGGCAATTCTTTCGAAAACATTTTCTTTTGAAAATATTTTACCATTTCCTTAGTTTGAGTCCAGTCATACCCGAAAGTGTGCCTGAATCCCTCAAACCAAGGCTCTGATACCAACTTGTAACATCCCAAAAATACAACCCAAAATTTTTTGCTTTAACATTAACTAAAAACATAATTCCGAATATCATATAATCAAGCCACGTGCCGTGTATCTCAAAAATTCATAACAATGTATCAAATCAAAACTGATATCATGAATATATGGAAAATATCTGAATAAAACTCCCAGGATAAATTGAAGTTGTGGTGTGTGCCATGCCATCATCCCGAGCTCTTCCCCTTACTAACGGAAGTACCTGAAATCAAAAACTGAAACTGTAAGCACAAAGCTTAGTGAGCTCCCCCAATCTACCACATTCCATACAATAGCATATAAAGCAACTACTGGGCCTTGCCCACTGCATCAGACCGAAGTCCGGAACACATAACACAAAGACATGCTTGAATCACAAAGAAATCAAGCACACTGAACTACTGCATCGGACCGAAGTCCGGAACTACTGCTAACTAAACGGGCCGGCATTGTGGCCGTAGACCCGTTCCTACTGGAAGGAAACTCACTTCGTAACGCTGGCTGCTGAGGTGCTAAGTCTGAAACTGCCTGACTGCTGCTCCGGAACTCCCCGGCTACAAATCCCATAAACACTAAATCAGATACTGATAACTAATCTCAAGGTAAAGTGACTATTTTACCCCTGGTCAAAGTCAACTTCCTGGCCAAAGTCAACTTCCTGGTCAAAGTCAACTTTCAGTTGACCGGACTCGCCGAGTTGGGCCGCCAACTCGCAAAGTCCCTCTCATCCTTTCAGATCCTCTACTCACTTCTGCTCGTCGAGTTTGGCAAAGACTCGACGGGTCCTTTTTCGATACTAACATCGAGTCTAATCTTCATCCGACTCGCCGAGTTGTATGAACAACTCGTCGAGTTCCCTTGAACAGAAGAACACACCCAGTCTTTGACTCGCCGATTTGTATGAACAAATCGTCGAGTCCGACTGCTTCCAGATCCAAGTCTTAACTCACTGAGTCCTTACTCTACTCACTGATTCACCCTAAACTCTCAAATGGAGAAAATCGGGGACTCGCGACTCGACTCGTCGAGTCTGAAGAACGACTCGTCGAGTCCCATGCATGCCATTACTATACAGTCGATTTTTCTCAATTCCAATGCATCCAATTCATAGATCTAGGGTCCTAGGACTGATTTCACACGTAAAGTTTCTAACTTTACGTTCATGCATGCTCATGATAAGCTAAAAAGCCCAATAAGGAGCTAAAAGAGGAGATCTAGGTTTGGAATGGGTGCGTAGCTCAATAAAGGTGGCAACCTTGAGCTGAAGGAGTCCTGAAGTGCTTAGATCTGAAACCCATTCGACTTAACTACCCATGAATCGACCTCAAGGTCTAGAAAAGGCTCAAAAACAAGACTAGCAAGCTTTTATGGAGATCTACATGATGACAAGCAAAGATTCGAGCTTTATACCTTGATGGAAGCTGGAAGGACACACTAAGCTCATATCTTCTTTGCTCCTCTTAAGAACCCCTCTTCTCTCTTCTTCTTCTAACTTCAAAATGCACAAAAATCCTCCACACAATGAGAAATATTCCAAGAATGCTTAAAGGGAGGCTAGGGTTTAGTAAGGGACGTTCTGAGGGTGATGGAGGCAGGTTTGAGGCGCATAATGATGTTTAAATAGGGTGCAAACCCTTGAAATTAGGGTTTCATTCAGACTGGCAGACTCGTCGAGTTGCCAACTTAAGCCGCGAGCAATCCCATCTCTACTCGACGAGTCGGGCTTCTGACTCGTCGAGTACCCCTTAAGAAATGAAAAATACTTTATTTAAATCTCATACCAGAAATGGGGCGTTACACCTCATCAATCATAAAGTCACTATCTTCATCTTCACTGTTTTGATTCTCAAACTCAATGTCATCAGGCTCCTCTTGTCTCCACTCATCATTGAAAGGAATATTATCTTGGCCTTCAAACCCATTAAATGGGATGCTATCTTGGTCTTCAAACCTTTCAAAAGGTTGAAAGTTTCTCATTAACTCATCATCTATGTTGATGTTAGTTGAAAATTCATTGACTCCTTAAGGATCATTATCCATGACAACCCTATACCCCTCATCTGCAAATCCTTCTACACCCTCACCATTAGATTTGTTCATGTCAAGTTCTTCATTCACATGAATCTCTTTGTTTAACTCTTTTTCTGCATCAACTGCAACAAACTCAGAATGCACAAATTCAGGATGCATTGGCTCAACATCCTTACCTTTATCAACTTCACCACTTGCCATTGTTTTTTCACCACCTTCCCAATCCAAGTTAAGCTTTATACTACAAGACGATGCCCCTTTACTATGTTTCCAACCTTTAGATCTACTAAATTCAGGTGTTGCTGATTTGTATAAGGTTAATGCTAACCCTAAATCACCTTCACCAACATCAATTTGGATTGGAGTTACCACTTTATGAGCAACTACAGTTGATGAGGGTCTAAGAGGATCCTGATTGTCCATGTCTTCTATTATAACCCTTCTTGGACCACTTGGGGACATAGAATATCTAAGCAAGTTCGTTTGACCAGCTCTGTGTACACTTTAATCATTTTGTTATGGGTAACATACCGTAAGAGATTACGCACATCATCATCGTTACCTAATGCTCGGAGTCCAAAGTCAAATCCTTCATTAGGCAAACGGAAATGGTAATACATGATTTCAGTACCATCATACCCTAATTCTCTCATCATCAAGTCTAGTTCATGCACAGAAAATTCATCAATGTCGACAACATCAAAGTACCTTACTTGCCCATTAATATACCTGATATTTGGAAACTTTATGAAACTCCCTCCGTGATGAAGTTCAATAGAGAATATGTTGGGGTAACCATCTTCAAAACAGAAAGAGACGATTGTTAGAGTTTTTCAAAGTTTGAAGCTTGATCATCAAATACAAAGTTTTTTGAAGTTTTTTCAAAGTTTGAATCTTACCATAAACTTCTTGAACGTTAACATTCTCTCCAACATTTCTAAGTCCCCATATTTTCAAAAGCATGAACACAAGCCAATTCTCAGACAATCGTTAGGGTTTTTCCGTATGGCTAATTGAGGTATGAGTAGAAGACGAAGGAGTGAAGTACAGTTTGCAATCTTATTAATTGAAGTGGCGACAACGGAGTCTAGGACCTAAAATGACCAAAATGCCCTCACATGGAGGGCACGTGATGGCATTAACGGCTCCAAACAAACGGACAATGACATAATGGACTAAAAACCCATGAAAACCTTGATTTTGGACCTTTGGTGCAAGCTGGAAACTTTTTGGACCCCATCCAAAGGTTTTGGCAAACCACAAGGACCAAAACAAAAGTCAAGGACAGTCACTATCAAATGTTGGATTATACTTGCGTAGACCTGTCTTCACCCATGATCAGTTATATGTAGTTGTTTCTTGTGTAACAAGCAAAAAAGGTTTGAAGGTACTCATATCTGACGAGGAAGGTCGTTCAACTAATAAAACAAAAAACGTTGTCTACAAAGAGGTCTTGCAACGTTTATAGTTATTTATCGATTTCAGTGTTTCTTCTTCACCTTTCAATAATAACAATAGCTATAAACTTTCTTTTTATAATTATTATGCACTATATATAAATGTTTTGGTAATTTTTTTAATATGTTCCCCCGCGTTTAACGCTGGTTATAATCTAGTTTCATGCATAAGAAACTTATTTTACACGTTCAGTCCCTAATCTTTCAAAGGTTATCAATACTCCCCCAATTCTCGTTTTGCCTTATTTAGTGGTAGTTTCACGTATGACAAGCTACCCCTTCTACTTTCCTTATTTTTTAATAAACTTTATTTAATTTTATTTTATTTAAGTTTCTCATTATGAAAACTAATACCCTTAATTACTTTAAATGTGATATAAACCCCCTGTTAACTTATTTAAACCTATTTTAATTTATATTGTCACATTTAAACAATTTAACTATTCAAAATAATTAACCAATATATTCTATTATTTTAAAATGTCGAAACTCATACAACCCCAACTTATGGGTGTTAGAAGCTCGCAAGTGTGGGTGAGATGATGTATATGCAAAGGAGAAGAAAGTTGAGAGACGGTTATGGTGGAGGTGTCAAAGTCAGTTGTGGTCTTCGTTTGAGAGGTGTGTCATGTTAAGTTGAGATATTAGGTTTAATTCAAAGTTAATGGTATACCAGGATAGTTCTTTTGGAATGAAAGATAATATGGAGAGTATCTCCAGACGGATGGAGGATAAAAATTTTGCGGCGGTATCGAATGATCTAAAGTATGTTGCTTAAATTGATATGAAAGAGATGAAGAAGAAACTATATGTGGGATACTTTAACCTAGCCTTATGTATGAATGAGCAAAACAGAAATTGACAAATCGACAAAACCTGATAAAATAAAACTGAACCCAAATTGTCGATTTTGGGTTTAGATTTTTCAAAATCATAAACTTCAGTTTGGGTCTGATTTACATATTTAAAAGCGAACCACTAAAACCGAAAGGAACTGACCCAAACCCAAAAAACAGACTCGATATACATATTATAAAGTATTTAATATATTTTAATAAATTGTATATGTTTTATTATATATATATATATATATATATATATATATATATATATATATATATATATATATATATATATATCAAAGTTTCAAAACCCTAACCCCATATGTAACATCTAGTTTCAGAATGTTTCTGATTTCTGGATAGCAGACCGTAATTTGATCGAGTAAAGGTCTTCGACTTCAAGGGAATAAAGCTTAAACATCATTAGATGTTGATAATGTTGGTTAAGTGATTTAAGCCCTTAAATTATGCTTTTAAGCTAAGGGGTAAAATAGGAAAAAGTGACATTTAGACTTCTTACATGAATTAATGAATTTAGTTCCGTATGTATTAAGTCAAAATCAATTGGATAGAATATTGGGGCTTGTTAATACCTTCATGTGCGTATAAATATCACTGAAAACAAGTTTGAAACGAATAAGTTATGATTGATTGAAGCTGGTGTAACGTCCTAAAAGTACAAAGTAATATTTTCATTTTTCCCACCAACCAAAACCATTCATTCGATCCTTTAAAAGATAATCAGAGTATAATGTATTCTCAAAACGTCAGAGTAAAGTCATAAAATAGATAGTGTGGAAAGCTCTAGGGGATGCAATGCGATCAAGTTGGGTCCTTCCCTTTGGAACCAAAAGTACCTTAAACGATAAACTTAAAACCGTAAGCACAAAGCTTAGTGAGTTTGCCAAAATGTCATATACCATACATAACAGTGGGCCCAACCTTAAGGGTATATTTCAACCCATATGAATGCCATGATCAAACCATAGTCTTACAATCACTTCTCTTACTACAACCCAACTGTAGTCTTTCCTGCCATGATCCAACTATGGTCTTCCATACAAGTGTTGTGATCCAACCACAATCTTTCATACAAATTGTGACATCCTTATTTTCACGGCCAGAAAAACCGATTTGTTTATGCTTTATTTTTAAAATTAGAGTATCCTTTTAAAGAAAAGTGTTGCGAAATTTGTTCCCAGAAAAACATGATAAAGATATTATCAAAACATTTCCGAAGAAATGTATTTAGTTTATATTAAAACTTTGGGATGTCATCGTCAATACAGAAACATAAGCATAAACAAACCTTACATTCATTTACACTAGTGATTTGCATCTCCTTTAATCTCTCGGTGTAACGTAGCTTTTTATCGACACCTGTGATACAAATAAACTGAGTGGGTCAGGTTGGGAAAACCTGGTGAGTACATAGAGTTTTCAATCCACAATAATATAATTATTATATTTAATCATCAAAAAATCAACCCAATTACCCATCCCCATTATCTTCTTTATTCTTAAGGATCTACCCTAAGATTCAGTTATCATTCATTCATTCATTCCTAAAGATTATACTAAGGAATAGACACGAAGTCCATTGCTACCAGGGTTTATATAACAGGTAATAAGTCCATAGCTACTGATGTTAGACACAACTGCTAATGTTCTTTCATGTGGCACTAAGTCCATAGCCTCCAGGGTTTTTAGAATATATCCGGTGAACGCGTAGTTCAAAAGTTAGGCACAGCTGCCAATATTACCCATTAGGCACAGCTGCCAGGATATTTAGAGTACATCTGGTGAACACGTCGTTCACAACACCTACAGGTTGTGAGCCTGATAGTGTTCCACTAGACTGTCTAGAATAGGCCGTGGTTGTCATCTATATTCTGCTAGATGACTGGGCCATCGTTTGATTCAAGGCTTCTCATCATCTTACACCTCTCATTGTCTATATCATCTTTCATCTCTCACATTTTTACATTATGGCGCATCTACCAATATTCATCTATAGCATCTTTCATCCCTCATCGTTTATCTACCCATGTTCTACCCAACATATTCATAGATATAAAATACATATACAGTTTAAATCATTTAAAACATGTATAAATCGTTCATCCAACATAGATATCAGGAACACAAATAATATGCACAAATAGCATGTAATTTATATTAAATACTTCATATCTATGTGTAAGATGAAAGTAACTATGCACTCACTTGTTAAAGTGATGATTCCAAACTTGGGCAGCGCTTCGCTTCTAACGATTCTATTTTCCTTCGATGAAACCTAGCATTATTATCGCTAAGTTTTAGTCTAATCTTTATTGCGACTAATTATTAATCTAGATTCATCATTAACTCAAAGTCCACTTTCATGATCTATCAAGTAAGGAACAACCAGGTAGAATCATATCGGAGGTAGGGTCCGTTTGGTATACGAAGTATAATGTTTGAAAATCGCACTTTAAACACCTCACTAAATCACAGCCTAGACATCGTCCCCGTAAGTAGATCAATCAGTATAAAGACTTGGAATCACTGATAAATCTTGTTTATAGGTTCATAATAACGATAACAATAATGAACTTAAACATAAGTTATACTAAAAGTACGGTAAGCATAACTCGACTTACAGGGGGTTTAGCGAGGAACCGGGCTTTGCGGGGCAGAACTTCCTAGCCGAAAAGCTCTTTTTATCGGAGCCTTCGGGCGCTCCGGGGCTTTCCTCTAGCACCTGAGGTTACTAGGGCTTTGGGAGGGTTTTGGGAGGCTTAGAGAAAAGTTATAAAGAGGAGTGAAGGGGTTTTGGTGTGAGAAATGAAGGCACCCTCGCATGCTATTTATAGGCTGAATTGTGGACCTATTCGTCGAGTTTTGGCCTCCAAATTATCGAGTTGGTGCCATATGTCACCCTCTGGTGGCAAGACTTGGGGAGAAAGCAATGGCCCAGATCGCGCCACATCACCCCACTTCGCAGCAGCACCCTTTCGACTTCTAATCTCCATAACTTTCGCATACAAGCTCCGTTTTCGACGTTCTTTATATCCACGCGTAGGTATTGACAAGATCTACAACTCTCATTTTGACTCCATCGGCTAATTCTCGACCGATTTTAAATTTAACAGTATAAGAATATTACATTGTTAACAAATGTGTAAAATTCATAACTTCTACATACGGACTCCATTTTCGACTGTCTTTTTATCGTTGAGCTCCTATTAATGAGATCTTCAATTATAATTTAGGTTGTGTCGGCTAAAAATCGCTCGATCTAAAATTCGAATTCCGGGTTGTATACTGATATGCGAAATCTTAGAAAAATCATAACTTCCTCATACGAAGTCAGATTTTGATGTTTTTTTTATGCACACTCTCGGTTTAACGTATACTACCACTTTAATTTAGATCTATAAGTCTAAAAATTAATTTATCAAAAATTCACTTTTTACGTTACGCGGTGTTGTGTCGGTTTTGCCGTAAAACTTCGACGGGTCATAACTTCTTCGTTATAACTCGGATTTCGGTGTTCTTTATATGTACGGAACCCTTGCGACATGTACTATAACTTGTTTAAGATTATTTATTCTAAATAATATTCCATAAAAAAGTCATTTTTGATGCTTATTGTCTCTAAATTGACTAGCCAAATTTGCGGGTGTTACAATTATCTCCCCCTTAGGATGATTACGTCCCGGGATCATCAACAAAACAAGACTTGTATAATGACTCCATACGTTATCTCTTCATCCTAGGTAATAACCATAACTTCTATGTTCCTTCGAATGAGTGTCTAACTCTTGGGCTTCTTGACTACAGGCGGTGCTTAATCG
Source organism: Lactuca virosa (assembly GCF_052849685.1). Taxonomy (NCBI): domain Eukaryota; kingdom Viridiplantae; phylum Streptophyta; class Magnoliopsida; order Asterales; family Asteraceae; genus Lactuca; species Lactuca virosa. The sequence continues at coordinate 100,104,589 of NC_136433.1, read as the reverse complement.
TGTACCTGCTCTTCGTACTATGTTGGACTTTCAATTGTAACCTTCGAGTTACAAAACCAATCCTTATTGGAGACTCCTAATTCTTCTTAAACAGACTTAATTGTAGAGAAGTTCTTTACTTCGATTATTATGATAGACTGATGGGTCATGTTCTAATGACCTCATGTCTTCTGATGCAACGCTTAGACTTAGGTCTTTTAGAGTCAAATTCCAGAATGGAATATACCTTCCTTCATGTTCTAATGTGATATAATCACATTATAGCATGTAGCACTTCTAGCTACAAGCTTCTTACTTTCACGGTGATTGTGATACTTCTATTGATCGCTTCGATCATCTTTCACTTCAATCTTATGGATTAAGTCAGATGCTACATCGATCTTGGTTCTCTGAACCACGTAACATACTTATCTTAGTTGGACTCAATTTGATATGACCACTAGGGTCGGAATAACAACCATCTTCTTAGGCATTACCGAAACGATGGTAACGACGGACATGAATCAAACAGAATCAATTACTAGCGCCTTGGTAACTTTGTGACTTTCCCTGATCCTAGTGCGAGTCATGTGTTTCCGGTAGTATAGGCCTCTACTACCTTTCACACTTACTCATACTCGTCCCAAGTATTGTCTCGCAGTTTTTACAAGTTCTTATTTCCTAAAATCACAAAACAATTTAACACATACGAATGTGTCCAAATAATCATAAAAATTCCCCTAGACTCTACTAGGACTTGTTCCATGCGTATCTTCAACAACAATTTTGCTTCAACTCGGTTGGTGGTGAAACTGCCAGACGATGGGATAATGTAACACCTGTTCCACGTATTACTTAATTTATTTAAGTTTTAAGGTTTTGGTGCATGGACTCGGTGAGTTGGGAGTCCAACTCGTCGGGTAGATAGATTTTGGGGGACGTGGATCGGGACCTACTCGACGAGTCGGAAGGCCCGACTCGGCGAGTAGGAGCTGTAAATAGAAACCCTAATTTTTACGGTTTTCACCCTATTTAAGGAATATAACCCGCCCCCTGTGGCCTCCTTTATCACCCTACTAGCCAAAGAAAACCCTAATTCGACCTTACACCTCCTTGAGAGAGAGTAAGAGCCTTGTGAGTGATTTTTGGGGCATTTGTGAAGGAATCTAGAGCTTGAAGAGGAAGGATCAAGGGGAGGAGCAGTAGATCCAACATCTACATCATATTGGCCAGCATCCTAAGGTATAAAGTCGTGAACTTGATCCCTAGTTGCTTAGATCTCTTTGCTTGGAAGTAAATGGCCATTCTTGGTGCAAAATGGAGTCAAACTTGGATCTAGACTTATCACAAGGATAGAGTTCCATATCTGGACCTCTTTAGGTCCCAATTGCCATAAAGTTGCTTCCTTTATGCAGTTTAGTCACTTCCCATGCGCAAAAACCTTGTAAGAATCCTAGTTTTGAAGTTATAGCCTTGAAGGACCTTGCATGCACGTAAAGTTTGCAACTTTACGTGGTATATGCACTAGGAGAGATTGGATCTGGAGTTTGGGACCTTAGATCCCACTGAAAAGGGCTGAACTTGAAGAAGACTGAAGGAACTCGTTGAGTCCCTTAGCTGACTCGACGAGTCAAGTAGGGTTTGCCCGTTTTTGGGTATCCCAAGTGATTTTGGTTGTCATGAGTTTTCGGTTGTCATTGAGTTTTCGGTTTCATGGGTTTTCGGAGGGACTCGATGAGTTACACAGGTAACTCGGCGAGTGGATGAATTACTCAGATCACTCGACGAATTGTTGGATGCACTCGACAAGTTGAGGTCAACATGGACTGTTGATCTTGACCGGTGACCTTGACTTTGACCAGGGTTGACTTTAAGGGCAATTATGGGATTATGACAAGTTAATCACATAATGATTATAGGCAGTTGAGTGGGAATAGCATGTGGGACATATCTGATTCCAGCTTGTCAGTTCAGCATCCGAGAGGTGTGTCTTCTCACCATACCAATGGGTCTAAGGCACCAAGGCCGACCCATTTTGTGATATGTGGTATACTTGTTGTATAGAGATATGTTACTTGTGTGTAGAGATATGTGGTATGGTTGCTAGTTATGATTGGTGTTATGCTAGCTATATATGTGATTCTTGCAGGGAAGACCATGGGGGGAGCCCATGGCACTTGGATCAAATAAAATTGTAATTGATATGAGTTTTGAAAACTATTCTATTTGGATTTCACGGTTTATGGGAATGTGTTTTGGATAATCAAAAATGAAAATTTTCCTTTGAAAAATGGGGTTGTTACTGATATCTTCATGGATTATACCCAAAATTCTTTCTTTCCGCCAATCGAAAGTGTACTTCTCCTGTACCAGAGGTATTACCTATTTAGACATATTCTAAAGGCAAGATACTGCTCTCATGATATCTTCTGATAGGTATCATTCACTATCTTAAGCCTTCTCATTTCCTCCATTTGCACAGTCTGCAACGAGTCCTTATCATGACATTCTATACACCAAAGCAGACATTTGGTGTATCGAGACGAGAATATAGATAGAGTAAGGTTTAGATGCATATTCTTCTTTATTACTCCGAAAAGTTATATGTCAGTTCTAATACCGTAATTAAACGTTTAGAAATATGAACGCATAAAATTTCCAGATCCGGTCGGCAACAGCCCATAAATCCGATCAAACGATAGCATAAAGCATCGCAAATCATTTAGCACATAAAAGCATTTTAGGCATCTTCCCTAATTAAACTAGTGCTTGTGTCTATTCAGGTGTACTTCCTAAAATATATTAGACACACTCCTCACGATCATCACTTAGCATTCTAAGTTTAAGTCTAGAAATTTCCTACAAATTCCTAGTTCGCTTAAACTAATGCTCTGATACCAACTGTGACATCCCCATTTTCACGGCCAGAAAAGACCGATTTGTTTATGCTTTATTTTTAAAATCAGGGTATCCTTTTAAAGAAAAGTGTTGCGGAATTTGTTCCAAGAAAAACATGATAAAGATATTATCAACGCATTTCTGAAGAAATGTATTTAGTTTATATTAAAACTTTGGGATGTCATCGTCAATACAGAAACATAAGCATAAACAAACCTTACATTCATTTACAATAGTGATTTACATCTCCTTTAATCTCTCAGTGTAAGGTAGTTTCGTATCGACACATGTGATACAAATAAACTGAGTGGGTCAAGTTGGGAAACATGGTGAGTACATAGGGTTTTCAACCCATAATAATATAATTATTATATTTAATCATCAAATAATCAACCCAATTACCCATCCCTATTATCTTCTTTATTCTTAAGGATCCACCCTAAGAATCAGCTATCCTTCATTCATTCATTCCTAAGGATTATCCTAAGGAATAGGCACGAAGTCCATCGCTACCAGGGTTTATATAACATGTAATAAGTCCATAGCTACCGATGTTAGGCACAACTGCCAATGTTCTTTCATGAGGCACTAAGTCCACAGCCGCCAAGGTTTTTAGAATACATCCGGTGAACGCGTAGTTCAAAATTTAGGCACAACTGCCAATATTACCCATTCGGCGCAACTGCCAGGATATTTAGAGTATATCTGGTGAACACATCGTTCATAACACCTACAGGTTGCGATCCTGTTAGTGTTCCACTAGACTGTCTAAAATAGTCCGTGGTTGTCATCTATACTCTGCTAGATGACTGGGCCATCGTTTTGTAACATCCCAAAATTCAATACCAAAAAAATTTTCATTTTTAATTAAGTTATTATAAAACCAATTAGTATAGAAACATCCATAATAACATCCTATGTCAAAACCAAAAGTGTCAATAATCAAAACATGTTAACATAAAACAATATCAAAGTGTAATCCCAAAGATCTCATGTGCGGAAAACATAGTGTGATGCGCTACAATCATGTCGGCTCCTTTCCTTTGAAAACAAAGTACCTGAAACCAAAACGTAAAACATAAGCACGAAGCTTAGTGAGTTCCCCCATCATACCACATACCATATAAGCACATAATGCCTAGCATATCTGGGTGTCGGCCTCCCTTCGGTATCTTTCAACCGGTAATCGCCTTGCATAGCTGGGTGCTGGCCTCCCATTTGGTATCTTTCAACCGGTAACTGCCTAGCATAACTGGGTGATGGCCTCCCATTCGGTATCTTTCAACCGGTAACTGCCTAGCATAACTGGGTGCTGGCCTCCCCTTTTGGTATCTTTCAACCAGTAACTGGGGACTATTTCACCCCTACCACTACCACATAATAAAATAACATATACATATAAATCATATACTGCCTAACATATCTGAGTGCTGGCCTCCCCTTCGGTATCTTTCAACCGGTAACTGGGGACTATTTCACCCCTACCACTACCACATAATAACCTAACATACTAGCACGTAAAGCATGACAGATAGTAGCATACCAGACAATTATCACAAAGACAATCATCTCAACTATAATCACCTACTAGTGGGCCGACATTGGTGCCTTAGACCCACTTCTACTGAAAGGTAACTCACATCGCACTGCTGAAGTCTCGCAGACAAAACCCTGGTTGCTGGATGACAGATTCCCGAACTGTCAACATCAAAACAATACCCAATTAATAATTGGGTTCCAGCACATAACCATAAGTCCATGCTTGGGGTAAAAGACTACTTTACCCCCTCCTTAGCTTGATTCCAACTCAAGGCCCAATCCAAAGGCCCAAAAGTCAAACTATGAATCAAATCCCAACATATGGCCCAATTTTCTAAATTGGGCCCAAACCTCTACATGGTCTTACCCTAAGGCCCAACCATTTAGTCAAGTCCAAACATTTAGCATTCCAATGGTCCAACCTCTCATAATCCTCAAGGCCCCGTTATGGCCCATCTATGGCCCAATTTTCCAAATTGGGCCCAAACCCTCACATGGGCCTTACCCTAAAGCCCATCCATATATTATTAGTCCATATGATTGTTCTTGGATGGCCCATCAATAGCCCAATCACCAAAGCCCAATAGAAAGGCCCAACTTAAGGCCCAAGTAAGATTAGGGTTTTCACATAAAATGACGATTAGGGTTAAGTGTTTCCTACTTAACCCATTAAGGACTTAATCCATTAATTCCATCAATCCATTAGGTCAATAATGTAGTCTGGTCGGCTTAACACATAATCCCAATCCGGTCATCCAAAATGCGGGTCCCGACACTCCAAAATCCATATATCCAAAATTAGGATTTTCTAAACCCTAATTAGGGTTTCCAACCCAATCACAACCCAATTAGGCCCAAAAGCTAAGTCTTTAGATCAATTAGGGTTTCATTAGGTCAACTAGGGTTTAACAAGTCGGGCACCACCCACTACCACCTCGGGTAGAGATGGTCAATGGCGGATCACGGCGGCAGACACCACCTCACGGTGGTGGTTATGGTTCTAGTCCATTTATGTCCAAGCATCCCAAACAAAATCTAAACACAAGCAAGAGCACACCACCACCCAACACGGTGGCTAGTAGCGGTAGAAGGCGGCAGCCACCACCTCACGGTGGTGGTTATGAGTTTTCTTTGATTATTACGTCACCTATTACAAACATACAACACAAAATCCCAAATAAACACACACACACACTAAGATAAACACACACGCACACATACAACCACCCTTCTGGTGGTCGACGGTGGTACAAGGTGGCACCCACCACCTCACGGTGGTGGTGGTGGCTTTTCTTCGTGGAATCCGGCCAGCAAACACCACATACAACACACACACTACTTTTGATCGCAAAAAGAACCCAGCCACCCACCTGGTGGCGTATGGCGACGACAACATCATAGGAGGGCGACAGCAACGACGGTTTATGATGACAGCCACCACCTCACGGTGGTGGCGGTGGTTTCTCTTGATCCTCTTCCCAACAACACGTCAACACACGCACGCAAACACCATAACACGTACACAGCTTCCTTACAGCGGCAGGCGGTGATGGGTGACGACCGGAGCAACAGAAAGGTTGCTTGGTGACGGCAGCGACCGCTAGCAGCGGCCTGAATGGAAACGGGGAAGGGAGGACGTTGTTGGTGGCAAAGAGGTGGTCACGTCCGTCACAACAGTGACCACAACGCCCGTCGTCGGTCCACGTCCTCAACACAATAGCGGTCTTCAACTTGGTGTCTCCCGGCTTCGTCGTCGACTGAAATGACGGTTGATGGTGGCGATAGAGCGGTGGCTATCGGCGGGTGGGTTGCAGTGGTTCATAGCAACCACAGAAACACGACAGCTAGCTACCACGAAGAAGATGATGGCCATTTCTCCGACTGTCTCGCTCTCTTCCTGACGTAGAAGGGATTGGCTTCGGCGGTTTCCGACCTCAAAGGTGGCTATGCGGTGGCGGAGGGAGAATGGGGATATAAGGTGGCGGCGCCGGAGGGAGTGGGAGGTGAAGGTGGCGGCTGATGTATCCTTTAGGGTTAGGGTTTGGACGGGGTTATATACCCGGTACCCTACGAAACTTATTGCCATAATGGCAGAAATGGTCCCTCCCCATAAACATCTTTTCAAACCAAGTCTATAATTTACCATTTATACCCTGCCTTCTGAAATCCCTTTCAAATCAAGTCCAATATTTTACCAAACATCCCCTCCCTCTACAAATTATTTTCAACTGAAGTCCTTATATTACCAAATACCCCCTGTCTTCTAAGAATCTTTACAAAACAAATCTCAAATTTACACTTTAACCCCCGAATAATCCAAATTATAACATTTGGCTCCTGAAAACCAACACCCCACTAAATATTATGGATTTTAGGGCTACTATTCATATTAATTTTATCTATTTTATTTATTTAATTACCGGGGTGTTACACGTTTGTTCAAGGCTTCTCATCATACACCTCTCATTGTCTATACCATCTTTCATCTTTCACCTTTTTACATCGTGGCGCATCTGCCAATATTCATCTATATCATCTTTCATCCCTCATCGTTTATCTACCCATGTTCTACCCAACATATTCATAGATATAAAATACATATACAGTTTAAATCATTTAAAACATGTATAAATCGTTCATCCAACATAGATATCAGGAACACAAATAATATGCACAAATAGCATGTAATTTATATTAAATACTTCATATCTATGTGTAAGATGAAAGTAACTATGCACTCACTTGTTAAAGTGATGATTCCAAACTTGGGCAGCGCTTCGCTTCTAACGATTCTATTTTCCTTCGATGAAACCTAGCATTATTATCGCTAAGTTTTAGTCTAATCTTTATTGCGACTAATTATTAATCTAGATTCATCGTTAACTCAAAGTCCACTTTCATGATCTATCAAGTAAGGAACAACCAGGTAGAATCATATCGGAGGTAGGGTCCATTTGGTATACGAAGTATAATGTTTGAAAATTGCACTTTAAACACCTCACTAAATCACAGCCTAGACATCGTCCCCATAAGTAGATCAATCAGTATAAAGACTTGGAATCACTGATAAATCTTGTTTATAGGTTCATAATAACGATAATGAACTTAAACATAAGTTATACTTAAAGTACGGTAAGCATAACTCGGCTTACAGGGGGTTTAGCGAGGAACCGGGCTCTACGGGGCATAACTTCCGAGCCAAAAAGCTCTTTTTATCGGAGTCTTCGGGCTCTCCGGGGCTTTCCTCTAGCACCTTGAGGTTACTAGGGCTTTGGGAGGCTTAGAGAGAAGTTAGTAAGAGAAGTGAAGGGGTTTTGGTGTGAGAAATGAAGGCACCCTCACATGCTATTTATAGGCTGAATTGTGGACCTACTCGTCGAGTTTTAGCCTCCAAATCATCGAGTTGGTGCCATATGTCACCCTCTGGTGGCAAGGATTGGGGAGAAAGCAATGGCTCAGATCGCGCCACGTCACCCACTTCGCAACAGCACCCTTTCGACTTCTAAACTCCATAACTTTCACATACAAGCTCCGTTTTCGACGTTATTTATATCCACGTGTAGGTATTAACAAGATCTACAACTCTCCTTTTGACTCCATTGGCTAATTCTCGATCAATTTTAAATTTAATAGTGTGAGAAGATTACAATGTTAACGACCGTGTAAAATTCATAACTTCTACATACGGGCTCTGTTTTTTACTGTCTTTTTATCATTGAGATCCTATTAATGAGATGTTCAATTCTCATTTAGTTTGTTTTGGGTAAAAATTTCTCGATCTGAAAATCGAATTCTTGGCTGTATACTACTATGCGAAATCTTAGAAAAATCATAACTTCCTCATACGAAGTCAGATTTCTACGTTCTTTTTATGCACGCTCTCACTTTAACGTATACTACAACTTTCATTTAGATCTCTAAGTCTAAAAAGTAATTTATCAAAAAATCACTTTTTACGTTACGCGGTACCGTGTCGGTTTTGCCGTAAAACTTCGACGAGTCATAACTTCTTCGTTATAACTCGGATTTCGGCGTTCTTTATATGTGCGGGACCCTTGTGACATGTACTATAACTTGGTAAAGATTATTTATCCTTGTGACATGTACGGAACCCTTGTGACATGTTCTAAATAATCTTCCATCAAAAAGTCATTTTTGACGCTTATTGTCTCTAAATTGACTAGCTTGAATCTGCGGGCGTTACACAAATGATGTGATCCAACCACATTCTTTCATACAAATGATGTGATCCAACCACAATATTTCATGCAAGAGTCACAAAGACAATCTAGCATCCTATAGTCGAAAACACCAAAGCTCGTACAGTAGCAAAACTTGTGCTACACCCTACCTAACGAAACACCCAAGGTCAAACCTTATTCTATTCTTTAAAACTAGTAATTTGACCAAAAGTCAGCCAGGTCAAAAAGTCAACGATCAACGGTCACTACGCTGTGACCAACTACTGGCCAAGTCGTGGCTATTCTTTGACAAAACAGTTGCGACCAACTCCTCCACCACGTCGTGGGAGCAACACAATAAAACAGTCGCGAAAACCCCATCCCCACGTTGTAGCGAGCATCAATCCACGTCGTGGTTTTTGGCTTAAGACAACTTAATTGATTAAGCTCTAAATTCGTTAATCCATATGCTCAAGCATTCCAGAAGGATTCCTCACATTTATATCCATCATAAAAATCCTTACTTTATAGACATGCATGTCTAATTCATGTCTTTCACTTAACTATGTCAAAAATGGGAGAAATATGGTCAAAACCCCATCCATGAACTCAAAACTATATAACACTTCAGATATGGAGCATCTAACCCTCGTGGGACTCAAGGATCAATAAAGTTGTCAACTTTATTGAATCCAACCATTCAAACCATCTCATACATGAATAAATATGCATAAAAAACTAGATTTAGAAAGGTATTAGGGTTTGTTACAGAAAAACTCTTTCTTCCTTCAAAGGTCCAAGATGTGATCAAGGAGACTGGAATGATGCTGGCTTGTTGATACTTTTGCTCCACAAAACTTATTTCTTCATTCAAAAGACCAAGAAAACCACAACCAGGCTTAAAAATAGATGAAAGGGATTAGGGTTTGTTCAAGGCACTTGGAGTTGCTGGAAGTTGAGGGTGGATGAAACCCCAACAATCGATTCCTTTAAATAGGGTTCAAGGCCCGAAATATAGGGTTTTGATCCTCAGACGTCAACACGTCGTGGCCAATACATGACCACGTCATGGTCACTTAAAATGATCGCGATTGAAAAGGCGATGCCATATTGTGGTGATCCTCCCCACCACGTCGTGGCCACCAAAAGTTTTTCATAATTAAAGCATAAAATTCATACCTGAAACTAGATGTTACAACTGTAAGAACCTGAAATTTAGATTAAGTTAGTTTTAGTCAAATATTGACCATAAGGGCAATTTGGTCATTTACAAGAAAAATATGAGAATATGAAGTTGTAACTTCATGAAAATGGTAAAGAAGAGTTTAAGTCACTAAGATGAGATTAGATTAGTAAGTTACAGAGAAAGATGCATGAGAAGATGCATTGTGGCCAAAAGGGTAAAATTGGTATTTTTATGTTTTTTGCCTAAATTTGTGACTTAATAGATTAAGACTCGTATTAAGTCAGAAACATCCCAAAAATAAGACCCCAAAATTTTATTTTTAATTTAAAAAAATCAGTATTCCAAAAACATCATCAATACAATCTAAATAAAGCAAGTGTATCAATCGTTATATCAAATCAGAGTAAATCACAAAATGCGGAACAAGGTGATGTGTGCCCTACAATCATCCCGAGCCCTTCCTTTTGGAACCGGAAGTACCCGAAACATAAATTGAAAACCGTAAGCACAAAGCTTAGTGAGTTCCCTAGGATACCACATACCATACATAATAAACACATAATGGGTCTCGTCCGTCATCGGCCCCCTCCCGGCATCGGGCCCCGCCCAGCATCAATCCCCGCTTGGTATACAGATTGGGCCCGCCTAGCATACATATAACATATATCAAATAAACACATACACATGCAATAATCACAAAGATACATAACATACAAAATGGTCATCGGGCCCCGCCCGGTAAGCATACAAGTACATACACATGCAAGAGTCACGCAGACAACTAGCATACGAACATATCATAATCATGGGTCGGCATTGGTGCCTTCGACCCGCTAAACACGGTGAGGAAACTCACCTCGAACTGTTGAATCATACTGAAAGACCTCTGGCAACTGGTTCGACAAATCCCCGAGCTATCAATACCAAATAACATCCCATAAATAATTAGATTTCAAATCCATAACCAATGATCCATAAAGAAGGAAAAAAGATTGTCTTACCCCTTACCTAGTTTGGTCCAAGACTAAAGCCCAAACCTACAATCCAAAGGCTCGTTTACCAAAATAATCATACAAGGCCCAAACATGGCCCAATTTCCCAAATTGGACCCAAATCCCTTCCATGGGCCTTAATCCAATGTCCTATAATATTTCCAGCCCAAAACACTAGAATTCAGTTGGCCCAACTAAGACCTAACAACAAATCCCAAAAGAATGGCCCAAACCGAAGATCCAATTTCTGAAACGCAACTGACTGAGTACGCGGGGCGTACTGAGCTGTACGTTAAGCATACACGTAATAGGGGTTGTACGCGGTGCGTACAGACTTGTACGCGGTGCGTACAGACTTGTACGCCCAACGTACTACTCCATTCGGCCATCTTCCAAATTTTAGCTCTTAATCCTTTAAGACTTCACTCCAAAACCCAGATCTAACTTCCTTGAGCTGATTTATCACGTAAAGTTGCTAACTTTACATGCATGCATGGCTTAATGAAGCTCTTAAAGCTAAGAAGGACTTAATAGGTGACTTAATGCATGTATGTGTCCATAAACCCCATAAATCTTGCACCTTTATGCTTAAGAACCTCATAACATGCTCAGATCTAAAAGGATAAGCCCCTCAAATGTCGTAACTCATCAACCAATCCCAAAAAGGGACCAAAAGCATAAAAATCAAGACATAAAGAGTTCTAAGCATTTAAAAGCCAATGCATGAACTTGATACCTCAAAAGACTTGCAAAATGAGTGATAATTCTAGATCTCTAAGCTTCCCACCAAGCTATGCGCCTTCAACTTTCTTCAATCTCTTCAAAATGAGCAAAACAAGCACCAACTTCTTCTCAAAAGCTCAAAAACACAACAATGGAGGCTAAAGGTCGATTTTAGGCTCAAAAACTCATAGTACCTGACTTACAACAATGAGTATAACATGGACGATTCCCCTATGATAAGTATATAACCCTCTCAACATACTAAAAAAATACACCATAGAAATCGCAAACTAAATAGCAGTCGCCACATTCGTCATACAAAGGAAGAGGCGCAGACAAATCGGGTGAAAGTAACGACCGTAACCGATGAAACTTTCGTTGCTTGCCAGAAACAAGGCCCGACGACGATGCCTCTAAATCGAAAGCAGAAGCCCTATTACATTTAGCAGTCATGAAAGACCCAAAAGCAAGACACAATTTCAAACAAAAACCAACAACACATCCAACCCCAACCTATAATGATGAAAAATCTAAAACACGAACAGAACCAATCCAGACCCGATCGAGACATACAGCAAAAAGAGACAGGATAATCAGAAAAATAAATAAAGAGAAGCATAAACCTAGAGAATAAGTCTTCAACTGAAGAAGAGAAGCAGAAACACAGACGAACAGAGAAAGCGGCAAAAAGAAAGCGCAAATACAAGTGGCAAGGATTAAAGAAAAAGGATGATGATTAAGCACATCCAAAAACGCCAAGTGTAATTGACATAAAATTAATTTAATAACTAAATTAGATACGTAATAAAATTAAAAAGGTCAAACAATATGGCAATCAGATGTAAACAAAAGTATATAGAAGGCAGTAAGTAAATATGTCAACAAACAGCATAGCCAAAACAGTCATAGCAGAAACCTTATTGTTCTTAAGACTTGCATGCATTAATATATGCTAAATGTGTAATCGCGCAAAGCGGCAACAATAAATTGTTTTTTGATGAATAGTTTCTTGCGGAGAAATAACTATTATATTTTATTATTAGTTATTATGTAATAAAAACTTTATCATTCTTAAATAAAATATTTATGTTTATACCTTATGTTTATATTGTTTGTTTATACTTTTGATGTAAATTAATTAATATTGGTGTAGTTTAAGAAATTTAAATTAATTTATATACATGAATTTAATATTTAAAATTTTTCATTTTGCTCCAAATTAAAATTTTTAGTTACTTTCCCTAATTCAAATCTTCAAACTTTTGGCAAATATTAATGAATTATTTATGCATAATTGATTTGTAAAAAAAAAAACTTTGTAACTTATACCTCTTAAAATTGAAGATATGACTAATATGTTTTATAATATAGTTTAAGATTTTTGGCGAACAGTTTCTTACGGGAAAATAATTATTAGATTTTATTATTAGTTATTATGCAATAAAAAAATATCATTTTTAAATAAAATATGTATGTTTGTACCTTATGTTTATATTTTTTGTTTATACTTTCGGTGTAAATTAATTAATATTGTGTAACAACCCAATTTTTTTCAAAGAAAAATTTCATTTTTCATTAACCAAAAACATTCCCATAAATCAAGAAATTCCAAAACAATTGTTTCAAAACCATATTCATTACAACTTTATTTTTCAAATATCATAGTGTCCCATAAAGTCGCCTGAGAAAGAGTGCATGTCGCGCCATCAAGCCTTGCCCTTGCCCTTGAACTCGGATGAACCTGAAACAAATCCACAAACTGTAAGCGAATGCTTAGTAAGTCCCCCAGAGCATATCCCCCACACAAACCACATAACACATATCGAATTAGCCATATGCGACATATTTCACATAAGTCACGCATTCGACGAATAAGGAAGCCCTAGAAACCCTCCCGGATCTTATACCAAATGCCACGGGAACCCCCACGTGGTCTTCATCTGCCATGGGAACCCCCACATGGTCTTCCTGCCTTGGGAACCCCCACAAGGTCTTCCTACCAAACAAGACACAATGCAAACTATACAAGCAAATATTTTTGGATGCCATGGAAACCCTCCAAGGTCCTATACCAAATGCCACGGGAACCCCCACGTGGTCTTCCTTGCAAATAACATACTATCATATCGCACATTCAATCAATAATCGTATCTCATAAAATGGGCCGGTCTTGGTGTTGGATTAATGTCTAAGTCCATAACTATATTTGGTATGTACTTGACCCGACCCGGCATGGTCCATTTGGGTTGCACTTCACCGGCACAATTTATATGGATAGTCTTTTGAGAATAGTATATTTATGATTTATATTAATATATTATAAGTTCTAATATATTAATATGGAATCATATTATTTATATAGTATCGATCAAGAATTAATTTAGAATTAATTAAGTGATCAAAAAGAACTAATTAAATATGGACTCTTATATATATGGAATGGGCCAAGTTCATTTAGGTTGGGCTAAGCTTTCATGGATGGTCCATGGAGCTTTTAACCCATGGATCCTATGTAAATGAAAGGTCATGGGTATTAGGGTTTACATGGATGTACCCTAATCCTCCATAATATATAAAGGGGTCCTTGGCTCACAAAATTGGCACAAGTGTGTGAAAATAAGAGTGGGCCGATTTTAGTGTGCATACATATTCTCTCAAGTTCTTCTAAGGTGTTTTGGTGATTTGTGATTCCATTTGAGGCTTCCACACTATTGGGGCTAAACTCTTAAAGCTTGAAGACATCAAGCTACATCAAAAGGTATGTCATCTAACTAGAACTTTGTAGTATATGTGCTTCATAATATGCTAGTTAGGATGAAACCTTGGAATAGTTAATATTTGCATGTATAATAGAGAAAACATAGATCCAAGGTTTATAGGGTTGCATGTACACCATAGGAGTGTTAGAATGCTCAAAACCCAACAGTGGTATCAGAGTCATGGGTTGTTTTCTGTTATATTGATGCAAATGTTTTATTTTCAAAGTTGGAAAAAAAAGAAAAAAAAACATGACGTTTGTCAAATTTTAAGATAATTACTTGTTTTTGTGAAAAACTAATTATTTGTAAAATTTGAATCATTTTCTATATGAGTTGAATTAGGTCAAATTTAGTAAAAGATAAAATGATATGATTATTTTATTAGTTTTAAAAGTTTGATCTAAAGAGTTTTTTGAAACCTCCATAAGTTATGGATATGAAAAGGTTTTTAAAAAAAATTGATTCAAAGTTTTTTATGGAGTTACAAAACTTGGTCTTAATGTTTTAAAGAATTCCATAACTTGTTCTTAAGTTATGGAACATGAAAAGTTTCATCATAAAACAAGTATTTAACTCCATAAGTTATGGAATCCAAAAGTTTTCAAGAGTTACAAAACTTGCCCTCAAGTTTTGGAATTTGGAAAAAGTTTTTTATGATAAAAAAAAGAATTGAATTCTAAAACTCTTGGGTTCATAACTTAAACAATTAATTAAATGGTTTTAATTTTGAATTTAATAATTGGAATTATGATGGTTTTATTGAATAGTTCAATTAACTCTTATGGACTTTATTAATAGATAATTAAAGTGTTTAATTAAAAGAGAATTAATAATTCCATATTGACATGGTTTAAATTTAATTAAATTAAGAGTATAGTTTAATTAATAGATTAAACCACCAAGTATTTTAAATGTCTAAAATACACCCTTATACTATTATAAGATTAAAAGTTTAATATATTATATGTATAAGAGCAAGTCGTCTTACCATTAGTAGGCCTCATTCACGAAGCCGGTCTATAAGGGGGTATAAGGTTACTGCCTATAAAATGACAGTTTAATGGGTGTCCACTCTCACCCACCGCTTCCTTGACCGGTGGAGGGTCGTTAGCCGAACAGGTAGGACAAGGACTATAATTCTCCCTTCATTATAAGTATAATGATAAATACTAAGTAACTAAACACTTATAAATTCCCAATCTTAGTTACTTAGGAAAATGTGAATAAGGTGCTAATCCATGAAATTACACTTTGCACTTTGTTTAAGCTGTTAGTGGAGCGTGTGTGGTTAACCGGCTCACTAACCTGGACTTAACAAGGTAGGCAAAGGGTAACTTAATGTTTATCATAGTATCGTTGGAGCGTGTGTGGTTAACCGGCACATCGATTGAGGGGTAAATATTAAGGGTACCAAGTATATTTGCATGGTTACTTCACACCTTGTTTTGTGATCCTCGGCATCCCAGTCACAAAACCTGAAGGGCACACTCGAGATTGAAACATTCCATTGAAAAGTTCAATGAATCTCAAAAGAATCTAGGAGTTTCAAAACCAATTAAAACCTAATAATACATTTCGTTTATCTTGGTGGAAATTGGTGAATCGTCATTCACCTACCTTCAAATATTTTATAGCTTGGATTACGGCATCCCTCTTCCAAGTTATAAAATAGTTTGTTGGGTCCTAGCCTTAATATATCATATTGGGTGTTATATTAAGGACTTAAATCAACTTTACGTGAATTTCTCCCATTGTTGATGTCTGGTTTAGACAACAATGATCTTCCCAAACCAAGCTTTCCTAATGAATATGACTTCCCGAGTTTAGCTCATGGAAGTCATACTTCTCTTCCTCCACCTCCTCCAATTATTCTCCCTAACCCACAAGTTCAAGGTCACTCAAACCCTAATGGCAAGCAAGGTCTATGTCTGATCACATCTTAGAGATGAAGTCACATATTGACAAGCCGGGAGAGTTGGGTGTCAAAGTCTTGAGAAAGTTGGATGTTCAATCACTTTCTAAGTCACATAGTGAGTTTCTTTGGGACTACTATGAAACAGACTATGACATGAACCTTAATGATCATATCTATTTGCTTGGTGCTGCTGAATCAGCAATGATTTGGAACGATAGTAAAGCAAATTTGATTAGAAGATCAACTTCCCAAAAACTTTATGGACAGTGACAATGGTGACACTGGAAATCCAGAAAAAGCATTCTCTTCCCAATGGAAAGGGATTGGCCATAGTCAACCCGGTTGACCAAATGGTAAAGAGAAAGGCTAAGTCTGAGATAGTCCCATTACCAAAGGGTCCATATGTTTATTTTGCCAAAGGAAGGGGCGTTGATTGCAAAGCTGCCAAATTTACCTAAGGATGTTAAAGTCAATAAGTTTGACTCTACATCAGGTAGAGCCCATTATCTAACTCTGTTAAGTTCTATTCTGAGATCCTCATTACATGATGTGACTGGGTCACATGTTGATGTTTTAAGAATCAAAGAATAGAGAGAAATCTTAAAGGAAGTATATGCTGATTCTGATCGCGAAGGTAGATCTCGATCGCATCAGATTTTTGAGCAGTTGCTTAAGAAGTTATGATATATTGCTAAGGAATAGATAACAACAATTTTCCATGTGGATTGTAAGGATAAGTTTTTCCGCAAAGTTTTAAAATAAAAGAAAATTGTTTAATTTTATTTATTTGAAGTATCCTTACAATGACATTTGTGGAAAATTGTTACTTATATGATTCCACTGACAGCAATATTGGAAAATGGATTTGATTCTTTCATTTGTGGTAGTGTCTAATTTTACCAAATCAGGAAAGTTCCTCATTGCCCAAGTTTCAATTGGACCGAAACTTGGAATCATGCAAGTTGAATAGTATGATGAATGAGAACTTTCAAGTATTGGAAAATCAAGACTAACTACTTGTTCACATGGATGTGTGAGTCAAGTGAAGGACTAAAGGGATCGAGTACACATTCTTGTGCACTGGTCATGTCCACCACAAAGCTCGTTAAGACTATTTGATTTACTAAAGTTTAGTAAATATGGTTATACTTACAAGTTTAAGTATAATTCTGAAACATTGGAAAAGTCTCAATGTATGGCAGAACGAATGGGAAGAATCAAATTAGGCAGAAAGATAAAAGTTTCTCAAATCTGAAAAGATAGGAGACTACTTTAGTATCATGTTTGTGATCATCTTAATGATTTAGAAATCATATCACAATTAGTCCTCTAAAGGTCATCTTAGTGCATTCTTATGACTAAGAAGAGGAGTCATGAATTGTTGAAATGGTTAGATCAGGAAGATGAGTCATACTTCGTTCCAAAACAATTCTTAGAGTCATACTCCAAGATTGTAACTTGAGTGAAATATCTTAAAGAAAGGTTTAAAACACTTGTCAAATGTAAGAGTAAAAGTGTCCTACTCTTGTACATTTGAAATTGGTAAGTTGTGATGTTTTGGATAAAACAAAGACCAACTAAGGCCAATTGTGTGAAGTGTTTGTCTTGATAAAGAATCCGCACTATCTCTTGAATATTTGGCAAGATAGTCTTATATGTCAAGAGGATAGTGGGAGTCTTAAAGATCCTAAAAAGAATTTCAAGAACTAATCAAGAATAAAACCTGAGGTTCTTCACTAGCACACGACTTGAGGTTTATAACCTATCGTGTTGACATATTCTATGCCCATTCCAGTTAAAGTTGGCTTTGCATAGGAGTTCTGAAAGTTCTCAATTGGTTGCATAACAACTTGGAAGCAATGGCAGGCCCTGTACTCCCAGGTGGCAAGAAGTTAAGATTGCATAAGTTCAGTCCATATGAGTTTGGATTTGTCATTATCCTTGTCTTATGACTATGGTTTTGACGATTCACATGGATAAGAACACATACACCATAAAATCTAAGGGTCATAAGGTTTCTCTCCGATTCATGAAAATGATGGTGAGGAAACACTTCCACCAAGTAGATTTGAATGGCAAAAGGTCTAAACAATTGAGACTATGATTACGGCATCCCTTTTCATAGTTCTGAAATTGTTTAGACACACATGCATGCTATCTAAGGAAATGTGTATGATTTTGATAAAGTTTTATCAAAGCATCTCGTATCAGAAATCTGAACTTTGGTAAGAAAGTCAATAAAGTACTGATTTCTAGAAGTCCAGCTGACTTCTGAGTACATGTCAAAGCTAGTGGGAGCATAAGTGTTATGCTAATAATCATCATGTTAGTGGGAGCATGATAATTATTGTTAGTGTTGAAAGTTAGCAATGTTAATTATAGAAAACAAAAGTTTCAATTCGTGAGGCTGCAGGGATTGAAAAAGTTGTTTTGCTATAATTAAGGGAGAGGATATACTTCATTTCAGTTCTAAAGGCTTAGATTGAGACCTTAATCATCTTTAGTCAAGAATATATATATGAATTTCATGTTGGATTGGTTCAACTTAAGGAAATTCTATATATTGCGTTCTCAAAATTCGATTATGATTACGGCATCCCTCTTCATAGTCAAATTTTGAAAACATGGCAAATAAAAATATTGTAGCAAAAGACTGGTCTAGAATCATGTCTTTATGTGAGACATCATGAATCGTGTACCATTTGCTTTGGGTACAGGATCGATTGCATGTGCTGTAATATTTGTCATTTCTAAATTTTTCCAAATGCCCAGAGGCATTAAGAAGGGAAAAGGTCTACAATTGGATATGACTAAAATGATTAAGCAATTGTCGAGGACAATCTGAGGTTTACCAAAGATTGGTTGCTCAGGGACAGTTGGAAGTATAGTGCTAATTTTGGAAGAACCATATTGACATATTCTGAAAAGAGGCATCTCTTATTCAGAAGTGATAGTCAAAATGAGAATATGGAGTTGTCTCCATAGTTGGAAGTTATCTGTGTAAGATTAGAAAACTTAATGCAAGAAGCATGTCCAAAGCAATGTACTTTGAATATGAGACTTAGTTTCCATGGAGTTGATCTCCATTGGAATACCTTATAATGACTGTTGACAAGTCTTTGTGACTTTGTACATATTCATTACAGGAGGGTCAGTGCATATAAGTTTAAAATCTAAACAGATTTCGATAAATGACAGGAATTTGAAATTCTCACATTTTGGATAAGGATTTGGGAGTGTGAAATTAGAATCATTGAAATTATGTTCAATTGGTTTATTTCACAAAGTAAGGATCATAGACAAACATAGAGTGCATACTTGGTGTATGGCAAAGCTATTGTTTAAGAAAAACATAGTGTACATGCTTGGAGCATGGGACAACTAGTGTTTTTAATTCAAATATAAAGTTGATAAAACCAAAACAATGAATAATGAGTAATCAGTATGGTGATAAATAAAAGTGTTTATTTATATTCATAGGGTTTGATACCATATTTGATTTATTTATTCTTGTGTTTCACTTTGCATGTTTTGACTTCCAGAATAACTAAGTCGCTCTTCCTGAATGATTAAGTTATTCAAACCATCCACAGTCGGTCATATGTTGGAAGTAGATATGAATCAAGACTGTCATGGGTTGGTTTGTAGAGGTCCAAGTTGGTGGACAAAGTGGTGCTACAACACTCATGAGTGCTCATAAGTTCTGAGTATTGGATTCAACCCACGCTTATTTGAATCACTTCATGGATTTTATCATGAGTGATCATGAGACGATAATATCTTATATTCTTAAAACCTAGAGATATGAGTTGTTACTATGAGTTGGTTATACATTGATTGCACGAAAATGCATTGGTAACTCGATGTTATAAAACGTGCCTTTGTGTATGATTCAACAAGTAGTAGAACAAGCCATATGAGTCGAAGTTTATCCATTCCTTTTACCTTCGGGATAAAAGCGATATCTGTGGGCCCCTCGATGATTTAGCGATGACACATGTGAGTGCTTGGCCAAGCCAGGACTGATTTGATTTGTTCAATCAGTCAGTCATCATAAATCGAAAATCGGGAAACAACAAATGGACAGAGAGAATGATTATAATCCATGTCTCAGTCCATATGATATCTAGAATGGAGGAATATATGATCCCTTATCTAATGGACAAGTCATTGACAAGGTCAGAGTTCGACAACGGCTTTAAGAGCTACGATTGCCAGTTAGGTTTTGAAGTCATACTCAATAATAGTTTTAGACTTATTCAAGTGGGAGACTGTTGGATTAATGTCTAAGTCCATAACTATATTTGGTATGTACTTGACCCGACCCGGCATGGTCCATTTGGGTTGCACTTCACCGACACAATTTATATGGATAGTCTTTTGAGAATAGTATATTTATGATTTATATTAATATATTATAAGTTCTAATATATTAATATGGAATCATATTATTTAATTAGTATCGATCAAGAATTAATTTAGAATTAATTAAGTGATCAAAAAGAACTAATTAAATATGGACTCTTATAGATATGGAATGGGCCAAGTTCATTTAGGTTGGGCTAAGCTTTCATGGATGGTCCATGGAGCTTTTAACCCATGGATCCTATGTAAATGAAAGGTCATGGGTATTAGGGTTTACATGGATGTAACCCTAATCCTCCATAATATATAAAGGGGTCCTTGGCTCACAAAATTGGCACAAGTGTGTGAAAATAAGAGTGGGCCGATTTTAGTGTGCATACATATTCTCTCAAGTTCTTCCAAGGTGTTTTGGTGATTTGTGATTCCATTTGAGGCTTCCACACTATTGGGGCTAAGCTCTTAAAGCTTGAAGACATCAAGCTACATCAAAAGGTATGTCATCTAACTAGAACTTTGTAGTATATGTGCTTCATAATATGCTAGTTAGGATGAAACCTTGGAATAGTTAATATTTGCATGTATAATAGAGAAAACATAGATCCAAGGTTTATAGGGTGGCATGTACACCATAGGAGTGTTAGAATGCTAAAAACCCAACACTTGGTGCCTTAGACCCATTGATATGGTGAGAAGACTCACCTCTCAAAGGCTGAACTGGCAAACTGTAGTTGGATATATCCCATGCTGCTCCTCCCAAACTGTTTATAATCAATGAGTAAATAACTCAGCATAATCCCATAAATACCCCCAGGGTCAAAGTCAAGGTCTATAGTCAAGGTCAACAGTCCATATTGACCTTGACTCGTTGAGTACAATCAATCACTCGTAGGGTCCCTCCTTACTCATCGACTCGCCGAGTCACCCGAGGGACTCGTCGAGTTCCTTGATGTTCACGGTCGTAAACTACCAACCGTACACCCTGACCGTGAACCCTTGGCCGTGAATGAGAGAACCCTCTTGACTCGCCGAGTCACCAGAGAGACTCGACGAGTTCTCACATATTCGGTTCCTTCCAGTGGGATTCAGGGTCCCAAACTTCAGATCTATCCTCTACTAGTGAAGATAACACGTAAAGTTGCAAACTTTACGTGCATGCAAGGCCTCTCATGGCCATAATACACAAAACTAACCCTTAACAAGGTTTTCAGGCATGGAGAGGGAATGAGCTCATAAAAAGATGCAACTTTATGATATTTGGGACCTAAGAAGGTCTAGATCTGGAACCGTATCCTTGTGATAGGTCCAGATCTAAGTTTGCTTCCATTTCCTCAAAGTTGGTCATAACTCTCAAATAGAATCTAGGCTTAAGGTAATAGATTCATACCTTAATTCAATGCCCAAGACGAAATAGATGCTAGATCTAGTGTTTTCCCCTTGATACTTCTTCTTCAAACTTGGAATTCCTTCCACAATCCCAAGGTTTAAGCTCCCAAAGCTCTTACTTCACACACCCGAGTGTTTGCGGCCGTAAACGCTCTCTTATGACGTTAAGGAAGGCTACAAAGGCGTATAATGATGTTTATATTGGGGGCAAACCCCGAAACTAGGGTTTTAGCTAGACAACTCTGACTCGCCGAGTCGAGCCTTCCGACTCGCCGAGTCAGTCTCGACCCGCGTCCAAAATGTCTTGACTCTACTCGACGAGTTGATCTCCCAACTCGCCGAGTCCATGCATAAAACCTCCCCAATTTGGCAACTTTCCAACCAACACCTGAACCAGGTGTTACAAGTCTCCCCCACTTGAACTAGACTTCATCCTCGAAGTCTTCTGACCCAAACAAATCGGGGTAATGCTCTCGCATCTCCTCTTTCGGTTCCCACGTCCACTCGAAACCCTTCTGATGCTGCCATTGCACTTTCACCTGTTTTACCTCCTTATTCCAAAGAACCTTCGTCTTCCTATCCAGAATGGCAACAGGCTTCTCAATGTAGTTCAAGCTCTCGACCACCTGGATATCACCCAATGAGACAACCGCAGCCTCGTCTGTGACACACTTCCGAAGTTGCGACACATGGAATGTGTTTTGAATCTGGCTAAGATCCTCTGGCAAATCCAAGCAATATGCCACTTTGCCCACCCGGGCCGTGATCCTGAACGGGCCTATATACCGAGGCCCCAACTTTCCCCTATTCCGAAACCTGATGATCCCTTTCCAGGGTGACACCTTCAGCAACACGAAATCCCCCACCTGAAACTCAAGCTCTGATCGCCGTCGGTCAGCATAGCTTTTCTGACGGCTCTGCGCGACCCGCAACCGGTCGCGCACCTGCTGAATCAACCCAGTAGTCTTGAGCACCACTTCAGTGCTTCCCATGACCCGGTGTCCAACCTCATCCCAACAAACCGGGGTCCTCACCGCCGACCATATAACATCTCAAACGGGGCTCGATCGATACTGGCATGATAACTGTTATTGTACGAAAACTCTGTCAGTGGGAGATACGTATCCCTCCAAAATCCAACACGCATGCCCGCAACATATCCTCCAGTGTCTAGATTGTTCTCTCACTCTGACCGTCAGTCTGGGGGTGGTACGTCATGCTAAAATGTAGCTGAGTGCCCAGCTCCTCGTGGAATTTCTTCCAGAACCTGGATGTGAACCGAACATCACGATCAGAGACTACCGACACAGGAAACCTATGTCTAGCCACCACCTCACACACGTAAATATCTGCCAACTTCTCTGCAGATATACTTTCTGATATCGGAATGAAATGGGCACTCTTCGTCAGTCTATCCACAATCACCCATATGGCATCCACACCCGTCGCCGTCCTTGGCAACTTCGTAATGAAGTCCATCGTGATCTCCTCCCATTTCCACATGGGAATGGGTAGCGGTTGGACTTTACCATGAGGTCGCTGATGCTCGGCCTTGACCTTCCTGCAAGTCAAGCACCGCTCTACAAACCAAGCAATTTCCCGCTTCGTGTATGGCCCCCAATAACTCAGCCTCAAGTCCCTATACATTTTCGTAGCTCCTGGATGTATAGAGAACTTGGACTTATGCGCTTCCTCTAATATCTTCTGTCTCACTCCCCCGGTCACCGGTACCCACACCCGGCCACACTGCATTAAGAGACCACGACTATCCTTAACAAACAAAGGATATTGTCCTCGGATCCTCTCTAACTTCCAATTCTCTTTCTTCACTCCCTCAACCTGTGCCTCTTTCATCATCTAAAACAATGGAGAGATCACCGTCATCCTCAAACACACACTCCCAATCGGGGAACCTTCTGTCTTACGGCTCAAAGCGTCAGCCACTAAGTTGGCCTTCCCTGGGTGGTATAGAATCTCGCAATCATAGTCCTTTAGCACGTCCAACCACCTTCTTTGTCGCATGTTGAGGTTCTGTTGGTCCATCAAATACTTCAGACTCTTGTGGTCGGTGTAAATGGTGCACCGCACTCCATACAAGTAATGCCTCCAAATCTTGAGGGCAACCACCACTTCCCCCAATTCCAGATCGTGAGTAGGGTAATTTGCCTCATGTGGCTTCAACTGTCGCGAGGCATATGTTATCACGTGCCCTCTCTGCATCAGTACCGCACCTAACCCTGAAATCGATGCGTCACAGTACACCACCAGATCATCTAATCCCTCCGGCAGTACAAGGATCGGAGCCTCGCACAATCTCCGCCTCAAGGTCTCGAAGGCCAACTGCTGATCCGTATCCCACCGAAACGTCACATTCTTCTTGGTCAGACAGGTCAATGGCACAACAATCTTGGAGAAATCCTGAATAAATCTCCGATAATAACCCGCTAAACCCAAGAAGCTACGAATCTCTGATGCATTTTTCGGTACTTCCCACCACATCACAGCCTCAACCTTGGCTGGATCAACCGAAATACCCTCCTGGTTGATGATATGCCCCAAAAATTATACCTCTCGCAGCCAAAAATTGCACTTTGAGAACTTAGCATACAGCTTTTCCACCCTTAGGGTCTCCAGCACCTCCCTTAAGTGTTGTTCATGCTGCTCCCTGGTCTTAGAATAGACCAGGATATCATCAATGAAAACGATCACCGACCGATCTAACATCGGTCTACACAACCTGTTCATAAGATCCATGAACGCTGCAGGGGCAATGGTGAGCCCAAACGGCATCACTACAAACTCATAATGCCCATACCGAGTCCTGAAAGCCGTCTTCGGTATATCCTCATCCCAAATCCTCGTCTGATGGTATCCCGACCGAAGATCAATCTTGGAAAACCAAGACGCACCCTGCAGCTGATCGAACAAATCATCGATCCTTGGCAACGGATAACGGCTCTTCACCGTTAGCTTGTTTAGTTCCCTATAATCGATACACATCCTGTGGGATCCATCCTTCTTTTTCACGAAAAGAATTGGTGCTCCCCACGGGGAACTGCTCGGACGAATGAATCATCGGTCTAACAGCTCCTGAAACTGTGTAGATAACTCCTGCATCTCGGGTGGTGCCAACCGATATGGTGCCTTTGCCATCGAAGCGGTACCCGACACCAAATCGATGCGAAACTCCACCTGCCTTTCCAGAGGCACTCCTGGTAACTCTTTGGGGAAAACATCCTGAAAGTCCTGGACAACCAGCACGCTGCCTATATCCGTTGGGGTCGCAACTTTCGTATCTGAGATATAAACCAAAAACCCCATACATCCTTGCTGCAAAAATCTCCTAGCCCACACAGCCAAACAGAGGGTCGGCCCTTGCAATGCCCTATCACCATATATCGCCAGTTCTCCCCCACTTGGGGTCCGAACCCTCACCAACTGATGCTCGCAGTCGATCATAGCTCCGTTGGCCCCCAACCAATCCATTCCGATAATCACTTTCAGCCCTCGCAACGGTATCGGGACTAGGTCGACACGAAATCTCTCACCAAGCACATTCAGGACACAGTCCCGATACACCCTCATAGCACTAACGGTGCGGTCATCTGCAATCTCCACCTCGAGCGGGGAATCCAAAGTTCCCGGCGCGTCCCAGAACTTCTTGCTAAGTGAAAGAGATACGAACGATTGGGTAGCACCCGAATTAAACAAGACATGAGCAGACATACCATTGACCAAAAAGGTCCCTATACAAGCATATAGTACACATAAGCGAAACAGATACCTAGAGTAGAGAAGAAAGAATACGTACCAGCCACAACGTCTGGCGCTGCACGTGCCTCTTCGGTGGCCAGCTGAAATGCACGACTCTTCACTGCTGGAGCTTCTGCCTTAGCAGGGCGACCATCGGTAATCCTCATTGTGGTGGGCACGGGCTCGCCACTGCTCCCCCTCCTGCCTGCAACCTCGGACAGTCGGCCTTTTTATGGCCAGTCTGGTTGCAATGGGAACATATCAGGCCCTTCTTGGGGAAGTCCCTGCTTACGTGGCCCGGCTGACCACACGTATAACACACCGGGTTCGACCCCGACAAGCTCCCCCATGGGATCTCCCACACTTGGCACACCGGCCACGGCCCTGCTGGCCCTTACTAGATGTATCCGAGGTCTTAGGCTTCTTAGCCTGACCCCCTGCTGCCTGCACCTGCTCAGTTTTCCGCTTCGTGCGAGAATCCAACTCCATCTCCCTCTCACGGGCCTTCTCCACCATCTCATTCAGGGTTTTGCACCCCGTAAAGCTCACAAACTCCCGAATATCATCTCTCAGCATGGAATCATATCAGGTCCGTCTCATCTCCTCATCGGTAGCATACTGAGGGATCAACAAAGCTCGTTCCCGAAACTTGGCGGTGATCTCCACCATAGTCTCGGTGGTCTGCTGCAAATCATGAAACTCTCGCACTAGTCGTTGCACCTCAATGGGTGGTGCAAACTCCAAATCAAATAGCCGAACAAAGTCGGCCCATGTCATCTCAGCCACCCCGGCTGGTCCCACCTGTTTAGTAACCTCGCCCCACAAATCCCGGGCTCTGTCTCTCAGCATGAAAGAAGAAAACCTAACCTTTACCACATCCGGGAAAGAACTCGTGCGCTGGGAGTTTTCAATATCCGCCACCTAGCATCGGCTGACAATGGGGTCCCTGACCTCGAAAAACTCCGGCGCCCCACACGCCTTGAACTCCCGGAACGAGGGAGTTCGGGCTCCCAACTGGCCCGCAACAATCTTAGTGCTGAAAGATTTGAGTCTCTCCTCCATGATCTCCATTATGCCCTCCTTGACCGTCCCGAAAATCACTAGGGTAGTGTCAAGGATACCCTTCATAACCTCGGCTGCAATGATCTCGCGCAGCCTCACATCTATGTCGTCTGTAGTGTCACCCGATCCATTCCCGGATCCAGATCCTGATCCTGATCCTCCCGCTCCGAAACGTGTCACCACCATGCTGAACTGGAACGTCATGAATTATAACTATCACGATTTCCATGAAACGGATCTCTCCACACCGGTCCTCCTTAAAGTCTTCAGATCTAACATTGGTTTGGGTACAGGTCATGTGCTTCCAGTAGTACGGGCCCAATACTACCTTCCACACCTACCTGTATCTTTCCCCAAAGCTCGACCTGATAACTCCAGTTCGTCCCAAATAAACCGTATCCTACCGACCACCGCATAACCCAAATCCTAGACTGTTCTAAGATTTTCTCTACCCACATCAAACAGACCCATCATAACAGGTTGCCTTTATGCATGCAAATTATACACATAAGAGGATCAAATAGACTTTCTAATAAAAGATTCTACCCTAGGACCATAACCAGACAAGGAACATGAAATAAGGCCAAATCAATCATTCTAAGGCTATAAGCTCCTAACCGTATATAATTTCAAAAGCATACACATAGAAAATTCTATACGATCATCCAAGTTCAAATATCAGAATAGCATGACTAGCATATTGGGGATCTACTTACTTGGCTCAGCTGATCACGCGCATTGCACTCTCATCTTTTCCTTCTTTCAAAAGCTTTTTATGTCATTTTTTTAAAACAATTTTACCATTTCCTTAGTTTGAGTCCTGACACACCCGAGGTTATGCCTGAATCCCTCAAACCAAGGCTCTAATACCAACTTGTAACAACCCAATTTTTTTCAAAGAAAATTTTCATTTTTAATTAACCAAACACATTCCCATAAATCAAGAAATTCCAAAACAATTGTTTCAAATCCATATTCATTACAACTTTATTTTTCAAATATCAGAGTGTCCCATAAAGTCGTCCGAGAGAGAGTGCACGCCGCGCCATCAAGCCTTTCCCTTGCCCTTGGACTCGGATGAACCTGAAACAAATCCACAAACTGTAAGCGAATGCTTAGTGAGTCCCCAGAGCATATCCCACACACAAACCACATAACACATATCGAATTAGCCATACGCTACATATATCACATAAGTCACGCATTCGACAAATAAGGAAGCCCTGGAAACCCTCCCGGGTCTTATACCAAATGCCACGGGAACCCCCACGTGGTCTTCATCTGCCATGGGAACCCCCACATGGTCTTCCTGCCTTGGGAACCCCCACAAGGTCTTGCTGCCTTGGGAACCCCCACAAGGTCTTCCTACCAAACAAGGCACAATGCAAACTATACAAGCAAATATTTTTGGATGCCATGGAAACCCTCCAAGGTCCTATACCAAATGCCACGGGAACCCCCACGTGGTCTTCCATGCAAATAACATACTATGATATCTCACATTCAATCAATAATCATATCTCATAAAATGGGCCGGCCTTGGTGCCTTAGACCCATTGATATGGTGAGAAGACTCACCTCTCAAAGGCTGAACTGGCAAATTGTAGTCGGATATATCCCATGCTGCTCCTCCCAAACTGTCTATAATCAATGAGTAAATAACTCAACATAATCCCATAAATACCCCCAGGGTCAAAGTCAAGGTCTATAGTCAAGGTCAACAGTCCATATTGACATTGACTCGTTGAGTACAATCAGTCACTCGTCGGGTCCCTGCTTACTCATCGACTCACCGAGTCACCCGAGGGACTCGTCGAGTTCCTTGATGTTCACGGCCGTAAACTACCAACCGTACACCCTGACCGTGAACCCTTGGCCGTGAATGAGAGAACCCTCTTGACTCGCCGAGTCACCAGAGAGACTCGACGAGTTCTCACATATTCGGTTCCTTCCAGTAGGATTTAGGGTCCCAAACTTCAGATCTATCCTCTACTAGTGAAGATAACACGTAAAGTTGCAAACTTTACGTGCATGCAAGGCCTCTCATGGCCATAATACACAAAACTAACCCTTAACAAGGTTTTCATGCATGGAGAGGGAATGAGCTCATAAAAAGATGCAAATTTATGATATTTGGGACCTAAGAAGGTCTAGATCTGGAACCGTATCCTTGTGATAGGTCCAGATCTAAGTTTGCTTCCATTTCCTCAAAGTTGGTCATAACTCTCAAATAGAATCTAGGCTTAAGGTAATAGATTCATGCCTTAATTCAATGCCCAAGACGAACTAGATGCTAGATCTAGTGTTTTCCCCTTGATACTTCTTCTTCAAACTTGGAATTCCTTCCACAATCCCAAGGTTTAAGCTCCCAAAGCTCTTACTTCACACACCCGAGTGTTTGCGGCCGTAAACGCTCTCTTATGACGTTAAGGAAGGCTACAAAGTCGTATAATGATGTTTATATTGGGGGCAAACCCCAAAACTAGGGTTTTATATAGACAGCTCTGACTCGCCGAGTCGAGCCTTCCGACTCGCCGAGTCAGTCTCGACCCGCGTCCAAAATATCTCGACTCTACTCGACGAGTTGATCTCCCAACTCGCTGAGTCCATGCATAAAATCTCCCCAATTTGGCAACTTTCCAACCAACACCTGAACCGGGTGTTACATATTGGTGTAGTTTAAGAAATTTAAGTTGATTTATATAAATGAATTTAATATTTAAAAAAAATTATTTTGCTCCAAATTGAATTTCTTAGTTACTTTCCTTAATTCACGTGTTCTAACTTTTGGCAAGTATTAATGAAATATTTATGCATAACTGATTTGTACAAAAAACTTTGTAACGTATACCTCTTAAAATTCAAGATATGACTAATATGGTTTATAATAGGGCTGTGCATGGGTCGGTTTTGGTCGGTTTTGGACCCAAACCCAACCCAACCCATAAATGTTCGGTTTCTGGTTTTCAGAACCCAATAGGATCGGTTTCTGGTCGGTTCGGTTTCTTGGGTTCTGAGGTCGGTTTGGTCGGTTTTTTCGGTTTCTTGGGTTCAACCCATACACTTACGGGTTCTGGGTTTAAACCCATGGGTTTTGGGTTTTAACCCATTTTCCAAAAACGAAGCAATAAGTAAAATACTTCAAAAACACCAAATTGAAGTTAAATACTTCAAAAAACATGGGTCTTACAACCAAATAGTCTACTACAAGTTACAACCAAAGCCCGAAATAGTCTATTATAACCAAAAAACAATCAAGTATGAGTCGGTTTCTCGGGTTGGATGGGTCGGTTTCTTGGGGCGGTTTGTCGGTTTTAAGTATGGGTCGGTTTCTCGGGTTGGATGGGTCGGTTTCTGGGTAAAAACCGAAACCGAACCCGACTTTTCGGTTTTTAAAAAATTCAAACCCTAACCGTCAGTTTTTCTTCGGTTTCGGTTTTTTCGGTTTCGGTTTCGTCGGTTTTAGTCGGTTTCTCGGTTTGTTGGTTTGGGTTTGCTCACCCCTAGTTTATAATATATATATATATATATATATATATATATATATATATATATATATATATATATATATATATATATATATATATATATATATATATATATCAAGTTTGTTTAGCAAATTCATAAAAAAGAGATGTATCTTATTTGTACTATTGATATTTATTTTATTTACCTTTTATATACAAGTTTTATATATATAGATGTTTATTTTTTTCATTTTCAATGTGGTTGGTTTAGACAACTCAACGGAAGATTGATCAAATAAAAATGAGAATGAAAATAAATATTTTATTTTCAATGTGGTTGGTTTATGCAACTCAAATGTAAGATGATAAAAAAAATGAGAATGAAAGTAAATACTTCATCGATTATACATTGAACTTGAAACGTGTGCAAAATAAATCTTCAAGTTTATTAACATAGAATTCTAGTAACATTTCCATATTAAGATGCTTTAATACTTTGTGTATATACATATTTTTGTTGTTCAAAAAACAATATACTTCAATATCTCTTATTATGGTCTTATCCATTTTATTCTAAAATTTTGGCTCACATCATTTTAACTTTTTAAGCCAATTAAAACATGTCGGTATACATACCACCACACACTGCAGTAGATGGGGTGGCACCCCAGTGTGCGGAAAACACCTTACTGGCTGCGATATTAAAAATGTGGTATACATGTCGCACACCATCGATTTAAACTATATTGCATGCAATTTTGAAATGTAGCCATTGGCAAACGACTAAAGTCTGATATTGTTTTTTTTTCAAAAACCACTATAAATACACTACTATCTATTATATTTTTCATACACAAACCATTTTCAATTTATACCACATTTAAAACATTTGCATTCCAAAAATGAATATTCGTCCGTTGGAGCCGTCGTTTACCGACCACAAATTGATCCGTCTATGATTTCTCCCCGACCCCAAACCCAACCCCAACAATTTTACTACCAACAAATACCACACCAATATTTCATGATACAACCTCTTAGCCTAACCTCGTTTCAAAAAAAAAATCACCCCTCCTCGAATACATTCCTTCATCGGAAGTCAAATTTGTCTGAGAAACTCAACCCGATCCTGAACCGGTAGCCGAGCCCGAACCCCAAATTGTCCGGGAAACCCAACCCGAAACATCCAACCCCAAAAGACGAGGAAAAGGAAAAACACCGGTTCGAATAAAGAAGATGGCGTCTCAACAATGACAACTAAATGAAGAGATGGTTTTAGCGCAATCGTGGGTAGATATTTCGGAAGATTCCAAAAAATGTAATGTGCAAAAAGATGACCACTTTTGGCGACACATTAAGGAATGATTTCTTATGGTGATAAATTGTGGCAAGTAACGCGCTAAAGATCAGTGTACTAGCAAGTTTCACGAGATGAACAAATATGTCACAAAATTCAACGACAATTACAACAATTTGGCAACTTAATGGAAAAGCAGGGAAGGCGATGAACAAATTTTAGAGACAACCATTAAATTTTTTGTTGTTGATAATAATAAGAAGTCGTTCAAGTTTCTCCATATTTGGAGGTTTTTATCCAAGTCCCTGAAATTGATAGAAGATTTTGGTAGTGAGGATGGTAGTTCAAAAAGAACCAAAGTTACCGAGACGAGATACACTACTTCATCGGATGAGTATTTTGGGGTTGATTTGAACGAAGTGGATGAGCTAGAGCCTGAAGAGGTAGTTCGACCGATGGGTCTAGATAAGGAGAAAAAAAAGGCTCATCGTCGAATGCATCGGGAATGGAAAAAAGAGATGAAATATAGAGTTGCTAGTAATTTCAAAATTTATAATTTGAATTTTGAAAGTCGTTCGCGTTTTGAAAAGGAGAATTCAGAGGAGAACAAGAGAGCAAGAGAGGAGAATCAACGAGCTCGAGAGGAGAAACAAAGAAGTCAGGATATGAAATTTTTAACAAAATCTTTCGATCATCTTACCGAAAACAAGCTCGATATGGTTTTAATGACTAAAATGGATATCATGAAAAAATATTACAAGTAGTTTTCTTATTTAAAAATTATCGTTTTTATGTAGTTTTATTTATTTATTTATCGTTTTTAGGTATGTAATCATTATAATTAAATTAACTAAATGTTTTTCCTTTTATTAAATTAGATTTTATTCAATTAAAAATAAAAATAAATAAAACATGATTAAATGTGACATGACACCCACCGATTTTGTGAGGTGTTAGAAAAAAATAGAAAAACGAGGACATTACAATACAAAAATACGATATTTAAGATATAATACATACCGGCTTAAATTATAATAAAATCACCTTTATTACCCTTTATAATAACATGGATGGTTGATTGTGACAACGATGATGGTGATGTACTTACTTGGTCATCCCTGGTGGCTAGAATAAGGCTAGAGTAAAAGAGTAAATTACACGAATGGTCCCTATGGTTAGGGTAATTTACGTGTTTGGTACCTAATTAATTTTTTTAACTCGGAAGATTCCTACTGTTTGTTTTTGTTACATGCTTGGTCCCTACTGTTTATTTTTGTTATATGTTTGGTCTCTATCTTACCTAAAAAGACTATTATTTAAATATGGAAAAATGGTGGGATAGGTAAGGTAAGGTGAGGAGGATGGGGTTGGGAGTGTGTTTCTTAAAATAAATTAAAAAATCAAGTGCAAAATAGTATTTTTAGGTAAGACAGAGACCAAACGTGTAACAAAAACAAACAGTAGGGATCTTCCGAGTTAAAAAAATAAGTTAGGGACTAAGTACGCAAATTACCCTAAACCATAGGGACCATTCGTGTAATTTACTCATAGGGCTACGGGTCAAGTTTTTAAGTTATAGATAGTCTTAAATCTATAAAAAGAAAACAAATTGATTACTATCATTTATAAAAACTATCCTTATTTTGATAAAAGAATATACGATTCATGAATTAAAGGAAAAACATAAACTATTCGCAAAAATATAAAACTAAAAACTAAAGGAAAAACATAAACTGCAAGAACGGGTTAATTGCTTTCCCAATTCTGGCGTGTAGGTCAGTACTATTCGCTTCCGGCTGCCCATTTTGCATCTTTGATTTCAACATTAGGTTATTTTTATTTATGCTCTTATTGTCGTGAATCTTGATTCGATCTGTTGTCCCTGTTTAATTTAACTGTTACAGATCGGGGGTATATTTGATAATTTGATCATTAGAAAAAAAAAATGGTGAGAGGTTTGTTGAACAAGCTCGCAACTAAATCGATCAATGTTGCCGGAAAATGGCAACAACAGCAGCTCCGTCGCCTCAACATCCACGAGTATCAGGTTTTAGTCATTCTCCCTTCACCTGCAGTCTTATAAGTTTTACGAATACTATTTAGATGTGTGTTGTTTATTTATGAATATCATCTCGGTTCTGTTTTGGTAGCATCACAGACTGGTTAATCCATCCGTTGAATATGGAAGAAGGGAAAAGAAGAACGAGATTTAGAACTTTGACTTTAATTTGGTCATACTATAGTTATTATATTGTTTGAATTTTGACAAAGAACGCTGCATTGCTATTACAAAATAAGGGCTTCAATCCTTAATTTTTGCAGTATTGAGAGTGAAATGAATCTACATCAGAGATAAATTCTGTGTATCTCAACTTCAAAAAACCATCAGTAATCAACTCTATGATGAAGTGATATTCTAGCTAAATCTGTTTTTGTCCTCCATGGAACACCATAATCTTTGCAAAATTAATACCATTTTTAATATCACATAAAGAACACTATATGCATGTTTTTGACATCATAAAGATTGAATTTCTCTAATACCTCCTTGATGTTTTTCTTCTAGGAGTAACTTTACATTACCTTCCTTTGAGAATGTGCTGATGATCATACCAAGTATCAGCTTTGCATGCACCAAGTCTTTCGTACCGAATTTTGTAGACATTTTTCTCTTTAATCTTGTAGACATCCATCAATTTAATTAGTTGATCTCTATCATATTTTATCCTGCAATGAACATACAACAATATGATATAGGAAGAACCAAATTTCTTCAAGTAGCAACAATCGTCCATGCCACATCTCTTCTTCATAAAGTTGTGAAGTTTCATGTACCACTGTTTTGGTGCTTGCTTCAACCCATCCAAACTTTTCTTTAACTTGCATATCATGTTTTCTTCTCCATCTATCTTTGGTTGTGCCATGTAGATGTCCTCTTGAAGGTCACCATGTAAGAATTTTGGCTTGACATCCTGTTGCTCTAGATGCAATACCCAATACTAGCTTCAGCTTGATTGTAGTCATTTTCACAAAGTGGAGAGAACATCCCATTATATTTATAGTCGAATGACTATCTGTCCTGTTTAAATCCTTTGACCCTGAACACCCGCTTATTTTGCAAAGCTTTCTTTGCTGCTACTCAATCTCATTTATCTTAGGACAACTTGTCTCTTCATTATATTTATAGAATGTTCTAAATCTAATTGTATGGACAATTCATCTTTTTGTTGCATATGCTACTTTAGTACGACAAGTGCAAATACTCTAACTTTTCTATGCATTTTCTTTAGTTATTGACTCATATGCATTCTGAAATCAGGGAGCTGAACTGATGGGCAAATATGGTATTAATGTTCCAAAAGGTGTTGCTGTTTCTTCTGTTGAGGAAGTTCGAAAGGCCATACAAACAACATTTCCCAATGAAAAGGAGGTAAGTTTTCACATAAATTCCTTTTGTTTAAGAAAAAATATCATGTGTCCTGTTTGTGGGTTTATATAAACAGCATTAATTTCTTTTTATTCAGTTGGTGGTTAAGAGCCAAATTCTTGCTGGTGGACGAGGTCTAGGAAAGTTCACAAATGGTCTTCAGGGTGGAGTTCACATTGTCAAAATTGACCAGGCTGAAGAGATAGCTGGTATGAATTCGCTAATTTTTTTACTACTTTTTAATACAAAAAAAGAAAAGAAAAATGTAATCTCTGTTTTATTGTTTCTGTAGGAAAGATGCTTGGGCAGACTCTTGTCACTAAACAAACTGGCCCCCAAGGCAAAGTTGTCAGCAAGGTTTGCTTGCACCTTTATTAAATTGTTATCTGCTTTATTAAATATTAACTATTTTTTTTTTGTATGAAAAGTTATTAAACCTTATTCTTTATTTATGCAGGTTTATTTATGTGAAAAAGTGTCACTTGTGAACGAAATGTACTTTGCAATCACTCTTGATCGTACAACTGCTGGTCCTGTAAGTTGTTGAATGAAAAAAATAAATAATAGAAATTGCAATCAATCTTTATTTAAAATTAAATCTTGAATCTTGTGTTGTTGAGCTTATCATTGCATGCCGAGAGGGAGGAACCAGCATTGAAGACCTTGCAGAGAAATTCCCCGACATGATCATAAAAGTATGCTTTCCAGAAGAAAAAAATGTCTTCTTTTTCGATAACTGTTGGATGCAAAATGACAAATTTAACCTTTTCACACACAGGTACCTATTGATGTTTTCAAAGGAATTACAGATGAAGATGCTGCCAAGGTTGTAGATGGTCTTGCTCCTAAGGTGGCTGACAGAGATGCTTCAATAGAACAAGTGAAGAAGCTGTACAACCTTTTCCGTGAATCCGATTGCACACAGTTGGAGGTGAGAATTAATTAATTAACTTTTTTTTTTAAAAAAAAAAACTTGATAAATTTGGTTTTTAAGTTGAAACTTGGCTCTTCAGATCAATCCGATTGCAGAGACTTCTGATAACAAGCTGGTAGCTGCTGATGCGAAGCTAAACTTTGATGATAATGCTGCTTACCGTCAAAAAGACATATTTGCCCTTCGTGATCCCACGCAGGAGGATCCTCGTGAGGTTGCAGCTGCAAAAGCGGATTTGAATTATATTGGTTTGGATGGAGAAATCGGATGCATGGTGAATGGTGCTGGATTGGCAATGGCAACCATGGATATCATAAAGTTACATGGAGGCACACCTGCCAATTTTCTTGATGTAGGTGGGAATGCTTCCGAAGGACAGGTGGTTGAAGCATTCAAGATCTTGACATCAGATGAGAAAGTCAAAGCAATATTGGTCAACATTTTTGGAGGAATAATGAAATGCGATGTCATAGCCAGTGGAATCGTTAATGCTGCTAAACATGTCAGTATCCATCTCTGAGAATTGTATCATTTTGTAGTAATGGAAAGATTTGATTTAATTAAATTTAAAATTTTTTTCAGGTTTCATTGAAGGTGCCGGTTGTAGTTCGTCTTGAAGGCACAAATGTTGATCAAGGGAAGAGAATTCTCAAGGTATATTTTTTTGTCATTAGTTTTTAGAAAAGTTAGAAGAATATTTAAAAAAAAAAATGATTTATAATTATAATACAGGAAAGCGGGATGGCATTGATTACAGCAGAGGATCTTGATGATGCTGCTGAAAAGGCGGTTAAAGCACTCGGATCATCATAAAATATATAATATACAACCCAAGCCCAAACCCAATTTGAATTTGAATTTATGTGGAGGTTGGTTTCTAATTTCCAAAATAAATACAGCAGGCATATTGGTTGGAGATGTAATCAAAATTTTCATTTGTTAGAATCACTTTTTTGTTTCACAACATGGTAACAAATGTTTCAACCATTGGTTAATTGAAAAGCTAAACCATTCTGTTTCTTTCTTCACCTAAGTTATGTGTCTACAACCTAACACTTAAATATTTGATTAGTGCCAACGCCATATTAACATAGGGTCACACATGGACAATCAGTGGTATTTACAACAATAGCAGCACACCCCGTGAATCCCATTAAAATGGGGTAAATGTTGTCAGTAGTTGTGCTTCTATTGAGGGAGGGTAGAGCGACTGTCACATAGATGAGCGGAGGCATGTCCAAAGCCTTGAACCTGTGAATGAGGCAAACATGGGAAGACAAAATCAAAGTGAGTATAAAGCCATATAGAAGAGTAAATCATAACAAAAGCATATATAAATCCCAAAATATGCTAATGATTAGCAGACAATGAGTAGTAAGTCAATACGAATGGTAAAACATATACAAGAGAAAAAAATCAGAATATAAGCATATGAGCAGGAAACAATAAAAGTTCAGATAACAAAACATACAATGAGGCTAGGCTACTCATCTACCTTGGTATTTAGCCGCAACAATCATGTTCTTGAAAAGAGCAAACTCTTTCATGACTATCCTCGCACTATATTCCTATATCCGGCTAGGACGTCTTGTCCTTTTATCATCAATCATCATTGATGTCTTCTCTGGGCATGTCCATAAAACCTCAATTTCCATTCCCTTAATTTTGGTGGACCGTGTCACTCCGAACAAATTTCTTTCAGCCATATTTGGTATCTATCTAGCAAAGTTTTGCTGCTAGTCCACCTCAACATCCTTCTTCTAGTCTAAACAATCGAATATATATATATATATATATATATATATATATATATATATATATATATATATATATATTGATTATATTCTTATTTTATTGTATTGTAAGTGTTGCAGTATAGATGACAAATTATTCTATAAATGTCATAGAATTATATGGGTTGCTCGTTCACCCACTACAACTTCCTCGATTTGCAACAATAGATTGGAACGGCTCGCCATAGGCAATAAGCTAATCAATCCTGTGGGCACCTTGTTTGAAACCCCCATGATATGATTTGAACTCGGGTCATCTATTGGGAGACGCTTACGGAACCCTACCAACTAAACCAACAAGCGATGGTTATAAGTGTCATAGAATTAATTGTATACAAATTCCATGTCCCAACAAATGACTATGGCTAATATTTCAGTTTAGGGCAAAACAAATGTTGCATCCATCTACAAACATTTTTTCCAATATATAATTAAAAGTAAAAAATAAAGTAGCAAAATAATAATATGATTCTTTTAAATAAAAAAGATGTAGATGTTTGTAAGTATTTAAATACACTTTGAGTTAGCCTATTTCCATTTGTCTCATTTTTAGCCAAGTTTTTGTATCTTGCCCCGTCCTAATTAAATATAACACTAAGGTTGTTTGATAGTTGTTGACCGAGTCAGACCCGGTAAAAGGCATAACAAATGTTAGAAGACCAAATCACATGCTGCTAATGCTGTGGTATCAAATCTGAATATGACCAAGTCAAAGCCAACCTCTTACCAAATACAGGAAGATGCATATCAAACAACCCACTAGTCAACAATTTTTCGTCCTCAATCCCATACCATACATATGAAATTGAAAAAGCGGACCCAAAGGATTCAGTGACTTGCTAAAAACATAAAGAAGTGTTGCAAGAATGAATGAATATATATTCTATTTACATGAACTTATGCATGAATGGGAGCTTTCGATGTAGCAAGTACATTGGCACAAAAATGCCTATGATCATAGGCCAATAACAATTTAGTCTAACCCCCCTACCTAACGAGATAAATAATTAAGAGAAAATATAGACCTTGAACCTATGTATGATGTATAAGCAATTGGTTTAGGCCATGTAATTATGCGCCTAATCCCACCCCCACCCGAAAGCCGATCTGGCCTTTCATATTTGTCTGCAAGTCTGCTACAACAATCAATGGCTCGTTGTTGTCCCAATAATGACAACTCACCTTCATTATGTAATTTTGACCCTTGTAACAACAATCTTGTCTCTCGTCTCCTCAACACATCACTCCTTTCTTCATACCTCACCTAAAACAGACAGGGGAATAGATATAATAGTTTTTATTTATTTATAAAAACATTTCTTTTATTTATTTATGTATCCCTTCTTTTAGTAGTTTAGGGAGTGAATAGAATAGAATACATTTATTGTTTATTACAGGAAAGGGAAAATGGATGGAGTTACAAATGTTAGACAGAGGGTGCAGAAAGATCTTCCTCTACCTCATCATCTTTGCATCGCTTCAGAACATGGAGCTGACCACGCAAGTGCATAATCTGCATAAATCATATTTTTTTTTAAATTATTTTATTATATAACAAAGAAAAGCACAAACAAAAAGAAAAGATAAGCTATGAGTGAGTTTGTAGTACCTCTTCTTGAAGCAAAATTGGAAGGGTTTCTGTAGAAACAAGGCCATTGATTTGGTGCAAGAGGGTTTCATCTTTGATACCAGACCAGGTGTGTGGTGGCAAAGCCAGTAAAAGTGTGGTGAGGACATCATTGCTGGCTGGGTGCATTCCAATGGAGGGGATCAACATATCCACATGCTGTTCACTCATCCCATTCATCACCTTTCCAGACACTACTGTGACACCCATATCTCCTGCATTCGATTTCAGGCAATGTACTTTTGTTTCCCCACAACAAAATCCATTAGAAGAAGACTCACTCTTTCCTTCCAAAATCCCTGCTCCCTGGCAACAAACACTGGCTGCAATATCGCTCAAACTGCTCTCTTTACCCAAACACAGTGGCCCATTGCAACCTGATTTCTCTGTCAACAGAAATTCGGTCACATGTCTATATAGTTCACTCTCCTGAACTTGTTTCAATATCTCCCCCTACATGTTAAAAACTTACAGATTATTTAATCCAGATAACATTTAATGGGAAAGAAAAGGAAGAAAGATACCTTGATGGCAAGTCTTTCTTGTTCTTCTGGACTTAAACTTTGATCACCTTCCTCTGTTCTCCGAACTTCTGCAACCCACTTGATGAATTCAAGAAACTTTGATGGAAGAGAATTGAAGACAATGGAGAGAACATCCTTCACGTCTTTCACATTTCTAGAACCCAATAATACCGGAACATCTTCCATCAAATACTTTGCAATATTCACCCAACTCTCATGCTTGCAGCTCTGGAAACAAACATTATTGACAATCTCAACATAAAAATAAAAACCCAACAAATTCTTCTTTATTGTACAAAGAGATCAACTGATTGCCATTGAATCACAGGTTTAGCATTGAGGAAGTTATGTGTATGAAACAAGAAATGAACTACTTGACCTTACCAGGGTATAAAGCAGTGCTGGTGGTCGTTGAAGCCTGGATATTAACATGAAACTGAAGAAAAGATAGAAAATAAATCAATCTATTTGAGGGTAGAACAAAATTCGAGAGAAAAAAAAAAAAAAAAAAAACAAAACTTACCCTCTGCGAAATCCACTAGCATCATCTAATGTATCCATGGCTTCCCAAAGTAGTTTAAGTGGGACCCAATGAGGAGGATACTTGAAGCGAGCAACATCTAAAATCAATGCCATGTCCCTTCCAGCATGATAACCACCAATAGGCGAAAAGTGGCCACTACCTGTCTGTAACAGAAAAACAACACAGAGCACTCTAATAAGCTCCTTTGATCACCAAACCACAGACACCACCTCCAAATGGCTTAAAACTTACCTGTTTAAAAGTTGCTCTGTTATATGATGAGATCACATGACAATCATCAGAAGTAGAACATGCAATCACATGCTTACGAAATTCGTCAATGTTACTTTGATTTGTGCGAAAAGCTTCAACTTTTGCTCCAGCACAATGAGCCAAGCACACAACCTTCCCAAATGAAATGCCTTTGGCTTTAACCTTTTCCAAAGGCTCGCAACAGTCAAGCATAGATTCATCAAACCACCTCCAGGGACCTGCAAACAATTAATGGCTTATGTAATCATGAAGTTAAAACCTACTGGTAAATCTTATTGTAAGGGAAAGTGAAAGATACCTTTCCATTTTCTACCCGGATCAATAGAAAGTGCATTCAGGACCATGGCTAGGGTAGCTAATCCACAATAGGCAGGTTCTGATTGTGTTTGGAAGTAAGAGATCAGCTTAAAGAAGCCTTCCATGGTTCCACCTTGAGTAGCTTCCATGAACAATTGCTGCAAATTCAGAACATATACATTACTACGTTGCAAGAAGCAGACAAAAACTTTGGTACAATGAATACGTATTTTACTTGGTTTTCGGTGATTTATATTATTCCCTCAACTACAGACAAATCGATATGGATGTTGTTGCAGATTTAACACATATACACATATTTAGAGCATCATAAAATGTACAAAACCTACAAACAACCCACAAATCGGTTCCACAGCAGTGATATAACAAAATCAAATTTTAATAAAATCTAATCCTAGTAAAACCAACCATAATTAGACAATTACTAAACTCAAGAAAAAGAAAACTAATTTCAAACACATCGAGATTCTGTGCAAAGAACTGACCTTCCCTTCCGAAGAAGCGAAATCAATAGCAGGAGGAGATGGAAGGACTCTTC
This sequence comes from Lactuca virosa, assembly GCF_052849685.1. Lineage (NCBI taxonomy): Eukaryota > Viridiplantae > Streptophyta > Magnoliopsida > Asterales > Asteraceae > Lactuca > Lactuca virosa. Next base: position 100,063,133 of record NC_136433.1, on the reverse strand, counting down.
TGTATATACTTGCCATCGCCATCGCAATTAAATTTTAGAGATGAACTGGCTACTTTCCTGCGTTTCTAGGGTTCGTTGGAACAAAAGAACCCGCGGAAGCAAACGGTTTCAAAGGAACACAGCGTTGTGCGTACTGAAGGTCAACTGGATTAGCGACTTGGCGAGAGTCTCGTCTTTAAATACCTTTTTTTTTTAAGTTGTAAATTCTAATAATTTTATTACAAAACTATAAAAAATATTCCTTTTATCTTTTATTTTTCTAAATTATAATAATATACATTAAATTTATTACAAAAAACTATAAAAATTATTCTAATAATTTTATTTTTTACCTATTAAACAAATAAAATATAACATCCATATGGCTTATTAAATATATATTTGAAATTGAACAAAATATATCTTTAAACTTTGTTAAAGTAGGTTGTTGATAAATAATGAAATATTAAATTTGGTTAATAATATTTGTAACACCAAGTTCCAGGTAAATATTTCTTTTGCGTTTATGGTAATTAAAGACTTCAAATGTGGATTTTGGGGTGGCCACGACATGGTAAGGGAAACACCACGACGTGACGTTGGCTGAGAGAGGAATGTGCGTCTTTTAGACGCCACGATGTGGCGGCGGCCAACATAAATACCTTAATTTTCGGGTCTTAAGCCATATTTAAGGGATGTGATGGCTAGGGTTTGTTCACCCTCAACCTCCATCACCTTCATTTCGACCTAAAGCAACCTTAGCTTCCATTGTTGACCTCTTGAAGCTTTTTGGTGGTAGTGAAGAAGAAGAAGGTGTTCTTGGTGATTAGATCCATCAAGCAAATCTCCTCATCTCCTTCTTGCATACATTTTGGACTTATATAAGTCCTCAAGTTTCTACCTTTATGTGTTATCCTTAAGCTTGTATGCATTTTTCTTCATATTTAAGGTGGTTTGAGTGGATGGATTCCATAAAGTTGGCAACTTTATGGATCCTTGAGGTCCCTTTGAGGTTTCATGTTTCATATTTAGAGTTTTATAGAGTTTTGGTCTCATGCATGAGGTTTTGATCTTATTTTCTCCATTTTTGACCTAACTAGAGTTCAAGGCATGCATTGGACATGCATGTCCATAAAGAAAGGATTTTTATGAGATAAATTGGTGTAAGGAAGCCTTCTTTGAAGAGATAAGTGAGTGGCTTAATGGATTAAGGGTTTAATCCATTAAGCTGTCTAGGAGCAGTTCCCACGACGTGGTGAGGGGGGTTTCTCACAATTGTTTTTTCGTGAGGCTGCCACGTCGTAGCAGATGTTTGGCCACGGCGTGGTGGCCAGCCGAGTTGGTTTTGACCAAGTTGACTTTTAGTCAACCTAAGGGTTTTAGAGTGTAGATTGAGGATATACATTTGATTGTTATATAGGTGGCACGTAGCACCCATCTTTGCTTTGTGGGAGCTGTGTTGTTGTCTGCTAGCCTGCGAGATGAGTTTTTTCACTATCCTTTGTACTGTAGTATGTATCATTTGTGTGTAGGATGTTGATATGTTGTAGTAGCCTGTTAGATTGGTAGATCTGTTATGATTACATGGGTTATTGGTTATTGTTTGTTTGTTTATTTGTTTGCATACGTCGACATATTATGGTTGGGTTGAGGCGGTCCTGCTCTATGTTGTAGGCTAAGATACCTGGGCGGTCCAATTGATACTGTAGACCTAAGGAGAGCGGTCCGGCCCCGTGCTGTAGGCTCAGGTGAGCGGTCCAACTATATGTTGTAGGCTCAGGAGAGCGATCCAGTCAGACTGTAGGCTCACGTGTGCATGCATTGTATGTGTATTGTCGTGTGGGGTAATTTGGGGAACTCATTAAGCTTTGGCTTACAATTGTGGATTTAAATGTTTCAGGTACTTCAGAGAATCAGGGGAAAGCGAATGCTTGATTGTACACTTAATCCAGTGGTTAACATGTTTTTTTAGAGATACTATGTTTTGATACTATGATTTTATGATATGGTTGTGAAACAATGTTTTTATGACTTATGTTATATGGGAAATGGTTTATTCCCTTTTTGAATTAAAGTCGGTAACAAGGAAGAAAGCTCTCTTATCGAAATAAAGATGGTAACCACTTATCGGGAATAGTAACACGTTAACATTAGACAGAGGATGGGTGACTACCCCCTTGCATAATTGCATAACAAGTAATGACATATTAATGTGTGACATTCTATACCCATCTCCACATTGACTCACATACCAAAACATAACACCCTAAAAAGCGTCGCTCGGGTCAGAGTAGGCTACTTAGCCGTATTTCCCTACTTATTCAACTTTGTAGATTGTAGTGACAACCACTTTGTATTTATATTGTAGTGACAACCACTTCGTATATATCCTCATGCTACCAAAAAAATAAATAAATAAATAATAGTATATTATTATGGATTCTACATTCTTCTACGTGTTCTAGACAAATTCTACAGGTTTTATACTCGTTCTTCGCATTCTGTAGTGTGCCAGAAGAGGTTTGTCTAGAGTTATACTTATACTAATTGGTAGTAATACTAATATAAATCATACAAAAACCCTAAGTGCCACCAAAATGTAGTCGACAAAAATAATTTCCTATAAAAAACTATTACCAACAAACAAAAAGTTCTAATCAGATGCCACAGATCCATGAATGACACATACCCATAGATGTTCAACCTCTCATCCTTTGATAATCCTTTAGTCTGTAATGTGTGATCTTGCAACTCTGAAACACCGTTTGGAGAAGAATGTGTAATCCAAAATGCCCGTTCTGGAGTGAGTGCCCGAAATGATATGAATAGGGGACCACAGTAACAAGAAGTCGGATGAACAATGTAGGTGACCCAATTAAAAATGGGTTTGGAATGTAGCATTCCGTACTACGTGGTTATTTAAAAAAAAGTTATTTTCTTAAAAAAAAAGGATTAGTTTAATCAATTTTTATATTTTTGTTATCTTTTGCTGGAAAGGTATCATGACAATATTAACAATCAAATTTGAACCAAAACTTTCAATAAAGACAAACAAACCAACAATATTATATTATTTATGGGTATGTATAGGGATGAAATTGAAATAAGACACAAGAAGATGACTTCCAAACCGAATAAACCATCAAATTTATCATAGATTCATATTACAACAATAAAATTTGACCCCAAATCCCTGAAGAACACAAAAAAATGACCCTCAAAGAATCAATCTCTCATGGACATTACATGAAGTTGAAGTGCATACTTAGATAGGAAAAAAGAGGGGAACCGGAAATGAAACACAAATATTACCAAATCCTGGAGTCTTCGACTACCCCAAAAGTGACCCCACATCTACTTCTTCACAATCTTAGTTTCAAGGGTGTTTTTGTAATTAGCCAACGCAGAAAAGCAAAAGGACTATGATACCCTTCAAAGTTCAAAGTGCCCTTATTTCCTCCCACTTTCCTTTGTTGTAGGATATGATCCTATCTAGTTTCGGTTTAAAGATCGGAAGGCGGTTCACTGCAGGAAGATACGGCGGTATCCTGAGATTGTGTTGATTTCACCGACGCATCATCATCCTTTGGTTTCTTCCGTCGAGTCTTCTTGGGGATGTCCGGCAACCTTGATGACTCCTCCCCACCTTTGTCCTTTGACCTTCGAATTCTGTGTCTCCTCGTATGTTTTGTAGTCGATGATGATGATGCCGAATCAGAATCAGAATCTATTGACCGATGATGACGGTGTCTATGTGCTTTTGGTTTCTCCGGAATACTTAGTTCCTCGCTTCGAGAAATCCTATGGTTGTTTGTACCTATATATTAATTACACATCCATCCATCCATTAATAAAATCACAGCATCATTCATCAATCTCAAGTCTCGACCAATTAACTGTTTCTATAAAAGCTTTAGAATTTGAAAACATCGACAACCACCTTTTTTAACATGAGGCCTCTCTTCCAGTGGTCCTGACTGACTTTTCCCGCCATCAAACTCCTTCATCTGCATATATATGCATCCCCACACCAAAAGAAATCAAAAAAAAAAAACCGATTGTATGTGCATGTGTGTATACGTATATACATATATATAAAGTATGTAACCATTTATCAAAGAGATATGAATTATGAATACCCACCCAGCTGGGAGATTCCATGGCGGGTCCATCAGCACCAATATGAGCAACATGCTTCACGTCCGTGGGCATACCGATCTGTATTTCTTCTTCTTTTTCTCCTTCATCTGATGACCCGAAATTAAAGTTGAGAAGAATTAATGCATACATACATACATAGATATAACTAAACTGATTAAGAGAGGGTAAAAAAGTACCGAAAATATTTGAGATGTTTTTGAGGCCTTTGAAAAAGCCTTTGACCTTGGTACCCATCGTCAAAGAATCAGTATGCTCCGCCGGACAATGAATGGCCGGGGTCAGTTGACCCCGTAATATAAAGTAACAACTCTAAAGAGAAATAATTAATTCCAACCAAACGGATTGATCAACCAGAAGACATCGGGTGGAGGGATACGGAGAAATGGATATAATAGATGAAACAGGAATGAAGAAAGACGTATCCTGTATCATGTATGTGAGGAAGAGAGATAATAGGAGGAATTAAGATGGTGATCACCATAATTAAAGAGATTAAAACACCACCTTTGATTTCAGTTTCAGTTTTTACCAATTCAAACTAGTTGCTAAATATAAACCAGCGGTGTCAAATTACTTATCAGCGTCATCCCAACAGCTTGACTTGTGCTTGATGCATTACAAGATGCACCTTCTATTTAAGGGAAACTAGTTCCAACATACTTTTTCATTCCTTCATCCATCGAGAAAAACATTGTCATCAATTCGGAGTTGGTTTTTACTAATACGAAATTATATAAAAAAGGCCCTTTAACATAAGTACATTCGACGTTTAAACCTTCTTTTACTAAAATTCCAATATACTAGGCCAATCGGACCAAACTCTCTTTATCTTGATTGTTTTTACTTTCAACCTTAAATAACATTCTCAAAAAAAACCTCAAATTTTCAGTAGATTCTCTAAATTTGATATTACTCGGTGATTTTAGACAGCTTGTTAATAACATTAAAAACCATATTTTCAAGTTTTATCAGAAAATTACTGTTTGTTTTATTTATGAAAAAGAACGATTACTCTTCTGACTTCACATGTATATGTTATACCAAACATACAATAATAAATATTCATCAGGGCATATTTTTAAAATTTTACCCACCTAAAATAGTTCCAGAGATTTGGTACTTCCAACGAAAACAAATACTAAAATCTTGCAATAAGGTTTCTTTTAATAAAATACATTGAGAGAAAAAGGTAAAAAAAAAACCACAAAGCTTTCTAAGCAACCAACAATGGCTTCCTCATACGTTCAACAAAATCTTTGATAATTAGAAACAAAAATCAAGATAATTAGGCTGTGGTTTCCTTCTTAAGCTTTGCTAGCTCTTGCCTTACAACTCCAGCTTTCTGCAAGATCACAATTACAACACTCGCAATAAGTAAAATTGTTTGAACTAAAAAACATAATGTCATATATAGACACATGACCCAGAAACTAGTGCAAAAATCATGTAGATTACAATAATTAAATGTGCAAAATACAAGTTAAATTACCTTTATCTTTGCCAACATGATCTTAAACCTGTCAAAATCATTAAGTGAGGCTCTCTTCTTCTGGACAATAAGTTTTCTTCCCCAAGAACTGCTCTCCCACTTGTTCTTAACATCTACAAATATTTAATGTTTTGAGTTATCTCACAAGCCACAAGAACAAAAAGCCCAACAAACAAATTGATACTTACCAGCTGCCTCTAAAGCAGCAATAAGAGTTTTCTTCTTTGGGACTCTGTTGATGTCAATTTTGATGTCTGTGAGAGTTAGTCTCTTGAAGTTCATTTGACCCCTAACCATGTCAGGTGCATCCACAAGAGCCTATCAATCAAAAATTACAAAATGATTATACGATACATATAACTAGATCGATTGGCATTGGATATGTGTCTACCAACATTAGTTGTTCCCTCTTTAAAAACTTCTGAAAGTACATTCTAGGCTCAGATTTCTTCTGTTTTAGCCAAGTTCTAATTTTTAAAAGAATACAATAACATGATACTAATACAATAACATGATACTAAGATTACGTGGCACTCAAAGATCATTGTTATAAGGCTGATGTTTTACAACACTCCAAGACTTCATTGATTTTAAATCCAATCCGCAAGTACAACTAAACAAATACCTAATCGTATCTTGTTTTAAATAAAGTAGAGCAAATTTACATGTTCAAATACATCGCCTAGCGATATGGTATCATCACATAAAAGCACCGAATCAGATCAAATATATCAAGGTCATAGCTAGAAAATCAAGGCAAAAAGTAAATACCCTGTTTTGATCAATGACATCAACGATAACAACGAGCCTTCCATAATCCTTTCCGTAGTTGACAAGGGCGATTCTTCCTATCTCAACGTACCTCTTGAACGGCTACAAAGACCAAAATTTGCATAGAAATTTGTTAAGGTACACATCACACATTAGTATATACGTAAAGGGAGTGGAAATTAGGGTTTCCTTATACCATTTTTGCAGTTCTGGATGTGGAGCGCCGAGAAGAAGGGTTGAGGCAGTAGTGGTGCAGATAGTGGAAGTTAGGGTTTGCAACACGGGAGGCTTTTATAGTAAAGGTATCAGTTGGGCTTAGCTTTTAAGTTGAAATTCAACTTGGGCCGCTATCAAGTCTCATCTCTCGACTCTCGAGTCTCAATTCCAAAAGTTTTTGTTTGTGATTGGAAATTAAAATCAAGAGTTGTATATTTTCGGTTGATTTTTACTTTAATAATGTCTTTTAAAACGAATATATATATATATATATATATATATATATATATATATATATATATATATAATCTTATTTCAACTTATGATCAGTAAATTCATAAGTCGGCTTGGGTTTTTGGAGTTGCGACTTATTTTGCACAGTCGTCGGCTTGCTAATAGTGACCGTCACTCTCGGTTAATCTACTTCTTCCACGATGGGATAACATGAGTATTCTTCCCCTTTCTTTCTAATCTGCTCTGTATTCCAGTTTTCCAGCTCTGCCCACCATGAGGATGCTTCTGTCTCCGTCGCTACCTTCTATCATCATCGTTTCGGATTTTTTCCACTGTTTCGTGATTTTCAGTTCATGAAAAGAGTCTACTCCTCTCGTGTTTTTCAATCTTTGCTTCAAATCTCTGAACTTGCAAGTTAAGATTCATAGATTACTCTGCAGAAGCAACTGATTTGGAAATACCCATCATCCATCGTTGATTTCATCTATCCTGCAACATACATAAATTGAAGGCGATGGAGTTTGTTCATCTGCTCGATTTTCGTTTCTGTAATCCGAAGTTGTTTATCAATCATTTGAACCAATTAAGGACTAATGGTTTGATTTTTGGGGGTTTAGATTTTGAACTTCGATTGGTTCCCCCTCCGTGGCGGTCAGTGAAGCTAAACCTTACTAAAGCCTTATATGAATTTGTCGACGCAAAACAGTGGTTGTCGCCGTTTAGGTAATTTTCAGATTTTCTTCTATGTTTTTTTTAGATTTTCCTTTATGTTTTTTTCGTATATGTTTTTTTGGGGGGATTTCGATTAGCAATATTTGGGTGATTTTAGATTTTCGTTTATGTTTTTTTTTGTTTCAATGTTGTTACTGCCAAGACATGTGGTTTGGGGGATTTTTGGGTTTTCAATTTTATTGTGTAACGTCCCGAAAATCATGACAAAAAAATTTTTGTTTTTAGATTGATAAATCGTTAATACATATTTTTTCCCATAAAACCAAGGTAACCAAGATTTAGCAAAACATCATCAAATCAGAGTAATTCACATAATGCGGAAACATGTGGTGTGTGCTCTGCAATCATCCCGAACTCTTCCATTTGAAAACCATAAGTACATGAAACATAAACTGAAAACCGTAAGCACAAAGTTTAGTGAGTTTCCCAAAATACCACATACATACAACCACAGAATATCATGCGTCATACATACAGGTGTCATGGGCTCCCCCCATGGTCTTTACCTGAAATGTCATGGGCTCCTCTCATGGTTTGATATCCAAGTGTCATGGGCTCCCCCCATGGTCTTTAGCTGGAATGATATAGGTTCACCCTCATGGTCTGATATCCAAGTGTCATGGGCTCCCCCCATGGTCTTTCTTGCAAGTATCACAAAGACTACTAGCATTTCTGTAACACTGTAAATTTTCGAACAAAATTTTCATTTTAAATCACATAAAACTCAATATCATATTTCCTCAAAACCACAATGTATCAATTGTCAGAATCCAAACTCAACAAAACAATCGATAATATCCCAGAATCCTCATCATAATCTCGAACAGATGTGTACAATCAAGTCGGCGCCTTCCCGCGATCCTGAGAAGTACCTGAAACACATATCACACAACACGGTAAGCACGAAGCTTAGTGAATTGAAAGACCCTAACTTTCGTACTAAAGACATTGTCACTCCAAAACATGCTACATGCATATTTATAAATAATATTTTACATTGATAGTGTGATTACAAAAAACTGTATACAAACCGACTAAGTTTTAGTATATTACATAACTACCCATGATATTATAATTTTTTATACAAACATAAACCCAAATACAAAAGTAATAGTATAAACTATTCTAAATCTTCCAACAGTATATGACTATAATGGATTCTCATTACCTGCAATTGTTAAACACTGAGAGGGGTAAGCGGTGACACCTACTGTCACACCCTCAAAACCAAATGAACGGCGGAAACGTTCTGGGGTGGAGGACGTCATGTACAGTATCACAACAATGCAAGTAGTAAACAAGCAACAACATCATCCATTGCATTAATAATATAATTCCATACAAGTGTGTTCCGTTAAGTTTTAAAGACACCAAAACAATATACATCAAAAATATAAGATGAGTCTTGAACGAGCTCCATCTTCTCAAAACCTGGCTCCGGTACCTGTCTACTGGTGACCTGAGAATACAAGTTATTTTGAAAGAGTTTATCAGCTTTAGAGCTGGTGAGTTCATAAGTATATTAGTGTCTGTGTTTGTATGAAAGCATTTGTAAGATGTTTTGTAAGATGTACTGTGTGTTTGTAAAAGTTTTGTATTTGTTTGAACTATCCTAGAAAACCCTATGTTTCCTACTAAAAGTAGCCTTCTACCAAGGCATCTAGTGTCTGTGTGTGTATCCTTTGTAAAAGTGAGTATTTTCCCAAATCCGACTACCATTTAACCAAAAATATAGTTTTTGCATTATTGTTTATTGTGTGAAATCACAAAGTAAAATGTAAAGGGAAAATGTTATAGTACTTTAATGTAGTATTATGAAACTACTGCTGTACTAACTACCTTAAGCTAATTGTATATTTTAAGGTAACATGTGATCGGCCTGTATCTTGCTACCGACTCAATAGTAAAGTGACAATGTAAGATGCCACAAAAATGACGTTTGGCACCCGTAGACTTGCAAGTCCCACTGTAGCGAGCAGCAAGGTGTAGGATAGTCAATCCAGTATAGATCTATACACAAACTCATACGCTCCCCAATTAAGGAGATTCTGATACAAAAACAGTCATGGCAGGTAGTGCCATGCCCTGTTTAATGGCTCACATAAATGTATTAATGTAAATGTTATGTGAATTGTGTGCTAGCTGTACTGTGTGTTCTTTCTCTGTCTAGCCTGTATGTTTGTTTCTCATCACTCTGTTTCATGTTTGTTTCTCATTATAGTATGTATTGACTCATGTATGAACTGAATCATTGTATGTTTCATCGTTCTAGTAATAGTATCTTCCTAAACTACCCCTATGGTAGCTTACTAGCAATGTATGAACATGTTTGTATACCCTTGCTACCCAAGGGCATGGACTTGAATGAAGGAAAACCTTTTATATCTATATACATATACATAATATATAACTAGGATTCAAACGACCCTCGGACAACTAACCTTGATACCCTAAGACCACAATCAAACAAGAACAGGAAGCAGGGTAGACTAGCAGTCCTAAGTCCTTTCAATCCTACTTATATAACTATATCTATATAGATACACAGAATATAAGTTTAAAAGAGTTTAAGTAAAAGTATTTGATAAGTAAAAGAGTTTGTAAAGTAGTTTGTGGTAAAACAGTTTGATAAACAGTTTGAAAAGTAAGAAAACCATTTGTTTGGTAGTTATTAATCACATGTGATTGATATAATAACTATAATTGTTCAACTTGTATTCCCCCCCCCCCCATAAAAGCATTTAAAAACATTTAAAAGGTTAATTAAGGGGTATGAACTCACCTGTAGTTGGTGGTTTGGATGAACTGAAGAAATAGGATTGCTAGGTGTCAAGTGAAGACTTGTACACACACAATGATCCTATTTAACATATAAATACAACATATATGTATCTAATTAGCCTTTAAACAACTAATTAGCAAAGTTAAGGCATCCTAAGACAAGTTAAACACCTTATATAAGTGTTATAAGTCTCAAGGAATGCATCTAAGTGTTGTAGAACAATGCTATAGGGTTTAGGGTTCAAAAGAAACCCTAACTTGAGTTTACGGTTTTGTGACCTCAACCCAATGGGTTTACGGTCGTAAACCCTAGAGTTTACGGCCGTAAACTCCCCCTCTTTTGACCATTTGTTGATTTGAAGGTTTCTAAGTCCATTGAAGTGTTTCCACTTGAAGTATAAGCCTAAGGAAGAAGCTAGGGCACCATTCCACTCCTATTTGGAGTTTACGGCCCAAAGACCACATCCCTTTGGGTTTACGGTCGTAAACCCTTATGGATGTTGGTATTTTGATGATTTCAAGTCCTTAACACATCAAGGTAAGGATCCAAGTTAGTTACCTAGGCTTAGGAAGGGACTAGGGACATTTTGGTCCCTTAAAATGGGTTTACGGTTCAAGAATGTTCTTGGACCGTAAACACCATTTTCTTGGTGTTTCTTGGATGTTTTTATGTTATAATGAAGTATAGCAAGCTTAAACACACTCTAGGATAGAAGTACTTACTATATGGAAGCTTGAAATGAGCCAAAATGCCAAGAACACTAGTGTGTGTTCTTGGTGTTCTTGGTGAAAATGGAAGAATCAACCTTTTGGAATGATTTCACGGTTAGAAAGGTGTTAAAACACTAGATTAAGTGATCTACTAACTTGAAATGGTTGAAAACACTTACTAGATCGAGATCTGGAATAAATCCCGGGATGATACTTGAGAGGATTTGCTTTTGTTCTTGAGAAATTTGGAAAAATGACATAAAATGACAAGTGTCATATATATACTCCAAATTTATGGGTTTTTGGCTGAAACTATTTTATTCCGGCAGTAAACTCCAATTTCTTGAAGTTTAGGAATAACAGTGTTGCACTATAACCCTAGGGCATCCTCTCTCCTGGTATCTCCTAAAGTGTAAATCCTAAAATAATCAAACTTAATCCAAAAGTCTGAAAATTTAACTGTAACTGATTTGACTTCTATTGAATTGACATGTTGTACATAATAGAAATTTTGGGTTGTCACATCATCCCCTTCTTAGAAGGAATTTCGTCCCGAAATTAGAATTTAAGCAAATAAGTAGTTACAAGGAACTAAGTAAAAAGACGAGGATATTTCAGTTTCATCTGATCCTCTCGCTCCCAAGTGAATTTAGGTCCTCGCTTGGCGTTCCAGCGAACCTTCACTATCGGGATGCGGCTTTGTTTCGTTTGCTTGACCTCCCGGTCCATGATCTCTACTGGTTCTTCCACGAAGTTGAGGCTCTCGTTGATCTCGATCTCGTCGAGTGGGATTACAAGAGTCTCGTCGGACAGACACTTTTTCAAGTTCGAGACGTGGAAGGTAGAATGTACGTTACTGAGTTCGCTCGGTAAGTTAAGTTTGTAAGCTACAGGGCCGATTCTTGCGAGAATCTCGAAAGGCCCAATGTACCTTGGATTTAGCTTCCCACGCTTTCCAAAGCGTATCAAGCCCTTCCAGGGTGAGACTTTCAATAGAACATGGTCGCCCACCTGGAATTCCAACGGTTTCCTTCGTTTATCAGCGTAGCTTTTCTGTCGGTCTCTGGAGGCTTTCAGTCGTTCTCGGATCTGAACGATCTTCTCCGTCGTTTCCCGTATGATCTCCGGACCTGTGAGAGTGCTTTCAGGAACTCGTCCCTTAGCTAACTGGGTATCACCCACCTCAGCCCAGCACAGAGGGGATCTGCACTTTCGGCCGTAGAGGGCCTCGAATGGAGCAGCCTTTATGCTTGTGTGATAACTGTTGTTGTAGGAAAATTCTACAAGGGGTAAATGAGTATCCCATGTTTTCCCAAAGTCAATCACACAGGCTCGCAACATGTCCTCTAAGGTTTGGATAGTCCTCTCACTTTGCCCGTCTGTCTGCGGATGGTAGGCTGTACTCATGTCCAGCCTAGTTCCTAAGGAACCTTGTAGCGATTGCCAGAACCTAGAAGTGAACCTACTATCTCTGTCCGAGATAATGGATATAGGGACACCGTGCAATCGTACAATTTCCCTTATGTATGTTCTGGTAAGTTTCTCCATCTTGTCTGTTTCCTTGATTGGTAGGAAGTGCGCGGACTTGGTCAATCTGTCAACGATGACCCATATGGTATCAAGTCCACCCGTTGTCTTGGGCAACTTGGTTATGAAATCCATAGTGATCCGCTCCCACTTCCATTCTGGGATCTCAGGCTGTTGAAGAAGACCTGAGGGTTTCTGGTACTCGACCTTGACCTTTGCGCAAGTAAGGCATTTACTTACGAAGGTAGCAATCTCTGCTTTCATGTTAGGCCACCAGTATAACTTTTTAAGATCCAGATACATCTTATCTGAACCTGGGTGAACGGAATAACGAGTATTGTGCGCCTCATTCATGACCAAGTCTCTGAAACCACCTAGTTTCGGGGTCCAGATCCGATCCATGAGATAAAAAGCTCCGCCACCCTTAACTTCCAAGTTCTTATCCATCCCTCGCAGGGATTCACTGGTCACATTTTCAGGCTTCAAAGCGTCGAGCTGAGCCGCCTGTATTTGTGTGGATAAGTGTGAATGGATAGTCATAGTCAATGACTTGACTCTACGACCAGAATATTCTTTCCGACTTAGGGCGTCAGCTACTACATTAGCCTTGCCGGGATGATAACGAATTTCGCATTCGTAGTCACTGAGTAGCTCGACCCACCGTCGTTGTCTCATGTTGAGCTCCTTCTGATCGAATATGTGTTGTAGGCTCTTGTGGTCCGTAAAGATTGCGCTCTTTGTACCGTACAGGTAGTGTCTCCAGATCTTCAAAGCAAAAACAACTGCTCCTAGTTCAAGATCGTGCGTCGTATAGTTGACCTCATGTGTTTTCAGCTGCCTCGAGCCATAGGCGATGACCTTACCTCGCTGCATCAGAACACATCCGAGACCTTGGTTCGATGCATCGCAATAGACAACGAAGTCTTCTATCCCTTCGGGGAGGGATAGTATTGGTGCAGTGCACAAGGCTCGTTTGAGCGTTTGGAACGCTCTCTCCTGCTTTTCTTCCCAGTCAAAGGATACGCCCTTCTGGGTAAGTGTTGTAAGAGGCTTCGCAATGCGGGAGAAGTTCTGAATGAACCGACGATAGTAGCCAGCGAGGCCTAGAAATTGACGAATTTATGTAGGTGTCTTCGGTGCTGACCAGCTCTCAATGGCTTTAACTTTGGAAGGGTCCACGTGTATTCCTTCCTTGCTAACCACGTGCCCTAAGAATTCGACTCGGCGGATCCAAAATTCGCATTTCGAGAACTTCGCATAAAGCTTCTTCGCGCGCAGGGTTTCTAAGACTTGTCGCAGATGTTGACTATGCTCTTCCTTATTACGAGAGTAGATAAGTATGTCATCGATGAAGACGATGACGAACTGATCCAAGTAAGGACGACACACCCTATTCATTAAGTCCATGAATACAGCGGGCGCGTTTGTTAATCCGAACGGCATCACTACGAATTCGTAGTGCCCATAACGAGTTCGGAAGGCTGTCTTTGTAACATCCTCCCCTAGCACTCGTAACTGGTGATATCCGGATCTTAAGTCGATTTTAGAAAAGAAATTCGCCCCTTGAAGTTGATCGAATAAATCGTCTATCCTAGGCAAAGGATAACGATTCTTGACGGTCAGTTTGTTGAGCTCCCTGTAGTCGATGCACATACGAAAAGATCCGTCTTTCTTCTTGACGAACAAGACTGGAGCTCCCCAAGGTGAGAAGCTTGGTCTTATAAAGCCCTTGCTGAGCAGTTCGTTAAGTTGACAGGATAGTTCTTACATCTCTGCAGGTGCTAGACGATAAGGCGATTTGGCTACGGGGGTAGCCCCTGGAACTAAGTTGATTCTGAACTCGACTTGTCGTTGCGGGGGTAATCCTGGTAGCTCTTCTGGAAAGACGTCGGGAAAGTCGTGTACTACTGGAACATTCTGAATAGATTTAGTTGCTTGGCTCATATTGACAACATGAGCAAGGAATGCGCGACATTCCTTTCGCAAGAATTTCTGAGCTTGAATGCTCGAGATGATACGAAGGTTTGTACCGGGTTTGTCACCATAAACTACTAGGGTTTCGCCAGACGAAAGATTAAGGCGGACTGCCTTTTCGTAACACATGATGTCGGCACACTGAAGACTCAACCAATCCATGCCAATGATGACGTCGAAACTTTTAATTGAGACTGGCATGAGATCGATCGAGAATGAATGGCTATCTAAAGTTAAGGTACACCCTATGTATATGCAGCTAGTGCTCTCTGTCTTCCCATTAGCCATTTCTACTGTGAACGGTTCTTTGAGTGCTCGTGATTTTTGCTTAAGTAAATGAGCAAATTTCTGATTCACGAAGCTTCTCTCCGCTCCACTATCAAATAGTATACAAGCATAAGAGTTGTCGAGGAGAAACGTACCAGTGACCACGGTGGGGTCAGCAACCGCCTCCTCATGGCCTATAGCCAGAACTCTTCCTACTCCACCGGCATTCCCTGCCTTGGGGCAGTTCCTCTTGTAGTGGCCCACATCGCCACAGTTGTAGCAAGATTGGCCCACTCCAGCGTCGGGGACTTGGGTGATTGGTCTCACCGGAGATTTACAGAAACGGGCTGTATGCCCCTTCCTGTTGCAGTTTACACACTGCATGTCCTGACAGGCTCCCATATGATGGTAGTTGCACTTGTTGCATAAAGGCAAACTTCCAGAATACTGCTTTATTGGAATAGCAGCAGTGGCAGGTGCTGTCGCACTATGAACTGCCACCGTCTGCTGTTTCTTCGCAGCCTTCTTCTTTTTCTTGTCATCCCAGAATTTCCGCTTGGACTCTGCAGTTCTGGCGGTTTCTGAGATGGCCAGGGTGGTTGTTGCAGCCGGGGTACGGGCCCCGTGGTCAACTAGCTGCTGTGCCAATCGCTTGGCACTATCAAATGTAGTGGGGCGTGATGACAATACATTTCCCTGGTATGGTGGCACCAGCCCCCATATATACCTCTCGATATTCTTTCCCTCTGTATGAATCATGTTGGGACAGAGGGCCACCAGTTCACAGAACCTGGCGGTATATGCTACGATGTCGGTGCCTTTCATGGTTAGGCGCCAAAGTTCTTCCTCCAACTTTTGGATCTCGCCCCTCGGGCAGTACTCCTCAATCATGAGGTCTTTTAAAGTATCCCAGCCCATATCATTTGCCACTGACAGAGATAGTGACTTAACATGGCTATTCCACCATGTTAGGGCTCTGGTTTCAAAGGTGCAAGCAGCAAACTTCACCTTGCTCCCTTCTGGACAGGAGCAGATTGCGAAAACCGATTCGGTTTTCTCAAACCATTGCGAGAGTACAATGACTCCGCCAGTTCCTCTGAAGGATAATGGCTTGCAGTTTGTAAAATCTTTGTAGGAGCACTCTCTCGAGCGCACAGGGGTTTCAACCTGTATTGTTGGAATAGGAGTCCCTCCTCCAGTGGAACTTGAAGAATGATACTCAGCCATGGCCGTTGCCACAGCCGCAGCTACAGCAGCATTGAGGGCTGCTGTATCAAATTGAGGAATAGGTGGTGGAGGATTACGTCTTGTTGACTTACGTGGAGGCATCTTTTAGCTGTAAGTTTAGAATGAATAAGATATTGATAAGAATTTGACATGAACATTGATGAGAATGACTCATGGACTAACGCTCCATAGCCCAACAACATAATTAAATGGAATACTTGAATGAAGATGAAAGCATTTAGATAATAATTTCCATTAGATTTTCATATCTGTCAAAGATATTGGAATTACAGATGTAATGAGTTTGGGAAAAATGACCTAGAAGTAGGTCTTACATCAACCAAGATGGGAAAATTTTGACAGCATACTACCTAATCAAAACCTAGCAGGTCTAAGATTTATAAGGATAGGAAATTAGACTTAAGTTTTTACATAACTAAGTTATATCCAAAAGAGAAGTCGGTACGATTCTAACGACGACGAGAACTGCTTGAGTGAGCCCTTGAATCCGAAAGCAGACGTTCAATGTCTCTTATGCGCCTATCAGTCCTTGCTTGTTGAGCTCGAAGTTCCCTGACTTCGGCTCGGGTCTCAGCAAGTTCTCTTTGAAGCAGAGCATTACCGACCTGAGCCCTTTCATGAGCGGACTCCAGCTGGCGAATGCGGACAGTATTAACACCAGAATTTGCATCAACTTCTACTACCCGGTCGATAGCCGCTCGACCCTGCTCGGTGTTCCGAGCAATCCTACGAACCATGATAGGTAGGACCCTATCGGCTGAACCTCCCTCAGTGAGGTTGTAGAAGCTTCTGTCTCCATTGTAAGGAAAAGGTTGACCTTGTTCCTGACTCCACCTATTCAAGTTTGTGGCCCACAAAGGTGTGGGTCCTTGAAATGCGGGACGAGGGTTTGGGTTCTGAACAACTGGGGGTTGGTTGTTGACTTCTGGCTCCGAGTCGGAACCATCAGAAAAACCTTCAGCTTCATAATCATCCAAAGGGATTGGGTGATTATCTTCTGGTTCTTCTTCCAGCCATTCTGCGTTGTCGTGGTTGGGAAAGTACGGGTCTCCGGGAAGATAAAATCCAGCCATTAAATCTACGCGAGAAAAGGGATATAAGAAATAACTAAATTAAACTAACTAACTAAATAAATAATTATAAGATGATCTTTATCAGTTGCCTCAATACTTGTTTAAAGCATACCAGTTATATGTCATGCAGACGGGATAGACCTTCGAATAAGTAACCCTAACCCTAAGCCCACAACCAAACAAGGAACAGGAAGTAAGGCAAAGATCACAGATTCTAAGTCTATGACATCCTAGTACATATAACTTTAGTGTATCCACTAAACAACCATTGATATACTAATAAAGACCTTTAGTTCTCGAATAAGTAATTATAGTAACACAAAATACTCCTATAGTATTTTAAGTTTAATGTTTTGTTCTACTGTTCTTGTTGTAGAAGTGTTGGTAAGTTTTTAGACTTGTTGCAACCTCACAACCACACTTAGGCACACGCTAATCACTCATCGGATAATGTAGTTGATCAGGCTACATCTTCCCAGGGTTGACCATATGTCTCTAAGTCTGCTTATGCTGTCCACCAATCGTAATACTTTTGTTCTGTCCTAGTGACACTGATTTTAGTATGAATGCAGGTATGTATACTTTATTAAATATTTTATTATTTAAAGTATAAACTCTTCATCAGAGTATTTTAAATCCCGCTTGTGTTTATAGTTTGTATATCTTTTATGGGTTGATACACTCGATTCACTATAAACAATGCTCTGATACCAATCTGTCACACCCTCAAAACCAAATGAACGGCGGAAACGTTCTGGGGTGGAGGACGTAATGTACAGTATCACAACAATGCAAGTAGTAAACAAGCAACAACATCATCCATTGCATTAATAATATAATTCCATACAAGTGTGTTCCGTTAAGTTTTAAAGACACCAAAACAATATACATCAAAAATATAAGATGAGTCTTGAACGAGCTCCATCTTCTCAAAACCTGGCTCCGGTACCTGTCTACTGGTGACCTGAGAATACAAGTTATTTTGAAAGAGTTTATCAGCTTTAGAGCTGGTGAGTTCATAAGTATATTAGTGTCTGTGTTTGTATGAAAGCATTTGTAAGATGTTTTGTAAGATGTACTGTGTGTTTGTAAAAGTTTTGTATTTGTTTGAACTATCCTAGAAAACCCTATGTTTCCTACTAAAAGTAGCCTTCTACCAAGGCATCTAGTGTCTGTGTGTGTATCCTTTGTAAAAGTGAGTATTTTCCCAAATCCGACTACCATTTAACCAAAAATATAGTTTTTGCATTATTGTTTATTGTGTGAAATCACAAAGTAAAATGTAAAGGGAAAATGTTATAGTACTTTAATGTAGTATTATGAAACTACTGCTGTACTAACTACCTTAAGCTAATTGTATATTTTAAGGTAACATGTGATCGGCCTGTATCTTGCTACCGACTCAATAGTAAAGTGACAATGTAAGATGCCACAAAAATGACGTTTGGCACCCGTAGACTTGCAAGTCCCACTGTAGCGAGCAGCAAGGTGTAGGATAGTCAATCCAGTATAGATCTATACACAAACTCATACGCTCCCCAATTAAGGAGATTCTGATACAAAAACAGTCATGGCAGGTAGTGCCATGCCCTGTTTAATGGCTCACATAAATGTATTAATGTAAATGTTATGTGAATTGTGTGCTAGCTGTACTGTGTGTTCTTTCTCTGTCTAGCCTGTATGTTTGTTTCTCATCACTCTGTTTCATGTTTGTTTCTCATTATAGTATGTATTGACTCATGTATGAACTGACTCATTGTATGTTTCATCGTTCTAGTAATAGTATCTTCCTAAACTACCCCTATGGTAGCTTACTAGCAATGTATGAACATGTTTGTATACCCTTGCTACCCAAGGGCATGGACTTGAATGAAGGAAAACCTTTTATATCTATATACATATACATAATATATAACTAGGATTCAAACGACCCTCGGACAACTAACCTTGATACCCTAAGACCACAATCAAACAAGAACAGGAAGCAGGGTAGACTAGCAGTCCTAAGTCCTTTCAATCCTACTTATATAACTATATCTATATAGATACACAGAATATAAGTTTAAAAGAGTTTAAGTAAAAGTATTTGATAAGTAAAAGAGTTTGTAAAGTAGTTTGTGGTAAAACAGTTTGATAAACAGTTTGAAAAGTAAGAAAACCATTTGTTTGGTAGTTATTAATCACATGTGATTGATATAATAACTATAATTGTTCAACTTGTATTCCCCCCCCCCCCATAAAAGCATTTAAAAACATTTAAAAGGTTAATTAAGGGGTATGAACTCACCTGTAGTTGGTGGTTTGGATGAACTGAAGAAATAGGATTGCTAGGTGTCAAGTGAAGACTTGTACACACACAATGATCCTATTTAACATATAAATACAACATATATGTATCTAATTAGCCTTTAAACAACTAATTAGCAAAGTTAAGGCATCCTAAGACAAGTTAAACACCTTATATAAGTGTTATAAGTCTCAAGGAATGCATCTAAGTGTTGTAGAACAATGCTATAGGGTTTAGGGTTCAAAAGAAACCCTAACTTGAGTTTACGGTTTTGTGACCTCAACCCAATGGGTTTACGGTCGTAAACCCTAGAGTTTACGGCCGTAAACTCCCCCTCTTTTGACCATTTGTTGATTTGAAGGTTTCTAAGTCCATTGAAGTGTTTCCACTTGAAGTATAAGCCTAAGGAAGAAGCTAGGGCACCATTCCACTCCTATTTGGAGTTTACGGCCCAAAGACCACATCCCTTTGGGTTTACGGTCGTAAACCCTTATGGATGTTGGTATTTTGATGATTTCAAGTCCTTAACACATCAAGGTAAGGATCCAAGTTAGTTACCTAGGCTTAGGAAGGGACTAGGGACATTTTGGTCCCTTAAAATGGGTTTACGGTTCAAGAATGTTCTTGGACCGTAAACACCATTTTCTTGGTGTTTCTTGGATGTTTTTATGTTATAATGAAGTATAGCAAGCTTAAACACACTCTAGGATAGAAGTACTTACTATATGGAAGCTTGAAATGAGCCAAAATGCCAAGAACACTAGTGTGTGTTCTTGGTGTTCTTGGTGAAAATGGAAGAATCAACCTTTTGGAATGATTTCACGGTTAGAAAGGTGTTAAAACACTAGATTAAGTGATCTACTAACTTGAAATGGTTGAAAACACTTACTAGATCGAGATCTGGAATAAATCCCGGGATGATACTTGAGAGGATTTGCTTTTGTTCTTGAGAAATTTGGAAAAATGACATAAAATGACAAGTGTCATATATATACTCCAAATTATGGGTTTTTGGCTGAAACTATTTTATTCCGGCAGTAAACTCCAATTTCTTGAAGTTTAGGAATAACAGTGTTGCACTATAACCCTAGGGCATCCTCTCTCCTGGTATCTCCTAAAGTGTAAATCCTAAAATAATCAAACTTAATCCAAAAGTCTGAAAATTTAACTGTAACTGATTTGACTTCTATTGAATTGACATGTTGTACATAATAGAAATTTTGGGTTGTCACATCATCCCCTCCTTAGAAGGAATTTCGTCCCGAAATTAGAATTTAAGCAAATAAGTAGTTACAAGGAACTAAGTAAAAAGACGAGGATATTTCAGTTTCATCTGATCCTCTCGCTCCCAAGTGAATTTAGGTCCTCGCTTGGCGTTCCAGCGAACCTTCACTATCGGGATGCGGCTTTGTTTCGTTTGTTTGACCTCCCGGTCCATGATCTCTACTGGTTCTTCCACGAAGTTGAGGCTCTCGTTGATCTCGATCTCGTCGAGTGGGATTACAAGAGTCTCGTCGGACAGACACCTTTTCAAGTTCGAGACGTGGAAGGTAGAATGTACGTTACTGAGTTCGCTCGGTAAGTTAAGTTTGTAAGCTACAGGGCCGATTCTTGCGAGAATCTCGAAAGGCCCAATGTACCTTGGATTTAGCTTCCCACGCTTTCCAAAGCGTATCAAGCCCTTCCAGGGTGAGACTTTCAATAGAACATGGTCGCCCACCTGGAATTCCAACGGTTTCCTTCGTTTATCAGCGTAGCTTTTCTGTCGGTCTCTGGAGGCTTTCAGTCGTTCTCGGATCTGAACGATCTTCTCCGTCGTTTCCCGTATGATCTCCGGACCTGTGAGAGTGCTTTCAGGAACTCGTTCCTTAGCTAACTGGGTATCACCCACCTCAGCCCAGCACAGAGGGGATCTGCACTTTCGGCCGTAGAGGGCCTCGAATGGAGCAGCCTTTATGCTTGTGTGATAACTATTGTTGTAGGAAAATTCTACAAGGGGTAAATGAGTATCCCATGTTTTCCCAAAGTCAATCACACAGGCTCGCAACATGTCCTCTAAGGTTTGGATAGTCCTCTCACTTTGCCCGTCTGTCTGCGGATGGTAGGCTGTACTCATGTCCAGCCTAGTTCCTAAGGAACCTTGTAGCGATTGCCAGAACCTAGAAGTGAACCTACTATCTCTGTCCGAGATAATGGATATAGGGACACTGTGCAATCGTACAATTTCCCTTATGTATGTTCTGGTAAGTTTCTCCATCTTGTCTGTTTCCTTGATTGGTAGGAAGTGCGCGGACTTGGTCAATCTGTCAACGATGACCCATATGGTATCAAGTCCACCCGTTGTCTTGGGCAACTTGGTTATGAAATCCATAGTGATCCGCTCCCACTTCCATTCTGGGATCTCAGGCTGTTGAAGAAGACCTGAGGGTTTCTGGTACTCGACCTTGACCTTTGCGCAAGTAAGGCATTTACTTACGAAGGTAGCAATCTCTGCTTTCATGTTAGGCCACCAGTATAACTTTTTAAGATCCAGATACATCTTATCTGAACCTGGGTGAACGGAATAACGAGTATTGTGCGCCTCATTCATGACCAAGTCTCTGAAACCACCTAGTTTCGGGGTCCAGATCCGATCCATGAGATAAAAAGCTCCGCCACCCTTAACTTCCAAGTTCTTATCCATCCCTCGCAGGGATTCACTGGTCACATTTTCAGGCTTCAAAGCGTCGAGCTGAGCCGCCTGTATTTGTGTGGATAAGTGTGAATGGATAGTCATAGTCAATGACTTGACTCTACGATCAGAATATTCTTTCCGACTTAGGGCGTCAGCTACTACATTGGCCTTGCCGGGATGATAACGAATTTCGCATTCGTAGTCACTGAGTAGCTCGACCCACCGTCGTTGTCTCATGTTGAGCTCCTTCTGATCGAATATGTGTTGTAGGCTCTTGTGGTCCGTAAAGATTGTGCTCTTTGTACCGTACAGGTAGTGTCTCCAGATCTTCAAAGCAAAAACAACTGCTCCTAGTTCAAGATCGTGCGTCGTATAGTTGACCTCATGTGTTTTCAGCTGCCTCGAGCCATAGGCGATGACCTTACCTCGCTGCATCAGAACACATCCGAGACCTTGGTTCGATGCATCGCAATAGACAACGAAGTCTTCTATCCCTTCGGGGAGGGATAGTATTGGTGCAGTGCACAAGGCTCGTTTGAGCGTTTGGAACGCTCTCTCCTGCTTTTCTTCCCAGTCAAAGGATACGCCCTTCGATTCTCGTTTAGGTTGCGTCGGCTAAAAATCACTCGATCTTTATTTCGAGTTTTTAGCTGTCTACCGCTATTCCGAAACTTAGAAAAATCATAACTTCCTCATACGAAGTCAGATTTGGGCGTTCTTTTTATGAAAGTTCTCGGTTTAACGAATACCACGACTTTCATTTAGATCACCAAGGCTAAAAAGTAGTTTATCAAAAACTCACTTTTTACGTCATTCAGCGTCGTACCGGTTCTGTCACGAAACTTCGATTGGCCATAACTTCTTCTTTATAACTCGGATTTCGATGAGGTTTTCGCCTAAATGTTTCTAACGGGATTCTCTACAACTTTCAATAATAAAATTTTACTTATTTCAAATTTTATATTTTCGTTAAATTCCAATATTAGATTGGAATCTCATAAGACTTCCAATATTTTCCGATTGATTCTAAACATAGTTTTACTTCATTTCTAGTAAAAACCATCTGTTAGAACTCAATACTCAAATTTCATATAATATTATTCACTTTTAAAATTACATAACACGATAACTGAACGTGTATGTTACATGAGTTCCCCAAAATACCACACAAATCGCATTAGCCTCTCATGGCTATCTCGAATAAGACCCTCCGGTCAATGTGTCTCAGTGGAACCCTCTGGTCCCACAACTCGGGTGGACCCTCCGGTCCTAACTCAGTAAAGCTCAAAATAATATACAACATAAATCACAAAGACAGAATGCATAATATCACATAACTTAACATAAGTACCTAAGACCCTCTGGTCATAACTCAGTATATACACAGAATAATAGCATAAGTCACAAAGACAGGATGCATGATATCATATATCACAGTATAAGCAAATAAGACCCTTCGGTCAATAATGTAATAAGACCCTCCGGTCAGTAATGTAAGTAAGACCCTCCGGTCAGTAGTGTAAATAGACCCTCCGGTCAATAATATGAATAACACATTTCTCTGTATAAGCACATAAGTGATGGGTTTTAGGTACAACAAATAAACTAGAAAACAATTCCTAAGTTCACATGCAACCTACTTTGGATCTATGTTTTAACTATTGAACATACAACTTTGAATTGCAAAACTAGAACCCTAGAGGAGAGAGGCTAATTTCGAAATTAACAAACTAGGGTTTAGGGTTTACATACCTTTCAATTGTTATAGCAAACAATTGATATTCCTTTGATCTTGATCTTGATCTTCTTGGAAGCTTCAGCACCACAAGTGTAATGCCTCTAATGGAATCACACCCAATGACTAGCAAGAAGGAAAGTAGAAGAGAGAGGGGAGAGGGAGTATGCAAAATCTCGGCCTTAGGGTTTCTTCAAAAGAAAGAGTGACCAAAAACATGAACCAGGAGGCTCCTTATATAGCTGAGGGATCTAGGGTTTAAGGGAAACCCTAGTTATCCTTTGCTTAGGGCCTAAGCAAACCCAAGGGCCTTATCCAAGCCCCTATGGACGAAATTATTAGGGTTTCCCCTAAAGATTTCGTCCACCCTCTTCCAAGGGGGTTCTAGAGCCTTCCACTCAACTATTAGATAATTGCAAACTAGTCCCTGCACCTTATAATTAATTCTTTTAACCCCAAAATCAATTCTGATTAATTTCTGGCTAACAATTAATTAAACATAATGATTTCTAATTAATATATTAATCCATTAACATATTAATAAATCATTTATATATATATATTAATTTATTAATCTTATAAATTAATATCTCTCCTTTCATAATTTCCTTGTCCAGTTGCTAGGTTGAGGGCAACCCAAAAGGATTGTGCTGCTATCAATTCAAGTACATACCAATTATAGTTATGGGCTTAGACACCTAATCCAACAGTCTCCCACTTGGATAAGTCTGTAACTATATTTGCTAGTATGCCTTCTAAATTTGACCAGCAAATTGTAGCTTCCAAAAAGCTGCTGCCGAACTCTGACCCAGTCAGTTACGTGTCCTAAGATAAGTGATCATATAACCCTTCGTTCTGCTTGATATCCCCAGACAAAAGACATGGAATGTAATCAATCTGTTTGTCCAGAATCTATGTTTCCCGATTCCTGATTTGTGATGATGTAGGACTTCTAATCGAACACATCAATTTAGTCCTGGCTGGGCCCAGCATATAAGTCAACACCAAATCATCGAGGGGCCCACATATATCACTTTTCCTGTTAGGGCAAAAGGAACGAATAAACGTTGACTCATATGCTTGTATCTTTTACTCATCAAATTATGCATGACAATACGTTTTATAACACCAAGTTACTGATGCGTTTTCGTATCACCGATGCACAACCGACTTGTAAATTACAACTCATATATCTTCGTTTCAAGATTATAAGATATTATCGTCTCAGTATTACTCGTGATGAATTCCATGAAGTAATACTCTGAGCGAGGGTTTATCCAATACTCAAATCTCAATTTCTGAGTACTCATGAACGTTGCAGCAATTCTATTGCCATGTCTATCCTTAGACAATCTGCAATCCAATTCATGACAGTCTTAATTCACTACTTACTTCCAAGAGTACGAGCGACTGTGGAGTTTGAATAATCTCATTATTCAGGAAGTAAAACATGCAAAAATGAAACACAATAATAAACAATCGACAAAAGGTAGTAGCCAAACTTATAAATAATACTTTATTATTTAATCACCAAAAGTCAATTACATTTACTTTGTTACAAGTTTCAAAAACTAATCTAACTACTAAAACTAATATCATCTTTCAGTCCTATGCTCCGAGCATGCTGAATATGCTTAGCCCTACTCAGACCCTTTGTGAGAGGATCTGCTGGGTTATCTTTAGATGACACCCTCTTTACTATAAGATGGCCTTCTTCTACTCTATGTCTGATGAAATGGTACTTTCTGTCGATATGTCTGGTCTTACCATGATCTCTTGGTTCCTTTGTCAAGGCAACCGCTCCTTCATTATCGCAGAACAGTTCCATAGGCTCCTGGATGGTTGGAACAACTCCGAGATCCCCGATGAAGTTCCTCAACCAAGCTGCTTCTTTCGACGCTTCACTTGCTGCTATGTACTCTGATTCACAAGTAGAATCAGCCACCGTATTTTGCTTGGAACTCTTCCAAGTAACTGCTCCTCCATTCAGTAAAAACACCCAGCCTGACTGAGAACGGAAGTTATCTCTATCCGTCTGAAAGCTGGCATCACTGTAACCATCTACTCTCAAAGTATCACTGCCACCAAGCACAAGGACCCGGTCCTTTGTCCTTTGCAAATACTTGAGTATATTCTTAACTGCTACCCAATGAGCTCTACCTGGGTTTCCCTGATAGCGACTGACCATGCTCAAAGCAAATGCCACATCAGGGCGAGTACATGTCATAGCGTACATGATCGATCCGACAGCGGAAGCATAAGGTACACGACTCATGTCATCTATTTCAACATCTGTACTCGGGCATTGAGTCTTACTCAATTTGGTATTGCTCTGGATAGGTAGCTCTCCCTTCTTGGAGTTTTCCATACTAAACCTCTTTAGTACCTTATCCAAGTATGTGCTCTGACTAAGTCCAATTAGTCTCTTCTTTCTATATCTCAATATTCTAATCCCAAGAATGTAGGCAGCTTCTCCAAGGTCTTTCATGGCAAAACACTTTCCAAGCCAAGACTTAACTTCTTTCAAGGTTGGAACATCGTTACCAATGAGTAATATGTCATCGACATATAACACCAGAAAAGTTACTATACTCCCACTAGCCTTGATATACACACAAAACTCATCTTCACTTCTAGAGAAACCAAACTCTTTGACTTTCTCATGGAAGCAAAGATTCCAACTGCGAGATGCTTGTTTCAATCCATAAATGGATTTCTCAAGCTTGCACACTCTATTGGGGAACTTTGCATCAACAAAACCCTCTGGCTGACTCATGTAAACATCTTCAGCCAACTTCCCATTAAGGAAAGCAGTTTTGACATCCATTTGCCAGATTTCATAATCATGAAAGGCAGCTATGGCGAGCAATATCCTAATAGATTTAATCTTAGCTACTGGTGAGAAAGTCTCATCATAGTCAACCCCTGGGGTTTGAGTGAAACCTTTTGCAACCAGTCGAGCCTTGAATGTGTGCACATTTCCATCCATGTCTGTCTTCTTCTTGAAGATCCATTTGCACCCAACTGTCTTGCGACCTGGTGCACTATCAACCAAATTCCAAACTTGGTTGTCATACATGGACTTAATCTCGCTGTCCATTGCCTCTTTCCACTTGGAAGCCTCTGGGCCTGCCATTGCTTCCTTATAAGTGACTGGTTCATCTAAGTTTACCAGTGTTCTGTCACTTATGAATGTGTCACCATCTGAAGTAATATGAAAACCATACAACTCAGGTGGCACACTCACCCTAGTGGATCTTCTAAGAGGTAATGAGTTATCAATTGGTTCAACAGGAACTGTTTCCTCTGGTTGAGTGCTAGTGTCATCTAAGGTTCCCTCATTGGCTGACTCTTGAATTTCTTCAAGGTCAATAGTGCTCCCACTGTCCTCTTTGAATATGAGCTCTCTTTCAAGAAAGACTCCTCTTCGTGCTACAAAGACCACGTTCTCACTAGGCCTGTAGAACAAATATCCAAAAGACTGCTTTGGGTAACCAATGAAAACACATTTCTCACTTCTAGCTGCTAGCTTGTCGTGAGTCTCTCGTCTTACGAAAGCTTCACAACCCCAGACTTTAATATGCGCTAACGAGGGAACTTTCCCTGTCCACATTTCGTGAGGTGTTTTGGCAACCTTCTTTGTAGGGACAAGATTGAGGATGTGGGCGGCTGTCTCTAAGGCATACCCCCAGAAGTGAATAGGAAGCGAAGCCCGACTCATCATAGAACGAACCATGTCTAACAAGGTTCGATTGCGCCTCTCAGCTACACCATTTAACTGTGGTGTCCTAGGAGGAGTCAATTGTGAGACTATCCCACATTCTTTCAGATAGTCGTTAAACTCGATACTAAGATACTCCCCGCCTCTATCGGATCTAAGTATCTTTATCTTTCTGCCCAATTGATTTTCGACTTCATGCTTAAACTCTTTGAACTTTTCAAAAGTTTCTGACTTATGCTTGATCAAGTAGATATATCCATATCTGCTATAATCGTCAGTGAAAGTCACATAGAATCGATTAGCATCTCTTGTAGTTGATCTGAAGGGCCCACACACATCCGTGTGTATGAGATCCAACAGACCTTCACCTCTTTCACAAGACCCTGTGAATGGTGATTTTGTCATCTTTCCCAAAAGACAAGATTCACACATATCATTTGATTTTAGGTCAAATGATTCCAACACTCCATCCTTTTGGAGTTGGGCTATGCGTTTCTTGTTAATGTGTCCAAGACGACAATGCCACAAGCATGCCTTGTCTATACTATTAGACAAGTCAATATTAAGTACACTATTTCCTAGGCTATCAACACAAGTCACTGTTTCATACACACCATTACAAGGCAAAGCTTCAAACATAAAAACACCATTCTTATAAACAGAAATTGAACCATTCAAACCATTAAAAGAATATGTAAAACCTTGTCTGAACAATGCATGAAATGAAATAATGTTTCTCGTCATCTCAGACGAATAGCAACAATTTATTAAATCTAATCTAACATCATTACTAAGCAGAAGCTGATAAACTCCGATCTTGGTTACTGGTGAAGACTTTCTGTTTCCCATGATCAGGTTTATCCTTCCTCGCTCTATCTCCTCACTTTCCTTTAGACCCTGCAAATCAGAACAGATATGAAAACCACATCCTGTATCAAGGACCCATGAACGAGAAGATAATGAGTTATTAGCAGAAATAGTGTAAATACCTGCCGAAGATGGCTTCACTTTGCCATCCTTGATATCTTGCAGATATTGTGGGCAAGATCTCTTCCAATGCCCCTTTTGGTTGCAGTAAAAGCAAACTGCCTCTTTTGGATCAGAAACATGGGGAGTGGAACCATTGGGCTTAGCCTTTGGGCCATTACTAGATGACCCAGCTTGAGCCTTGCTCTTCCAGTTTTGCTTGGGAGGACCTTTCCTCTTTTTCCCCTTTCCCTGTCCAATAGCCAAAACAGGGGCACTCGTAGGTGTGGAGGGTATACTTTTACCCTTCATCCCTGCCTCAGCTGTCTGCAACAAGTTGTGCAATTGGGCCAAGGTCTGCTCAGTATTGTTCAAATGGTAAGTTAGAATAAACTGACCATAACATTCAGGAAGTGAGTTCAAGACCATGTCAATGGCCAATTCCTCATCAAAGTGAATATTGAGCTTGACCAAACGCTTTATGTAGCGTTGCATTCTTTGCACATGTGACACTACCGACTCCCCATCCTTCATCTTGCAAGCCATGAGTGACTTGACTACTTCGAACTTTTCTTGACGAGCTCGCTTATGGTACTTTTCCATAAGGTCCTTGTTCATCTCGAAAGGCCAGTAGTCCTCATAGTACCTCTGCAGTTCTGGGGACATAGTTGCCACCATGATGCATGCCACTTTGGTAGCATCATCGTAATGTTTCTTGTAGGCAGCAAGATCTTCAGGAGTAGCTTCATTCTCATCAAGCTCTTTGAGCTCCTTTTCAAGAACATATTATTTGTTCTCGAAACGAAGAGCCATCTTGATGTTGTGCATCCAATCGTTATAGTTTGAGCCATCCATAACGACTTTGGAGCAGATATTGAGCAAAGAGAAGTTCTGGTTGGAGGAGGATGAAGCAGAAGTGTTTCCAGGAGTAGACATCTGAAAAGAAAGAAAGTTTTAGTTAGATTTCAAGATACCTTAATAGAATAACCCAAAGATATAATATCAAGGTTAGGATCCAACTATGAAGATTCACAACTTAGAAATGGGATGCCGAGATCCAAGTGCAAATTTCATAAAGGTAGGTGAATGACGATTCACCAATTCCACCATTAGACGAAACAAACGAAGTGAAATTCCTAATTCTTTTGAGATACATTGAAACTATTCAATGGCATGTTTTAATCTCAGATTATGCTCTTCTATTTGTGACTGGGATGCCGAGGATCACAAACAAGATGTGAATAACCATGCAAATGTGCTTGGTAACCTCATTGTCTTTATCATTAACTATTGATGTGTTGGTAAACCACACACGCTCCATCAAAATGACAATTATGAGATACCCATTACTACTCTTTATTAGTGCCTTTTAGTGTGCTGGTTAACCACACACGCTCCACTAACGACCAATAAAGCATAATGTGCAATTTCATGGATTAGCATACTTTTCACATTTTTCCTAAAGTAACTAGAGTTGGGATTTTGAAAATAATGTTCTAGTACTTTCTTTAATATCATTATACTTTTAATGAGAAGTAGTTGTCCTATCAAATCCGTTCTGCTAACGACCCTCCACTAATCAAGGAAGCGGTGGGTGAGAGTGGACACCCATTCAACTACCATTTTATAGGCAGTTTCCTTATACCCCCCTTATAGATTAGCTTCGTGAATGAGGCATACTAGCGATTTGACTGACCATGTTCTTATACATATATAATATTAAACTTTTAATTATAATATATATATATAAGGTGTGTTTTAAAACATTTTAAAACTTCAAGGGTTTATAAATTTCGAAATTTAAGCTATTAAATTTAAATTTAAATAAACCAATTAACTAGATTTAATATTTATCTTTTAATTAACTATTAATCAAATTATTAAATCTTGTAAGGATTATCTAATTAAATTAATCCATTAATTTAATCCTAATCCTTATCCCTCTAAATTTCGAAAAATAGGGTAAGGATAATTATCCAATTAATCTAATTAAGCAACAATTATCCAAAACAAGAAACCCTAAAACTTCTAAGCAAATTTCGAAATTTACAAGGGAGGAGGCTAGGGTTTTCAAAACCCTAACCCTAATTTCGATTAGGGTTCTTTGGAGGCTAGGGTTTTCGAAAAAACCCTTTGATCCAAAACCCTAGAAATCGAAAATTTTGGCCTTTAGGGTTTAATAGCTATAAACCCTAATTTGCAATTCAACAATTGTAGCAATTCAATTTAAAACAACAATGGCTCTGATACCACTGATGGGTTTTAGGTACAACAAATAAACTAGAAAACAATTCCTAAGTTCACATGCAACCTACTTTGGATCTATGTTTTAACTATTGAACATACAACTTTGAATTGCAAAACTAGAACCCTAGAGGAAAGAGGCTAATTTCGAAATTAACAAACTAGGGTTTAGGGTTTACATACCTTTCAATTGTTATAGCAAACAATTTATATTCCCTTGATCTTGATCTTGATCTTCTTGGAAGCTTCAGCACCACAAGTGTAATGCCTCTAATGGAATCACACCCAATGACTAGCAAGAAGGAAAGTAGAAGAGAGAGGGGAGAGGGAGTATGCAAAATCTCGGCCTTAGGGTTTCTTCAAAAGAAAGAGTGACCAAAAACATGAACCAGGAGGCTCCTTATATAGCTGAGGGATCTAGGGTTTAAGGGAAACCCTAGTTATCCTTTGCTTAGGGCCTAAGCAAACCCAAGGGCCTTATCCAAGCCCCTATGGACGAAATTATTAGGGTTTCCCCTAAAGATTTCGTCCACCCTCTTCCAAGGGGGTTCTAGAGCCTTCCACTCAACTATTAGATAATTGCAAACTAGTCCCTGCACCTTATAATTAATTCTTTTAACCCCAAAATCAATTCTGATTAATTTCTGGCTAACAATTAATTAAACATAATGATTTCTAATTAATATATTAATCCATTAACATATTAATAAATCATTTATATATATATTAATTTATTAATCTTATAAATTAATATCTCTCCTTTCATAATTTCCTTGTCCAGTTGCTAGGTTGAGGGCAACCCAAAAGGACTGTGCTGCTATCAATTCAAGTACATACCAATTATAGTTATGGGCTTAGACACCTAATCCAACAATAAGACCCTCCAGTCACACAATATTACCACTCAGGTAAGTATAGTGAGAAGACTCACCTCGCAGAGTAAAACAATGTATCCCACACTCGAGTTGTTGGTCTAATCTCCGCCCCTTCATGGCCTCCAAAATCCACAGTTGACCAAAACCCTAAAGTCAACGGAAGTCAACAGTCAAAACTGACCCAACTCTAAAAGTCAACAGTCCATGTTGACTCAACTCGCCGAGTACAGCTCATGAACTCGTCGAGTCCCTCATCACTCAGTAAATCGCGAAAACCTGAGTCTACTCGCCGAGCTGCTAGTCAACTCGTCAGGTCCATACAGTGTCCAAAAGACCAGGACAACCCCACCTACTCGTCGAGTTGTCTCATCAACTCGTCGAGTCCACTCTGAATCCATAGGCGGGTAAACCCTCTCAACTCGTCGAGTTGTCTCACCAACTCGTCGAGCCTGTAACGCGTCCAAATCATCGGGGTAAACCCTAACCGACTTGTCGAGTTGGCTCATCAACTCGTCGAGTCACGTAAGTCCATTTTCTCATTCAGACGATTTAAGGCAGAACTATAACCCCAAACTCTAGATCTAGCCTCCCAAGGCTGAAATACCACATAAAGCTACGAGCTTTACGTCCATGCATGACATCTAGGGCTCGAAATGTCAAAACAAGCTCTACATAGGGTTTAATGCATAAAAGCTTGCCACTAGCTTGATAAAGCTTGGACCTTTGGGCTCAAAGAACCTCCTATAGTCCAGATATGAGGTTTCAATCTCATGACATGCTCAAGTGACTCAGTAGCCAAAAGATAGATGGGAGAAAGCCCTAAAGCTCCCTAAAATGAGATCTAACAAAAGAATGGGCAAGCTGGGAGCTTTTTACCTCCAATCAGAAGCTAATCACTGAAGAATAATGGATCCAAACGTCCCTCCTCGATCCAATTTGTGTTTCTCTCCAAATGCCTTCCAAAATTGCATAAGAAAACTCAAAATAATCTCTCTCTCTCTCTCTCTCTCTCACAATGAGTGGAACTGGTCTAGGGTTTCTCACAAGGCTCTCAAGTGACAAGGGAGGCGGATATGAAGGGTTAAGGTCCTTTAAATAGGACACAAACCTTGAAAACTATGGTTTTCTCACCCAGCCCCAACTCGTCGAGTTGGTTTCTCCGACTCATCGAGTTGGTTTCTCCGACTCGTCGAGTTAGTCACTAAAACACACGCGGCCAACTCAGTTCCTACTCGTCTAGTTGGGGCCAACCAACTCGTCGAGTAGGCTCTATATTGTGCATTAAAGCTCTCAAGTTTCACATCCAGGATTCGGGGTGTTACAATTCTCCCCCACTTGAATTAGATTTCGCCCTCGAAATCGCTCCTTAACAACACATAGCTCGAAACTAATAACCCGAGAAGCACCACCGAAAAATCTCATATCATACAACAATCTCCCTCCCACGACACCCGAAACCAAACAGGAATTCCCAACGTGAAGAAGGACGGACCCCCTTAGTCGTTGCGGTACCAGTTCTGACTCTCCAGAACCTGGAACTCTAGTGGTCTGTCTCCCTGCCAGACCGCCCATGCAAAATATCATCATGTTAATCGCTCATCGAATAACAGATTCTGATAACACACTTCCAACTCTGATTATCTTGTTGCGACTGATGGGAACAAGTCGTTGACTAATAATTTGTTGTTGATCACTCATGTCAGACATACTAATCGATCCATATCGTAGCTCAAAAGGTATGGAAGGGTCACATCTCACCAAGGACCCACCACCTGTACTGCTATCAAAACCCATCTGAAAATGAACCTCAATACTTTCTCCTCAGACACAAGAACAAAATGATCGTTCCCGCTCGGAACCATCCTCTGACATCCATAATCATAAGCCCCAGCTTTCTCTCAAATGTCCCTTCCAACACTAAGCACCAGGTCAGCTCCCGACCCATCAGTTGAACCTCCAACGGCTACCCCTTGCACACCCAGTGAAACGACTCTACAACCTTCCATCTCTCAAAGGCTATCTCAACCCCTCATATGGCACACCAATTCACGAAGTTCGCTTTACCCCCAAGCGATTACTACAACCTCTCTGAAGTTGCCTCACCTCCGTCCACTGTCGTCTACCACAAACTAGTTCCACGCGTCACACGGTTTTTCCCAAACCAACGAACCGACCTACTCAGGTCTAAAACATCAGATGGTAACCATTACTTCTCAAAATGAACCCATCCGGAAATCCAGAATCTCATCCTGCCTACTCAATACACAAATAAATCCAAACTCAGGCTCGAGAGTCTGTTTCAATAGCATAATTGGAAACACTCCTATCCAATCTGATACTCAACTCACGACCCGTAATCCGCGAATCTACGTGTACATTACTTCTCCAATCCCTTCTGATTTGCGACAACACCTCCCTAACTTGAGATATAATGGTTCCCGACCATCACAGAGACCCCATTTTCGCCCCTGGTCCGGCCACCAGACTCCCAAAGACTCAATCGTCAAGGTTACCCAAGCCTAAGAACCCCAATGTGTCACACTCTGGCTAGTAGATGCTACGGCTCCCTGCAGTCCTACAACACTCTCTTTATCACCGACTCATGAATGCTACGGCTCCCCGCAGTATTACGATACTCTTTCTCACTGTCTCGTGTATGCTACGACTCTCCGCATTCACACAATACTCTTCCTCATTGTATCGTGAAGGCTACGACTCTCTGTAGTCTTACAACACCCTCTCACTCGTCGTGGGCTCATCCCACGGTTTTTTCCCGACTGTACTAGGTGATTACTCCTACCCGGATCCACTCACTCTCTTATCACCCCACAATCTCCACATCAAGTCTTCACCACATTGAGTTCACTAACTTATGCTCCTCGTTCCAACATAGTGTAACACTCCGTTTGAAATTAAACAAAATGAGTAAATAAATAATAAACTCTAAGCCCTGAGATGTAATTTTTATTATTATTTTGTAGCCCTAAGTCCATATTAATTAGTGGAGTGTTGGTTTTGGGGAGCCGGATGTTAAAATTTGGATTATTCGGGGGTTAAAGCGTAATTTCGGGACTTATTTTGTAGAGATTTTTAGAGGACAAGGTGTGTTTGGTATCATATGGACTTGATATGAAAGGATTTTGGATGGTTAGGGCAAAAAGGGTAAATAATGTACCTTAGTTGAAAAGAATTTGTCAAGCAAGGGGCTGTTTTGTAAAAATTCGGACTTAATTAGTAAAGGTTTTAAGGGGCAGGGTTTAAATGGTAAATTATGGGCTTTATTTGAAAGGAATGAGGTCGGAGGGACTGATAATGTAAATATGGTAAAGTAGTTCATAATCGGGTATATAACCCATCCCGTAAACCCTAAACCTAATAAGTCATCGGCCGCCACCCTTATTTCTCCCGTTTTCGGCCACCAACCTCATGACCCCCACCACTGGTCATTGTTTCCTCGCATGCTGAAGTCGGAGAACCACCAAAATACACCGTCGTCACCCCTGTCGCTGTTCGGTTGCGGATGAAGTCGGCGAACGGATCCTGTTCGCTGTTGTGTGGTCGTGAGCGGCCGAAAATCTCCGGCCAGGAAACGGAAGGGACTCATCACCACCACCTGTTGCCGCCGTTCCACCACCTGATGTCGCCGCTCCGCCATTGTTAACCACCATCTCGGGTGGCTGTGGGCTTCGGTTGCGTTTGGATTGATACTTGGAGTACCTTTGGTGTTTTGGCCGGAAAATCAAGAAAAAGGCCACCACCACCACCGTGAGGTGGTGGCTGCCACCATGTGTCACCGCCGGCCACCACTAGGGTGGTTGCGTGTGTGTTTGTATTAGTGTCTTTGTTATTCGGGTTTTTCCTTGTAATATTGTAACCGATGCGAAATAATGAAAAGAAAACCCGTAACCACCACCGTGAGGCGGTGGCCGCCGCCGTGTGCCGTCGTTGACCACCACTACCCGAGGTGGTAGTGGGTGGTGCCCAACTAGCGAAACCCTAATGGGCCTAAGGACTTAGATTTTGGGCCTAATTGGATTGTAATGGGTTAGAAACCCTAATTAGGGTTTAGAAAACCCTAATTTTGGGATTATTGGTTTGGACTTATCGGACCCGCATTTTGGACCATTGAGTGAAGATATGACTCAAGTCCGATTTCATTGTATGTTTGGACTTAATGGATTAAGTCCTTAATGGGTTAAGAAGGAACACTTAACCCTAATCGTCATTTCATGTGAAAAACCCTAATTGGGTTTTTGGTTCTTATTAGGCCATTTATTGGACTAAGCTGATGTGGGCCTTTGTGGGCTAATTGGGAACATATTTATGGACTAAGGAAATTATTGGGCTTTAGGATAAGACCCATTGGAAAGGCTTGGGGCCAATTTGGAAAATTGGGTCATAATTGGGCCTTGCGGTTTATTAGCTATTGGGCCATCAGAATGTCAATTGTTTGGGCCATATGTTGGGCTTTGGTCCTTTACTTGTCTATTGGGCATTTGGAGTGTAAGTTGGACCTTGGGCTTGGAACCCAATTATTAATTGGGTGTCATTTTGATGTTGACAGTTCGGGAATCTGTCAACCAACAATGGGAGTTTTATCCGCGGGACTTCAGCAGTGCCAGGTGAGTCTTCTCACCATACCAATGGGTCTAAGGCACCAAGGTCGGCCCATTCTATGATATGTGGTATATATGTTGTGTAGAGATGTGACATCCCCAAATTCACGGCCAGAAAAGACCGGTTTAATTTATGCTTTTGAAATAATTTCAGAGTAATCATTTGATTAAAAGTGTTGCGGAATTTGTTCCCAGAAAAACATAATAAATATGTTATCAAATCATTTCCGAAGAAATGTATTTTATTCACTTAAACCATTGGGATGTCATTATCAATACAAAAACATAAGCATAAACAAAACTTACATTCATTTATACTAGTGACCTACTTCTCTTTTAATCTCTCAGTGTAAAGCAACTTCGTATCGATACCTGTGATACAAATAAACTGAGTGGGTCAGGCTTGGGAGCCTGGTGAGCATATAGGGTTTTCAACCCACAATAAATAATAAACTTATTAAGTTCTCAATCAACAATAAATTTATTAATTTCATCAACCAAAATAACCCTAATTACTCATTCCCATTATCCTCACTTTACGTCCCTATACATTTTCGTACTGCCGGGATGAATCGAGTACATGGTCTTGTGAGCTTCTTCCATCAGAAGATCTCTTACTCCTCCCATATTAGGTACCCAAATCCTATCTTTGAATATCTTCAATCTTTGACCGTTTGTATCAAACACTAACGTTTTTCCCAAACGTTCCTTCTTTCGGTCATTTTTCTCTAAAGCTTCCTCTTGAGCTTTCTTTATACTTTCCACAATTGTCAAGACAACTTCAATTCTCAACGCTCTTGGCCTTTTCTTTTCAAGATTTACCTTCTGACTGAGAGCATCAACAACAACATCTGCTTTACCAGGGTGGTAAAGTATCTCACAGTCGTAGTCCTTAAGTAACTCTAGCCAGCGCCGTTGCCTCATGTTCAATTCCTTATGATTAAAGAGATATTAAAGACTCTTATAATCAGTGAAAAGTTTGCATTTAGTACCATAAAGATAGTGCCTCCCTATATTTAAGGCGAATACTACCACTGCCAACTCCAGATCATGAGTGGGGTAGTTCTTTTCATGCTCCTTCAATTGCCTCAATGCATACGCTATCACTTCATCCCTTTGGGTCAGAACACAACCTAACCCAACTTCGTTAACAACGAATGCGATACTTCTATTGATCGCTTTGATCATCCTTTACTTCAATTCGGCTTAAGTCAACTACTACATCGAACTTGGTTCTCTGAACCACGCAATAAACTCATCGTAGTCGGACTCAATTTGATATGACCACTAGGGTCGGAATAACAATCATCTTCTTAGTCATTACCGAAACGATGGTAACGACAGACTAGAATAAGACGGAATCAATTACTAAC
Organism: Lactuca virosa; assembly: GCF_052849685.1. NCBI lineage: Eukaryota > Viridiplantae > Streptophyta > Magnoliopsida > Asterales > Asteraceae > Lactuca > Lactuca virosa. The sequence continues at coordinate 100,025,479 of NC_136433.1, read as the reverse complement.
TCCTTGGTAACCTTGTGACTTTCCCTGATCCAAGTGTGAGTCCTGTGCTTCCAGTAGTATAGATCTCTACTACTATTCACACCTACTCATACTCGTCCCAAGTACTGTCTCGCAGTCCCCAAGTCCTAAAATCACAAAACAATTTAACACATACGAATGTGTCCAGTTAATCATAAAATTTTCCTAGACTCTACTAGGACTTCTTCCATGCGTATCTTCAATCATCAATTCTACTTCAACTTGGTTGGTGATGGAAATTCCAAACGATGGGACAACTTCAAGAATTACACCAATCGTTCCATCATCCTGCCAATCGAAGGTGTACTTCAGACGTACCATACTCCTCTCAACGTTTCATTATTTTATCAAACATATTCTAAAGATAAGATACCACTCTTACGATATCTTCTGATAGGTATCATTCACTATCATAAGCTTTTCATTTCCTCCATCTACTCAATTATTTACGAGTCTTCACCATAACGTTTTGTACATCCAAGCAGACGTTTGGTGTACCAGGCGAGAATTTAAGATAGGAAAACTTTATTTACGATAACGTATAAATCTCCTTATCATTTCGAAACGTTTACATGTTAGTTCTAATCTCGTAATCATACGCTTAGAATCCTACACACATAAGGTTTCCAGATCCGGTCGGCAACAGACCATAGATCCGAACAAATAATAGCATATAAGGCATCCTTATAGCTATAAAATAAAATATTTAACACATAAAACATTTTAGGCATCTTTCCTAAAATAAACTTGTGCTCGTGTCTACAATATAGCAGGCACTCATCTCACAATCATCATTTAGCATTCTAAGTTTAAGTCTAGAAATCCTACAAATTCCTAGTTCGCTTAAACTAATGTTCTGATACCAACTGTGATATCCCCAAATTCACGGCCAGAAAAGACCGGTTTAATTTATGCTTTTGAAATAATTTCAGAGTAATCATTTGATTAAAAGTGTTGCGGAATTTGTTCCCAGAAAAACATAATAAATATGTTATCAAATCATTTCCGAAGAAATGTATTTTATTCACTTAAACCATTGGGATGTCATTGTCAACACAAAAACATAAGCATAAACAAAACTTACATTCATTTATACTAGTGACCTACTTCTCTTTTAATCTCTCAGTGTAAAGCAACTTCGTATCGATACCTGTGATACAAATAAACTGAGTGGGTCAGGCTTGGGAGTCTGGTGAGCATATAGGGTTTTCAACCCACAATAAATAATAAACTTATTAAGTTCTCAATCAACAATAAATTTATTAATTTCATCAACCAAAATAACCCTAATTACCCATTCCCATTATCCTCACTTTACGTCCCTAAAACAACTATCACAAGGGACCTAGCCTAAGGATTTTCACAAGGGGTGACAACATTGTTTTCCTCAGCAATTTATGTCAAACAAGACATCCTAACATAAAACAACCAACAAGGTGACAACATTGCTTCCCTCTGCAATATATGTCAAATAAGACAAACATCGGGGTGACAACATTGCTTTCCTTCAGCAATTTATGTCAAATAGGCACGAAGTCACATCGTCGCCATGTGCTAAGTTTATAGCTCTTGTTCATCGACGGTATTTCCCACGGGAGTTCCCCCCCCCCCCCCCGCAATACATGTCAATGGGTTTTCCATACAGCTGATGAACATACTAAGGGGTTTCCCCAACCATAAATGCACTAAAGGCACTCATGAGGGGAATAGAGTACAACGAATGAACACTCAAGTCCATTAACACCTACAGGTTGCGAGCCTGCTAGTGTTCCACAGACCGTCTAGAACAGTCCATGGTTGTCATCCATACTCTGCTGAATGACGGGGGTCAACGTTTGGGTAAGGGCTTTTCTCATATTGCACCACTCACGCCAACGTCTGAGTAAGGGCTTTTCTCATATTTCACCACTCACTCTCAACTCATGATCTATATCACTGATCATCTCATCTATCCAACTCACCTTTCATCACACACCCACTATTTAACTCATGATCTATATCACTAACTCACGAAGCTAGTCCGATCACTTCATAAAAGAACAAAGACTCCAAAGCTCTTCCAAATAAAAGTATAGGGAAAATACTGATAAAGTACTCCCGTACGCTCCCGTACCCCGACACGTAATAGTGTCAAAAAGAAGAACTAATGGATGAACACATAGTTCAAAAACACGTAATGAACATATAGTTTAAGAACACTTTATGAACATATAGTTCAAACATACGTACCGATTACAAGTCTACTAACGTTCCACTGGACTATCTAAAATAGTCTGTGGCCGTTGTCTATACTCTGCTAGATGACTAGATCATCTTAAACATCGATACCTCTCATCACTTTTATTTCATCACACATCATCTAATTCATCTACCCATGTTTTACCCAACATATTTGTAGATAAAAATATATATATATACAGTTTAAAACTTGTATAAAACATCTATTCAACAGTCACCTTAATTAAACAATCAATATAATTACACATAGCACGTATTTTAAAGAAAATACTTCATATATATGTGTAAGGTGAAAGTAACTACACACTCACTTGATTTAACGATAACCGGGCAGCACTTCGTTGCCTAGAATGACCGTTTCTAATAAAACCGGGAGTTTTATTGAGAAACCGGGCTCTGCGAGGGTCGGGCTTCGAAACCGAAAAAAATAAATTTCCCGGGCTTCTCGGGCACTCCGGGACGTGTTCCGGGCATTGGAAATGATCTCGGGGCATCGGGGGAAGCGAAAATGGCTAAAATATTGAAAAAGGGGGTGAAAATGACAAATTTCCAAAAGTACCCGGGCAATCTCGCATGCCCTCTATTTATAGGAGGGGAGATCCGGAGTCGGCCGAGAATAGGCGGTGCCAGCGAGGGTTCGGACGCGACACGCGTCGCACATGCGAAGGCGGCAGGTGGCAGCCGCGGAGCGAGGCCAGGTGGAAGGTGCGAGCTTCGGACACGCGAAGGGCACGCGACACCCTCGGATTGGACCAGCGAAGCTCGGATGACTCAGCTGCTTCGGTGACTCAGCAGATCGGAACAAGGGCGACACGCAGCTTGCTTCGGTTGGGCCTCCCTTCGGTCGAATCAGAAGCGAGCACGTGGCTACTGTTCATGCGAGGTGACTCATCCATTTCGGACACGTGGCACTCATACAACGAAGGTGACGTGGCCTATGCGAAATTTCTCGGATTTTAAAATAATTTCTCGATTTTCGCTCCAAAACTTCTAAAATCCATAACTTTCGCATACGAGCTCCGTTTTTGACGTTCTTTATATGCACGCGTAGGTAAAATTACGCTCTACAACTTTCGTTTAGACTTCGTCGGCTAATTTTGACTTTAATTTTTAAATTATTATTTTTAACAGACCGGGACAGAAAATCCGTTAAAAATTCATAACTTCTTCATCCGAAGTCCGTTTTCGTCAGACTTTTTACCGTTGTGCTACTATTTACGAGACCTTCGATTCTCGTTTAGGTTGTGTCGGCTAAAAATCACTCGATCTAAAATTCGAGTTTTTAGCTGTCTATTGCTAAGCTGAAACTTCGAAAAATCATAACTTCCTCATACGAAGTCAGATTTGGGCGTTCTTTTTATACCTACTCTCGGTTTAACGAACACTACGAGTTTCGTTTAGATCACTAAGGCTAAAAAGTAGTTTATCAAAAACTCATTTTTTATGACATTCGGCCCCGTGCCGGTTTTGTCGCGAAACTTCGACATGTCATAACTTCTTCGTTATAACTCGGATTTCGGTATTCTTTATATATCCGTAATCCTTGTCACGCCCACTACAAGTTTCTTAATAGATATTGGCTTTATCTAATATTTAATTTTGACGCTCATTTTTATTCTTAATTAATTAAACCCTAATAATTAAGCATAAAACACGTAATTCACATAAAATTCACATAATTCCCTTTCATTTCTTCAAAATGAGTTATAAAGGTTAACCTAGACCATTATGTCAATATTAATGCCTAGCCTAGAAACACGGGCGTTACAAGAGATATGTGACTTGTTGTGTAGAGATATGTGTGATGATTGCTAGATATGCTTGGTATTATGCTAGTTATATGTGTGATGTTTGCAGGGAAGACCATGGGAGGAGCCCATGACACTTGGATGTAAGACCATGTGGGGGATCCCATGGTTTTCCAGCTGAAGACCATGGGGAGCTCATGACACTTAGGTGTAAGACCATGTGGGGGAGCCCATGACATCCTGGAGTAAAACCTTGGGGGAAGCCCACGACATCCTTATATGTTTATGTATGTGTTAGGTAGCATGATAGATACCACTGTGATATATGATATGCTAGTTGATTATGTATGTGATTTGCATGGAAGACCCCGGGGGGAGACCGTGGTAGTTGGATATAAGACCATGTGGGGGAGCCCATGGCATTCCCAGCTAAAGACCATGGGGGAGCCCATGACACTTAGGTGTAAGACCATGTGGGGGAGCCCATGACATCCTGGAGTAAGACCTTGGGGGGAGCCCACGACATTCTTATATGTTTATGTATGCATGGATTATGTGGTAGAGATAGCTTGTATAGCTAATATGATATGTGGTATGTGGTAGAGATAGCTTTTATAGCTAATATGATATGTGTTATGTGGATTGTGTGTGGGGTATGCTCTGGGGGACTCACTAAGCTTTGTGCTTACGGTTTACAGTTTTGGTTTCAGGTATCATCGATTTGGAAAAGGAGGGCTCAGATTGATCGCAGTGCACACACCTATGATTTCCGTAATGAATGATTTTGGGATGAACTCTGATAAATGTTTTACTTAACGATGATTTGAAATGTTTGAAATAAATGGTATCAATGTTTTAGCTATATTAAAATAAATTTTTTACCCTTGATTTTTGGGTCGTTACAAATTGGTATCAGAACATTGGTTTGAGGGATTCAGACATACTTTCGGGTGTGTCTGAACTCAAACTGAGGATCTGTAAAGTTTTCAAAAGAAAAATGTTTTAAGGAAAGAATTTATAAGACAAGAAAGGGTGTGGTGCATGCAATCAGCCGAGCTCATGTAAGTTTCCCCAGAATACCCACATTTGTTATCTGTTATGATTTGATTATGAATTTGTGAATCGCATGCTAGTTAGGGCTAGGAGAGATGCTAGTTTTCAAGGAATAAAACGTAATTAATTGCTTAGTCGAGTTGGTTAGGGTCTTCGACTTTTGTGGAAGAGACCCGGGTTCGAGTCATGGCTTCTTTTTTTGTGGTTAATTAATTTTTTGAGCAAACCAAACATACTCTAATCTTAGAACCAAACATCCCCTAATGTCATGGAAGGGTAAAATCGGAAAAGAGAGCAATTATCACAATTTTTGCCCAATTGTACAGTTATTGCGGACATAAAAATAAACTTAGGATATAACCGAACATTTTTTGAAAATTTGAAGGTCTTTATGGCATTAGCCTTTTCATTGTGCCCCTTTTTTATTTATTTTTGGCATAATTTGTGTTGGCATACAAAGCATTTGATGTCAACTGCTAAAACAATTAAGGTCAACGAGGTTTCCAACATCTTATATATTAAAAGAAAAAACAAACGGTTTTGTGGGGGTTTTCCGTTTTCCCGAATTGATCCTTATCAAACCCTTGATCGGAAAACCGGATTTTTGGGTTGGATTTATCATCCGATTGGTATTTGCGTATATATTCGACCAATCATCAAGATCTTAGCGTACAGTTCTCCACTCTCTCAATCGGATCAGTGATCAATCAATCATGAACATATTCAAGAAGAAACCAACCCCTAAAGGTACGTCGTATGTGCCCTAATTCCTTGTTTTGTGATTGAAATTGATTGTCTTTACACGATTCTTAGTTCAATTACTTCACCTATTCGTGTTTAATTTCGGAAATTATGTTTTTAAACTTGTTAATTCCGTTTTCGTGGCCGGATTCAAGCTTGAACAAGTCTAATCACTTTAATGATAAGTTTTTTTGGGGTGTTTTTGACTGCCTATTCCCAAATTCTTTATTGGACGTATTAATTGCAATATAGTTTCCTTCTAAATCGTTTGCTAATATGTTTTTCTTTCTTATATGATCCAGAAGCACTTCGAGAGAGTAAACGAGAGATGTCCAATGCTACTAGAGGTAAGTTTTATCTTATAGTTAATTGAGTTTCTCTATTAAGTTTTAAGCAATTATTGAATTGCAACATTGTATGTACTTTGTAATTTGATAATCATCACTCAATCAACAGTAATCTCCATTGATATGAGTTTAGACCATACTCAATCTTGTATGTATGGGCTGCTGAAAGTTGCTGTACTGAATAGCATATCATCAAATTTGATGAAGATTTGATAATTTAATATATGCAAGTGCTTTACTAATCACTGAGATTAAAAAATCACATAACAACATGCTACAACATTGATACAAGAGCATGCTTATTAATTAGAATCCAGCATTTCCATCTTGTTCCACACCTGGTTTTCTTCCATCCCATCTTCAAACTAAATGGCATTCTCGAGGTGAACTACAGAAGCATCTTGCTTGATCACATGTTGATTTTCCACTCAAAGTGTAATTCATTTGGAAGGTAGATGATGCTAGTTTTGAACCATATGCCTGTTTTCTGTGATTCAGGTATAGAGAGGGAAATCACAGCATTGCAGTTAGAGGTAAGCTTTTAGCTCCAAACCCCTGAAATATGTAAAACATCAATGCAATCTTGGTCTTGACACAGCAAATACGTTAATTACCACATTGGATTTGATGTATATTTAACTTGCATGTATCCAAATACTAGCACTTTGTTCCTTTAAAAAAGAATGCTAGTATCTTATACATATAAACTCGAGCAGGAAAAGAAGCTTGTTGCCGAGATAAAGAGAACTGCTAAAACAGGAAATGAGGTTAGTTGCTTACTTTTAAGTTTAAACTCACATAGCATATATATAAGTAAAAGTATATACTTTGTTGATTATATGAAGATGAAATTTTTGTGCATTAACATTTGGTTTGTGCAGGCAGCAACAAAGATTTTAGCACGCCAATTGATCAGGCTTAGACAACAAATAGCCAACCTACAAAGTAGTCGGGCTCAAATGAGGGGCATAGCAACACATACACAGGTAAATTTTTAAATGCCAACTTTTTTTTTTTTTTTTTTGTCATAAATAAATTATACCATTTGATTGACTTTCTATGGTTTTAACTTCTCCCAGGCATTAGCTGCACACTCTTCTGTGGCTGTTGGGATGAAAGGTGCTACCAAAGCAATGGCAGCAATGAATAAGGTTGGTTATACAGCAACATATATTTTATATTTTTCTGTTTTCCTCAACATCTTTATGATGTGAATGTGTTGTTTGTAGGAAATGGCTCCTGCAAAGCAAATGAAAGTGATGCAAGATTTCCAGAAGCAATCTGCACAAATGGATATGACTGTAAGATAGTGCATGCCCTTACAATATAAAATTAAAAAAAAAAAAAAAAAAAAAACACTTAGGATTCATTTATTTAGTTCAATTCCTGCTTCCATGGTGTGAGGGAAAATGGAACTTAATACTGGATTATTTTTTTTGTGCAGACTGAAATGATGTCAGATGCGATAGATGATGTTCTTGATGATGATGAAGCTGAGGATGAAACTGATGATCTCACCAACCAGGTAAACTCTATGTTGTTTGGATAAATGATGTAAGAAATATATTAAAGAAAAAAAAAATTGGATGAGGGCAGATTTATAAAAAGTTAGGGCTTAATGGGAAAGGCCTCTTGTGATTTTTTTAATTGTTTTTCTGCATCTGGTTAAAAAGAAACACTCATATATAGCTTATGGAATCAAGTCCATTAAGTAAAAATAAAAAAAAACACCATGTTTTTCACCCAGCATTATTTTTTACCTTTTCATATATAAATGTTTGAAATTGCAGGTGCTAGATGAGATTGGTGTGGATGTGGCTTCACAGGTTTGTAGATATAATTATTACATTGTACTCTTGTTAATCAACAACATGTTTTGTATTTAAGTTTTTGTTGACCTTTTTGCAGTTATCCTCAGCTCCCAAAGGAAAAATTGCTGGGAAAAATACCGAGGATGCTAGCAGGTAAAAAATATTTAAATCTTTTTGCTAACATAGAGCTATTCATCCTAAAATAAGTGCAACATTTTCTTGTCCCTAAACTTTCAAAAACCAGAATTATTATTATTATTTTTTTGTTAATATCTTCATCTTAGTGATTATGATCTTCTTTGTTTGTATGTATATGTAGTTCCGGGATAGATGAACTTGAGAAAAGATTGGCAGCCCTACGAGGTTAATATCAAATATCATACCATTATATCATCAATGGAGAGAGCTTTCCGCAACTTTTTTTTTTGTACATGTTCCATCATATTTCATGTTTTCATGTTGATGTTACTCAATTCATCTTAAATCAATGTTTGTTGCCGTAATTGTGTTGAAGATTAATCCATTTTATCTGAGGTTTTGATGTGTATATCGTTGCAACCAAATTGACAAAGATTTTCACAACATTGATTACCAAACTATTTTATGGAAAACAACAAACAACATATATATTATCCATGTTTCGTCATCACCTTAACATTACATTGCAGTGTAAAAACACAAACTCTCATTTTTTACATATAATTATTATAGTAATTTTTTTTTTTTATATCATATCTCTCTGTTATTATTACTTCCTGATTTGGAGGAACTCGAAGCTTCGAAGAGGATCTTCCCGGCCAGGCTTTGAAGTAGTGGGTTGGGCTCCTCTTTGAGTGGTTGATAAACGGGACCCACTGCTTGAAATCACTCGGCTGGATCTGCCATCTGTCGCCTCTGCTGAAGAACCCGGTCTGCTGCTTAGGTGTTTCGACAAATTACCGTTTCGAGAAGACCGCACTTTTTCAGAATCAGTTTGCTGCTGTTGCATCAAAAAATACCAAAAATTAGGTCACCCAGTCTACCTACAAACATGAGAGAGAGAGAGAGAGAGACGTTTTCCGAAATCCTGGTTCTGGAATGTTCCGGGCGGGTGCCACCTGGCGGATTTCTTCTAGAGTATGGTGCGTCTACTGCACCATGGAGTCCACCTACATCACAAAAAATAAGGCAGGCAGGCTAGTTTAGTTTATTGGACTCGCCTTATACTTGTACTGCATTGGACTGGGACTGAAAATGCAATTCATGTCATGTTCCATCCAAACAGGTACAGGTGACTTGCTTTTTATCTCTCTCCTCCCTCCTATGTGCAAAAAACATAAATGCCCTTTTTCTTTTGGAACCATAGCTTTTAAGTGAGATAGATACCCGAGGCTCTTCCTGTTTTTTCCGCGGATGTCCCAACATTTTGACCACCAGCACCGGCAGCATTCCCAGTTTGTGGCTACAAAACAAAAACAAAAACAAAAACAAAAACAACACAAGATTAGTGTATTTATTTAGTATTATCGTTGTTGTCTTAAATAATAAAATCCACTAACTCGTTCTCGTGAGCTGGCTCCGATTTGTGGATATTTCAATATTGTCCAATCGAATACATAGTCGAATTGATAGCCTGATAAAATAACTCAAATCTCAATCATCAAAAATATCATAATATCAAGATTCAAGACTTGTTTAGTCTTATTCGGTATTCACCTTCACGAATAAACAAGTCGCGGAAAAGCCTTTTCAAATATGAATAATCCGGTTTGTCTTCAAATCTCAATGATCGACAATAATGAAAGTAGGATGTGAACTCTGGCGGATATGATTTGCACAGCACCTGTTGAATAATTAAAATTATTTATAGAATAGAATATGTATATAAATGGCTTGAAATATACCTACCTCTATTGGAGTCAACATCTTCTTTTCACTTATCCTGTCATATTTCTGTTTTTTGGTTCCCGCTTTCAGTCCCTGCCATGGAAGGCTAATGCAAAAACACACATACATGTAATGTAAATCATCCACATACTAATTACTAATTACTAAAACTAAAATATACACTGCTGCATGCATACCTTCCTCTTAAGAAATACATAAGAACATAACCAAGAGATTCCAAATCATCCCGCCTACTTTGTTCTACAATATTTAAACGTACTTGATATTTAATATTTATTACCTCAAAATAAAAATAAATGAAAATTTTGCCAGACAAATCACTTACCAACCCCAAGGTGTGTGTTGACACTAGCATAACGAGCCGTGCCAGTCAGATTCTTGTTTTCCCTACAAGTCAAGTCGTACACTAATAAATAGAAATACCTTATATTATAACATTAACAGGTGCCAATAAACAATAACATCCCCCAAATCATGACTTATTTAACAATATAATTCCAGGATAGCTAAGCTAACTTACCTGTAAGGTATGTGTCTATGAGTTTGAAGATCCCTATACTTTTTTGCAAGCCCAAAATCAATGACATACACCTGCCATAACACACATTCATGCACCATTATTACAACTTCTTTTTTTACCATGCAAAATACTACAATTATTTAGCTTCTGTTTCTTTTATACTTAATGATCTTAATGGGTTAAGCACTTAACCTGGACAGCTATACATGGCAGTTTCATTTTGACTTCATCCAGACGGAATTACTTATTGGGTTAAGCCAAAAACATGACTTAATGTATTAAGACAATCATTGATCAATAGTATACTAATTATATGTACCCATAAGGGTAAAATGGTCATTTAGTCTCATTCCAATGATTTATTCAGTCTAGAAAAGAAACAGACTGACAGACAGCAATTTATCCAGACACACATCATTACTCATTCAGCCACTTTACTCATGACTGAAGAGGGGAAAAAAAAACAGCCCCTACGACAACATTTTTCAATCACATTGAAACTCTACATATAAATAAACCAATAACATAAGCATATAGTGTCCCAAAAGATCAACAAATTTGACAATCACCTGATTTGCTTTGCGGCCCAGGCCCATTAAAAAATTGTCAGGCTTTAGGTCACGGTGAAGAAAACTCCTTGCATGCATGAACTCAACTCTATTAATCTGCATTATAAGTAAGTTGCATAAATAAATGAGAAATGATTTTTAAAATATAAAGATAGCACTTACTAATTGATCTGCAAGCATTAGAACAGTCTTCAAGGTAAATTTTCTATTGCAATAGTTGAAAAGATCTTCCAGACTTGGTCCAAGGAGGTCAATCACCATGATATTGTACTCACCCTCAATTCCAAACCACTTAAGACTAGGTACTCCCGCTTCATTAACAAGATAAACAAATTGTCATTTTATTTCTAAATTTTGTATTTACTTTTTGCCCCAATTAGATTGAGCATTTGAGTGAGAAAGACTCACTTCCTCCCTGGAGAAGCATATATACTTTCGATTCATAATGAAGTTGAGGATGTTTTGTCTTCGTGGGTTCCTGGGAATGAAGCCACAACATGCCTGTTAATGGAATAATCAAGCAATCATAACATCCAAAGCTAATAGTCAATCAAATACCAGTTTAACGCCAACTTCTTCCCCACTTTGAATATTAACACCTGCATATCATCAAACAAAGAACGAAAATGAATGGATATGAAGTACTAAAAACACAGATATAATACCTGAAATTGATGCTTAAAACAGAGAATCTGGAACATACCTAAATAAAGCTCACCAAATGATCCGCTCCCAATTTTCCTCCCAAGCTTAAACTTTCCACCAACAATATGATCCATGATTATTGCTTCAATTAACTCCAGCTGTAAACATGAACTGCTAAACTATACTCGGATCTATATATACCTAATTACACCTAGACTAGGGTTTGTAAAAAAAAACTCAACCCAACTTGATAATAATCATATCGACCCTCGATTTCTACCAAAAACGATCCAAATTAACAATCGATTCCGGTACAGTATCTACAGACTATACAAAATCAAAGCATCCTGATAAAAATCAGAACCCTTTTCACGGAACGCATCAAACCCTAATTTCAACAAGCAAAACATCAGCCTCTTGACAATAACATAATTGAGAATAATACGAACCACAATTCTTCAACACCGACTAAAATTCAAAAACATCATCGAAGCGCATTGATCGACATATGCATGCAGATTGACCCTTCGCTTTATTTGATTGCAGGGGGCGAGTGAACGAGGATCGGTGAACCCCGGATGAAAAAACGAGGAACGGATTGCGATGAATTTGTGCTAGGAAACAGAATCCGATAAAGAGACAGAAATGGAAGAGGAGGATATGATATGTAATGAAGGATGGATATGCGAAGGGGAGAATGAAGAAAACAAAGAGAGAAGGCAGGTGTCGTTATTCTTCGTTTTCTGTATTTATTTATATTTTAGAGTAATAAATAATTATTTATCGAAAATTTATTTTTGTGGTTTAACTGAACAAAAATATGTTATAAAATTCCTATATCAAGTATTGTAATTTTTTTTATAGCAGGTTAAAGATAATAATAAATATATATCCAAATTGAGTGGCATTGGTAAAAAAAAATATTAAAATTATGTGTTCATCAAACTTTGACAAATATATATATATATATATATATATATATATATATATATATATATATATATATATATATATATATATATATATGATGAGTTGAAAAACTCTTAGATCGATTAGATCTTCAACAGGTTAAACAATAAATGCAAACAAACACAATCAACACGATAAAGAATCAAGTAATGCTTAATGATTCAAATGTAGTCACGCCTCAGCAGAGCTCGATTAAGAACTTCCACTGTAGAGGCGAGCTAGGGTTTACAGTACTATATCAGAATAATAATTAAAAGCGCTAATCATGAAGGATGCATGCATGCACCTTAAATACTAAACCCTAATAAAACAAACACGGTTGGACATGCCCAAACCGGATAACAAAACTGGGTTAAGGACCGAGCCCAAAGACGCAACACTATTATACCCAACAATCTCCCCCTTTGCGTCAAAAGAGGCGAGAGACTACTTCGGTTGAGTAACCTTGACCTGCTTCACAACCGAGGGATGATCGCAAGAAGTGTCTGCCGAAACTGAATGTACCAGCGAAGCATATCGGTGAACAACTTCTTGTCAGCTTCACTGTTCTGATTACACCTGTGTATGATCTCCAAAATGTGCTCCAAGCAAGCAGTTGAGAACAGGTGCTTGTCAATAAGAGCGAACAAGCACTTTTGACCTTCGCCCCTAATGAACATCACAGTATGAAACTTAAGATTGATTTTGCCCTTGATCATCGCATTCACATTGCCCGTTCTTCCAATCGGTTTTATCGTAGTTCGCTTGTGAATGACAGATGCGATTTCTTGATCCATCTTTGCCACTTCGTGAATGTAACAAACAAGCATTCGCTTGATGTGATCTATGATCGGCTGATACTCCTGAGGATTAGACAATAAAATATTGTTGAGGAGTATCCAGTCGTGCGGGTTCAAGTTCGGCAGATCAGCCAGGGAAATAGTATGAACCGAGCTATCTGAGCCTCGGGTTACTTTGAATTTAACATTAACAAATTTCCCAGCCGAAGAGGGCTTCAATACCTTGACCGTTGTAATCTTCTTTGTGCTCCATGTCAAGTATTGTGGCTGAGCAAACTTGTAACATCCCAATTTCCAAGCCCGATTTTTTTTTTTTAAAAAATTTAGTAATTCTCAACATAGTTTACCAAAACATTTCCCATGCCATATCATTTGCAAACAACAATATAACAATGTGTCTGAAATCATAATGTCAAAGTAAAAATCAATCAGAGTACAATCCCAGAAAACTCCATGCGGAAATCATATGTGTGTGTGATGCGCTGCTACACTGCCGGCTCCTTCCCCTTAGACGAAGAGGTACCTGAAACCAAAACTAAAACTGTAAGCACAAAGCTTAGTGAGTTCCCCCATCATACCACATACCATACAGACATATCGCATACATACTGTCGGGCAATTTTGGGGTGCCCGACCTACCCAGTATGGCCATTCTGGGGTGCCGACCTACCCGTGTCAAGCCATTCTGGGGTGCTGACCTACCCATGTCAAGCCATTCTGGGGTGCTGACCTACCCTTCGGTCCTATCAACCGAACCTCGGGGACTATTCCACCCCTACTGCTACTATCACATATATCATAACGTAAACATACTGTCAGACGTTTCTGGGGTGTCCGACCTACCCTTCGGTCCTAACAACCGAACTTGAGGACTATTCTCTCCCTACTACCACTATCACATATAACATATCATGCCAGCATATAATCATATCATCACATACTGTCAGACATATCTGGGGTGTTTGACCTACCCTCCGGTCCTAACAACCGGACTCTACTACTGTCACATATACATATCATGCTAGCATATAACATATCAGGTAGTAGCAAACCTAGATGATATCACAAAGACGATCATCTAACATACAATTCCTACTGGTGGGCCGGCATTGTGGCCGTAGACCCACAACTACTGGAAGGTAACTCACCTCGAACGAGTAGCTACTGATAATCTGTGCGGGAAATCTCTGTCTGCTGCTGCTCCGGAAATCCTCCGGCTATAATCCCCACAAAACACTTAATCATAGTCTGATATCTATTCTTAGGGTAAAATGACCATTTTACCCATGACCAAGTCCAAGTCAAAGTCAAAGTCAACTTCCAGTTGACCCGATTCGCCGAGTTGGGCCGCCAACTCGTCGAGTCCCTATCTCTTCAACTGTCCTCATCCACGACTCTACTCGTCGAGTTGGGCCGCCAACTCGACGAGTTCTCCTTCTAACACCACCCCGGATGAACCTTCATCCGACTCGCCGAGTTGTATGAACAACTCGTCGAGTCCATCTTCATCCTATGAACACGTCCTGTCCTCGGCTCGCCGAGTTGTATGAACAACTCGTCGAGTTCATCTTCAAGAGTTGGGAGATTACCTTGGACTCGCCGAGTCGACTCATGCACTCGCCGAGTCCTATGAACTCCAGGACTATGGCTTATCCCGATACGTTGGGTCACTCTCCTGGACCCTCTAAAACCTTTCTTTCACTCAACTGGGTCTCTTGGACCATAAAAGAAAAAAAGTCAAGCCTCGGACTCGCCGAGTCCCAAGGATGACTCGCCGAGTCGATACAGTCCCAAGTCTATTCCTTCGATTTCTGGTGTACAACTCTTGTCCAAATGATAGATCTAGGCCCCTAAACTCGATCTAGCACGTAAAGTTACGAACTTTACGTGCATGCATGGGACTTTGAGCCAAAAAGGCTCTAAAAGAGGCTCTTAAGTTGCATGGGGGCTTCCATGGGTGCAAAAGCAGCCCTTTTCTGCCTTGTAACTCTTCCATGGGCCTAGATCCGAAGCCTCAACCCCCAACCATGCTTGCAATCATGGTTGGTTACCAAGAATGGCTTATAAAAGCCCTAAATCTCCCCAAAAAGGGATCAAACGAATAAGCAAGCAAGGTACAGACTTTATACCTTTCAAACACTGCAAATGATGCACCAAACTCGAATCCTTCAGTCTCCTCTTGATCCTTCTATGATCTTCCTTCTTCCTTGTGGTCAAAACCCACAAAGTCACTCAAAAGCCTTAGATCTTGCACCAAAACGCTTAGGGTTTGCTATGGAGGGTTTCTGGGAGCATAAAGGGGCGATGGAGGTTGTATAAGGTTGTTTAAATAGGGTGCAAAGCCTCAGATTAGGGTTTTGTCCAGACAGAGCCTACTCGTCGAGCCGACTCGACGAGTCTCATACTTAAATCCCGCGTCTCATCCCGCTTCTACTCGGCGAGTTGGGCCTTCAACTCGCTGAGTCCCAGGCCAAAAATTCAAAATTACTTAAATAAAATACATACCAGGAACCAGGTGCTACAAATCTCCCCCACTTATTTTAGACTTCGTCCTCAAAGTCTGCTGCTCGTTCCTGGTAAAGCTCTGGGTAATGCTCCATCATCTCATCCATCGGCTCCCAAGTCCATTCCGAGCCCTTCCGGTGCTGTCATTGCACCTTTACCAGCTCGACCCTCTTGTTCCTCAGATCCTTCGACTTCCGGTCGAGAATCGCTACAGGCCGCTCGATGTAATTCAGGCTGTCATCGACCTGAATATCCTCTAATGGTACCACTGCCGAATCGTCCACCAAACATTTCCGTAACTGGGAGACGTGAAAAGTGCTATGAATCTGACTAAGTTCGGCTGGCAAATCCAACCTAAATGCCACCTTGCCCACCCGGGCTATAACCCTGAAGGGTCCAATATACCTGGGACCCAACTTGCCCCGCTTCCTGAATCGGATGACGCCCTTCCATGGCGACACCTTAAGGAGAACCATATCCCCGACCTGAAACTCCAGGTCCAATCGGCGCTTGTCGGCATAACTTTTCTGCCGACTCTGAGCAGTCTGAAGTCTACTCCGAACCTGCTGAATCCTCTCTGTCGTCTTGAGCACCACTTCGGTGCTCCCCATGACCCTCTGGCCAACCTCACCCCAACATATCGGGGTTCTGCACTTCCTCCCGTATAACATCTCGAAGGGAGGACGGCCAATACTCGCATGATAGCTATTATTATACGAGAACTCCGCCAACGGAAGGTAGGTATCCCAGCTACCTCCAAAGTCTAAAACACATGCCCGCAGCATATCCTCTAGCGTCTGGATGGTCCGCTCGCTCTGACCATCCGTCTGCAGGTGAAAGGCGGTGCTAAAATGCAGACGAGTACCCAGCTCGTCATGAAACTTCTTCCAAAACCTGGAAGTGAACCGCACATCCCTGTCGGAAATCACTGAAACTGGTACTCCGTGCCGAGCTACCACCTCTCGGATATAGATGTCGGCTAACTTTTCGGCCGAAATGCTCTCCTGGATCGGTATGAAATGGGCACTCTTGGTCAACCGATCCACGATTACCCAAATCGAATCCACTCCCCGTGCAGTCTTGGGAAGCTTGGTAATGAAATCCATGGTAATATCTTCCCATTTCCACAAGGGAATATCTAACGGTTGTATCTTTCCGTGTGGCCTCTGGTGCTCGGCCTTGACCTTCCTGCAGGTCAAGCACCACTCCACATACCATGCTACGTCCTGCTTCATGCAGGGCCACCAATAATCAGGACGAAGATCTCTATACATCTTCGTCGCTCCGGGATGGATAAAAAATCTGGATTTGTGTGCCTCCTCCATCAGGATCTGGTGCACGCCTCCATGATAAGGGACCCACACCCTACGGTGAAGAGTCAATAACCCTCAGCTATCATAGTCGAAGGAGGAAACCTGGCCCACTATACGCTCGCTCTTCCGATGTTCCTCCTTCATAGCCTCCTGCTGAGCCTCCCGGATCCGCTCCAACAGTGGAGTTACCACTGTCATCCTCAGACAGATGTCCCTGATTGGCGCTGCCTTGCGGCTAAACGCATCGATCACGACATTGGCCTTCCCCGGGTGGTAGAGGATCTCGCAATCATAATCCTTCACCACATCCAGCCACCGACGCTGCCTCATGTTCAGGTTCGGCTGATCCATGAGGTACCTCAAACTCTTGTGGTCCGTGTAAATGGTACAACGAACACCATAGAGGTAATGACGCCAAATCTTGAGGGCAAAAACAACAGCCCCCAGCTCCAAATCATGCGTCGGGTAATTCGCCTCGTGAGGCTTCAGCTGCCTCGAAGCGTATGCAATAACATGCCCTCTCTGCATTAGTACCACACCCAAACCTGAGATGGACGCATCACAATATACCACAAAATCCTCCATGCCCTCTGGCAGGGCTAAGATTGGCGCCTCACACAATCTCTGTCTCAGTGTCTCGAATGCGGCCTGCTGCTCAGGCCCCCAGCGAAAGACCACGACTTTCCTCGTCAGCCTGGTCAGGGGCACGGCTATCTTGGAGAAGTCCTGAATGAATATCCGATAGTAGCCTGCTAATCCCAGAAAGCTCCGAATCTCAGATGGAGACCTCGGAACTTCCCACCTTGTCACGGCCTCAACCTTGGTCGGGTCCACTGATATCCCGTTCTGGTTGACAAGGTGCCCGAGAAACTGCACCTCGCGCAACCAGAACTCACACTTGGAGAACTTAACATACAAGCTCTCCCTTCTCAAAGTCTCCAGAACCTCTCGTAGATGCTCCTCATGTTGCTCTCGCGTCTTGGAGTAAACCAATATATCATCAATAAACACTATCACAGACCGGTCTAACATCGGTCTACACACGTGGTTCATGAGGTCCATGAACGCGGCAGGAGCATTGGTGAGCCCGAAAGGCATCACCACAAACTCATAGTGGCCATAACGCGTCCGGAACGCAGTCTTCTGTACATCCTCCTCTCTGACCCTCATCTGATGATACCCTGATCGCAAATCAATCTTGGAGAACCAAGATGCTCCCTGTAGCTGGTCAAAGAGGTCATCAATCCTCGGGAGTGGGTAACGGTTCTTCACCGTTACCTTATTCAGCTCCCTATAATCTATACACATCCGATGCGACCCGTCCTTCTTCTTCACAAATAGAATCGGGGCTCCCCAGGGTGAACTGCTCGGTCTAATGAAACCCTTGTCTAACAGCTCCTGCAGCTGTGTAGACAACTCCTGCATCTCAGGAGGAGCCAACCGATACGGTGCCTTGGCTATCGAAGCCGCACCAGGGACTAGTTCAATCCTGAACTCTACCTGCCTCTCCGGAGCTATCCCAGGCAACTCCTCGGGGAATACGTCCGCAAAATCTCGTACCACGGGCACATCGCTCACCATTGCCTTACCCATCTCCCGGGTATCCATCACATAGGCAACAAATCCTGCGCAACCCTGCTGAAGGTAACGCCTAGCTCTCGCTGCTGAACATAAAGCAGGTCCTTGCTGTGGCCTCTCGCCCTGAATCACCAGCTCTCCCCCACTTGGGGTCCTGATCCGCACCAACTGTTGCGCACAGTCAATCACTGCCCCATTGGGGCTTAGCCAATCCATACTGATAATAACCTTGTTCCCCCGCAAAGGTATGGGAACCAGATCTACCAGATAACGCTCCTCAAACAGTCGCAGGACGCAATCTCGGTAGACCTCTGATGCTCGCACTGACTGGTCGTCCGCAATCTCGACCTCTAGAGGGCAATCCAACGTGCCCGACGACTCAGGGAACTTCTTGCTAAGCACAAGAGAGACAAACGATCGGGTAGCACCCGAATCAAACAATACCTGAACTGGGATACCGTTCACATGGAACGATCCTAAACAGAGCACATACATAACATATCAAGATCACAGCGCCATAAAATAAAAGCATAAGAAAGGAATCATACCCGTCACTACATCAGGTGCAGCGCGTGCCTCCTCGGCTGTCAACTGAAATGCTCGGCTCCGCACCACTGGAGCCTCTGTCTTGGCCTTCCGGCCATCTGCAACCCGCGCTGTCGCTGAAACCGGCGCCGCTGCTGGCGCTGCTGTCAATCTCGGGCAATTGGCCTTTTTGTGGCCCCTCTGATTGCAATGGAAGCAAATCAGGTATGTCATCTGTACTGTGGGGGCGGGGGCAGTACAATCCCTGCCAAAGTGCCCCGTCTTGCTGCACTTGTAGCAGCCTGACGATCCTGCTCTACAAGCTCCCTCATGCGGCCTGTCGCACTTCCTGCAGCGGCTCTGGCCCGGCTGGCCCTTCGACCTAACGTCGGATCCCTTGGGTTTCTTCCCCGAAACCCCTGTAACCTGCTCAGACTCAGCTTTCCTCTTCCTCGCATGCTCTAAATCGAGCTCCCTCTCCCGCGCCCTGGCAATCATGGACTCCAGGGTCGGGCAGGCAGAGTAGCTGACATGCTCCCGAATATCAGCCCTCAACATATCATGGTAGCGGGTCTTCCGCATCTCCTCATCCCCCGCATACTGAGGTACCAACAATGCTCTCTCCCGAAACTTGGCGGTGATTTCCGCCACAGTCTCCGTAGTCTGCCTCATATCCAAAAACTCTCTGGCCAGCTGCTGAAGCTCTACAGCTGGCGCAAACTCAGCTCTGAATCTGGTCACGAAATCTGACCACGTCATGGCCTCGACGGATGGGGCTCCCAATGAGTCACCAATCGACTCCCACCAGTCTCTAGCTCTATCCCTCAAACATCCCGCAGCAAAGCGGACCTTCGACCCTTTCGGGCAGAAGCTCGTCAACTGCGCAGACTCAATGTCTGCGATCCATCTCCTGGTAGCGATGGGGTCTTTCACCCCGTGATAATCCGGCGCACCACTCCCACGGAAGTCCTTAAAGGACAGTGTGCGCGTACTCGTCTGGCTAGATGTCATATCACTCCTGAATGCCCGGAGGCGATCCTCCATCAGCTCAACAATCCCCTCCTTGATCGACCCGAAAATGACCGGGGTCGACTCAAGAATGCCTCTCGTGATCTCAGACGCGATGAACTCGCGCAGCCCGTCATCAACCTGCTCAGATCCTGCACCCGAGCCTGATCCTGATCCTGATCCGGAACCTCCTGCTCCATGTCGCGTGGTCACCATACTGAAAAATACACGCATAAATGTCAGGGTCATACATACTCTCGAGAGGTCTAACACACTCTCCAAGTTTCCCGGTTCTGTCTCAACCTTCCTTGATTCGAGTACGGATCCTCTGCTTCCAGTAGTACGGGCCCATACTACCTTCCACATCTATCTGTACTTTCCTCAAGGGCTGTCTTGACTTCACCAGGTCCCTTAACCAATATCCCTTTCCATCTAGTCTCATCCCAGGCTTTCTTGGGGCACTCTCTGACCTACTCTCCGCCATCAGCTGCACTAGGAGTCCCTACTTCCCTTCCCTAACTAGCTTGCGAGTACTGTTAAATATCCGCTCACTAGTTAGTTAAAGTTAGCCAGGACCCCTTAAGCACAAAGCAAGCAGCATTCGTGCATCGAGTAACCGCATCAGGCATAACCTAATCATGCTATCCTACTGCTGACTAAACAGTCCTAGCATACAACTCATACAACAGGCATATAAGGAATCCTTCCTAGATCCTTGGCCCTACTCTAGCATGCAGTTCTCAGAATCATATACATCAGGCATACAAGGCATCCTCCTAGATCCTTATCCCTAATCTAGCATGCAGTTCTCAGAATCATATACATCAGGCATACAAGGCATCCTCCTAGATCCTTAGCCCTAATCTAGCATGCAGTTCTCAGAATCATATATCATATAACTTATTATAACAAGTATGGGTATCTTGGGGGAAAACTTACTGGAGCTCGGCTGGTCGCACGCATCACACACCTTGTTCTTTCTCAAAACCCTTTGACTCAGATTTTAGAAAACCATTTTCTTTGTAAAAATCTTTTAAATCCTTCGGTTTGGGTCCAGACACTCCCGAGGGTGTGTCCGAATCCCTCAAACGAGGGCTCTGATACCAACTTGTAACATCCCAATTTCCAAGCCCATTTTTTTTAAAATTTAGTAATTCTCAACATAGTTTACCAAAACATTTCCCATGCCATATCATTTGCAAACAAAACTATAACAATGTGTCTGAAATCATAATGTCAAAGTAAAAATAAATCAGAGTACAATCCCAGAAAACTCCATGCGGAAATCATATGTGTGTGTGATGCGCTGCTACACTGCCGGCTCCTTCCCCTTAGACGAAGAGGTACTTGAAACCAAAACTAAAACTGTAAGCACAAAGCTTAGTGAGTTCCCCCATCATACCACATACCATACAGACATATCGCATACATACTGTCGGGCAATTCTGGGGCGCCCGACCTACCCAGTATGGCCATTCTGGGGTGCCGACCTACCCGTGTCAAGCCATTCTGGGGTGCTGACCTACCCATGTCAAGCCATTCTGGGGTGCTGACCTACCCTTCGGTCCTATCAACCGAACCTCGGGGACTATTCCACCCCTACTGCTACTATCACATATATCATAACGTAAACATACTGTCAGACGTTTCTGGGGTGTCCGACCTACCCTTCGGTCCTAACAACCGAACTTGAGGACTATTCTCTCCCTACTACCACTATCACATATAACATATCATGCCAGCATATAATCATATCATCACATACTGTCAGACATATCTGGGGTGTTTGACCTACCCTCCGGTCCTAACAACCGGACTCTACTACTGTCACATATACATATCATGCTAGCATATAACATATCAGGTAGTAGCAAACCTAGATGATATCACAAAGACGATCATCTAACATACAATTCCTACTGGTGGGCCGGCATTGTGGCCGTAGACCCACAACTACTGGAAGGTAACTCACCTCGAACGAGTAGCTGCTGATAATCTGTGCGGGAAATCTCTGTCTGCTGCTGCTCCGGAAATCCTCCGGCTATAATCCCCACAAAACACTTAATCATAGTCTGATATCTATTCTTAGGGTAAAATGACCATTTTACCCATGACCAAGTCCAAGTCAAAGTCAAAGTCAACTTCCAGTTGACCCGATTCGCCGAGTTGGGCCGCCAACTCGTCGAGTCCCTATCTCTTCAACTGTCCTCATCCACGACTCTACTCGTCGAGTTGGGCCGCCAACTCGACGAGTTCTCCTTCTAACACCACCCCGGATGAACCTTCATCCGACTCGCCGAGTTGTATGAACAACTCGTCGAGTCCATCTTCATCCTATGAACACGTCCTGTCCTCGGCTCGCCGAGTTGTATGAACAACTCGTCGAGTTCATCTTCAAGAGTTGGGAGATTACCTTGGACTCGCCGAGTCGACTCATGCACTCGCCGAGTCCTATGAACTCCAGGACTATGGCTTATCCCGATACGTTGGGTCACTCTCCTGGACCCTCTAAAACCTTTCTTTCACTCAACTGGGTCTCTTGGACCATAAAAGAAAAAAAGTCAAGCCTCGGACTCGCCGAGTCCCAAGGATGACTCGCCGAGTCGATACAGTCCCAAGTCTATTCCTTCGATTTCTGGTGTACAACTCTTGTCCAAATGATAGATCTAGGCCCCTAAACTCGATCTAGCACGTAAAGTTACGAACTTTACGTGCATGCATGGGACTTTGAGCCAAAAAGGCTCTAAAAGAGGCTCTTAAGTTGCATGGGGGCTTCCATGGGTGCAAAAGCAGCCCTTTTCTGCCTTGTAACTCTTCCATGGGCCTAGATCCGAAGCCTCAACCCCCAACCATGCTTGCAATCATGGTTGGTTACCAAGAATGGCTTATAAAAGCCCTAAATCTCCCCAAAAAGGGATCAAACAAATAAGCAAGCAAGGTACAGACTTTATACCTTTCAAACACTGCAAATGATGCACCAAACTCGAATCCTTCAGTCTCCTCTTGATCCTTTTATGCTCTTCCTTCTTCCTTGTGGTCAAAACCCACAAAATCACTCAAAAGCCTTAGATCTTGCACCAAAACGCTTAGGGTTTGCTATGGAGGGTTTCTGGGAGCATAAAGGGGCGATGGAGGTTGTATAAGGTTGTTTAAATAGGGTGCAAATCCTCAGATTAGGGTTTTGTCCAGACAGAGCCTACTCGTCGAGTCCAGGACCCGACTCGACGAGTCCCATACTTAAATCCCGCGTCTCATCCCACTTCTACTCGGCGAGTTGGGCCTTCAACTCGCCGAGTCCCAGGCCAAAAATACAAAATTACTTAAATAAAATACATACCAGGAACCAAGTGCTACAAAACTCCAGATAAAACTACAATAAATCCCGATCTACCTTCGGGTCTGGAGAGGGAACGACAGCCGTTGAGTCAAAGCAATGGAAGATAAATACCTTTCGGGTGATTGACATATCGAACGGAGCATCCTTCAAGTTCTCAAGACCGAACGAGATAACAGGTTCAAGCCAGTGAGTACTCGGTTCATCAATGACTTCCCTTCGGAGCTATTCAATGGTCCATTCTGGAAACATGGACTTCTTTTTCTCTAAGAGTTCTTTTTCTTTTAACTCTTTCTCCAAAAGATTCATCTTCTCCCGAATCTCTTGATCGGAAGGCTTGGTTTTCTGATGAGGTTTAGAAGGATTCCCTTTCATGATGTCTTCAATATCATCATCTTCATCTTCATCGTCTTGTCCAATCTTCTTCTTTTTCTTTTCCCTCTTACTGGCCGAAGCTACATTATCCTTCGGTCCAGCAGTAGCTTTTGGTTCTGGAGGGGGTTGAGGTTGAGCCTTGCCAGCCTTGCCTTGGGGAACCTTTTCTCCCCCTTGTTTCGGAAGAACAGTGGTCTCCGGAACACCTTCAATTCGACTTAAGATATCCAAAGCATGTCGTAGCTTTTCAGCTAAGTGGCGTCGAATGGAGATAGTCAAAATTGAGTCATGGGCGTCCAGTAGATGTAATAAGATTGAATGTACATCGCCCACTGAGCTTCGAATCACCTCTCGTTCAGACTTTAAATCGTCAAGCTCTTTGGTTGTGGTTCGGAGCTTTAAGTTCTGAACTTTGAGCTGGGAAGTTCGCTTGTCCAGCTCATCCATTATTTTGTTTTCGACTGCAAGCTCGGCCTCAAGCTGAGTTAAGCGATCATCAACTTTAGTATGAAGCTCTTCGTTAGCAGCTTCAATAGCTTTTCGAGCCACTTCAAGTTGTGTCTTCTCTGCCTCCAGTGAACGCGTGAGATTGTCAACAGAAGCATTGACTGTCTGAGCGTTTTTCTGAGCAGCAGCTTGCAAAGAATCCAAGAAGAGTTGAGCCTCTGAAATTAGTTTCTCGACCTTTGCGGTCGCTTCCTTGCAGTCTTTTGTGGAGGCTTCAACAGCAAGCGAAGCCTTCTGACATTGGGAGGTAGAAGCATCAATAGCCTTTGCAGCATCAGAGATAGAGGTATCATGTTCTTGTACGACTGAAGAGAACAACGCTTTGAGGGCTGCTTCTGAATAAGCACCAGCAGAGGATGAAGAAAGTAACTGATCAATCTTATCAGCAACAACCTTGAGATGTCGCTTGGTGAGAGGAGCGTCTTCATCATCATCGCTTTGGACACGATAAGGACTGAAGTAAGTAGAATCAAACTCCAAGTCCTCACCTCCAAGAACGGTATTGGTTTCTGTGGATTGGGTAGGTGATAGAGGTTTGGTGGTAACAGGGGTTTCAGGTGCCGAAGAACGAGCCCCCGTATTAGATACGTTGGTCCGAACTCCAGTAGTGGTGGTAGTTGTAGTGTCAGTGAAAATAGGTGTAGATATAGGAATGGTAGAGGAAGGTTGTGATGTGATGATAGGGAAAATGGGAGGTAAGGAAATAGGAATAGAAACAGGTGGAGGAGAAGGTGCTTTGGAGCGAACATGTACCTCTGGTGTAGGCGAACGAGGTGGAGTATCTCCACGATCCAAACCTTCATCATCTGAGCTTTCGCTCTCAGATTCGCTTGGAATGGTTGATTGATGACCAGGAGGCACGTACTCAGAGTCTGAGTCGCTTGATGATTGAAGAATAAGCTTTCGAGCAGGTTTCTTGGTCTTCTTCTGCTTGGGCTGGGAAGGTGCTGCCTTCTCAGACTTTCACTTCCTTGGAGTCTAAATCTTTGAGACTTGACCTCCTTTATCCCCCTTTTTTGCGTCTTGCTTCTTGCCCCGTTTAGCAGGTTTGTCTGCTTCCTCAATAGATTTCACCATTTCAGGAGTGAGTTCCATTGGACCAGAAGAGGGAAGCTTCTTGTACTCCTGAATAAGCTTGCTCGAAGGAGACACACAAGCATACATTGTCTCAGGAATGGAGCCAACGAAGAGATACTTAGATGGATGAGTGACTATGATGTTGGTGGTATGAAATGTAGCAATAGAGGAAAGCTGTGAGTCCGCCATGATCGGAACATGATAACACTCCATAACCCATTGAGTTATAATCGTCCAGAACCGAGCACATGAAATCTCTGTGTGGCGAGAAGAAGATGACAAACTCTGGACAAGCTGAAGCCACAAGACTAGTCCATAATCAAGATTGAGACCATGGTACAACCCATAAAGCAGAGTCATGAAAGACTTGCTAGCACCATCAGATCCTGCACTTCGTTCAGAAAGCCCTTTGACGAGAAGAGTGAAGAGGCCATTCCATTGACGAGGAAGGCATGACTTTTTGAACTTGGTCACAGTAGTTAGGGTTTCAGTGTACCCCATGTTGTAGAACATCGAGAAAAGCTGACCTGTTGAGATGGAATCAAGATTCACCATGGATTCTTCAAAAGAGAGCCCTAGTAACGAGCAAATCGATTCTTTGAGATTGAAGCTTTCTGGTTGAGAATGTCAAAGTAAATCTTGTCTGCACCTTTGTCGTATGTGGCAGTAGAATAGATTCGAGAGAGACAGGCCATTGGAACGACTTCCACCGTCGATAGAGCTTTGACGAGTGGGGAATATTTCAGGCATTCCACCACTTGATACCAGTGTTGCAAAAATCGGTCTAGGCGGCCGATTAATCGGCGCCTAAACGCTTGGCGGTCTCCAACCGCCTACGAATAGGTCTTAGAGGGTTAGCTAATCGCTTTTGGTCAATATCGGTCAAAGTCGGTCCAATTCGGTCCTAATCGGACTAAATCGGACCAACTCGGACTCCAAATCAAACCAAATCGGCTCACCTAAATATAAAGGACCCACCAGCTGAAAGGAGTCGGCTAGCCCAAAGCTTAGCTGGTTTAATTATCAAAGGAGCTTGCTTCCCTTTTTATAGAATAAGTTTTTCCTTCATCTGTTATCCCACCAGCGATGTGGGATGAACTTTTAATTGTTTCATATCTCTTCTTTGCATCTCTTTCTTCCCCACTTTATATCCTGTTCTTCCCCACCTTTCTCTCTCGATCGAACAACCCCTGCTCAACTGTTAGATATATACAGATGCAACCCACCGCCGAGCTACCTTTAATTCTTTTATCACTCCCTTTCAAGGATTTGAGTGGTGAAATCCGTTCTAAAATTTTGGATATGGAGAAATTAGAAGTGATTGATCTTGAAGGTAATTCGATTCACACGACAATTAGAAGTAATTGATCTTGAAGGTAACTCGATTTGTGATTTCGTTTTCTGCGAGATCGAAGGCTGCAATTGGGACGAGGTTTGCTTTCTGGTGCGATCTGTTATTCCGATTCACCTTCAATTCAAACTCACTTGATTGAAATCGTTAGCCAACCCTGTATGAAATCGTTTGTTCTTTCTTCATTTGCTTTCTAAAATCGTTGTTAATTTGCTTTCTAAAATTGTTTGTTCTTTCTTCATCTTTTTCTGGTTCGAGGTTTGTGTCTCGGTTGTAACAGGTAGGGCCGAAGTGGTGGTGATGTTTGGTTGGAATGAAAACGAAGAAGCAACTCCGACACTGTAGCATCAGGTAAGCAGTGGTTTTGTGTATGAAAAAGATTGTATCTACATGAAATCTTTAATTGTTTTGTGTATGAAACCGTCTGCCCACCAAGTGTTCGATCAATTGCCTGAGTGAATGATGATAAGGTGCAACAACTGTGTAGTGGATAACTTCTTGTTAGAATTATCAAGACACATTAAAATCTCTACACAACAAGGTTCGTTCCAAGTAATTCACATCAAAGTTTCCAACATAGAATTTCAAATAAAAGTTTTTTTTTAAATATTATCACACATTTTACAGGGACAACTTGCTGGCTTTTTTGTTGATGAAGCACATTGTGTTAGGTATAACAATGTCTGATTCTACTTAGTCTTATAAGTCTACACTATGATATATAAACATACATACTCATTGTTGTTTATTCAGCAATTGGGGACATGATTTTCGTCCAGATTACAAAGTGTTGGGGTGACTAAAGCAGAATTTTCCAAATGTTCCTGTGATGGCATTACCTGCTACTAAAACAACCTTGAAAGTTCAGATCGATTCAAAAACTCATTAAAAGTTGGTTATTTAGATGTATTAAGTGGTTGAGAAAAACAATGTAGTACTTGGTTATTTAGATGTGATGTATTAAGAATCAATGGGTTTTTTTTTGTAATCATGTTCTATTTATTAAATTTTTAATAATTTTTTTAATTGATATGGTTATATTTATTAATGCTATATTGAATGTTATATTTAGTGTTATATTCTTAGGATTAATGTTATATTTATTAATTTTTTAATATTTAATGGTCCCCGATTAATCCCCGCCTAACCGATTAATCCCTTGACCCCAGTCCACCGTCGAGCCTACGTCGAGCGTTTTCTGCAATCTTGCTTGATACATGTAAGTATCGTAGAGAAACGGTGTAAGATCGATCAACAAGTTCTGATTGGGCTTGATTGCAAGAAGAGTGGAGCGTGCAGTGGTTTGTTGAACAGAGGAAGATTCTGCCATTGTTGAAGCTTGTCGAAGAAGAAGATGAACAGTGAAAATTAGGTCGCTTTCTTTTGCTTGAGAGAGTTGAAGTGTAGTAAAGAAGAATCCCACAGAAATCAAACCCTTATATACGATTTTGTAGAGAGAGAAAAATCGCAAGCAATGATTCCTTGAATTTGGGAAACGACGCCTAAAAATGCGTGATTTGACAACTAGCAACCCCGATAAAGCAGTGATGACGCATGAGAAGGTAACGGTTCAAATTCTCGCGCCTTCCAAACTTATCCATAATTCAAATTCCCAAGCGATTAAACTTCCTGCTGAGTCACCGCTTGAATCTTCAATCAAATCTTTATTACCGTAATAACCAAGGACGTTACACTAGCATATCTCTTTGTTTTAAAACAACTGCATTACATCGTGAAGAATCGAAGCCATATATTGAGAAATAGCTTTTTAATAACCAAACAAGACTTTTGGAAAATGCAAGATTTTCGTGCAAGATAGTGTCAAAGATAAAGAAACAAATCAAACTATTTGTGGGAATTAGTGATGTCATTTAAGACGCAAAGCAGTGGATCCCGGGCACGAATCTCTTCCTTCAAAGTCAAGAGAGACTTCAAAGTGCTTGTTTGGATTCCCGTTGGATTACGATCAAGTACTTTTTGAGAAGCATTGAAAGGCATCTTTTATATATAAGGCTATTAAGGGTGGCTTTCGCTTCAATTCTTGAGTTCGATACTTGATATAAGACCGAAATAGAATGAAGTACTTGTGAGACCGATGTGGCCTGTTAAACAAGTAGGTTTGGAACATATTCAGTGACTTGTTGAAAACTGTTAATTAGAAATCTCAAAAAAATGAAAATTTTGGGTTTCACTTAGCACGTAGTGGCACGAAACTAAGATCATTAACACAGAAGTTGTGTAACCGTAAACCTCAGTGGTAATGCTGAGAGTCTCAAGGGTTACAATTATGAGATGAAGTATGATGGAGAATAAATAAGAGGTGGGTAAAGAACCGAATGTACCTCTGCTATAAAAGATAAACCAATAAGAAAAACTCTGAACTTAATTTGAGTAGAGTAAGGTAGCTCATGATTAGAGTGAATTGGACAGCCTGATTGGGAAGACATGATTGGTATATATCAAGTCATTAAGGCTTCACTCAAAATCTTTGGAGGCTTGGGTCAACATACATCAGCATGCTTCTAGGGACACTAAGCTAGTACAAAGATAAAGAATTATACCTGCCCCAGCTCCATCATTAATAATGGTCTTTGTATGCAAATTATATTAAGAGTAAAGAAAATTACAATAAAATGAAAGAAAATATTTTTGATTTTTGAAGTTTTTGAAAAGAAATAAAACAGAAAAGAAAAAATATTTTTGGATTTTATGAAAATAAAAGGAAAAAACATAAAATAAATTGCAAGAAAAGAGAATACATACTATACAACCGAAACCATCTTTTGGAAATGAGGAGCGAACCGAGCCCGGTGAGACCGAATCCAAAATAGGCCGAGCGTTCGGTTCTTTTCGGTTCCCGGAAGAACCGAACCCGAAATGGACCGAGCGTTCGCTCTATTTCGCTTCCAACTTTTATTGAGACAAACGAGATTTCGGTACAGATTCAGCTTCCATCATACCTAAGCCTTGCAGGATTTTATTAAAACTTGCTTCAGGCAAGACCTTGGTAAAGATGTTAGCCAATTGATCAGTGGTCCTTACGAAATGAATTTCAACGTTACCATCTTCCACATGATCCTTGATAAAGTGATACCTCAGTGCTATGTGTTTCGTCTTTGAGTGTTGCACTGGGTTATGACAAATCCTAATTGCACTTTCTGAGTCACAATATAGTGGGATTTTCTTCATGTTCAGGCCGTAGTCTCGAAGTTGACTTTGTATCCAAATGACCTGAGATGTGC
The DNA here is from genome assembly GCF_052849685.1 of Lactuca virosa. NCBI lineage: Eukaryota > Viridiplantae > Streptophyta > Magnoliopsida > Asterales > Asteraceae > Lactuca > Lactuca virosa. The sequence continues at coordinate 99,995,339 of NC_136433.1, read as the reverse complement.
ATGATGCAGCGGCTATATATTCTGCTTCGGCAGTGGAGAGAGACACACAAGTTTGTTTCTTGGATTGCCAGCTAACAAGTTTGCCGTCCAGAAATTGGCATCCTCCAGTGGTACTCTTTCGGTCCAATCCACATCCCCAAGATCAGCATCTGAGAATGCTTGGACAAAGAACCCTGATTTGGCAGGGTACCACAAACCGAGAGAAGAGGTTCGCTTCAGTTATCAAAAGATGTTCTTCACAGCTAGCAGGTGAGGTTCGCGTGGATTAGCTTGAAACCTGGCACAATAACACACAAAGAACATTATGTCTGGTCGACTTGCTTTTAGATACATGAGAGACCCTATCATCTGACGATAAAGGGTCATGTCAGCAGCATGTTTGTCCAGAGAAGGTGTTAGCTTTGTGCCAAACGCCATAGGAACCTTTACTTTCGAATCTCCCATCATTCCAAACTTGGCGAGCAAGGTCTTCGTGTAAGCCTCTTGGTTAATGAATATGCCTTCGGGTCCCTGTCTTATATTCAAGCCAAGGAAAAAGTTAATAGGACCCATTGAGCTCATTTCAAATTTAGTCTCCATCAACTTCCTGAATTCAGCTATTAAGCTAGGATTTGTGGAACCGAAGATGATATCATCAACATAAATTTGAACGATCATAAGGTGATCACCCTCTTTCTTGCGAAAGAAGGTTGGGTCAACCGAACCTTGTTTAAACTTAGACATTTTGAGAAATCTAGTTAGAGTTTCATACCATGCCCTTGGTGCTTGCTTGAGACCATAGACTGCCTTGTCCAGAATGTAGCAGTGATCTGGATCCTTCTCGTTCACGAAACCCGGTGGTTGCTCCACGTACACCGTCTCTTCCAGTTCGCCATTTAGAAAGGCACACTTCACATCCATTTGGAACACTTCAAAGTTCTTGTGTGCAACATAGGTGAGAAAGATACGAACTGATTCTAGCCTTGCTACTGGAGCGAAGGTCTCTTCGTAATCTATGCCTTCTTCTTGACAGTAACCTTTCACAACCAATCTTGCCTTGTTGCGTATCACATTTCCTTCCTTATCCATCTTGTTCCTGAAAACCCACTTTAATCCAACCACAGAAGCATCCTTTGGTGTTGGAATCAGTCTCCACACTTTATTTCGCTCGAACTCATTGAGTTTGTCTTGCATCGCCTGTACCCAATCAGAGTGATCGAGTGCAGTCTTGATCGTCTTTGGTTCGAATTTGGAGACGAACGAATTAAACATGCATAATTCTACTTTAGAGAAAAGTGCAGTTTGTTTCGCTTTCATCTGTGATCGTGTGAGAACCTTTTCAGTCGAATCACCAATAATTTGTTTTTGTGGATGATATTTGGTCCATTTGGTGAGAGGAGGGTAACTAGGATCATATGAGGGATCCGGTTCAGCATTCACTTCTTCTTCAAGTTCTGACTGAGTATCGTCATCGTTTGTATTTGCATTCTCCCCCTCGAATGAAGATTCTTCCTCAGTCTTAGGCTCAGAATATTCCCCCTGGACTCGATTTTTGATTGGAATGAATGATGATGAGCTCTCCCCCTGGATATGAGAACTATCTGTTGGGGGATCGCTTGTGTCTGGCTTTTTGTTACAGGTTCTTCTTCTACCATTTTCTTCGCAACATCATCAATTATCTGCTTCAAGTTATCTACCTTGTTGTCTGCAGCTTTAGATTCAGAGAGAATAGCCTTTTCTGGTTCATCAAATAGCAGCATGTATTGTTCAAAGAGGTTTGAAATTGGTACCGTAACTTGACCAGATTTTGGAAATATTCCCTCCACAGAGCCTTCGGTTGTCTTCAGTTTCTTGACGTAGTTATCATCGAAGGTAACATAATAGGTCTCCTCTATTTTCTTTGAACGCTTGTTGAGAACCCGATATGCTTTAGAGGTTAAGGAATAACCCAGAAAGATTCCTTCGTCTGCTTTGACATCAAACTTGTTTCGGTGCTCCTTTGAATTGAAGATGAAGCATCTTGAACCGAACACGTGAAAAAACTTTACGTTAGGCTTTCGGTTGTTCAAGATCTCATAAGGTGTGATGGAGAAGCGTTTGTTGAGATAAGATCTGTTCTGTGTAAAGCATGCAGCAACAATGGCGTCAGCCCAGAAATATAGAGGTAGCGAAGCGAAGCTCAGCATGGTTCGGGCTGCTTCACACAAAGATCGGTTTTGCCTTTCGACAATTCCATTCTGTTATGGAGTATATGGAGCCGAGAAGTTATGAGTTGTTCCCTTCTCTGCAAGAAAATCTTCAAAGTCTTTGTTCTTGAACTCCAACCCGTTGTCGCTCCTTATATTTCGAACTATCTTCCTTAGTTGAACTTCTATCTGCTTGATAAAGAGTTTAAGCTTGGGAGTGGCCTCTGATTTCTGCTTCAAAAAGAACACCCAAGTAAACCGAGAGAAGTCATCCACTATTACAAATATATACTTGTTACTGCCAATACTTTCGATTGAAGATGGACCACATAAATCAATGTGAAGTAATTCAAGTGGTTCAATAATTTTCGTATTGACTCGAGAAGGATGACTCTGTCGACTTTGCTTTCCCATTTCACATGCAGCACACATGTGTTCTTTATCAAACTTTAGAACATGAAGACCTCGAACATGATCCCCAAGCACCAGTTTGTTTATGTCTTTAAAATTAAGATGGGAGAGTCTTCGGTGCCAAAGCCAGCTTTCGTTTAACTGAGCCTTCGTTAGTAAGCAGATTGCTGGTTTCCCTCGTATGGGATTGAGATTCAGAGGGTACATCTCTCCTTTTCGCTTTGATTTCAGCAGAATATTGTTCGTCTTCTTTTCAACAATCTCTGAGCCATCGTCATCAAACGAAACTTTTAACCCAGTACCAACTATCAGTTGAGAAACACCAATAAGGTTGTGTTGTAAGCCTTCAACGTACGCCACTTTTCTTATCGAGAACTCGCCATTGGTTATCATACCATAACCTTTAATCGTGCCAAAATAATTATTACCATACTTGACACTTCCACCATTTGTTAAGGACCGAAACTCCCTCAGCTCTTCCCTTCTTCCTGTCATGTGACGCGAGCAACCACTGTCTATGTACCATTCATCGTCAAACTGCTCGTCACGAATTACCTGCAAAAATTAAGCAGATTTAGGAACCCAAAGTTTCTTGGGTCCTTGTGAGCCTTTTACAGAACAGGGAATTGTAAGAGTAACGTCAACTAAAAAGGTCCTTTTTATTAAGGTTGTTTCGTCTTTTCTTTTTAAGGTGAAAACTTTGATTTTATCTGATTTGAGTGCTTTAGGTTCAGTTTTAGAATTTGAGAATTTGACGTTGGCAGACTTTCGGTTCTCGAAATTAGGTTTAAACGACGTCTTCTTTTTGTCTTCCGGAAAGAGCTTTCCTTTTCCCTTTCGATCATTATGTGAGTGAGAGTGAGAATGAGAAAGATGAGACTTGGGATCAGAGTTAATCTTTCGGTCATTGCTCTTACTTGGTTGAGAATCGGAACTACTTTCCATTCGGTTCCTCTCCTTGATTGGTCTAGGACCGAAACCACCCTTTTGGTTTCTCTCATGTTGATGACCGAAGCTTCCTTTTCGGTTGTCGTCCGTCTGTGGACTGGAACTCTTATTTTGATTGCTGTACCTTTGTGGACTGAAACTCTGTTTTCGGTTGTTTTGATTCTGAGGACCGAAACTCTTCTTTCGGCTGTTTGCATTATGTTGAGCGCAAGAAGCTGAGTTTGCTTTGGCTTCTTCCTTTGGCTTGGAGGGTTTTTCATAGCGAACGTAATTAGGATTTTGAGATCGCCAGAACTATTTCCTTTCAGTGAGATTCTTCTTGTACCTCAAATTTCGTTGATGTTTTCGGTCTAACACCTGTTTTGGAGTTTTGTGGATGTTGGCCTTTTTCATCGGTCTTTGAGCATGAGTTTCGCTCTTTAGCGAAGATGTTTCGCTTGACATCATGACCGGTTCACCTGAAGAACTTTTGGTACCACTTGTACTGGGCACATCAAAACGTGTTGGATCATTGAGCGGTTCTGGCACATATCTTCCTTTTACTCTCCATGATGTTTTCTGAGACAGACCTTTCGTTTCATCGGCGTTATCAATAGGTGCTTACCAGAAAAACTCATCACAGCCATCAGCATTATCTTCTGCTACTAATGTTGTCAGTTCGGATGTATGTTGCTGAGTAACTCCATGAACTGCATAAACTTGATTTGGAGTCGTTTGGACTTTTTGATATACAACAGCCTTTTCCTTAAGGACTTTGGTTTTGTCTTTGGATAAACGAGCGAACTCAACAGAATTTTCAGAAATAAGATTTTTATTGGTTTCGGGTTCGCTTTTGACAAACTCAGAACAGTCCACCTCATCTTCTACAAATATTACACTCATATCATCATCCTCATTGAATTTAGAAGTGTTTTCAAAATCAATTTTATTTTCTGAACTCAAATTGGCATTCAAGGAGTCAAATTTCTGTATAGTTTCGGTTTTGATATTTAATTTGTCATTTTCATCCAACAAATTTTTGAGCATGTCCTTATGGTCTTTTGACTTAATGAAGGACTCTATTTTGTCAAGAGCAATTTTGTAAGCAGGAGAAATATCATCAGAAGAAATAACGATTTCACAATTATATGCATCGGCATCGATTTCGTCCTCCTTTAACTCAAGGAAGGGTAAAATCATACAATGTATCTTCTTCCCTATTTCACAATCAAGATGCAATTGAGTAATGTTGGTATATAACCGTTTAGCAATTAAACAAAAAACATTTCGTTGTTTCAAAAGCTTCAAATTATCTCTTTGCAAATAAATTGTTTCATCCCTAGACCTAATCAACTCCTTCTCCTTCTGCTCAATCCACATACGCCTCTCCTCACTCTTTGATGATACCCTGCTGATTTGATCAGTTAGGTTAGAGTTTGTGACGCGAGTTTGAGTTAAACTGCCACTTAAACTAGAAAATTTAGATTTTAATCAATTTAGTTCTTTTTCATAGTTTGAGATGGGAATTTGTAAGGAAACAAGAATAGATTGTACCTTCTTAATCAACTCATCGCATTCGTTGATCTGCTCACTGACAGGTTTCGCTGCAAAACACCTGTCTTCACGCTCCTTCGCTTCATCCAGTTCTCCATAAGTGGCATAGTCTCGCTTTTGTGACACCCCAGACGTCACCATTAAACACTTTCCTGCAACATCTTCTTCTTTCACCAACAAAGCCCTGCCATGAGTAGGCTTCCTCACTTCATCTTCTGAATCAGTGGACCAAACTTCAACACCTCCGAACTCATCGTCAACAATATTTCCCTGCACAATAAGAGCATTCATAGTATTATTAGATCCAACTTTCTTCTTCTTGATTTCTTCCAATCGTCGTGTGAGGTTCGCTTCCTCGTCCTCATCTTCATTCTTTTCTGACATCTTTCTCAGCATACAATCTCTGGCGAAGTGATTTTTGCCTCCACATTAGTGACAATTAATCCCTAAGTCACCTCCAAGTTTTACTTCCTTCTTTGGTTCTTCAGTTTGAGAAACATTATTCGGTTCCTCCTTTGCTTTCTCGGCACTGTAGCTACCTTGCCAGTTTCGGTTCTTATTTGTTGGGAACCTTCTTTTGATGAACTTCTTGGGATTTGACACCATCAGAGCATACTCTTCATTTGTTAGATCATATTCAGAGAGATTCAAATCTTCTTCTTCTTCAGCAACACTCTTTCATTTGGAAATTAGGGCCAAGGAACCCATGCTAGAAACCACATTCATTTCTTTAGTCAAGGCACTCTCATGTGACTTTAATATTCCCACCAGTTTCACTAGAGAATAATTCTTGAATTGTTCATGAGCCTTCACAGTAGACACCACAACCATCCATTCGGGTCTAAGGCCATTCATGAATGTCACCTTCTGTTCAATGACTTTCCTTTCAATCCCATGCTTTATCATCCTACCAAGGAGATGATTGAAGCGATCGAAGGTTTGAATAAGCTTCTCTTCTGGCTTCTGCTTGAAGTCACCAAATTCTGAGTGCAGCAATGTTTGGATTGAATGCTCAAGATCTTCATCCGTAGAATACAATTCCTTCAATCTGTTCCATATTTCTTTTGCCGTTGTGCAAGAGCTTACTAACCGAAACGTGTCCGATTGCAAAGCAAACCTGATCATTCTCAAAGCTTTGATGTTGCACTGAAACTTTTCCTTCTCATCTTGGGGAATATCTTTCACATCACTGATGAGTTGATTGTACTCTTTTTGAGTTTTAACAACTCTTGAAGATTTTGAGTGAGCGAATGGACCTACAGTAATCGCCTCCCAGATCAAGTATCCATTGTCTTCTGAGCAATTACGTAATCTTCAAAGTGATGAGTCCAGACCTCATAATCCTGAGTGTACAATATAGGAATCCTTGTGGTCGATCCTATGCTGTTGGAGATATTGATTGGGTTAGACTGAGAATCATCCATAGACATGACGATGTTTGTTCAAAAACCTGCTTAAGATCAGACTTGTAAATAACGTTAGGGTAAGATCGAATATTTAAAGAACTACGTCAATAGTAAATGACGGCTCTAACAATATCAATTAAAGCGGAAAACCCTAAGATCTTCTTCAACAGAAGAGATGTGTATGAATTACACAGTCTCCTGCTCTGATACCAATTGATGAGTTGAAAAACTCTTAGATCGATTAGATCTTCAACAGGTTAAACAATAAATGCAAACAAACACAATCAACACGATAAAGAATCAAGTAATGCTTAATGATTCAAATGTAGTCACGCCTTAGCAGAGCTCGATTAAGAACTTCCACTGTAGAGGCGAGCTAGGGTTTACAGTACTATATCAGAATAATAATTAAAAGCGATAATCATGAAGGATGCATGCATGCACCTTAAATACTAAACCCTAATAAAACAAACACGGTTGGACAGGCCCAAACCGGATAACAAAACTGGGCTAAGGACCGAGCCCAAAGACGCAACACTATTATACCCAACAATATACATACCACCTTAACAATCTATATCATATTAAAATACTTACAATAAAAAATATCAAACTTAAATGATTTTATGATATATTTTGATTCATAATAATTAAATTATAAAAATAAAAAATAACAAAGACATTGTTAGGTATGTTGTCCTTTATTAAATATAATATTTAATTCAATGCATAATCATAAAATATTTGATTATCAACCTAATCAATATAACCTCATATTTCTACTAACTTTTATTGAAAAAGGCTATGTTATAAATTTAAATGGTTAGCATTTTAAAAAGTATTTTTTAGTAATTTATTTTTATCTTTCTCATATGTTATATAAACTATTCTCATATGATTTTTTTATTTTTTAAACTATTTTTTATTTTTTAAAAATAACATTAAATGATATTAATATTTTAATAAGTAAAAAAGATTAAATAATATGTTATGGTAATGTATTTTAATCTTTGGTATTTATATCATTTTAAAAAGGAGAAAATGACATAAAAGCTTATAAATTTGTCAGAAATGTATGGATTTACTATATTGCGTACTTAAGGTTCATTATAGCCAGAGGTTTGCAGCTTTTTTTTTAATTTTACTCTTTTACTTTTTTATGTATTTTTGGTTCATTTAAGTCCTTAAGTTTGGCAAAAATATTCGATTTTATCATTTTTTTTGGTTTATTAAAGCCCTTAATTTTGAAAGAAATATTTGATTTTATACTATTTATGGTTTATTAAAGCCCTTAATTTTACTCTTTTGTGTAACTTTGGCTCATTAAAACCCTTAAGTTTACCATATTGTTACCCCTAAAAGTATATTCATAGTTTCTTTTATTTTTTGTAACTTATATAGATTGTCAAACACACCCTTCTACTTATTAGATTTTAACATATAGAGTCAAGATCAAATAAAAAAGAAAATTTTAGTAGGAAGGTAAAAAGTTTTTTTCTACATATTATTTTAGCAAACAAACAAAATGAATCATTAGATGATTCATTTGTAAGATGATTCACAAAAAAAAATTCTCAAAAAAACATCTTCATGATTCATTTTTAAGTAAATTAAGAAAAAAATTACTTTTATGACAATTTTAGTGAATAACAACAAAAATCATTGTATAAATGAATCATCAAGATGTTTTTTTGAGAATTTTTTTTTGTGAATCATGTTATTTTTTATTCATCTAATGATTCATTTATTTTGTTCGTAAAAAAAATATATAAAAAAAAAATTCTTACCTTCCTACCAAAAAAAATTCTTACCGGATCTATATATATATATATATATATATATATATATATATATATATATATATATATATATTTCTATCTTTTTTAATTACAATGATATTGTAATTATGTTATCATAAAGTTATACCAAAAATAAACTGTTTGTATATAATGAATTTGAATTAATATTAATTTAATCAAAAAATTACTAAATAAATAAAATTATATTTATAACATAATTTTAAATAAATATTATACATGCATTTTATAGAAATATTAAACATGCATTTAAATAAACTAATACATATTTAATTTTCCCAAAATATCAGCTAACGTATATTTAGGCTGGAGTGAGTTATATATATATATATATATATATATATATATATATATATATATATATATATATATATATATATATATATATATATATATATATATATATATATATATATATATATATATCGAGCAAGAAATTGTTGGAATTTACTGTCTTCATCAATCGTCATTTCGACCACTATCGGTCACTTATTTTGCAATTTTAATTGGTGCGTGAAGACCACATTCATCATCGATTATCATATTTAATGCATGTAGTCGTTATGTCATGTAGTATTGTATGTTTTATTAGACATGTTAGCGTATTTGTAAGATATATTTCCATTATAAGTTTTTATAAAGTATGTTACCGTGTTTCAAATTCTTAGTATGTATTTAATTTTTTATATGAATTCGACAAATATATATATATATTAAACTTTACATTTATGACTAACTAATATTACAAATATTAAATATTAAATTTAAATTATAACTAGTAGATAAAAATAAACAAAAAATATATAAAATAAAAATAAAAAACTAAAGCCGACAACTAAAACTTCAATACCATTTTTGGAAAAATGAATAGTTTTCCTCGTTATTTGAAGGTATACTATCCGTATACCCAAAAATGAGATAGAGTTAGAAGAGAATGGAAGAAATTAGGTAAAAATGAGATTTGGGGTAGGTTGGACATGCTCTAACCTTTTCAAAAAAAAAAAAAAAAACTTTATCTTTTAATGGTAAAAACTTTTCGAAAGATTTTGAAAAAATTACCATTAAAGATGATTTTACAAGTTACGATAAATGTTAAAACTCTTGTGTTTTATCCCAAATTTCACAATGTTGTTATATTAAAAAAAAAGGTTTTTTTAATTAATACAATAACAAATTTTTTGCATAAATATCTCAAAATCACTATTAATTTCGCAACTAGACCAATGTGAAAGGATTTATGTGCCACAACATCGCAAATGATATATTGTGGTTTGGAGTAGCCCTCGAGTATGAACTTACTGGATTGTTATGGGTATCAACACCGAAACAGATAACTATGGGGATGATGGTTTTGAGCATGAAAAGCGGTGATGGAAGAGAAGATATGCCTCCCCCAACACCTGTCCATAACAACACATATAACCGTATATTTGGCCTACATTTGTCACAGATGGGGTTTTTGAGAACCAAAAAATTCAGTTGGGAAGGGTTTTGGTGAAAAAATAAACATACAACTTAGCCATTCAAAAATAAAAAAAAACAATAACTTATCAGGTAAATCAATATAATGCATTTCCTATAAGTTGCACTATATTTTAAGATGAAGATTTGCACAAAAACTCGCATACCACACCCCTTCATAACATATACATATATTATCCGTGTTGAAACCTATTATATAGTTTTTACAGTATGGATACAAGCATATAAGTACTCAAATGTAGTTTGCTTGCATACTTTTTGTCAAGACACTATGATCATATGGTTTTTACATCTCTTTTGTTTTTGTCCTCTGAACTCTGAAGCCAATTGATTCCTAATATATAATTTCACTTAAAACACAATGCAAATAATTTCTTGAAATAGTTGAAATCTACTACCTGATATGCTTATTGTTTTCTTTCTTGACATGTTTAGTCATGTTCTTCGACAAATGTAAAATTAAAATTTATTTTTGTATAATTACAATAATCATTATAAAACATCAACTAAAATCGGACTTCCACTTTTATATTCAATTCAAGGTACAACACAACACTGGGCTCTTTATACACAGGGTTCCCGTAGGCAACAGAAATGATTAAAACAAATGAAAATCAACTAGTAAAAGTAAACTATATCTACATTGAATTTTGATAGTAAAATCAAAAGAATATAAAAAAAAAAAAAAAAACACATAAAATTATGTAATTCTTCAACCAAATTTTGTGATCATAACAATTTTTACCCCTTGGTATGATTGAGACGTGTCCTTATGATGATTCTTGACTTGGTTCTTCCTCTGTAAAAAGAATCAACCTTTTTTAATAAAATTAAAATCAAACTGTTCGTAATAAAAGATCCAAGATTTAACATAATTCAGGTTAGCAATAATGATGGTACCAAATAATGACTTGATTGTTGGTCTCTTTGGTTTATTTTTCTTCTTTTTCAATTCAGCTGCAGCCATGAACAAGTACAAGATCAGTCACCATCTGTTACAAATGACCTATTTGCCCATTGTCATATTGATTATAAGTGTGTGTGTGTGTGTGTGAGAGAGAGAGAGAGAGAGAAAGAGATACCCATTCCAGGGACTTGATAGTCATTTACAATCTCAAAATTCTTGTATGTGTACCCAACAAAGTTAATATCCTTGGATGAAAGCATCTGGAGATACATAAATGAAAGCATAATGATATTAAAAAAAAAAAAACAATTAAATGAAAGTAGGTTGCTATTTCTTGCATTTAAGTGGTAAGAACAGAAAATTTACCCTTCTCCATGGTCCAGATCTTGATGAACTCTTAATTTGGTGTTCAGACTGAAATATTAAAAAAAAAAAAGTTAAATATAAAGTGGGATACAGAAAAAGAATAAATATAAATGAAGTTATAAATACCTCTTCAAACTTTTCGAAATTTTGAGTATCCAATTCATCTTTAACTTCAGGAATAAATGCAGCATCCATATGATATATTCTGTCCCAATCAATACCTTTAAACCACGGATGAACCTAAAACATTAAAAATAAAAGAAATCGAGTCATATTACTTAATTTTTTTTCTTAAATAATTCGTGTAACTTAGAATATGACACACCATACAAAACCTTTATTTCATGTGCCCCTTTTGAACCCAGCCTGTGATTGACATTACATAGCAGTCTGCTGATAAGATCTTTTGCTTCAAAAGAAAGCTGCGCTTCTTGAGGGAACTTCAAATGTGATTTCCAATGTACAATCTACAAATATATAAACAATAAAAATGAAAAACAAAATATTTATAGATATATAAGTTAAATCTTTGATTAAAACAACAAATCAATCACCTTCCTACAAGTTGACATTGGATCATCTGAGTAGAAAGGTGGGTACCCCACCAGCATTTCATACATAATAGCACCAAGAGACCACCTGAAAAAGAATAACAATATTTTATATTTTATATGAAAATGTAATTTAAAAAAAAAAAACACTCATAGTGATAGACTACTACTAAGTACTAACCAATCACATTCCAATGAATACCCCTTCTTCAGTAGAACCTCAGGAGCAATATAATCAGGAGTCCCAACAGTCGAATAAGCCTGCAATTCCCCAACAATTTATAATTTTATATTTATTAATAATATAAGTGGTATGGTATTAAAATATATATATATATATATATATATATATATATATATATATATGTGGCAAAACATGTAAAAATGCTTACAAGAGTCCTCCTATTTTTCTGCCAATGCTGCAGTTGTTCTTGTTGTGTGCGTTTAGGAGCAGCAGAATGGCCCTCACCTGTTGAATTGGAGACATGATCCCCTGTGGCAAAATCCGTCTCTTCCAGTGTACTACAATCTAACGGTTTACACAATCCAAAATCTGATAATCTCAAATGTCCATATCTATCAAGAAGCAGATTATCCGGCTTGATGTCTCTGTGTTGTTACAATCCCATATATAACAAAAAAAGGCAATAAAAATATTATTATTTGATAACAAAACAAAACAAGAATGAAGTTTATAAAACATATAACATATACCTATGTACATAATTATGCTTATGGATGGATTCGATTGCTAATACTGTTTCTGCAACATAAAATCTTGCTTCATCTTCGGTTAAGGTATCTTTTCTCATGAGCAATGTCATCATGTCACCACCAGGTAGATATTCCATTATCAGATACAGATACTCATTGTCTTGAAAAGAACAATATAGTTTCACTATGCAATTGCTGTCCACCTCAGCAAGGAGATTCCTTTCGGCTTTTACATGTTCAACCTGAAAATGGATTTAATGAATTTAAAGAAAGTGGAAAAGTATTAATGAAAAGAGGTATTATCTTTTATGTATGGAAAATTACATACTTGACCTCTTCGTAGCATTTCTGATTTCTTAAGCTTTTTCATGGCATATACAGTGGCTGTTGTCTTCTCCCTGCAGATTCTGACCTCACCAAATGCACCCTTTCCAATCATTGTGAGCAGCTCAAAATCATCAACTCCCATTTTGTGTCTTTGTAAACGCATGTATTCAGTTTCTTTCTTTTCTAGAAATCTAAGCAAGTTGTTTTGATCTTCTTCAGAAACATCTCCATCAGCCAATTTCTGCTCCAGTAAGATTCGCCTGTTCAATGAAAAATCAAGAGGAAGGGTTGCTTCTTTTTAGGAAGATTCTTCATTCATATGGTTTCATTAACAGTATTAAGCATGTACCTACCTTTCTCTCCTCTCCTGCAAATTCCTCATTTGTTCCTTGTAATGGTTTTCAATATACTGCTTAGCTGCAGCAACTTTCTGTTTTGTTATATTTGAGGCTTCTTCATCCATGGTTGGGTTGTTTGAATCTTCACCATCACTTATTGAATCCCTCCTTCTGGTATTTGATCTCAACCTTTCTCTAGGTTGAAATTTATGTAGCCAACTTCTTGCTGAATCCATCGAGTTCCCTCAGTCAGCCCAAGGGATTCATTGCCCTAGAAACCCGCCCAAATAGATATTTCAATTCCCACCCACCGGCTAACAGATTTCTGCAATCACTTTTACAGAGAATAAACTTAATCAATACGTGAAAAGAACACAGCAACAAAGAACTTACGTATACGCAAGATAACTCAAGATCAAAACATAACGCAATCCATGAATCTTTTGTTCCAAATGAAGGTCCATAATTGTTCCTTACACGAATTCGACAAAATATTTCGAGATCCAAGAACTTTTCAACAACGCACATATCAAGAATGTAGAATTACGAAATGAAAACCGAATTCTTCACAATATTAACGTTAATATTGAGATAAAACTCACCAATCAGAGCACTTCGCGGAAGAATATGACTCTCTGAAAAACTTCAACTTGCATTGAAGAAAGAAAATCAATCGTAAGAAGCAAAAGAAAAAAAAGACGAGGTTGAGGAAATTGAAAAAAAGGCGCTGAGATTGCGAAATTCCTGTTCCAGAGAGACAAAAACGCAAAATTATATCGATCGAACCAGAAAATCTTCAAATATACGATTACATATATATTAAATTGAAATCAGTGGATGTAATATGCGTAAACATACAGTGCTAATACGCCATTTTCGTCGTTGGTTTCTCTCTCTTTGAATTCATCTCCAATGATTCTCTCTGAAATCTGCACGACTGCACCTCTATATATACCTTCCTTTTTTTTTAATATTATTTTTAGCCCCCCGCTCTGCCAAATGCCACTTCACATTTTTTAATCATATATTTATTAAAATCAGATAAATATGTGGATTTCACCTAATTCATTCGTGGAATTTGTTATTTTAATTTTTATATTTTATTTGTAATCGGTTAAATTGGCATGGTGAAGAAGTTATTTTTTGTTGTATCCAGTTTTGAGCTCTAATACAAAATAAATGTTACACCGTATGAAAGAATCCCCAATAAGGATTTTTTTTTAAATAAATAAATATTATATCATCCCTAATAAAATTCCTATAGCATCCCTAATATGGGAATTGTATCATTTTTGTCCTATTTTTCTTGCAACCATATACATCACATCATATTTGTTATACATTTTCAATATTTTGCTACAGGCCGCAGCACTCATCTTTCATTATTCATATTTTTTTTGCCACCTAAGCCGCCATTTTATTTTTTCCTCAATCTTCAAGACCTAAAAAATTATCACACTTAATTTCCCAATATTTTTTTAAATATATTTTGTACCAATACTTTTTTTGTAGAGAATTTAAAAAACATAAATTTTAATATATATTTTTTAATTCTTTAGTATATATATATATATATATATATATATATATATATATATATATATATATATATATATAAACTGAAAAAAGGGAAAAAAAATAAGGAAAATTTAACATTTACTAGCCAACAGGTTTCAAATTTGAATTTTTAAAAGCGGTGGACAATAAGAAGGTTGATGGTATTTACATTATTTGAAAATAGGTTTAAAATTTGAAATTTTGAAAAAAAAACGGTTAGTTTTTTGAAAAAAAAAAATCTTTTGGAAAATGGTTAAAAAAACATATTACCCTCTTTCCTCTACACAGACTTGCCGAGTTTGAGTGCTAAACTCGACATGCCCAAATGATGGGATGGTGTGAGTCGAGGTGAGTCACCACATGTCGAGGTGGTGCCAAACTCACTCCTATTATTAGACATAAGTGATATTTAGGAGAATGTTAGATAATTTGTTGTTTTAAAAAAATAGTCTAAGAGTTCTTTGAATTTTTTTCCAATGAAAAAGTTTTTGAAAATTTAAAAAGGTATATTGGAAAAATCAAATAAAAAAGATCCGCCCTCCTAAAGCATCCACAATAAAAGTTTTTTCAAAAAAATTTCAAAATAGAAAGTTCTTTAAAACTGAAAATGCTATTGTGGAAGCTTTTTTCAAACTCATTTTTTTTTCAAATATCTTATTAATTACTAGGTTATTCACATAAATTTTTTTACTAATTGTGTAAATCTCATATTTCTTCAACCAATTATAATAAAACAACTAAAAAAATAACCCTCATAAAGTAATTTGAAAAAACTCTATTATTGTGACAATGAATTTTTTATATAAGGTTATTTCATGAAAAACTCATTGTATCTTATATAATAAGAGAGCATTTTCAAATTGCTTTTTAAAGGTTGTTTTTGTGTTACATATGTGGTTTAAAGGAAAGAAAAGCATACATGAGCATACATATATAATTTGCATGAGGATAATGTATATCAAATTTTGACAAAACTCGTGTAAAATAAAGTAATAGTTTACTCCAAAATCAAATAAAATATTTATATACACAAAATTCATCAAGAATATACTTAACATCAATAACTATATCTGTTTTACCCACTGTCATCTAGAAGGCTCGATCACTAGCCTTTTGATTAATATTTATTTTTAAAGTTCAAGGCTTGTTTAATCCTTGAGAAGGTCATCCCTCTAGGTCCATAATTTTCTTCTCAATACAACAATAAATTTCAAAGACATTATTTATCCCTATGTGGATCATGCTAATGAGTTTGGTGCTCCCATCATAAGTAAGAGGTTGGCATCCAAGTAATATCTTAAAGGAACATCATCGCTTCTCAAATTCATCACAACCTCCCATCTTCGAAGGGTTCACCCCTCCCTCAATAGGGTAACCTTATGTATTATTTTCCACTACCCTCTTTAACATTAGAATCATGACAACTTTTTTTAAGGAGTTAGAGAGATTTTTTCTATATTAAGCTAACAGCACCATAGTTTCCTTATTTTGTTATGTTGGAATATGTTGCATGATTACATCATTTCTTCAATGGTAAGAAACAACATAGATTGAGACCGGACTTTAGAACTCTTTCCAAAAATCATTATTAATAGTTTGAGGTATCATATTAGCCTCAATTTCTTCATGGTTTTCCTAGCTGTTATGTATTCTCGTCATCTTAATATTGTACACATTAAGTGCACTTTAGTATAGTGTTACACATGCTAAATAATACACAATGATAAATATCAATAAAAATGATAATAACAAACTAGGGATGAGAATTTGGCCCGAAAACCCGAACCGAACCGAATTAGGCCTGAATAAGCAATTCGATTCGGGTTTCGGGTATCTATATTATGATTATTCGGTTCTCGGGTTATTCGGTTCGGGTTACCCAAATAAGAGCTTATTCAGTTCTAAATATCCGACCGAATAAGCATTCATCTTCCCCTTTCTCAGATCGACAAAAATCAAAATCACGATTTATACTTTTGTCCTCGTCGTTCATAACAGAAAAAACCCCTATGCTCGTTCTCGTCGTTTCAAAATCGATCAATCTTCTCATCTATTTCCAAACTCGAAATCACTTTTGTCGATCCTTTCCTCTTGTTTCCAACTTTCAAAAATTAATCTTTGCTATTGTCTCTAAGGATTCATGAATTCCTACTTTGTCTTGTTTCAAACTTTCAAAAATCACCCCTTGCTAATATGTTAATCTACTATATAAACGTTATTCTTTCAATGTGTTATTGTGTTATGTTAGTCTTTGAATGTTTTGTGTTGATGTATAAAAGCACATTGTTATTCTATTATTTGGGTTATTCGGGTTATAGAATCCCAACACGGTTTATTCGGTTTTTTCGATTATATTAGGTCCTTAATCATCTTGTACATATTATTTAGGTTATTCGAGTAATAACCGATCGAACCGATTAATACGTAAACCGAACCGAACCGAACCCGTATTGGTTAATCGGTTCGGTTTCGGTTCATGCAATTCAAGGTTGTAGAACTCGTTACTCGGTACCTGTTCGGCCGACTACCGAGTAGCGAGTACTCGGGGAGTACTCGGATTCGGTAATTCATGTAGAAATATTTTCAGGGAAATTAAAAATGTCAAAATCATAAGTTAAAATCATAAGTTGATTGAAATATATAACAAAATTAGATATATGTGATTACACAAAAACTAAAAAACACATAATGGTCTCACTTCGTGAGTATTACTGAAAATTTAAGATATATATGTAGTAATAATCACATGTGTATGTTAAATAATAAATCATTAAGTATATTATACATATTAATCACCGAGTTGATCGAGTTTTACAACACTGCCCAGTTCAGTAAGGAGTTGATCGGGGAGTACTCGGGATTCTGTAACTCGCCTCGGTAAGGGGCCGAGTAGCGAGTACTCGGAGGAGTAATCGACCAACTCGGCGAGTTTTACAACACTGATGCAATTACCCTTATTTGGTTTTCGGGTTATTCAGGTTCGGGTCGGTTCGGTCTGATTCCGACCCGAATAACATCCCTATAACAAACAATAAGATAAGTAACACATAATAGCATATAAGGTTCTCAAACTAAGGCATGTTGGTAGTCTTTTTTTAGAACGACTAATTCACACACCTACTACTGTATTCCTAAAAATCTATACCTTTCTTTCTAAACGGCACTTAAACCATCAACATTTCGCTAAGGAATACATTTTCGTCGACTCCTCATATCATCAGGCCACATTCCTTTGGTATGTAGGTACTCTATTATTGCAATAATTATCTTAAGCATCTATGTTTGAGTCTAGATACGTCAATCAATATCTAATTTACTTAAACTTATGCTTTGATAGCACATGTAACACACATTGCATGACCCGTTTTGAAAGAACAATATATTTTTTTGAAATAAAGTATTAAAACTTATTCTAATTATGAAAAATCTTAAATGTTTTAAACATTTAAAAGTTACAATAAATGTTTATAAAGGTGTTAGTGAGAGATGTGTCGGATTTATGTGCAATAAGCAAATATGTTAACTATATTAGTAATTGTATACAAATAATAAATAATAAATAATTTTTATGTGGTAAATAGTTTTTAGTCGATCAAAATAAATAATAAATAAATAGTTTTTTTATTTATTAGGCAATATAAATAAATTGTCTATATTATTATTATTATTTATAAGAATTAAATAACAAACTTGACTAATTAACTAATATGAGCTTGGATAATTAACTAGATTAAAAGGCTTAAGGGAATTAAAAAGCTCACCCAAGGAATATAGTTTTGAAGATTAGGGTTAATAATCATATTCTTAACTGGTGGCCCTCTCTTCTCTTTCTCCTTGTCAACAGTACAAATAGCCCCACCCCCACCCTTTAATCTATGATTTGGATGAAGACACGTAAAAGGATGATTCTAATTTCGAATTGATTCAAGAAACTATCATTCTTGGTTGCTCATGTATATACATGTGGAGGTGTTCATGTTGGATTAGTATCTAAGTCCATAACTATTTTGGTATGTACTTGACCTGATTATGAGCATGGTCCTTTTGGGTTGCCTTCACCATAGCAATATGTAGGATGAATTAAGGAGAGAAAGGTTTAATTATGATTTATTAATATATTATGAGAATAATATATTAAAGGAGAAATCATATTGTTTAATTAATATTAGTCAAGAATTAATAAAGAACTAATTTTGTGACTAAAAGAGATTAATTAAACTTAAGGGACTTATTGTGTAATTATAAGATAATTACATAATTGGGCTATGGATCACCTTGGAATAATAGGTTGGACGAATTCTATGGGGAAGCCCATTAGAAATCGTCCAAGGCATGTTCCAGAAGGGGTCCATGGGCTGCTTAGGGCTTAAGCAGTCAGATTAGGGTTTCCTAGCTGTAAACCCTAATAGCCAGCATATATAAGGAACCCTTATGGCCCCAAAAACGTGGTGAACACTTCCTTTAGGGTTTCCAGCCGTTTTTTGTGCCTCCCCTCTCCTCCCTCTTCATCCAAGTTGCTTAGTGGTGTTTGTGACTCCATTAGAGGTGCAACACTTGAGGCACTAAGCTTTCTGAAGCCAAGCATTGATTGTTATTGCTATATAACAATCAAAGGTAAGATCTAAACCCTAATTTCAGTTATAGTTTATTAGATCTAGGGTTTATGGCTTTGGATTATCAATTGCATGTTCATTAGACAAACTAGATCCAAAGCTATTAGGGTTTGCATGTACACCATAGGATTGATGTAGTGCTTAAAACCCATCAGTGGTATCAGAGCCTAAGGCTGTTTGTTTGATGTATTTGATGCTATAGTTGATTATTCATGCTTAAAATCGAAAATTTTTGGTTTCTGGGGGCTGGACTCGCCGAGTCCATGGCTGAACTCGCCGAGTCCACTGTGAACTCGACGAGACCAGTGCTGACTCGACGAGTCTGAGACGCAGAATGCTGTTTTTGCGGGATTTTGACCTGTTTTGGCTGTGGATAATTACCTAAAACGTTTTTTGTCAATAAAATCCGAATTTTATCTATATTGGGTGATTATCCTTGCCAAAATAGAAGATAATTGTCAAAATTTAGATAATCTTTTGTTTTATTAGATAAAGATTGATTATTTGTAATTTAGATTTGAATTATCTTGTGGAAAAGTTTCAATTTTCCCCTTTAGGTTTTATAGTTTAATTTTGAACTTAAAAGTTTTGTTTTTGAAATTTAAATAGTTAAACCCTAGTGTTTTGAAAAGTTTCAAAATTTGTCCTCAAGTTTTGGAATTAAAATTTTTTGATTAAAAGTTTTTTTTGAAAGATTTAAATTCTAAACCCTAATGTTTTGAAAAGTTCAAAACTTGCCCTCAAGTTTTGGAATTTAAAATTTTGATTAATAGTTTAATTATGTAATATTTAAATTCTAAAACCCTAGTATTTTTGAAAAAGTTCAAATTACACCCTTATGGTTTTATTAATTAATTAAGGTGTATAATTAAAAGAGATTTAATAAACCCATAAAGTTTTGGTTTACATTTAATTAAATTAAAAGTATAATTTATTAAATTAGACCACCTAGTATTTTAAAAGTGTAAAATACACCCTATACTATATATAACATTAAAAGTCTAATATTATATATATGTATGAGTAAACAGTCAGTCTTACCGTTAGTAGGCCTCATTCACGAAGTTGGTCTATAAGGGGTGTTTAAGGAAATTGCCTATAAAATGGCGATTGAATGGGTATCCACTCTTACCCACCACACTCATGACTGGTGGAGGGTCGTTAGCCGAACGGGTAGGATAGGACGAAACCTTCCATTATAAGTATAATGAAGTACAAAGTAACTAAATGCTTTTACAAATTCCCAAATCATAGTTACTTTAGGCAAAATGTGAATTTGTATGCTAATCCATGGAATTACACTTCACACCCTTGCCAAACGTTAGTGGAGCGTGCGTGGTTAACCAGCACACTAATTTGGGGTTGACATTGGTAGTGAAGGGTGGCTCGATGTTTATCATAGATCAATGGAGTGTGTGTGGTTAACCGGCATATTGATTAGGTGATAGTATCATTGAGTGCATCACGTAGATTTGTATGGTTATTCACACCTTGTTTGTGATCCTCGACATCCCAATCGCAAATTTGAAGGGCATAATCGAGATTAAACATGCCATTGAAAAGTTCAATGAATCTCAAAAGACCTAGGAGTTTCAATTCATTTAAAACTTAAACTTCATTTTTGTTTTTCATGGTGGGAATTGGTAAATCGTAATTTACCTACCTTCAAATATTCTGCAACTAGATTACGACATCCCTCTTCTAGGTTGTAGAATATTGTGTTGGATCCTAGCCTTGATGTTCCATTTGGGTGTTACATCAAGGATTCTTATCAACTAACTTGAATTTTCTCCCGTTTTGTAGATGTCTAAATCTTACAATGGTCTTCCCAAGTCCCTTGGAACAAGCTTTCCAAATGAAGATGACGTTCCACGATACGATCAAGGAAATGAGAGTCATACTTCACTTCCTCCACCTCCTCCAATTATTCTCCCTAACCCACAAGTTCAAAGGCTTGAAAAGTTCAAGCTCACTCAAGCCCTATTGGCAAGTAAACACGAAGATGGGAAACCTGTGTGTGCACACGTCTTGGAGATAAAGTCACACATTGGCAGGTTAAGGATGTTGGGTGTCGAGATTTCAGGTGAGTTGGCTGTTGACTGGGTTCTTCAGTCACTTCCTGAATCATATAGTGAGTTCGTAAGAGAGTACTATATGATGGAACACGACGTGACCCTCATTGATCTCACATATTTGCTTATAGCTGCTGAATCAGTAATGATTTGGCGTGCTGGTCAAGCAAATTTGTCTGGTGAATCAAACTCCCAAACTTCAATGGACACTGGCAACATTGGAAGTCCAGAAAGGACTAAGCATGAGATTATACCATGTGCTGTGCCAAAGGAGTCCATTTGCTTTTATTGTCTAGAAAAGGGGCATTGGAGACGAAGCTGCCCAAACTACCTGAGAGATCTAAGAGATGGGAGAGTCAAGGAATATGGCTCTACTTCAGGTAAAATCCATTATCTAACTCTGTAAGTTCCTATTCTTTGATTCTTGATACATGATGTGATAATATTACATTTTGATGTTTTTGCAGGATCGAAGAAAAGAGAGGAAGCTTAAGGAAGAAGCGTGCTGAATCTGATCATGAAGAAATGGATTTCGATCGCATGGATTCGAAGATCAGATTTTTTGAGCTGCTACTCTAGAGTTAGGATAGAATGATAATAAATATGAAATAACATAGTTTTCAGTTGAATTGCATTGTAAGGACAAATTTTTCCGCAATAAAATAAATTTTGATTTTGTCTTATTTATTTATGCTTGCAATGGTGTGTATGAAAAATTGATGTTTAATTGTTTCTATTATTAGCAATAATGGATTTGATTCTTAATTATGTTATTTGTGGAAATGTCGAGAATTTGCCAAATAAGGGAAGATTCTCAGAGTTTTTAACCATAATAGCATTATTGGAAAAAATATTTCCCATATTAGTGTTCTTTCAAAAATATTTACCAAAATGGTATTATTTTAATTTTAATACTAATATTATTGTTTTTAAAAAAAGAAAAACACGTTTTTCAGTTTTCCCTGGAACGAGAACGAACAGAAACAAAAAAAAATCCGTAAACGCTAGGGCTCACTTCATCGTTCTGTCGTCGCATCGCCCATCATCTCCGGCCGCCTGCACCTCCTCCATACGTCGCCGGCTGCTGCGCCTCCTCCATCGTCGCCGACGACCTGCAAGGTATGTGAAGTTATCGATTTTGATTCCGATTCTTAAGTTTTCTGTTTGCTTCTAAATTCCGATTGTTAAGTTTCTGTTTGCTTTTTGCTTCTCTATTCTTATTTATCTCAATTTTGCTTCTAATTAGGACGAATTGTTGATCAATTTCTGTTTTGATCATTTTTATCAATATTAATGTGAATTGTCAATAACAGTACGCTGCAAACGAAGCCTCAATCCCAAGTTCAAGAAAATTACTACACAATTGCTTTTGTAAATGGAATTGATTATTATTTTGATCAATTTCTGTTTCGATTTTGCCTCCTCCATCTTCACAACTTGTTTTTTTTAATCTTTGATGAAATTGATTGCATTATGTTTTTTTTTGTTATCACAAGTTCATATGATCAAATTTTGATCAATTTCTGTTTTGATGATTTGCTTTTGTAAATGAAATTGATTATTGTTTTGATCAATTTCTGTTTCGATTTTGCCTCCTCGAAATTCACAGCTTGTTTTTTTTTAATCTTTGATGGAATTGATTGCATTATATTTCTTTTTTTTTTGTTATCACAAATTCATATGATCATTTTTTTGATCAATTTTTGCTTGTTTTTGTTTGTTTGTAGATGAATTCTATTATATATATGATTGACAATGAGAAATTTTCTATAATTTCTCAAGCTTTTGTTGTGACTAATTTGATGAATATAGACAATGATGTTGAGTTAAATGAAATATTGGAAGATGAAATTGGAGATGAAGATGATGATGAAGCATCTTTTGACAATAATTTTGAATTATCTTCAACTTTTACTAATATGGAGGGAACAAATTTGACTATTGATGAAAATTGGATTATGACACAATCAACGAGTAAGAATGATTTTACGTGAGAGTTGGGAAAAGATTCTTTCAAGGATAAATAGGAACTTGTTAGAGCAATCAAGATCCATAGCAATAGGACACATAGACAATTTGAGGTCATTGAGTGACGCCCAACCGGGACATAAATGGCATGGATAAAGAGGAACTTGTTAGAGCAATAAAAAATGGCATGGAGTTTTTTTTGTGGTGTTTTATTTGTAAGAAACAATGTTGATGTGTCTTTTTTTTTCATTTAAAAAACATTGTATGTGAATGTTGGAATTTTTACGCCTTAAAATTTGATTATAGTAGTGGTTTTTGATGATTTTTTAATGTTGAGGCTAAAATTTGATGGTAAAAAGGTTGTATAAGAAAAACGGATATTAAAAAAAAAACAGAAAAAAAACATTTATTTTAAAAAACAGTAAAAAATGGTAAAAAAACTAAAATGAAAGCTGTCATTTATATATATATATATATATATATATATATATATATATATATATATATATATATATATATATATATATATATATATATATATATATATATGTAAAAAACAATAAAAAGATGGAATAAAAGAGAAAAAAAAGAGAAAAAAAATATTTAAAATAAAAAAAAAACTGAAAAGGAAACTAAAAAGTAAAGAAAAATGACAAAAACACTAAAATGGTAAATACTTTTAAAAGAACACTAAAATGGTAAATATTTTTTTCAACAACCCCATTATGGTCAAAAACTCAAGATTCTCATCGCCCAAATTTCAATTGGACAGAAACTTGGAATCATACAACTAGGTTGCGTGATGAATGAGAAACTTCATATTTGGAAATTAGACTATTTTTGACAAAGTGTCAAGAGAAGGACTAGGAGATCAAGTACACTAGGTTGTGCGTTGATCAAGTCCATCACATTAGTGATAAAGATATTCGTCATGATTTACTAAAAGTTTAGTAAATATGGTTATACTTATAAGATTAAGTATAATTCTGAGTTGATCGAAAGAGTTTCAATCAATAGCAGAACGACTAAGAAGAATTAAGTAGGCAGAAAGATAAAAGTTTCTCTATTCTAAGAAGAAGGGAGAGTACCTTTTATTGTGTTTTATGATAGGTCTTAATGATTAAGAACTATTTCTCAATTGGTCCTCTAAGTGAATCTTAGTGCATTTGCATGTCTAAGAAGAGGAATCGAGAATTATGGAAATAGTTAAATCAATAAGTCAATCATACTTTGTTCCAATATCAAGTCTTAAGAGTCAGACTCCAAGATTGTGACTTGAGTGACACGTCTTTAGTAGGTTTATAACACTCAACAAATGTGGAATAGGAAAAAGTCTTCTTATTCCTGCACATTTGAGATTGGTAAGTTGTGATGTCTTGGATAAGACAAAGACCAACTAGAACCAATTATGTGAAGTGATAGTCTTGATAAAAACTACACTAACTCTTGAATATTTGTTTTGTCAAGGAATGTTTCTTGACAAGAGAATCTTATATGTCAAGGAGTCAGTGGGAGTCTTAATGGTCTTGAAAGGTTTCAAGAACAAATCAAGAGTTAAACCTAGTTGATCATCACTAGCACACGACTTGAGGTTTAAAGCATATCGTGGATGACATACTCTTTTTCTGTGCCATTCCAATTGAGTTAATTATGCATGTGAGTTCTATGAGTTCTCATGTGAATGCATAAAGACAAAGCACCTTGATCAATGGAAAGTACATTGATAAGTAAGGATGAGTTGCTAAACCACTTGGAAGACATGGTGGGCACTCGTGTTACCATGAGGCAAGAAATCGAGATTGAGCACGTTCGGTCCATATGAGTTTGGATTTGTCGCAAACTTTGGTTTTGGCAAATTCACATGGATAGGAACACATACACTTTAAAATCTAAGTGTCATGAGGTTTCCCTCCTTCATGAAAATGATTGTGAGGAAATGCTTTCACTAAGAGAGATTTTAAGAAGATAGCAATTGTGATAATTGTATTTTCAAATTCGATTATGATTACGACATCCCTTTTCATAGCTCGAATTGTGAGATTTGGCAATTGGTCTGAACATTTGGGACTTAGTAACATAAATTCTGAATTGTTTAGACACACATGTGAGCTATCTAAGGCAAAGGTGTATGAGCTTAAAAAGCTTAGATAAAGGCTTATCAAAGCATTAGGTATTAGAAATATGAACTCAAGGAATTCAATAAGCATTGTTTTCTGGAAATTCAATTGTTTTCTGAATACATGTCAAAGCTAGTGGGAGCATAAGTGTTATGCTGGTAAGAAAATAATCATCATGTTAGTGGGAGCATGATTATTATGGTAAGTATTGCGAGTTAGCAATATTAATTATAGAAAACAAAGATTAACTTTGCAAAGTTGTAGGGGTTGAAAAGTTGTTTTGCTATAATTAAGGGAGAGAATATTATACTTCGTTTCAAAATTCTAAAGCTTAGATCGAGAAATGTTAATAAATTTAGTCAATGATACATAGTGCATTCTCAAAATTCGATTATGATTACGGCATCCCTCTTCATAGTTCGAATTGTGGGAACAT
This sequence comes from Lactuca virosa, assembly GCF_052849685.1. Taxonomy (NCBI): domain Eukaryota; kingdom Viridiplantae; phylum Streptophyta; class Magnoliopsida; order Asterales; family Asteraceae; genus Lactuca; species Lactuca virosa. The sequence goes on along the minus strand of NC_136433.1, from coordinate 99,969,611 downwards.
GGCACATAAAATATTATGGCAGAAGGATGATAAAGTATCACGTCTTTATGTGAGACATTATGCATCGTGTCCAATACGCTTCGAGTATACGATCGATTGCATATGCTATAATATTTGACCATTCTAAAATTTTCCAAATGCCTAGGGCATTAAGAGGGAAAAAGGGACTAGAATCGGTTTTGACTAAAATAATTAAACAACTATCAAAGGACGATCCGAGGTTCACTGATGATTTGTCGCTTGTGAGTAGTTGGAAGTATAGTACTGGATGGACTATATTGACATTATTATGAATAGATAAGATTCTATTAAGAATGAGTTGTCATATAGCAAACATGGAAATGTTTCCATAATTGGGAGTTGGAAATTAAGAATTTATGTCTAGATTAGAAAATTTTATGCAAAAAGGATGTTCAAAGGAATGTACTTTGAGTGAGAGACATCACATCTATATAATTGTTTTGTAACAATTTCTGATAGAGTACCTTGTGATTTCATTGGCCGAGTCTTTATGACTTTTGTGCTATGAAATTACGAAAGAATCATTGCATAAAGTGTTAGAATCTGACATATTCTAAAAGTGGCAAGAATTTGGTATTCTTATACTAATAATAAGGATTGGGGATTGTGAAATGAGTTTCATTGGAAAAGTTTTTCAATTGATCTATTTCACAAAGTATGGACCATAGGAAACCAAAGTGTACATGCTTGGAGCATGGGACAATTGTGGTTATAATTCGAGTAATAAGTTGATTTTCTGAAACAGTAAACAATGAATAATGAGTAATCAATATGGTGTTTAAATAAAAGTGTTTTTATTTACACTCAAAAGTTTTGGGGCCATATAGGATTAATATTATTATTGTGTTTCACTTTGCATGTTTTCACTTCCAGAATAACTGGGTTATTCGAACCTCCACAGTCGGTCATACGTTGGAAGTAAGTATGAAGGAAGACTGTCATGAATATGTCTGTAGATTGTCTAGAGTGTTTAGACATAGCACAAGTTTGCTGCAGAGTTCATGAGTGCTTTGATAAGATTAGAGTATTGGATTAAACCCACGCTCACGTGAATCACTTCATGGATTATATCGCGAGTGATTGTGAGTCGATAATATTGTATATTCTTGAAACCGAGACGTGTGAGTTGTTATTTGCTGGGCGGTTACACATTGATGATAAGTAAACGCACCAGCAACTTGGTGTTATAAAACTTATTGCTGTGTGTGATTCGATCAGTAGGTGCAAGCGAGCATTTGAGTCAAAGTTTATCCATTCCTTTTACCCAAAGTGGGATAAAAGCGATATCTGTGGGCCCCTCGATGATTTAGTGATGACACCCTAAGCGCTTGGCCAAGCCGGGACTAAGTTGATGTGTTCAATTGTAGTCTGTTGTCAGTCGTCATAAATCAGATGTCGGGAAACAATACATAGCCAGAGAGAATGATTTAAATCCATGTCTCATGTCTATACGATATCTTGTAGAATGGAGGAATATATAATCCCTTATCTAAAGGACACGCATATCTGATAAGATCAGAGTTGACAGCGGTTTTTGAAAGCTACGATTGCTGATCAGGTTCTGAAGTTATGCAAAATAGTTATTAGACTTATCCAAGTGGGAGACTGTTGGATTAGTGTCTAAGTCCATAACTATTTTGGTATGTACTTGACCTGATTATGAGCATGGTCCTTTTGGGTTGCCTTCACCATAGCAATATGTAGGATGAATTAAGGAGAGAAAGGTTTAATTATGATTTATTAATATATTATGAGAATAATATATTAAAGGAGAAATCATACTGTTTAATTAATATTAGTCAAGAATTAATAAAGAATTAATTTTGTGACTAAAAGAGATTAATTAAACTTAAGGGACTTATTGTGTAATTATAAGATAATTACATAATTGGGCTATGGATCACCTTGGAATAATAGGTTGGACGAATTCTATGGGGAAGCCCATTAGAAATCGTCCAAGGCATGTTCCAGAAGGGGTCCATGGGCTGCTTAGGGCTTAAGCAGTCAGATTAGGGTTTCCTAGCTGTAAACCCTAATAGCCAGCATATATAAGGAACCCTTATGGCCCCAAAAACGTGGTGAACACTTCCTTTAGGGTTTCCAGCCGTTTTTAGTGCCTCCCCTCTCCTCCCTCTTCATCCAAGTTGCTTAGTGGTGTTTGTGACTCCATTAGAGGTGCAACACTTGAGGCACTAAGCTTTCTGAAGCCAAGCATTGATTGTTATTGCTATATAACAATCAAAGGTAAGATCTAAACCCTAATTTCAGTTATAGTTTATTAGATCTAGGGTTTATGGCTTTGGATTATCAATTGCATGTTCATTAGACAAACTAGATCCAAAGCTATTAGGGTTTGCATGTACACCATAGGATTGATGTAGTGCTCAAAACCCATCAGTTCATTAATATGAACATTGTTTCTGCATCGACATATAAATCTTGATTATAAAGGTATAATCTAAATTAGTTGTAGTCTCGAGTTGTTATGTGGCTTGGTGAGTTTCTTCCAACTTGTGGTAATCTCTTAGATATGTTCTATTAGATTGATTCACGTGGAGTTGCTAACTTTTGTCGATTTAAAATGGAGACTACGTGTGTAATGTGGACTTTTCGGAATGCATTGTTGTTTGGAGATACGAACCTTAGGAAGGATCAATTATTTTTATTATGTGGTATCTTTTTCGTTTAATTGGTTTTGTTATAGGAACTGTAAGGGTTGTATAGATTGTAATGCGTATATGCAAAATCCACGCATAAACTAATTGTTTTTGTTCATTTTTGCTAGCTTTTATAATATTTAGCTGTTCAAAAAAATCCTAGTAAATATAAAATTTCCTAAGGCAAAAAGGTTGTTGATTCACAACCAAGACTATTGATCCAAATTTCCAAGTGTTGGAGCAACCAAGTTGTTGATTCGAAGTTTCCACTACTAGACCCTAGAGCAGCTAAGGTTGCTGATCCCCAAACTTCGAGCGGGCATGCTGATGTGCCTATTGTTGACTCATGAAAACGGTTACAATTAGATAGTCGTTTATAGCTTTCCAAACAAACGTTTATGTCAATCTTATCCACTTTGTGGATATAAATTGTAACATTCATATTTTGGTAAGTTTCCCTTTTAGCCCTTAATGCAAAAACTTCACATTTTGGTCCCCTAGCTAGTACGCGGGGAGTACTCTAGGAGTACGCTTAGCGTACTAGCCCTTTCCGGATCGCGAGACTCATCCACGTACGCGGGGCGTACGTAGAGTACGCGAGGCAGGGGAAAACCCTAATTTTTAAGGTTTGCACCCTATTTAAACAACTTTTCTCATTCTTGGACACTCTATTGATCAACCTCCATCACCTTATGCCCTAATATTGAAACCTTAAGTGTATTTGGTGAGATTTGAGCTTGAAAGTAAATTTGTTGATGTTTTGCGGTGAAGAATAAGAAGAGGAACACTTGGAGGGTGCTTGGGAATAGTTTGGCATTGTAGATCTAGAGTTATCTTCACCTTAGCAAGTCTTTTGAGGTAAAAAGCTCTCACCTTGATGGTCCTTTATGCTATATCCATTTTTGTTGGATTAGTGTCTAAGCCCATAACTATTTTGGTATGTACTTGACCTGATTGCGAGCATGGTCCTTTTGGGTTGCCTTCACCAAAGCAACTTGATAGGATGATTTATGGAGAAAGAGATTAATTATGATTTATTAATATATTATATGAATAATATATTAAGAGAGAAATCATATTATTTAATTAATAATAGTCAAGAATTAATCAGAATTAATTTTGTGGCTAAAAGACATTAATTAAATAAAGGGGACTAGAATTGTCAATTGTGTGATAGTTGGATATTGGGCTAATGGACCCCATAAAGGATGGAGTTGTCGAAATCTATGGGGAAACCCATTAGAATTCATCCAAGGCCTCTAAGGAGGGAGTCCATGGGCTGCTTAGGGCCTAAGCAGTCAAATTAGGGTTTCCTTGTTAGATAACCCTAATAGCCTCACTATTTAAGGACCCCAGGGCACCAAAAACGTGACTTATTGATTCCTTAGGGTTTCTAGACGTTTTTGGTGTCCTCTCTCTCCTCCTTCTTCATCCTTATTGCTTATGGTGTTTGTGACTCCATTAGAGGTGTGACACTTGTGACACTAAGCTTTCAGAATCCAATTACAAGAAGGAATTGAGATTGTTATTGCTACATAACAATCAAGGTAATATCTAAACCCTTGTTTATATGTTATTTGATTATCACATGCTAGATCTAGGGTTTATGGCTTTGGATGATTATTGCATGTTCATTAGACAAACTAGATCCAAAGCTTTAGGGTTTTCATGTACACCATAGGAATTTTGTAGTGCTCATAACCCATCAGTGGTATCGGAGCCTATGCTGTTTGTATGATGATTTGATGCTTAATTGTTCATTGCTTGCTTGAAAATCGAATTTTTTGGGTTATGACTGGCAGACTCGCCGAGTCCATGAATGGACTCGACGAGTAGGTCCTACTCGACGAGTTCCATTGTGGACTCGACAAGTCCAGGGCGCTGGTGCCAGGATTTTCGAATTTTTTGCCAGATTTTGTTGAGGATAATTGCCAAAACTCATTTTTCTTACCAAAATCCGAATTTTTAAGTTTGGAATGGTTATCCTCATCAAAATTGATGGATTTGGTTAAATATGGATAATGTAGGATTATTATTAGTCAAATATTTGACCTAGTAAGTTTGAAAAGTTTCAATTTACACCCTTAGGTTTTATAGTTTAAATTTGAACCTTAAAAGTTTTAGTTTTGAAATTTAAATAGTTAAACCCTAATATTTTGAAAGGTTTCAAAATTTGTCCTCAAGTTTTGGAATTTAAATTTTTGATTATAAGGTTAATTTGGAAGCATTTAAATTCTAAACCCTAATGTTTTGAAATGTTTCAAAACTTGCCCTCAAGTTTTGGAATTTAAATTTTTGATTAAAAGTTTAATTTTTGAAATTTTAAATTCTAAAACCCTAGTTTTGAAAAAGTTCAAATTACACCCTTATGGTTTTATTAAGTTAATTAAAGGTATAATTAAAAGAGAATTAATAAATCCATAATGATATGATTTATATTTAATTTAATTAAAAGTGTAATTTATAAAAAAAAAATAAAAAAAATTAAACCACCTAGTATTTCAAAAGTGTAAAATACACCCTTATACTATATATAACATTAAAAGTCTAATATTATATATATGTATAACTTAAACTACTAGTCTTACCGTTAGTAGGCCTCATTCACGAAGCCGATCTATAAGGGGGGTATAAGGTTATGGCCTATAAAATGGCCGTTTAATGGGTGTCCACTCTCACTCACCGCTTCCTTGATTGGTGGAGGGTCGTTAGCCGAACGGGTAGGATAGGGCAAAACCCCTCCTCATTAAAAGTATAATGAATAAAGTAACTAAATGTTTTTTTACAAAATTCTCAATCTTAGTTGCTTTAGGAAAAAGTGAAATCGATGCAATTCCATGGAATTACACTTTGTACCATTGTCGAGACAATCAGTGGAGCGTGTGTGGTTAACCGACACACTAAGTTGGGTTTGGCATTGGTAGCGAAGGATGACTCGATGTTTGTCATAGATCGATGGAGCGTGTGTGGTTAACCGACACATCGATTAGGTGACTGTAACATTGAGGGCACCACGTACATTCGCATGGTTATTCACACCTTATTTGTGATCCTCGGCATCCCAGTCACAGATGAAGGGCATAATCGAGATTAAACATGACATTGAAAAGTTCAATAAATCTCAAAAGATCTAGGAGTTTCAATTCATTTAAAACTTAACCTTCTTTTCGTTTTTCATGGTGGAAATTGGTAAATCGTCATTTACCTACCTTCAAATGTTCTGCGAGTTGGATTACGACATCCCTCTTCCAATTTGTAGGATATTGTGTTGGATCCTAGCCTTAATATCTCATTTGGGTGTTTTATTAAGGACTCAATCAACTAAACTTGAATTTTCTCCCGTTTCATAGATGTCAAAGTCTGACGACTATGGTTTTCCTAAATCCATTGGAAAAAGTTTTCCACGTGAAGATGATGTTCCACGATTGTATTGTGGAAATGGAAATCATGCTTCATTTCCTCCACCTCCTCCTATAATTCTCCCTGACCCACGTGTTCGAAGACTTGAAAAGTTCAAGGTCACTCAAGCCCTATTGGCAAAAGACATGAAAATGGAAAGTCTATATGTGCTCATAAAAGGTTACATATTGATAGATTAGGATTGTTAGGTGTCGATGTTTAAAGGAAGTTGGCTGTTGACTTGGTTCTTCAATCACTTCCCGAATCATATGGTAAGTTCGTTAGAGAGTACTATATGATGGACCACGACATGACCCTTATTGATTTGACTTATTTTCTTATTGATGCTGAATCAGAAATGATTTGGCGCACTGGTCAGCAAATTTGTCTGGTAAATCAATATCCCAACCCTCTATGGGCAATGGTAACATTGGAAGTCCAGAAAAGTTTTCTCTACGCAAGAGAAAGGATGAGTCCGAGATAGTCCCGTGTACCATTCCATAAGAATCCATGTGTTTCTACTGCCAAAAGAAGGGGTATTGGTTACGAAGTTGCCCTGACTACCTGAGAGATCTAAGAGATGTGAGAGTCAAGATGTATGACTCTGCTTCAGGAAATATCCACTATCTAACTCTATTAAGTTCCTATTTGGAGATTCTTAATACATGATGTGATAAGATTACATTTCGATGTTGTGAAGGATCAAAGAAAGGAAAGGAAGCTTAAAGGAAGGAGCAAGCTGAGTCTGATCGCGAAGAAATGGATTTTGATCGCATGATTCAAGGATCAGATATTTAAGCTACTACTTTAGAGTTAGGATAAATTGCTAAGTAATATTTACATAGTTTTCATTTGTAATCGCATTGTAAGGACAATATTTTTCCGCAATAAAATAAATTTTGATTTATCTTATTTATGTTTCCTTGCGATGGATTTTATGAAAATTGGTGTTTGAATGTTTCTATTATAAGCAATATAAGTGGATTGATTCTTAGTTATGTTATTTATGGTAGTGTCGTGATTTTATAAGTAAGGAAAGATTCCCATCGCCCAAATTTCAATTGGACAGAAGCTTGGAATCATATGATTTGAATCATGTGAGTGATGTATGGAGATTTTGGTTCTTAGAAATTTTAAGGCCAATTCCTTGACAAAGAGTCAAGTGAAGGACTAGGAGATCGAGTTCACAATGTTGTGCACTGGTCAAGTCCACCATAAATAACAATAAGATTGTTCGTCATAATTACTAAAAGTCTAGTAAATGTGGTTATGCTTACAAGATTAAGTGTAATTCTGAATCATTGAAAAGTTTCATGAATGGCAGAATGAATAAGAAGAATCAATTAGGCAGAAAGATAAAAGTTTCTCCAATCTAAGAAGAAGGGAGAGTACTTTTGTATCGTGTTTTATGATCTTCTTAAGAACCATATTACAATTCATCCTCTAAGGACACCTTAGTACACTAGTTTGGCTAAGAAGAGGAATCAAGAATTGTTGTAGTGGTTAAGTCAATAAGATGAATCGTACTTCGTTCCAAAATCAAGTTTTAGAGTCGTACTCCAAAATTGTGATTTGAGTGACATCATCTTAAGAAATTTAACACACTCATCAAATGTGAAGTAGGAAAATGTTTTCTTGCTCTTGCACATTTGAAATTGGTAAGTTGTGAGGTCTTGATTAAGACAAAGACCAACTAGTACCAAATTGTGTGTAGGTTTGTCTTGATAAAGACATACACCGACTCTTGAATATTTGTTTTGTCAAGAAATGTTTCTTGATAAGAGAATCTTATATGTCAAGAGGTCAGTGCGAGTCTAAAGATCTTGAAAAGTTTCAAGAACAAATCAAGAAGTAAACCTATTAAACACCAGCACACGACTTGAGGATTATAACCCATCGTGTTGACAAAATTTTATTTCTGTGCCAATCCAGTTGAGTGATTATGCATATGAGTTCTACGAGTTCTCAACTGAATGCATAAGGGCAAACACCTTGATCAATGAAAGTACATTGACTGACATAAGTGAGCTGCTAAATAACTTGGAAGCAATGGTGGGACCCTTGATGGCAAGAAATTAAGAATGAACAAGTTCTGTCCATAAGAGGTTGAATTTGTCACAAACATTATCTTACGATTATGCTTGTGACAAATTTGCATGGATAGGAACACATGCACCATAAAATCTAAGTGTCATAAGGTTTCTCTCCTTCATGAAAATGATTGTGAGGAAACGCTTTCACTAAGAGAGATTTTAAGGAGATAGCGATTATGTAAATTGCATTCTCAGATTCGATTATGATTACGACATCCCTCTTCATAGTTCGAATTGTGAGATTTCGCAGTTAGTCTGAACATTTAGGAGTTAGTAATATAAGTTCTGAATTAGTTTAGACACACATGTGAGCTATCTAAGGAAAGGTGTGTAAATTTGAGAAGCTTAGATAAAGGCTTATCAAAGCATATCGTATTAGAAATATGAACTTTGGAAGTCAATAAGTATTGATTTCTAGAAAGTCCAACTATTTTCTAAATACGTGTCAAAGCTAGTGGGAGCATAAATGTTATGCTGGTATGGATATAATCATCATGTTAGTAGGAGCATGATTATTATTGCAAGTTAGCAATATTAATTATAGAAAACAAAAGTTTCACTTTGCAAAGTTGCATAGATTGAAAAGTTGTTTTGCTATAATTAAGGGAGAGAATATTATACTTCGTTTCAAATCTAAAGGTTTAGATCGATAAATTTTGATCAAATTTAGTCAAAAAGATATATGAATGTTATGTTGAAAGGATTCAACGTAAGAGAATTCTATATATGGAAATAATTGTTGCATTCTCACACTCGATTATGATTACGGCATCCCTCTTCATAGTTCGAATCGTGAGAACATGGCAAATAGAAATAAAAATATTATAGCAAAAGACTGGTAAAGTATCATGTCGTTGTAATATTCGACCGTTCTAAAATTTTCCAAGAAAATAGAAATAGAAATATTATAGCAAAAGACTGGTAAAGTATCATGTCGTTGTAATATTCGACCGTTCTAAAATTTTCCAAATGCTTAGGGCATTAAGAGGGAAAGAGGACTAGAATCGGATTTGACTGAATTAGTTAAACAACTGTCAATGATAATCTAAGGTTCGCCAATGATTAGTCACTTGTGGACAGTTAGAAGTATAGTCATGGATGGACCATATTGACATTATTATGAATAGATAAGATTCTATTTAAAATGAGTTGTCATATAGAAAATATGGAAATGTTTCCATATTAGGAGTTGGACGTTAAGAATTTATGTCTATATTAGAAACTTTTATGCAAGAAGGATGTTCAAAGGAATGTACTTTGAATGTGAGACTTCACATCTATGGAATTGTCTTGTAACAATCTCCAATAGAGCATTTTGTAATTTCATTGGCCGATTCTTGGTGACTTTTGTGCCGTGATATTACGAAAGAACCATTGCATAAAATGTTAGAATATAACATATTCTATAAGTGGCAAGAATTTGGTATTCTCACACTTGTGGTAAGGATTAGGAATTATGAAATGAGTGTGATTGAAAATGTTATTCAATTATACTATTTCACAAAGTAAGGACCATAAGTAAACATAGTGTGCATGCTAAGAGCATGAGACAATTGTCGTTATAATTCAAGTAAGAAGTTGATTACCCGAAACAACAAATAATGAGTAATCAATATGGTGATTAAATAAAAGTGTTTTATTTATACTCAAAAGTTTGGGGCCATATAAGGTTAGTATTATTCTTGTGTTTCAATTTGCATGTTTTGACTTCCTGAATAATAAGATTATTCGAACGTTCCACAGTCGCTCACACTTTGGAAGTAGGTATGAAAGAAGATTGTCATGAATTGGTTGTAGATTGTCTAAAGTGTATTAGACATAGCAAAGGTTTGTTGCAACGTTCATGAGTGCTTATGATTTGAGCATTAGATTAAACCCACGCTCACTTGGATCGCTTCATGGATTTTATCACGAGTGATTGGTGAGACGATAATATCTTATATTCTTGAAACCGAGATGTGTGAGTTGTATCTTGCAAATCGGTTGCACATTGATAATATGTAAACGCACCAGTAACTTGGTGTTATAAAACGTATTGTTATGTGTGATTCGGTGAGTAAGTACAAGCGAGCATTGAGTCGAAGTTTATCTGTTCCTTTTACCCAATGTGGGATAAAAGCGATATTTGTGGGCCCCTCGATGATTTAGTGATGACAAAAGAAAGTGCTCGGCCGGGCCAGGACTGATTTGATTTGTTCAATTGGTCAGTCGTCATAAGTCGGAAATCAGGAAACAACACATAGACTGAGAGAATGATTTCAATCCATGTCTCATGTCTATACGATATCCAGAATGGAGGAATATACGATCCCTTATCTAAAGGACGCGTATCTGATAAGATCAGAGTTGACAGCGGCTTTTGAAAGCTACGATTGCTGATCTGGATTTGAAGTCATGTGCAGAATAGTTATTAGACTTATCCAAGTGGGAGACTGTTGGATTAGTGTCTAAGCCCATAACTATTTTGGTATGTATTTGACCCGGTTGCGAGCATGGTCCTTTTGGGTTGCCTTCACCAAAGCAACTTGATAGGATGATTTATGGAGAAAGAGATTAATTATGATTTATTAATATATTATATGAATAATATATTAAGAGAGAAATCATATTATTTAATTAATAATAGTCAAGAATTAATCAGAATTAATTTTGTGGCTAAAAGACATTAATTAAATAAAGGGGACTAGAATTGTCAATTGTGTGATAGTTGGATATTGGGCTAATGGACTCCATAGAGGATGGAGTGGACGAAATCTATGGGGAGACCCATTAGAATTCATCCAAGGCCTCTAAGGAGGGAGTCCATGGGCTGCTTAGGGCCTAAGCAGTCAAATTAGGGTTTCCTTGTTAGATAACCCTAATAGCCTCACTATTTAAGGACCCCTAGGGCACCAAAAACGTGACTTACTGATTCCTTAGGGTTTCTAGACGTTTTTGGTGTCCTCTCTCTCCTCCTTCTTCATCCTTATTGCTTATGGTGTTTGTGACTCCATTAGAGGTGTGACACTTGTGACACTAAGCTTTCAGAATCCAATTACAAGAAGGAATTGAGATTGTTATTGCTACATAACAATCAAGGTAATATCTAAACCCTTGTTCATATGTTATTTGATTATCACATGCTAGATCTAGGGTTTATGGCTTTGGATGATTATTGCATGTTCATTAGACAAACTAGATCCAAAGCTTTAGGGTTTTCATGTACACCATAGGAATGTTGTAGTGCTCATAAACCATCAATTTTATGGTGTTGGTTATGCATTTTTGAGTCTTTTGAGTTAAAGTTGAGCTTTTGATCTACTCCAGAATCCATGAATGTTAGATCTTAGCTCCATTAAGGTCCCATGTTCATAAAAATGCAAACTTAATGGAGGATATTGGTCCATGCAAGTATTGAGATCTTTATTAAGCTCCTTTTTGAGCTTTGAGTCCCATTAAGCCATGCATGGGTGTAAAGTTGCCAACTTTACGTGATAAGTTACCTTATAAACTTAGATCTAAGAGTTTGACACGTTGTCTTAACCGATTAAGTGCTTAATGAAGTGGATTGGTAGTCGGGGGAGTATGTTGGGCGTACCCAGCTTGTACGCTGCACGTACTGATCCCGAACGGAGTACTCTAAGCGTACGAGCTGAGTGTGCCCCACGTACTCAGCAGATGGACATTTGGGCTTGACATTCTCGGTTTGGGCCATATTTTGGGGTTTTAGAGTTTGGGCCTTATTGGGCCATTGGACTTCTGACTTTGGGCCATGGATAGACTATAGACTTTCTTGGGATTAGGTCCATGATAATTCTTGGGCCCAATTTGGAAGTTGGGCTTTATTGGGCCTTGGGATACCATTTAGAAATCTGGGTCTTTTGAGTAGTTGGGTTGGGCCTTGGTTTTGGGCCAAGTAAGAAAAGGGTAAAAATGGTATTTTACCCTGGATTCGGGTCAAGTAGCTTAGATTCTTGATTATGGGTTGAGATCTAATTATTAATTAGATATTTATTTGATGATATTAGCGCGGAGATTTTTCGGACCAGCAGATTGAGATTTTATCTGAGAGATCATGCAGCTTGAGGTGAGTTTCCTCACTGTGTTTAGCGGGTCGAAGGCACCAATGTCGGCCCATTGTTTGTTATGTTTAGGATGTTAGATGTCTGCATGACTCTTGCATATGTTATGTGTTATATGTTTACCGGGCGGGGCCCGATGACCATTCTGTATGCTATTTATCTTTGTGATTATCACATGTGTTATGTGTTTATATGTTTATATGTTTATATGTATATCGGGCGGGGTCGGATGACTAATAGATCTGTATACCGAGAGGGGCTCAATATCGAGCGGAAGCTGATGTCGAGTGGGGCGTGATGACGGGCGGGGCACATTATATGTTTATTATGTATGGTATGTGGTATCTTGGGGAACTCACTAAGATTTGTGCTTACGGTTTTCAGTTTATGTTTCAGGTACTTCTGGTTCGAAGGGGAAGAGCCTGGGATGATTACAGTGCACACGCCACCTCGTTCCGCTTTTTATATTACTATGATGTATTGATACACTTTGATTCACCATGATTTCTATGATGATGTTTTTGTTGGATTAGGTGTATAAGCCCATAACTATATTTGGTATGTACTTGATTTGATTATGAGCATGGTCCTTTTGGGTTGTCTTCACTCATGCAACTTGATATGATGACAAGTGGAGAGAGAGAGAGTAGCATATATTATATGAATAATAAATTGGTAATAAGAATGATTTTATTAATATATTATAAGATTAATATATTATTTGGAAATCATATTGTTAATTGGTAATTAATCATAAATTAATCTAGTATTAATTTTGGGATTAAAAGGAACTGATTAATAATGGAGGGGCTATTTTGCAAATCATTGATAGTTGCAGAACTGGGCTGATGGACTCCATAGAGTGGAGTGGTTGAAATATATGGGTAAGGCCATAAGATTTCGTCCAAGGGCTCTAAAGAAGAAGTCCATGGGCTGCTTAAGCCTTAAGCAGGAATTAGGGTTTCCTCCAAGAACCCTAGCAGCCCACTCAGCTATATAAACACCCCAAGACTAAGGGAAATCGGCCCTAAGCTTTAGAAACCCTAAGGTGGCAGATTTTCACCTCTCTCCAAGTTATTCTTTGCATTGAGTGTTTGTGACTCCATTAGAGGTGCAACATTTGGGGCACTAAGCTTTCAAAGGTCGAGGATCTTCAAGGTGAACTTGTTATTGCTACATAACAAAACAGGTAACATCTAATCCCTAGTTTAGTTATGAATTTCGAATTGTATGCTAGTTTTAGGGTTCTATGTTTTGGTATTCAATTTGCATGTTCAATAGAGAAAAACTTAAATCCAAAGCAATTAGGGTTGCATGTGCACCATAGGAATGTTGTAATGCTCAAAACCCATCAGTTTTGGATAATAGTTTTATTAATTTAAAAATGAAAACTATTTAGTCTTAATTTTTGGGACGTTACAAGTTGGTATCAGAGCCTTAGTTTGAGGGATTCAGACATACTCTCGGGTGTATCTGAACTCAAACTGAGGGTTTGGTAGAATTTTTCAAAAAATAAATGTTTTATAAAAAAAGGTTTTCTAATAAAAGAAAAAGGTGTGGTGCATGAAATTGACCGAGCTCAGTAAGTTTTCCCAAAATACCCATACATGTTTTATGATATGCTTTGATTTATGAATCTATGAATCGCATGCTAGTTAGGGCTAAGGATCTGCTTAGGATTTGCATGATAGAATGCCAGGAGAGATGCCTTTATATGCCTACTGTATGAGCTTATAGACTTGCATTCTAGTACTGATCAGTCAGTGATAGGATGACATGTTTAGGTTATGCTTGATTCCGATTACTCAATGCTCGAATACTGCCAACTTTGTGCTTTTTAGGAGTTCTCACCAACTTTGGCTAACTAGTAAGCGAATATGCTAAGTTACATATTACGGAAACTAAATAATTTTAGAAGGTTAGGTTTTAACTCTATTGCACAACTCTTGTTTGAGTCCAACCGTTGTAGTGTGAGACCTTTCGTTCGAAGAATTATCTGGTGTCAGTGATATGTAATTGTATTCGTGAGCTAGTTAGAGGGTGTTGGTAGGAGTTCCTTCTACAGCTGATGGCAGAGAGTGGTGTGGTGATTGCCCTAGGAAAACCTAGGAAGAGATTTTGTGTTGGGAGCCTTGTCTTGTTGATGATTGTATGTGTGGAAAAGGAGTGACTTGGAAGACTCAAAGCGATCCTTGAGAAAAATGTAGATAGATATGGAAGGTAGTATGGGCCCATACAACTGGAAGCAGATGACCCGTACTCAAGTCAAGGAGAGTTGTGATGAAACCAGGAAGCTTGTAAAGTATGAGACTCCTCGATATATTTATGCATATTTTGGTGGTTTATATGGTCTATTTTTAGTATGGTGACTCTTTGAGGCAGACCGGTTAGTGGTTATGGTGCCGGCTCGGGCTCGGGCTTGGGTTTTAGAGCCGGGAGTTGGATGATCAGACATAAGAGTTTATTTCATCTGAGATTACCCGCAACATACTTGAGCATACTCCTGTGATCTTTGGTACGGTCAAGGAGGGCATTCTGGAGATTTTGGATGAGTGTTTAAGCGCTTTTCGGTTTGAGATGGTGGCATTGATGGGAGCTCGCACATTGACTTTCTGGGAGTTCCAAGCATATGGAGCTTCTGAGTACTTCGGGGAAAAGCACCCGCTCGCGAGCAGGAGTTGGTTTGAGGATGTCGCTAACACCTTCCGCACTAGTAGTTGTCCCGATGGGGAAAATGTCAGATTTGCTTCTTGTCTTCTGAAGGACAGAGCTCGAGACTGGTGGGAGGACGTTGGGCGCTCTGAGGGTGATGAGGCGGTTGATTCAGTGACATGGGATGATTTTGTGACTAGATTCCAATATGAGTTTGCACCAGTGATTGAGGTGCAACAGTTGGCGAGGGAGTTCCAGGACCTTCGCCAGACTATTAAGACAGTGGATGAGATCACCGCGATGCTCCATGAGAGGGCGTTGTTGGTTCCACAGTATGTGGCAGACGAGGAGATGAAGAAGGCGAGATACCATGAGATGCTAAGGAGTGATATTTGACAGTTTGTGAGTCGATCCGGTTGCAAGACACTGGAGGATATGATTGCGAGAGCTAGAGAGAGAGAGAGAGAGAGAGAGATCGATTTGGAGATGGAGAGGAAGAGGAAGTCAGATCAGGCTCAGGGTTCAGGGGGTTCGGGAAAGAGACCCAAGGTTATGGATTCGAGATCGAGAGGTCAGCAGGACCGGAACCGCTGTGGTAGGTGCGGCAAGACGTACGATGGGACGTGCAGGGCTGGTGGTTCTGGCTGCTTCAAGTGCGGCCAGATGGGTCATATTAGCAGGGATTGCACCACCCCAATATATGATCTGATTTGCTTCCATTGCAATCAGAGGGGCCACAAGAAGTCCCATTGTCCGAGTTTGGCAGCAGCGGGACCAGTGGTAGCACCAGCTCCAGCGACTCTACGAATCACTAATGGCCTTCAGGGCAAGGCGGATGCGCATGTAGTGAAGAGCAGGGCTTTTCAGCTGACGCCCGAGGAGGCTCACGTAGCACCTAATGTGGTGACGGGTATGAATTTTCTCCTTATCTATTTACTTATGTTGATTTCTATGCTTATATTTGTGTGTTTTATTTTAGGATCGTTCCTTGTGAATGGTATCTCTGCATTGATATTGTTTGATTCGGGGGCTACCCGATTTTTCTTATCGCTTGCGCTTAGCAAGAGGTTTGCTGGAGCTCCGGGGGGAGCTGTATTGTCCTCTATATATTGAGATTGCAGATGATCGATTTGTCCGAATATCGAGGGTTCATCGAGGTTGTGTTATTGAGATGTTCAACGAGCAGTATCCGATTGATTTGGTTCCCATTCCTTTGCGCGAGAACAAGGTTATCGTAGGGATGTACTGGTTGAGCCCTAATGGGGTAGTGATCGATTGTGAGTATCAGTTAGTACGTATTCGGACCCCAAGTAGGGGGTTCAGGGAGATTCAGCGTGGGACAATTCTATGTTTAGCGGCTAGGGCCAGACACTATCTTCATCAAGGTTGTTCCGGTTATGTCGCCTATGTTATGGATACCCGGGATAAGTGTAAGGCGACTGTGGATGATGTGCCAATTGTACGGGAGTACCCAAATGTGTTGCCGAAGGATTTTCTTGGGGTGCCTCCAGGAGGCAGGTGGAGTTCAGGATTGACTTGGTTCCGGGTGCGGCTCCGATAGCCAAGGAACTATATCGGTTAGCTCCTCCAGAGATGCATGAGTTATCTACACAGCTGCAGGAGCTGTTAGACAAGGGGTTCATTCGACCGAGCAGTTTGCCTTGGGGAGCACCGATCTTGTTTGTGAAGCAGAAGGATGGGTCTCATCGGATGTGTATTGCATACTAGGAGCTGAATAAGCTAACGGTGAAGAACCGTTATCCACTCCAAAGGATTGACGATTTGTTTGACCAGCTTCAGGGTGCATCTTGGTTTTCCAAGATTGATTTGAGTTCGGGTTATCATCAGATGAGGTTCAGATAGGAGGATGTGCAGAAGACGGCCTTCCAGACTCGTTATGGTCATTACGAGTTCGTGGTGATGCCCTTCGGGCTCACCAATGCTCCAACCGCGTTCATAGACCTTATGAATCTCGTATGAGGCTAATGCTGGATCGGTCTGTGTTGTATTCATTGATGATATCCATGTCTATTCCAAGACCCAGGAGTTGCATGAGGAGCACTTGATGGAGGTTTTGGAGACTTTGAGGAGGGAGAGACTTTTTGCGAAGTTCTCTAAGTGTGAGTTCTAGTTGCGCGAGACACCTTGTCAACCATAACGGTATTCTGGTCGATTCGCCCAAGGTCGAGGTCGTGATGAGATGGGAGGTTCTGATGTCTCCATCTGAGATTCGTATTTTCCTTGGGTTGGCAGGCTACTATCGAAGGTTCATTCAGGATTTCTCAAATATAGTGGTTCCTCTGACTCGGTTGACGAAGAAGATTGTCACTTTTTGTTGGGGGCCTGAGCAGCAGACAACTTTTGAGACCCTGAGACAGAGATTGTGTGAGACGCCAATTTTGACCCTAACGGAGGGTGTTGAGGATTTCGTGGTTTATTGTGATGCATCGATCACAGGTTTGGATGCAGTTCGGATGCAGAGGGGTTGCGTGATCGCTTATGTTTCGAGACAACTGAAGCCTCATGAGGAAAATTATTCGACGCATGATTTAGAGCTGGGGGCTATGGTTTTCGCCCTTAAGAATTGGTGACATTAACTCTAAGGAGTCCGTTGTGCTATTTACACAGATCACAAGAGTCTGAGGTATCTGATGAATCAACTTAATCTGAACATGAGGCAGTGCCAGTGGTTGGATGTGGTGAAGGATTATGATTGTGAGATCCTTTACCGTCCGGGGAAGGCCAATGTGGTGGCCGATGCTCTTAGCCAAAAGGCGGGCGCTGCTCCGATCAGGGATTTTTGTTTGAGGATGACCGTGATTACTCCACTTTTGGAGCGGATTCGAGAGGCTTAGGTTAAGGCTATGAAGGAAGAGCACCGGAAGAGTGAGCGCATAGTGGGTCAGGTGGCTTCCTTTGATTATGATAGTCGAGGGTTATTAATGTTAGGTTTTGAGCATTCTAACACTCCTATGGTGTACATGCAACCCTAAAAACCTTGGATCTATGTTTTCTCTATTATACATGCAAATTTTCAATATTCCAAGGTTTCATCCTAACTAGCATAATATGAAGTATATACAATACAAAAATCTAGTAGAATGACATACCTTTTGATGGAGCTTGTGGTCTTGAACCTTTAAGAGCTTAGTGCCCCAAGTGTTGCACCTCAAATGGTTCACACAACACCAAGAACCCTTGGAATAACTTGAGAATAAGGATACTAGCACCAAAATCGGTTTTGCCCTCTTGTGTACACACACTAGTGTCATTTCATGAACTAGGGACCTCTTTATATAGTGTGGAGGATTAGGGTTACATTCATGTAAACCCTAATACCCATGACCTTTCATTTCCATAGGATCCATGGGTTAAACACTCCATGGACTATCCATGAAAGCTTAGCCCAGCCTAAATGAACTTGGCCCATTCTATATATAAGAGTCCATATTTAATTAGTTCCTTTTTGATCACTAAATTAATTCTAAATTAATTCTTGATCAATACTAATTAAATAATATGATTCCATATTCATATATTAGAACTTATAATATATTAATATAAATCATAAGTATCCTTTTTTCTCATTTTGTCTATCCAATTGTTCCGATGCCATGCAACCCAAATGGACCATGCCAAATCGGGTCAAGTACATATCAATTATAGTTATAGACTTAGACACTAATCCAACAGTCTCCCACTTGGATAAGTCTAAAACTATTATTGCGTATGACTCCAAAACCAGACTAGCAATCGTAGCTCTTAAAGCCGCTGTCGAACTCTGACCTAGTCAATGACTTGTCCATTAGATAAGGGATCATATATTCCTCCATTCTACATATCATATGGACTGAGACATGGATTATAATCATTCTCTCTGTCCATTTGTTGTTTCCCTATTTCCGATTTATGATGACTGACTAATTGAATAAATCAAATCAGTCGAGGCTTGGCCAAGCACTTAGGGGTGTCATCACTAAATCATCGAGGGGCCCAAAGATATTGGTTTTATCCCTCCAATGGTAAAAGGAATGGATAAACTTCGACTCATATGCTTGTTCTACTACTTGTTGAATCATAAACAAAGGCACGTTTTATAACATTGAGTTACCAATGCGTTTCCGTACAATCAATGTATAACCAACTCATAGTTAACAACTCAAATCTCTAGGTTTGAAGAATATAAGATATTATCGTCTCATGATTCACTCGTGATAAAATCCATGAAGTGATTCAAATGAGCGTGGGTTGAATCCAATACTCGAATCTCATTCCAGGAGCACTCATGAATGTTGTAGCAACTCTTGCTATGTCCAACACCTTAGACATCTACAAACCCAATTCATGACAGTCTTGACTTAATACCTACTTCCAACGTATTATCGACTGTGGCTGATTTGAATAACTTAGTCATTTGGAAAGAATAGCCTAGTTATTCAGGAAGTCAAAACATGCAAAGTGAAACACAAGAGTAATCGAATCCAATATGGTCTCAGAACTTATGAATATAAATAGAACACCTTTTATTTATCACCATATTGATTACACATTATTCATTGTATAATGTTTCGAATTTATCAACTTAATACTTGAATTAAAACAATAGTTGTCCCATGCTCCAATGCATGTACACTATGTTTTCTAAACAATAGTTATGTCATACACCAAGTATGCACACTATGTTTGTCTATGATCCTTACTTTGTGAAATAGACCAATTGAACATGATTCCAATGATGCTCATTTCACAAACTCAAATCCTTACGGTAAATGTAAGAATTCCAAATTCCTACCATTTAGGGAAATCCGTTAGATTCTAAACTTATATGCATTGATCCTCTTGTAATGACTATGCACAAAGTCACAAAGACTTGGCAACAGACATTAGAAAGTATTCCAATGGAGATCAATTCCATGGAAACGAAGTCTCAAATTCAAAGTACATTGCTTTGAACATCCTTCTTGCATTAAGTTTTCTAATCTTACACATATTTAATGAATAACTTCCACCTATGGAAACATTTCCATATTCCCATTTTGACTATCACTTCTGAACAAGAGTTGCCTCTTTTCAGAATATGTCAATATGGTCCTTCCAAAATTAACACTATACTTCCAACTGTCCACGAGCAACCAATCTTTGGTAAACCTTAGATTGTCCTCGACAATTGCTTAATCACTTTAGTCATATCCAATTCTAAACCTTTTCACCTCTTAATGCCCTAGGCATTTGGAAAATTTAGAAAGGATAAATATTATAGCACATGTAATCGATCCTATACCCGAAGCATATGGGACATGATTCATGATGTCTCACATAAAGACATGATCCTAGACCAGTCTTTTGCTACAATATTTTTTTATTTGCCATGTTTTCATAATTTGACTATGAAGAGGGATGCCGTAATCATAATCGAATTTGAGAACGCAATATATATATATATATATATATATATATATATATATATAGAATTCCAACACAAAATTCATATATATATATATATATATATATATATATATATATATATATATATATATATATATATATCCTTGACTAAAGATGATTAAAATCTTAATCTAAGAGTTTAGAATTGAAACGAAGTATAATTTCCTCTCCCTTAATTATAGCAAAACAACTTTTCCCGGTTGAAACTTTTGTTTTCTATAATTAACATTGCTAACTTGCAATTCTTATCATAATTATCATGCTCCCACTAACATGATAATTGTTAGCATAACATTTATGCTCCCACTAGCTTTGACATGTATCCAGAAATCAGCTGGACTTCTAGAAATCAATACTTTATTGACTTTCTTACCAAAGTTCAGATTTCTGATACGAGATGCTTTGATAAGACTTTATCAAAATCATACACCTTTCCTTAGATAGCCCACACGTGTGTCTAAACAATTTTAGAACTATGAAAAGGGATTCCGTAATCATAGTCTCAATTGTTTAGACCTTTTCCATTTCTCACAAGTCCATGTTAGTGTGTCTGTTAACCACACACGCTCCACTAACGACTTTGAAAATGCAAATATCATAATTGCTATCTACTTAAAATCTATTTAGTGAAAGCGTTTCCTCACCATCATTTTCATGAATCGGAGAGAAACCTTATGACACTTAGATTTTATGGTGTATGTGTTCCTATCCATGTGAATTTGTCAAAACCATAATCACAAGACAAGGTTAGTGACAAATTCAAACTCATATGGACTGAACTTGTTCAATCTTAATTTCTTGCCATCTGGTAGCCCAAGGGCCTACCACAACCGAGAACTCATAGAACCCACATGCACATTCAACTTTAAATGGAATGAGCATAAAAACAAGAATATGTCAACATGATAGGTTACAAACCTCAAGTCGTGTGCTAGTGATAAACTATAGGTTTTATTCTTGATTAGTTCTTGAAACTCTTTCAGGATCTTTAAGACTCCCACTGTCCTTTTGACATATAAGACTCTCTTGTCAAGAACCATTCCTTGACAAAACAAATATTCAAGAGATAGTGCGGATTCTTATCAAGATAAACACTTCACACAATTGGCCTTTGTTGGTCTTTGTTTTATCCAAAACATCACAACTTACCAATTTCAAATGCACAAGAGTAGAAAACATTTTACTCTTACATTTGACAAGTGTTATAAACCTTCTTTAAGATATGTCACTCAAGTTACAATCTTGGAGTATGACTCTAATAATTGTTTTGGAACGAAGTATGACTTATCTTCTTGATTTAACCACTTCAACAATTCATGACTCCTTTTCTTAGTCATAAGAATGAACTAAGATGTCCTTAGAGGATGAATTGTGATATGGTTTCATAATCATTAAGATGATCATCAAACATGATACTAAAGTACTCTCCCATCTTTCAGATTCGAGTAACTTTTATCTTTCTGCCTAATTTGATTCTTCTCATCCGTCCTGCCATACACTGAAACTTTTCCAATGTTACATAATTACACTTAAACTCGTAAGTGTAACCATATTTACTAACTTTTAGTAAATCATGACGAATAGCCTTATCGATCTTTGTGGTGGACCTGACCAGCGCACAACTAAGTGTACCCGATCCCCTAATCCTTCTCTTGACTCACATATACATGTGATCAAGGAATTAGCCATAATTTCCCAAAGATGAAAATTCTCATTCCTCATACAACACAAGTTGCATGATTCCAAGTTTCTATCCAACTGAAACTTGGGTGATGAGAATCTTTCCTTATTTGGTAAATTTAGACACTACCACAAATGAAAGAATCAAATCCATTTTCCAATATTGCTATCAATGGAATCATATAAACAACAATTTTTCACAAATGCCATTGTAAGGAGATATAATAAAATAAAACAAAATTTTATTTATTTATAAAATGCGGAAAAAACTTCTTCCTTGCAATGCAACTTTAAATGAAAACTATGCTATTACATATTTCCTAGCAATCTATCATAACTCCTAAGCAGCAGCTCAAAAATCCGATCTTCAAATCATACGATTGAAATCCATCTTCGCGATCAGATTCAACATACTATTCCTTTAAGTTTCCTTCCCTTTGCTTGATCCTGCCATACATCAAAATGTAATCTAGTCACATCATGTATTAAGAATCAACAATTATAAACTTAACAGAGTTAGATAGTGGACTTACCTGAAGCAGAGTCAAACTTTTTGATTCTTCCTTCTCTCAGATCCTTCGGGTAGTTAGGGCAGCTTCGCTTCCAATGTCCCTTCTCTTGACAGTGAAGACATTCAGACTCTTTGGGAATGGTACATGGGACTGTCACAGACTTAATCTTTCTCTTTACCATTTGGTCAACCGGGTTGACCATGGCCAATCCCTTTCCATTGGGAAGAGAAAATTTTTCCGGACTTCCAATGTTACCTTGAGAGGCAGACCTTCCAATCAAATTTGCTTGACCATTACACCAAATCATTGCAGATTCAGCAGCAACAAGCAAATAAGAAAGGTCTATTAGGGTCATGTCGTGATCTGTCACATAGTAGTCTTTAATGAACTCACTATATGACTCAGGAAGTGACTGAAAAACCCAGTCAATAGCCAACTTCCTTGGGACATCGACACCCAACACTCTCAGCCTGTCGATATGTGACTTCATCTTTAAGACGTGAGAACACACATGCCTTCCATCTTCATATTTCATTGCAAGCAGGGCTTGAGTGATCTTGAACTTTTCAAGTCTTCGAGCTTGTGGTCCAGGAAGAATAATTGGATGAGGTGGAGGAAGAGAAGTATAATTTCCATGATCCAATTGCAGGACATCATCTTCATTAGGAAAGCTTGTTCCAAGAGATTTGGGAAGATCATAATTATCTGAACCAGACATCTACAATGGGAGAAATTCAAGTTAGTTGATTTAAGTCCTTAATATAACACCCAATGTGAAATATTAAGGCTAGGACCCAACACAATATTTTATAACTTGGAAGAGGGATACCGTAATCCAAGCTACAAAATATTTGAAGGTAGGTGAATGGCGATTCACCAATTTCCACCATGAAAAACGAAATAAATTATTAGGTTTTTAATTGGCTTTGAAACTCCTAGATCTTTTGAGATTCATTGAACTTTTCAATGGCATGTTTAAATCTCGATTGTGCCCTCTCAAGTTTGTGACTGGGATGCCGAGGATCACAAACAAGGTGTGAATAACCATGCAAATATACTTGGTACTCTTAATTTTTATCACCTAATCGATGTGCCGGTTAACCACATGCGCTCCACCGATCTATGATAAACCTTAAGCACCCTTCGCCAACCTTGTTAAATCCAAGTTAGTGTGCCGGTTAACCACACATGCTCCACTAACGACTTAAGCAAGGTGCAAAGTGTAATTTCATGGGTTAGCACCAAATTCACATTTTACTAAGTAACTAAGACTGGGAATTTATAAAAGGTTTAGTTACTTTATATTTATCATTATACTTATAATGAAAATTATAGTCCTTGTCCTATCCGTTCGGCTAATGACCCTCCACCAGTCAAGGAAGTGGTGGGTGAGAGTGGACACCGATTAAGCTGCCATTTTATAGGCAACAACCTTATACTCCCCTTATAGACCGGCTTCGTGAATGAGGCCTACTAACGGTAAGACTGACTTGCTCTTATATATATATATATATATATATATATATATATATATATATATATATATATATATATTATTATTATTATTAACTTATAATACTATAAAGTATAAGGGTTGAATTTTAACTTTTAAAACTCTATGGTTTGGAATTAAAGTGTGTGTGAGACTTTACAAATTCCAAAACTTGAGGGCAAGTTTTGAACAATTCAAAAAACTTTTTGGATTTTCATAACTTATGAGTTTTAATTAAGGTTTTCAAAAACTTTAATGAAGAGACTCTTGAACATCCATAACTTGAGGACAAGTTATGGAGTCCATAAAACTATTTATGAGAAAGACTCTTCAATTATGTAACTTATGACTCTTTAATGGATCTTTAAAAGAAATGACTTTTGGTAATTCATAACTTGAGGAAAAATTATAGACTCCATTAAAAACATTCAGATCAAGAATTACATCATCAAACAATTTGCAAATAATTCCTATGATCTACTAAAACTCATAAGTATGAACATTCATATCAACAATTTCTAGAATCATATAAACATATATAAAACTTTGAAAATTTGATAATAACCATTGAAAATGGATTAGCATAATCATTACCACATCAAAAACAGGTTTTATAAGTCCACAACAGCTTAGGGTAATGATTCTAGTCCATTTCCAGCAGCAAAAATCGAAAATCCGCACACAGGGCCTCCTACTCGCAGAGTGCAAGAGCCTACTCGACGAGTAGGATGAGTTTATGCTTGGACTCGTCGATTCCCCCCATGGACTCGGCGAGTTCACTGAACAGTGAGAAGAAATTTGACTTTTTCAAGCAGATTGCATCAAGAATAATGAAAAAAAAACAGTCTCTGATACCACTGTTGGGTTTTGAGCATTCTAACACTCCTATGGTGTACATGCAACCCTAAAAACCTTGGATCTATGTTTTCTCTATTATACATGCAAATTTTCAATATTCCAAGGTTTCATCCTAACTAGCATAATATGAAGTATATACAATACAAAAATCTAGTAGAATGACATACCTTTTGATGGAGCTTGTGGTCTTGAACCTTTAAGAGCTTAGTGCCCCAAGTGTTGCACCTCAAATGGTTCACACAACACCAAGAACCCTTGGAATAACTTGAGAATAAGGATACTAGCACCAAAATCGGTTTTGCCCTCGTGTGTACACACACTAGTGCCATTTCATGAACTAGGGACCTCTTTATATAGTGTGGAGGATTAGGGTTACATTCATGTAAACCCTAATACCCATGACCTTTCATTTCCATAGGATCCATGGGTTAAACACTCCATGGACTATCCATGAATGCTTAGCCCAACCTAAATGAACTTGGCCCATTCTATATATAAGAGTCCATATTTAATTAGTTCATTTTTGATCACTAAATTAATTATTGATCAATACTAATTAAATAATATGATTCCATATTAATATATTAGAACTTATAATATATTAATATAAATCATAAGTATCCCTTTTTCTCATTTTGTCTATCCAATTGTTCTGATGCCATGGAACCCAAATGGACCATGCCAAATCGGGTCAAGTACATACCAATTATAGTTATGGACTTAGACACTAATCCAACAATTAACTCTCCATCGGAGAGTGTGGGTTCCGTATTGGCGTGGTGTGTATCACGTTCTAATGGAGGAGGCACACAAATCGAGATTCTCCATTCATCTTGGGGCGACGAAGATGTATAGAGATCTTTGTCCTGATTATTGGTGGCCCTGCATGAAGTAGTATATAGCTTGGTATGTGGAGAGGTGCTTGACTTGCAGAAAAGCTAAGTCCAGGCATCAACGACCTCACAGCAAGATGAAACCGTTAGATATTCCCGTTTAGAAATGGGAGGAGATTACCATGGATTTCATTACGAAGTTGCCTCAGACTGCACGCGGAGTGGGTTCGATCTGGGACATCGTGGATTGATTGACCAAGAGTGCGCATTTTATTTCGATTCATGAGAGTATCTCTGCGAAGAAGTTGGCTGAGGTATACATCAGGGACGTTGTGGCACGATATGAGGTGCCAGTTTTCGTGGTTTCAGACAGGGATGTCCGGTTTACGTCCAGATTTTGGAAGAGATTCCACGGAGAGTTGGGTACTCGTCTGCATTTTAGCACGACCTTCCACCCGCAGACTGACGGTCAGAGCAAGCGGACTATTCAGACCTGGGAGGATATGCTTCGAGCGTGTGTTTTGGATTTCGGTGGGAGTTGGGATACGTGTCTTTCGTTAGGAGAATTTTTGTATAACAACAGTTATCACGCCAGCATTGATCGACCTCCTTTTGAGATGCTTTATGGGAGGAAATGCAGGACCCCGATTTGTTGGGGTGAGGTCGGTCAGCGAGTCGTGGGGAGTACCGAAGTGGTACTCAAGACTACTGAGTTGATTCAACAGGTTCGGATTAGACTCCAAACGGCTCAGAGTCGGCAGAAGAGCTATGCCGACAAGCGCCGATAGATCTAGAGTTTCGGGTTGGGGATATGGTTCTCCTGAAGGTGTCATCTTGGAAAGGTGTCATCCGATTCAGGAAGAGGGGCAAGTTGGGCCCCAGGTACATCGGTCCTTTCATGGTTTTGGCCCAGGTGGGTCGGTTTGCTTATTGCTTAGAACTTCTAGAGGAACTTAGTCAGATCTATAGCACATTCCACATCTCTCAGTTGCAGAAATGTTTAGTGGATGATTCCGCGGTGGTTCCATTGGAGGATATTCAAGTAGATCATCGCTTGAATTATATCGAGAGACCGGTGGCTATTCTTGACAGGATGACAAAAACCTTGAGGAACAAGGTTGTTGAGTTGGTGAAAGTTCAGTGGCAGCATCGCAAGGGTTCAGAATGAACGTGGGAGCTGGAGGACGATATGAGGGATCATTACCCGGAGTTATTTGGGCAGCAGACTTCGAGGACGAAGTCTGATTCAAGTTGGGGAGAATTGTAACATTTGTATTTTGGTAAGTTTCCCTTTTAGACCTTAATGCAAAAACTTCATATTTTGGTCCCCCTAGCTAGTAAGCGGGACATACTCTAGGAATACGCTTAGCGTACTAGCCCTTTCCGGATCGCGTGACTCATCCACGTACGCGGGGCATACGTGGAGTATGCATGGCGTACGCGAGGTAGGGGTAAACTCTAATCTTTAGGGTTTGCACCATGTTTAAACAACTTTTCTTACTCTTGGACACTCTATTGATCAGACTCCATCACCTTATGCCCTAATATCGAAACCCTAAGTGTATTTGGTGAGATTTGAGCTTGAAAGTAAGTTTGTTGGTGATTTGTGGTGAAGAAGAAGAAGAGGAACACTTGGAGGGTGCTTGGGAATAGCTTGATCTTGTAGATCCAGAGTTATCTTCACCTTAACAATCCTTTTGAGGTAAAAACCTCTCACCTTGATGGTTCTTTTTGCTAGATCCATTTTATGGTGTTATTTATGCATTTTTGAGTCTTTTGACTTACAGTTGAGCTTTTGATCTACTCCAGAAGCCATGGATGTTAGATCTTAGCTCCATTAAGGTCCTATGTTCATAAAAATGCAAACTTTATGGAGGATATTGGTCCATGCAAGTATTAAGATCTTTATTAAGCTCCTTTTTTGATATTTGAGTCCCATTAAGCCATGCACGGGTGTAAAGTTGCCAACTTTACATGATAAGTTACCTTATAGAATCAGATCTGAGAGTTTGGCACATTGTCTTAACCGATTAAGTGCTTAATGAAGTGGATTGGTAGTCTGGGGAGTACGTTGGGCTTACCCAGCTGGTACGTTGCACGTACTGACCCTAGACATAGTACACTAAGCGTACGAGCTGAGTACGCCCCACATACTTAGCAGATGGACATTTAGGTTGGGCCTTGGTTTTGGGCCAAGTAAAAAAGGGCAAAATGGTCTTTTACCCTGGGTTCGGGTCAAGTAGCTTAGATTATTGATTATGGGTTGAGATCCAATTATTAATTGGATATTTATTTAATGATATTAGTGCGAGGATTTTTCGGACTAGCAAACTGAGATTTTATCTGAGAGATTCTGCAGCTTGAGGTGAGTTTCCTCACTGTGTTTAGCGGGTCAAAGGCACCAATGTCGTCCCATGGTTTGTTATGTTTAGGATGCTAGATGTCTGCGTGACTCTTGCATATGTTATGTGTTATATGTTTACCGGGCGGGGCTCGATGTTGGGCGGGGCCCGATGACCATTATGTATGCTATTTATCTTTGTGATTATTGCATGTATTATGTGTTTATATGTTTATATGTTCATATGTATACTGGACGAGGCCCGATGACTGACAGATCTGTATACCGAGAGGGGCTCGATGTCAGGCGGTGCCTGATGCCGGGCGGGGCCTGATGTCGAGCGGGGCCCGATGACCGGCGGGGCCCATTATATGTTTATTATGTTTGGTATGTGGTATCTTGGGTAACTCAGTAAGCTTTGTGGTTACAGTTTTCAGTTTATGTTTCAGGTACTTCTGGTTCGAATAAGAAGAGTCGGGGATGATTGCAGTGCACACACCATCTCGTTCCGGTTTAAATATTACTCTGTTGTATTGAGATGTTATTGATACCCTTTGATTCACCATGATTTCTATGATGATGTTTTGGATAATAGTTTTATTAATTTAAAAACGAAAATTTTTTAATCTTTATTTTTGGGACGTTACATAAATAGAAGACTCTATTGGTTCTATGTCGAATTAAAACACTTTGTATATACTCGCAATAATTTTGCTTTCGTTTTGTATCTAAATATAAATAACGTTTTGACATATTATCTTGGATGATTTTCTGTGTAACCTGGAAAATCAAGGTCGATATATATATATATATATATATATATATATATATATATATATATATATATATATATATATATATATATATATATATATATATATATATATATAAATTAAACTTAAACGATTTGTAAGAAATAATCAACATCCTATTTTTATACCAAATTTCTAACATTATTTGAAAGGAATTTATTTTGTTTGTATTTATTTATACTTTAAACATTTAATTTGTATTTTGAACATATAAAATATGATAGCTATAAAAAATTAATGTTTGTAATTATTATATTATTATTTTTTCAGATGCAAGATTTATTATAGAGTATAATATTACTTTCCCACGACAAGAACAATACTAATCTGATACGCATATTAGTATAACTATTTAATTATAAAAATAGAATACTACAAATATATAAAGAAAAGAGAAAAATATATTTTTACTGAAAATGGATATGTTATTATATTTTAATTTATGAGGTAGTTTTATAATTAGAGATGAGTCTGCCGGCACAAGCACGTCTCAACGACGTGAGGGGATGCTGCAATTTTAAAGCTCTTTCATTTAAAGAATAACTATAACTATAATCAAGCAATTAATAAGTCTTGGTTAATAAGATTTCTCTTTTGTCATCATATGTGAGTTAGGTATATTAGAGTATTCCAATAATCAATTCAATTAAATCCAACACAATCATATATTATAAAAAGAGTTACGGTTTTATTGATCACCGAAATCTTAAAATTGTTACTATTTGGTTACTAGAGTTTTAATAATGTTAATTAAGTTATTAAATTTTTATTTTTGTTACCATTTAGCTATTATAACAGATTTGTAGGTCTCTCTATTTATACGGCATACCACGTAGGAAATTCTGCCCCATATTTATGCATATGGTCATGTCTTTTTAAAAATATCTTCAAAAAGTATAATAATTATTATGTTTTTTCATTCCATGATCAAGTTATTGTCTCTAAATTCCTCCATGGGCAAGAAAATTCATATCAATAGTAAACCCAAATAATCATCACTACCACGATAACACATCATTGTTCCAGTTTCCTCCATTACTAAGATTTTTTTTTTTTAATTTTTTTTTCATTTTCTAATCAAGTCATTGTTAAAGATTCAATTTTCATGTATGTGTATGTGTTCACAAAACGATTTCTAAAATCTAAGTTCTAGAGTTCATGTATGAGTTATGAATACACAGATACAACAAAAACCAGAGATATGAAAAACCCGAGATCTGGATTTTGAAATCAAGTCTGAACACACAAACACAACAAATTTTACCTCGTGAAATCGTTTGAATTTCGAGATATGGGTTTGGAAAAATCCAAGATTTGGAAAAATCATTTCATGTCCTTGAGTTCATCAGGGATATGAAAATTGTAAGGTCGAACCTTATAATTTGATGTGTAAAACCTATTTCACGCTGATCATCTCTCAACGTCAAACACATTGCCCGATCTTCATCAATGCCATTGTGAAAGTCTTACTTGTGCACTATGGTTTTCAGATCTGCAATCTCAGTGATTAGGATCTTCTCTATGTATAGTTTGTTTTGAATCCCTGATATGTTGGGATTTCCATCGATAGTTTATACTTCTAGTATATATAGTTGTTTTAGGGTTTATTGTAAAACAAGACTTTGTGCATCTATCTCTTTGTGAGAGAAAAAGTTCTTAGTGAAAACCTTAATCGAAATTAGTTTTCGATTAAGACTTTGTGAAAACCTTCTTGTTCTTTCGTTTAATTCATTGCTTATTGTTAACCCTAGTAATCCTACAACTTGTATCAGAGCATGTTCTTTAGAATTTCGATGGTATCAAAGGAAACTGTTCAATATTATTGATTGCTTTTTTTAACCCAAAGTAAGAAAACAAGAGTTTAAATAAGGATAGCTAAACAACCAATCCTAAGTAAAAGGAAAAGATAACAACATATTAATTAAACATCTATGCTATCTAATACTCCCCCTCAAGATGGAGCATGTAGATCAATAATGCCCATCTTGCCAAGTAGATACTGAAGTTGATTGGCACCAAGAGCTTTGGTAAATAAATCAGCCACTTGCATTTTAGTATCTATCTTCATTAACACGGCTTCTCGAGAAGCAACTCATTCTCGAACAAAAAAACAATCCATTTCTACGTACTTTGTCCTCTTGTGGAAAACGGGATTATTCGCAATATGACGTGCCGCTTGGTTGTCACAAAACAATATGGTTGGTGTGTTTATGACAACTTGGAGATCTTCGAGGAGCCAACAAACCCACAAAACTCCACTAATTGTTAAGGCTATAGCGCGGTACTCAGCTTCGGCGGAAGATTGAGAGACCAAATATTATTTTTTAGTTTTCCAAGAAATGGGAGCACCTCCAAGTAAGATCAATTAGCTTGTTTGTGAACACCTCGTGTATGGACATCCAAGCCAATCAGAGTCACAAAAAGCAATTAAGATAGATTCTCCAGTTTGTGGTAAAAGAATTCATTGGCCTGTGGTTCCCTTTAAGTATCTGAGGACACGAGTTACCCCTTACATATGACTTTGACGAGGATCAGAGACAAACTGACTCAATAAATTAACAACATAAGTAACATCAGGATGAGTAGCTTGAAGATAAAGGAGCCAACCAATGAGTCTTCGATATTTGCTAGCATCAACCGGAGCTTCATCTTCTCGTCGATCTAGCTTCAAGTTTTGTTCAATGGGAAACGAACTTGGCTTGAAACCTAACATTCCACTATCTTCGAGAATGTCTAAGATGTACTTTCGCTGACTCATAACCAAGCCACTTGAAGTTTTGGCAACTTCTATCCCAAGGAAATATTTTAATTGCCCAAGATCTTTAATGCTAAAAGCTTTGTCGATTTGACATTTTATTTGTTGAATCCAATCAAGATTGCCACCAACTATAATGACATCGTCAACATAAATCAAGATAGAAGTGTAACTGTCATCCTGATCTTGCAAAAACAGCGAATGATCAACATTCGATTGACAAAAGTTAATGCCCAAAAGAAATTTTGTCAACTTGTGGTACTAGTTCTGAGAATCTTGTTTTAGACCATAAAGAGACTTTCGTAGGCGAAATACACGAGTGTCATTTTCCTTAGAAAAAACTTGGGGAAGCTTCATATACACTTCTTCATCAAGGTCTCCATTCAAGAAGACATTGTTGACATCAAGCTGTTGTATGAACCAGTTCTTTTTGGCAGTAACAACCAACAAAGTACACATGGTGACTAACTTTGCATCAGGAGAAAAAGTGTCATGATAATCAATGCCTTCCATCTGAGTGAACCCTTTTGCAACTAATCGAGCTTTGAACCGTTCCACCTCGCCAGTTGGTTTATATTTTATCTTATAAACCCATTTCGATTCAATAGCCTGTTTTCCCTTTGGAAGATCAGTGAGAGTCCACGTTCCATTGCTCTCAAGAGCACGAATTTCTTGTTGCATTACTTGCCTCCAACGTTCATCTTGTGAAGCCTTTTTAAAGGTTTTTGGCTCATTATTTGAAGTAATGGCCGACAGGTAAGTTTTATGACTTTCTGAAAAACTTTTATAAGAGACAAAGTTAGAAACAGGATGTACCGTAGAGGCTGCTTGATTGGAGTCGGGCTGTTGGTGATTGATTGAAGGGGAAGCTTGATAAAATAGTCTTCGAATCTTTGCGGTTGAGACTTAGTCCTGGTACTCCTTGAATTATTTTCCACTTCTGTCTCATCATCTTGCGTCTGTTCGCTCGTAAAATCAGTGAACTCAAATTGTGGGTCTGTCTTGGTGTTATTATGCAACGTGTCTTCTTGATGATCTTTGTTTTGAGGATTAACGAGATCATCCTGATCGTTGTGTGTCGGCTCTTCAGCGGAAGCATGCTCTAGTGATTGGCTGGTGGTATGTTTTTCACAACATACATTGTCATGATATTTAGTTGGCTCATCGTGTTGTAGTGTTTAACCTTATTACCTTTGAGTGGGAAAATGTCTTCATAAAAGAGAACATCCGTACTAATGACAATTTTCTTGGTT
Source organism: Lactuca virosa (assembly GCF_052849685.1). Lineage (NCBI taxonomy): Eukaryota > Viridiplantae > Streptophyta > Magnoliopsida > Asterales > Asteraceae > Lactuca > Lactuca virosa. Next base: position 99,936,747 of record NC_136433.1, on the reverse strand, counting down.
TCAACATCATAAATTTTGTACCCTTTGGTTCCTTGTGGGTAACCTAAGAAGAAGACACCGGGCTTTCCTTTCTTTTCGAATTTGTCTACCTTTGTATCAGTATTTTATAGTACACAAGACAACCAAAAACCTTCATACGATCATATTTAGGTTCTGGTTCCAAATGATTTCATAAGGGGTCTTATTTTTTATGACTTTAGAAGGGAGATGGTTGATAATGTAAGCAGCCGTTAAAATACATTCTCCCCAAAATATTTTTGGGAGATTTGCCTCAAAACTAATTGCTCGAGCAGTCTCAAGTAAATGTTTGTGTTTTCTTTCCATGACACCGTTTTGTTGCAGTGTGTGTGTGGACAAGTTTTTTCCAATAAAATCCCTTCTTCTTTATAAAATTGTAGCATAAAGTTGGAGGTGAATTCTCCACCATTATCACACCTAATTCTTTTTATATGTTTCTCAAAATGCATTATCATTTATTGAAATCAACAAGACACTTGCTAGCATCACTTTTATGTTCGATAAGAAAAACCCACACAACCTTACTAAAATCATCAACTATGGTAAGGAAATAATTAGCTTTTGTGTAGGATGGTATAAAATACCCATCCCATATATCACAATGCACCAAATCAAAAATTCATTTTGTTTTAATAAAACTAATAGGAAAAGGTGTTCGGGTAAGTTTAGCTTTGGTACAAGAATCACAAACTTCACTACTAAAGCTAATGGAAATGTTTTTAACTAACTCAATCTTAGAAAGCTTTTCCTTTGAGGCGCGACCCAATATTTTGTGCCAAATATCTGTGACAACAACCATGGACTTCCTTTCCTTGGTCATCCCCATTCGATACAATCCACCATCACATCTATCCGCACCAATCAAGCTCCTCGTTTGTAACCCCTGCATGACACAAAAATCAGGAAAGAATGTTACTGCACATTGGAGGTCTTTACTTATGCGACTAATAGAAATAAGGTTGCATTTGAAATGTGGGACACATAAAACACCATTCACTTTTACTCCCCCCAGGAGAGTACAATATCTTTTTCCTTCAACATGAATAGATTCGCCATTGTGTATAACAACCAGAGACTCAAAAAATGTTGTTTTCTTGTTCTTCATAAGGTCAAGTAAATAGGTTATGTGTTTGGTACAACATGAGTCAATGATCCAATCACCTTTATTGCTTTCTTTACCTGGCATGTTGGAAACACGTTCTGTTACCCCGTCACTATTTGTGACAGAGAATTGTTTCACAAATAGCTGGTATTGTTCGTTGGTTAGTTCTTGTATGTGACTAAAACTAGGCTCAGTGCAGGTAGCCGTCTTTGATTTCCCTTTTTCTTTCTTCCCGAGCCAACATTATGGGTATCCTACTAGCTTGAAACATCCCTCCTTCTTATGACCATTCTTTCTAAAAAAAAGTGCAAATTTCATTCTCTTTTGTCTCTCTGTTATCTTTTACATTCTTTTAAAAGTTTCTTTGGACATTAGGATTTCCATATCTTCTTTGGAACGTCTTGAACGCAACAGACTCTGGTTGATTTCGTTTGTCACTTGAGATCATCCTCTGTCTTTCGTCTTCTGCCACCAGGTGATAAGCAATGCCCAAATTGGGAGTAGGTTTGGTTGCTAAAATCCAGGTCTTAATAACATTGAAGTCGGGGTCTAAATCCATGAGGAACTAGTACATTCGTTCTTTCTCCTGAAACTTGTTTAATCTTTTTCCAATGTCACAGGAACAATCTTCGCATGAGCATTGAGGGAAGGGCTGAACAAATGAGATTTCATCCCATAACGATATGATATTTGTGATGGGTTTTATGCATAAGAACAATCCTATGTGCTCATACAAACCCTAATGCTTGGATCTAGGTTTCTCTATTGTACATGCAATGAATCCAAGACTTACAAACCCTAATCTAGCATACATAATTTCGAAATTAACATATAACATCAGATCTAGATGGTTACCTCTTCAATGGAAGCTTGAATCTTCTTTCTTGGAGCTTAGAGTCACAATTGTAACTCCTCTAATGGCTTACAAACACCACAAGCAAGAAGGCAACTATGAGAGAGGAGGGAGGATGCTTAATTTCGGCCTAGGGTTTCTCTTGGGAAGCAAGTGGCCGAAAATTGAAGGCTAGGGGTCTTATTTATACTGTAGGCTGCTAGGGTTTCAGTCTAAACCCTAATGGACAACTTAGTCACCAAGCAGCCCAAGGAACCTTCTGGAACAAAGCCTTGGACGAAAATATGATGATCCTTCATCATAATTTCGTTCCCCCTTAGTCCATTAGGTTTCCCAGCCCAAAACTCAACTATCACACATTTGACAGTTTATGCCCCTTTATTTAATTAATCTCTTTTAGTCACCAAATTAATTCCTAATTAATTTATGACTAATAATAATTAAATAAATATGATTTCTCCTTTAATATATTATTCTTATAATATATTAATAAACCATAATATCCTCTCTCTTTCCTTAAATTACCTTGTCAAGTTGCTTTGGTGAAGGCAACCCAAAAGGACCATGCATAACCGGGTCAAGTACATACCAAATATAGTTACGGGCTTAGACACTAATCCAACAGTCTCCCACTTGGATAAGTCTAGTAACTATATCTCACATATGACTTCAGAATCCGGTTAGCAATCGTAGCTCTTATACGCTTCTGTCAACTCTGATCAAAATCTTGTCCTTCAGATAAGGGATCGTATAATCCTATGTTCTAGATATCATGTTGACAATACTTGTTGTCCAGCATTTTGTTTCTCGATCTCTGATTTATTCAACATAGAATTTAGTTGAACACATCAACTTCATTTTGACCGGGCCCGGCACATAAGTCAAACTAAATCATCGAGTGGCCAAGATATCGCTTTTATTCTCTTAGAATAAAAGGTACAGAAAAGCTTCGACTTATATGCTTTTATCATTTACTAGCTAAGTCACACACAATAATGCGTTTTATAACATCAAGTTACTGATGCGTTTTCGCATTATCAATGTATAATCAACTAGCAAACAACAACCATATCTCTAGGTTTAAAGAGTATATGATATTATCATTTTGCGATCACTTGTGATAACTTTCACGAAGTGATACTAGCAAGTGCAGGTTTATTCCAATGCTCAAAACATATTTCATAAGCACTCATAAACTTTGTAGCAAACCTTTGCTATGTCTAAAACCTTTTAGACAATCTACAAACAAATTCATGACAATCTTCTTTCATATCTACTTCCAACATATGAGCGATTGTGGATCGTTCGAACAATCTTATTATTCAGGAAGTCAAAACATGCAAAATCGAAACAACAGATAAATAATCAACACAAGGACTGGTCAATTGGTTCGTCCAGATTTATTAGTGTACTATCACTAATAAACGTATCCCCGTCAGTAGTAATATGGAAACCATAAAACTGGGGTGGAACAATAACTCTACTCGAACGTCTAAGAGGTAAGGACTGGTCAATTGGTTCAACAGGAGTTTCCTCCTCAGGTTGAACGCCAGTGTCAGAGGTTCCTTCATCTCCTCACTCTTGAAGCTCTTCAAGGTCAATCTGACTCCCACTGTCTCCTTGACTTATGAGTTCTCTTTCTCTGAAAACCCCTCTCCTAGCAACAAAGACAACATTATCACTTGGTCTATAGAAGAGATAGCCAAAAGACTTCTGTGGATAGCCGATGAAATAACACTTCTCACTACGAGGTTCTAGCTTGTCATGAGTCTCTCGTCTTACGAAAGCTTCACAACCCCAAACCTTGATATACGCTAACGAGGGAGCTTTCCCTGTCCACATCTCGTGATGTGTTTTGGCAACCTTCTTGGTGGGAACTAAGTTAAGGATATGGGCGGCAGTCTCTAAGGCATACCCCCAGAATGAGATTGGTAACGAAGCACGACTCATCATAGAACGAACCATGTCCAACAAGGTTCGATTACGTCTCTCAGCCACACCATTCAATTGTGGCGTTCTAGGAGGCGTCAATTGCGAAACTATTCCGCATTATTTTAGATAGTCGTGAAACTCAAGACTTAGGTACTCTCCCCCTCGATCAGATCGAAGCATCTTGATTTTCCTGCCCAACTGATTCTCTACTTCATTCTTAAACTCTTTGAACTTTTCAAAGGTTTCTGACTTTTGCTTGATTAAGTAGATATATCCATATCTGCTATAATCATCTGTAAAAGTCACGTAGAAGCGACAAGCGTCCCTTGTGGTGGATCTAAAGGGTCCACATACATCAGTATGTATGAGATCCAATACACCCTCACCCCTTTCACATGTACCAGTAAAGGGTGACTTGGTCATCTTCCCAAGTAAACAAGATTCACACACGTCATCGTCCCTAAGGTCGAATGACTCCAAGACTCCATCCTTTTGGAGTTGGGCTATGCGTTTCTTGTTAACATGGCCAAGGCGACAATGCCACAAGCATGATTTGTCCAAACTATTGGATGAATCAATATTCAAGACATCATTTCCTAAATTATCTACAATCAACACAGATTCATAAATCCCATTACAAGGTAATGCATTGAAATAAAAAAACACCATTCAAATAAACATTAATAGAACCATTGCTATTATCAAATGAATATCTGAAACCTTTTCTATATAATCCATGAAAAGAAATGATGTTCCTTGCCATATCTGGCGAATAGCAACAATTATTTAAATCTAGTCCTAACCCATTACTCAACACTAAATAATAAACTCCGATCTTGGTTACTGGTGACGACTTCTTGTTTCCCATGACCAAGTTTATTCTCCCATGCTCCACTTCCCTACTTTTTCTTAGCCCCTGCAAATCAGAACAAATGTGGAAACTACATCCAGTATCAAGGACCCATGAAGTAGCAAGTGATGAGTTATTAGATTTAATTGAATACATACCTGTAAAGGTGGGCTTTATCTTCCCATCCTTAATATCTTGCAGATATTTAGGGCAACTTCGTTTCCAGTGGCCCTTCTGGTGGCAGTAGAAGCACTCTGCTTCCTTGGGGTCAGAAGAGGGCTTAACAGAACCTGCTTTGGTCCCACTAGAAGAGGAACCATCTTGGGTCTTACCCTTTTGGTGGCTCTTAGAAGGAGCCTTCCTCTTTTTACCCTTTCCTTGGCCAATTGCCAACACAGGAGCAGCTACAGTAGAGGATGATGCAATAGATTTGTCCTTGAGGTTGCTCTCAGCAGTCCTCAGGAGCCCTTGAAGTTTACTCAGGGTGACCTCTTCCTTGTTCATATGGTAGGTCATTCTGAACTGGTTGTAGCAGGAAAGCAAGGAGTGGAGGATGATGTCGATAGCCAAATCCTCATCAAACTTAACATTAAGTTTGAGAAGACGATCAACATACCTTTGCATCCTTTACAAATGAGCAGTTAGGGATTCTCCACTCCCCATCCTAGCGGTGATCATGTTGGTAATGATCTCATAGCGCTCTTGCCTCGCGCTTTGGTGGTACCTGTCCAGCAAATCTTGATGCATCTCATATGGATACATGTCCTCATAGGACTTTTGGAGGTCGAGGTTCATGGTGGCCAGCATGATGCAATGAACTTTTGTAGCATCACGCTCGTGGGCCTCAAAGGCGGCCATCTCTTCAGGAGTAGCAACTTCTGGGTTGATATTTTCTAGTTTCTCATCGAGGACATATTCTTTGTCCTCGTAGCGAGTTATCATGCGAATGTATCTCATCCACTCGTTGAAATTCGACCCATCAAATGTCACCTTTTGACATAGGTTCATCAGCGAGAATGACCCAGCAGCGTTGTTGTTTGCGTTTGCGTTAGACATCTGAAATAGAAAGGAACAAAGTTTGATTAGAAATGAATCCCCAATTAAACACCCAAATGAGAAATTAGGGCTAGGATCCAACAACATTATTTACAACTTAGAAAAGGGATGCCGTAATCTAAAAGTAAATAATTTGAAGGTAAGTGAATGACGATTCACTAATTTTCACCATGAAAAACGAAAAGAGATTAAGTTTTAAATGTATTTGAAAATTCCTAGATTTCTTTTGAGATTCATTGAACATTTCAATGGCATGTTTAAATCTCGATATGCACTTCAAATTTACGACTGGGATACCGAGGATCGCAAACAAGTTGTGAATAACCATGCGAATCGACATGGTGCACTCAATGTCTCTATCGCCTAATCAATGTGCCGGTTAGCCACACACGCTCCATTGATCTATGATAAACATCGAGCCATCCTTCGCCACCAATGTCAATCCCAAATTAGTGTGCCGGTTAGCCACGCACGCTCCACTAACGTTTGACAAGGGTACGAAGTATAATTCCATGGAATAACATCATTTTCACATTTTACCCTAAAGTAACTAGGATGGGAATTTGAAAAACATTGTAGTTAGTTTGCAATATTCATTATACTTATAATGAGGAATTAAGTGCCCTATCATATCTGTTCGGCTAACGACCCTCCACCAGTCAAGCAAGCGGTGAGTGTGAGTGTACACCCATTAAGCGCCATTTTATAGGCAGCAACCTTATACCCACCTTATAGACTGGCTTCGTGAATGAGGCCTACTAGCGATAAGACTAGCTTATTCTTATACATATATATATTTATTAATCTTGTAATAATATAATAGTATAGTGTTGAATTTTAAACTTGTAAAATTCTAAGGGTTTGAAATTTAAATCATTTAAAATTAAACTTTTAATCACAAAATTTAAATTTCAAAACTTGAGGACAAGTTTTGAACTTTTCAAAACACAAGGGATCAAATAACAAATAATATAAATCAAACAATTAATTTAGTGATTATCTATATTTGACCTAATTCAATTTCTTGCAAGATAAGTTATCCAATTAATTCAAATAATCAATTTTAATCATATAAGGAATTTATTATCTAATCAATTGACAAATATCTTTTGTTTTTGGCAAGGATAGTCTCACAAAATCATCAAAATTCGAATTTTATCAGTAAAAACAGATTAGGTAACTATTCCATAGCAAAAACAGCAAGAAATCCCGATATTGCCTCTGTCTGACGATCCGACTCGCCGAGTCACTCATGGACTCGCCGAGTTGGGCTGACTCGCCGAGTCCAGTCGAATAGAAGTTAGAAAAACGATTTTCAGCATGTTAAACACACAAAGCATCCATACAACAGAAACCAATCAAGGCTATGATACCACAGATGGGTTTTATGCATAAGAACAATCCTATGTGCTCATACAAACCCTAATGCTTGGATCTACGTTTCTCTATTGTACATGCAATGAATCCAAGACTTACAAACCCTAATCTAGCATACATAATTTCGAAATTAACATATAACATCAGATCTAGATGTTTACCTCTTCAATGGAAGCTTGAATCTTCTTTCTTGGAGCTTAGAGTCATAATTGTAACTCCTCTAATGGCTTACAAACACCACAAGCAAGAAGGCAACTATGAGAGAGGATTGAGGATGCTTAATTTTGGCCTAGGGTTTCTATTGGGAAGCAAGTGGCCGAAAATTGAAGGCTAGGGGTCTTATTTATACTGTAGGCTGCTAGGGTTTCAGTCTAAACCCTAATGGACAGCTTAGTCACCAAGCAGCCCAAGGAACCTTCTGGAACAAAGCCTTGGACGAAAATATGATGATCCTTCATCATAATTTCGTTCCCCCTTAGTCCATTAGGTTTCCCAGCCCAAAACTCAACTATCACACATTTGACAGTTTATGCCCCTTTATTTAATTAATCTCTTTTAGTCACCAAATTAATTCTTAATTAATTTATGACTAATAATAATTAAATAAATATGATTTCTCCTTTAATATATTATTCTTATAATATATTAATAAACCATAATATCCTCTCTCTTTCCTTAAATTACCTTGTCAAGTTGCTTTGGTGAAGGCAACCCAAAAGGACCATGCATAACCGGGTCAAGTACATACCAAATATAGTTACGGGCTTAGACACTAATCCAACAATTTGTGAAGTATGTTGATATTGAGGCTCTGTCTTGTCTGATGGCTGCAATTTTTTGTTTCAGTTCATACACTCTAGGTGAACTTTCCTTGCCAAATCTCTTTAGTAAATTTGACCATATCTAAGATGCGGTGCTTGCATACCTTACACTGTTGCAAATGTTATTCTACATGGCTGTGGTAAGCCACCCCTTTAGCATTGCATCACAACACATCTATGGCATGTAGTTCGAAGATCCCTTCTCAGGTTTCTTGATGGTCCCATCGATAAACTCAAACTTATTCTTGGCAAAGAGAAAGCTTTCCATCTCTTGTGACCAATCGACACAATTGGTGTCAGTGAGAACTTCGTTCAGATGGAGTTATTTAGGGAAATCAGATGGATGAATATAGTAGGGAGAACTATGATCGATCGATGCACCCGAACTCTCCCCTATATTGGTCTTGTCTTTTGGTTCGCCACTTCCTGTCATTCTTCAAGATCGATGAAAGGATATTCGAATCATAGATTTGAAACTTGTTCCAATACCATCTAGAATTCTGATGGTATTAAAGGAAATCGTTCAATATTATTTATTGCCTTTTTTAACCCAAAGCAAGAAAACAAGAGTTTAAATAAGGATAGTTAAACAACCAATCCTAAGTAAAAGGAAAAGATAACATCTTATCAATTAAATACCTATGCCATCTAATAGGTTCTTTGATAACTTCAAGCGATGTCTACCTCTATAGTTTTTCAAAACCAACCTCTAGATCTACGTCCTTAAATAAGATCCCTCTTTTGATGAGAGAAACTTTTCAATGTGGAAGAACAAGGCTATGGTTATCTTTGAAACCATGGATTATCATATGTTGGACGTCATTGAAAATGATCCTTTTGTTCCAACCTTTACCAAGGTCAAAGATGAAGTTGTCGGTGAACCAAAAAGAACTCATGCACATGCATATAATGAAGATGACAAGAAGTCGCTTAGTCTTGATGTTCGTGCTCAGGCTGCCAATGGCAATGCATTGCCATATGAAATCTACCACCTGGTTAAAAATTGTTTATCCACAAAAGAGATGATGGATACGCTGACTGTTGCTTATAAAGTCGTTGTTGAGGTTAAGGCCACTCAAGAAAAATAGCATGAATCGAAAGTATGAACATTTTTTTGCGTATAAGAATGAAACTCTTACTTAAACCTTTAATCACTTTAATTGTCTTATTAATGATATGAGAAGGTTCAACATTTTAAAGCATGAAACTGTTCTTGTGCTAAAGTTCTTATATTCATTAGATGACAAGTGAGAACATCATGTTGATGTTCTCAAGAATAGTGAAACAATCAAGACTATGGATCTACAAAGCTTGTTTGGAAATCTGGTTAACCATGAAGAAACTAAGATCCTTTTCCAAGGAGATCATGAAGGACAACTTCAAGGATAAATCATTTGTCCTAATTTTAAAAGGATCAAGCCCTGCTCATGATAGTGATAATGAAAATAATGATTCTGATGATGAGTATTATACACAACTTGCTTCAAGGGATGCTTTGATTGTGAAGGATTTTGGAAAGGTTGAAGAGGTAAAGAAGTTTAGTGGACCGAGGAAGCCCAGGTTTAGTTCATCAACATCAAGAACGTTTGACGTTGATATTTCGAGGAGAGTTGTCACTAAGAAGAAATATGACGACAAATGTTTCAATTGTGGATGTGTTGATCATTTGCAAGGGATTGCAAGCTAAAGACAAATGAATCAAAGGAAGAGTCTTATGAGCTCAAGTACAAAAGACTGGCTGCGTCTCTTAAAAAACAAAACCTAGATTCTAAAGGTCTTTTGGCTGAAGAGGAATGGGTTGAAGAAGAGGAGTCTTATGATGAATATGTCAAGGGAAAGGATTTGGCAACCATTGATCTGTCATTCACTAAAGAATCAAACAACAACACCGGTACCTTCGAAGCTGACATGTCTAAAGCTGCCAAATATTCCATGGCTTATAATTAGGACTCCTCATCCTTGTATCATGTTAAAAGCTTTGCTACTTACTCTAACAGTGAAAAGTTAACCATGTTTGAATATTTGCATCTTTATCTCTCTAAATCTAATCAGGAGAAGTTGGAACTTAAAGATAATGTTAAATCATTAAACACTAATTTATCACTCAGTGAGAAGTCTCTCTCCATGATGAGTTTGAAATTCAGAGAAGCGTCCCGTACAAATCACGAACTTATCAGTGAAAAAGACGTTGCTCAAAAGATTTATGGAAATTATCAAAGAAGAATTGATAAATGGGCTCATTCTCACACTAAAACTACCGAAATAATAAATGATCAAATTCCTCATCAGTGTGAAAAGATAATCGGTGATAAAATCCAAGACGTTGTTGACATGTTTGAACAAATTGAAATTGAACCTTGTTTTCCATCTATAAAGGAGTTTTTTCAAGAATATAAAGAAAATTTTATTAGCAGTGGTTTCGTGAATTGCTAACATCTAATAGACAAACATTGTGTTATTAACATTGATGGTCTCACTACTTGTGTTACTCTCTTAACTACGATTGATCCTTCAGTCCACCCCCTGACCGCGAGTATGTGAGCCCTAATATTCCCATTTTGATTTTTTTCTTATATCTAATGGTGAAATTCATGTTGTTAATAATGCTCTTCTTGAATTCTCTGAATGTATGACCAATGATTGTGACACTGAATCCAACTTAGTGCCTTTCGACACTGATGACTCTAATTGTTCTTCGTGAGGGTGTTATGTCACTGGTACCTCGTCTTGTAGCACTGATAGTAATTATTTTTTTCTAGAATAAAACAAAGAGTTTTTCAAGAAAAATAACGTTCTTCAAAAATTTTGAAAAATAAGCCTAAATCTCGTAAGCATCTTTTTGAAAAGAAAATTGTTGGTATTAGGAAGTATTATAGATATGGTGACCCTTCTCATAAAGTGAGTAAGTGTACTTTCGAAGAAGGCTAAAAAATAGTTGATAATATTCTGATCAGAAATAAAAAAGGGATCAAAAGGGATAATTCTTTAAATTGTCTCTCTGCTGAATGCTATGAAATTTTTTAATACTGCAAAATCTTCCATTATCAAACCCATTGTAAAATGGGTTCATAAAGTGGTCTAATTGTTTATAAGTATTATGACAGGATCTAAGTGTCCCCTAAAAGATAATGTTAAGGAATATGGCCATGTAGTCACCCATGGAGACAATGGAAAAACGCTTATTGTCACTGGAAGGATGGTTTGATGTTGTGCGTGACTCTACTTCATGTCAAGTCACTGGTATTTTTTTTCTTTCTTAATAAACGAAATTTAATGACTCACTAGTGAATTGGGCATTCGCTAAATGCTCTAAGGTTTTCATCTTTTAATTTTTCAGTATATCGCATTTTGTGTGTTTGCTTAAAGACAATCTTCTATGCTTTCATCTCTATTCTTTGATTTTTCTTTTAATTTTATAAATAAAAAAAATTACAAACACAAAACTCAAAACAAGTTTTCTTTCATTAATTTTTCTTGCATATTACATAGTTTATTGCAGTCTCCACCAATAATCGTGTGGAACACTGCTCCACTCTTGATGCACTCGAATATCCTTATGATCGAAAAAACCAAAGTAATTGGTTGCATCATAATGAACCACACAAATGCTTCCCAATTTCTGAACAAGCCTTCATAACCACAATTCATTGTTATATCTTGTCTCAACCACATCTCTTTCTATTAAGTTAACCATTACTTCTGGAGGGCATGGCCCTAGCTGATCTAGATACACCACATGCTACAAAATCATCCCATTCGTGTTCATAAGGTTATCAAAAGTAACCACATACCTTTCATTTTCACAATTCTTGGCTTACGTACGGCTAACTACTAATTAGGTATGTGTTCAGTAAGTCGTTAACTCATTTGAATCCTTACCACATTTCACAAAACCCTTTCATGGTTCCACCGAGTTCGAGTATCTATCATATGTTTATAATAGTGCGGGCCCTATACCATTATACCCACATCATACATATCGACCTTGACTTCACCACTTAGAAGATTTTGATCCATTTGTTTAGATTATCCATACACTAGTTTTACTTCCATTACTCGCTTTAGAATCACTCCATGTAGTATTACACAAATTCATCTAACTTATCTAGAGCTTCATAAACATCTAGCATGGCATTTCCTTAATATCACTTGTTGCACAAGGTTCTAACTAACTTAAGGCATAGCAAGCCCATGTATATTTCTCACTTTCCATAACCAAAGTCTAAGCCTAGGAGTGGAATGATCTAATCCTAATTCGCTTAAACTATGGCTCTGATACCAAACTGTAACACCCTAAATTTTTCAAAGTTTAAAATGCTATGGTTATAAAATCATTTCGGGGATTAACCCGCATTTAACGAAAACTCGGTCCCACGAAAACATTTACAATTAAAACATTGGGTGCTACCATTAAGCATCATACAAACCATAGAAAGCACACATGAATTACATCAATACTATTAATAAGGAACTTAACAAGCTCGACTCCATTCACTATCTCTTAACTTCTAACTTCCATATATCATCTTTTCTCCTTGAGTGTAACCTGAGATACATGGCATTAAAAAGACATACGTAGGACAATAATGTCTCGTGAGATACATGGGTTTGTAACCCAAACATTTATCCAATTTCTTTCAAAAACATTTCGTTAAGCAAACATATTTCAAATGGAATTTTTCCACATTCCATTCCTTTTATGTCTCGCGTTATACGTGGGTTTATGACCCAAAACATGTATCACAATTTATCAGAACATTTAAGAGTATGAGACATGTTCCAAAATAACTGTTTACCACATATTTCATTCCCTTCTAGCATTAAGGGCTAATTATGGTATCAAAATATTTCCATTTTAATACTTAAGATCTTTGTCTAATAAATGAACCACTCTTAAGTCTAGACCATGGTGGAAAGAACAAAATCAGTCCACCAAGGCATTATTTATATAAGGATCTCTACTTCATGAAGGGAAAGTATCATCCCAGTAGATTCCTCTAGGCCACTCATGAGGCATCAGAGTTTGGACAATTAATTTGTGTCTTCATTACTTTCTTTTTGGCTTTCACATTCAAACATTATCAATACTCATGTCATATTTCATAGATAACATAAACTAATGGAAAGATATACTTTGAGAAGACACATTTCACATATCAAAACATCTATCATTTTCATTATAAAAATATCATTTAGCCATGTACCCTAAAGTGGAAAATGCCTACACGTACTCGCCTCAATCACAATAAGGTTAGCTAGTCCTCTTCTAATTTCGTTCCTTAGAGAAACACTCTAACAAACCACCCATATAACATGTATACAAGTCAATAAATGACCAAAATACCCTCATAGGTTCCATTGCTTCCACTCATTCCTTATGTAAAAATATGAATGTAGGTGAAAACTGTGCGTAAATTTGAGTCTGTATGCAAAAGTTATGAGGAAACTACTAAAGTTCTGATTTTGGTCGAGCTGAGCATTCTGACCCCTGAGCACTGTTGTACGGGTCGCACCCCTGACCACGTGGGTTGCGTCCCAAGGCAACCCAAACGCACCTAAAAGCTCACTTTTTGAGGCTTAAACTTGCTTGGATGGTTTTGGTCTTTTAGGTAACCAATTGTAACACCTTTAAAGGTTACCAAACACTATTAGAAGACATTTTATTATGTCAAACATTTAACTTAATTCATTAAGTCCATACTTTACAAGATAAAGCTCATAATGCTCCAAATTACACAATTAGAAGGATTCAGATATTAAGTTTCTCACCCTTGCATTCCAACCATTGTGACTTATTACAAAGTCATCCAAAAATCGTTGGATGTTGTCAAGTGTTTAGCATTACACAAATCTCATGTTAAGTCCTTAATGGGGTTATGGAATGTCCAATTCCATTCCAACTTTCCCATTTTGCTCTTATGAGCACAAACTCCATGGATTCATCTAATAAGCAATCAAAAATTAGTATTTTGCATTCAAATCATTCTAATAACATCTATTCATGGTCATGAACTTCATTTGCTCAACAAATATACCATAATACAAAAAATCCATTGGTGCCATCATATTTTACCATTTCATATTCAACTATATGATTCTCTCATAATCAATGGTCTTTTTGCATCCTTATTGGATTCCTTGCATAAAAAGTCCATTTAGGTCATAGAATCTAATAAAGGAGATGTTCATCATCCTTATAATCCAACTCGTGCTTTCAAGGTTTCATGCTTCTTAATTCGTTTTTTTTCTCAAATTGGCACACTATTGTGCATAGTTCTTGAAGGCCCTTTCCAATTTTACTTTGTACCATTTGTATAGGTTCTCACACATAATTAGGAGGTGTTTTATCATCCAAAAACACTCCACTTAATTCATTAAGTATTCATTGAAACCTTTAAGAACATGATGATCTTCAAGTTTTAAAGAAAGAGTTAACTAGTCTATTTTGAAATTGAACATTATAAAAATCACATAGTTTGTCTCCAACTTATTGAACACTCACATGAATGTTGTTAAGTATGTAAAACCATAACCAATCCTATTGCAAGTGCTTAATTTGACTATGGAATCCTCAATTCCATTCCACATTCCCAAATTTCCCTTTTGGCTAGAAATCCTATGTATTCACCAAGGTGTTGTTTGTTTTTTGTTTGCAGATCTTCTTGGCCTCTTCTTTCTGCACCGCGCAGACCATGTGCAGACATGAGGCTTCGCAGACTATTTGTTTCTTTGAAGACTGCAGACCTAAAAATGTATGCGCGTCCTCTTCTTGGCGCAGATGTGGACCAGAGTCTTCAAACCTCTTCAGACATCTTCTAACCTAAAAAACACATATACTTTTGTTTATTTGTTTTTTTAAACTTAAATTTATTCAAACTTTATATATGATAAATAAATTGGAAAAAAAAGTTACAATATTTAAAGAAAAAAAGGTTTGATAACACAATCAAGACCTTCGTGACAAATTTATAAATAAATATTTAATTACAATAATAATTGGTGGAGCTGTTTATATAGATATGGAAAAAAATCATAATATTATCTTATATTTTTTGTGCCAAATTTTATATAATAATATTTAATGCAACATCGTTCATTTCTTGGGAAAAATATTTATGGTAAGTTTTTAATTGATTTAATTGAAAAGGTAAAATAAAAAGTTTGAAAATTTTCATTAAAAATAAAAGTTTATTTCCATTCATGTAATGTGTTAAATTCTTTTGTCCCTGATTACAATGTTTAGATATAACTTTACGACCAAAGTTTGTTAGTTTTTATCAAATATATAATAATTCTTACCATTTTATTTTCACCTTTTATACAATATTGCATAAAAGTTAATCAACATTTGTTAATTATCTATAATAAAGTCATAAAATTATCAAAAAAAATCTTTTAAGTTTTTAAAAAAAAAAATCAGTTTAAGATTTTAGTGTATTCTAACACCCTGCAGATGTTAAAAAATAAGCAGTCTTCTTCTTTCAGACTGCAGACGTTTGGTACACATTTTCTACTGCAGAGGTTTGCAGATATGGTCCGTAGACTGCAGACATTTTGCCTCATAAAAAACAAATAGTACCCAAGTAATCAAGTGACACTTTGTGTTGTAGCATTATAATTATCCCAAGAGTATCCCTCCATATTTATGGAGTTTATTTACTCCCCAAACATCAAGTCTAACTAGGGTTGTATGGTTTTTCACCATATTTCCCAAAAATCGATCAACCATACACTGTTGAGCTAAGAGTTTATAATCCAACTGTGGATCGAACTGTCAATGAAATGTCGGATGAAGAAATTATTGGGACTGAAAGTGGGGATGAAGATGATGATACTACAAATAACAGTGAGAACGTAGAAGAATAAGAATAAGAATAAGAAGAAGAATAAGAAAAGGCTTATGGAGACAACCATTATAGAATAAGAAGAAGAAGAAGAAAAGGCTCATGGAGACAACAATTATGAAGACGCAGAAGAAGAAGAAGAAGAAGAAGAAGAAGAAGAAGAAGAAGAAGAAGAAGAAGAAAAAGCTTATAGAGACAACAATTATGAAGACTCTGACATTGATGTTGGTGGGTATGCTACTGAATCTTTACCCTCATCTAACTCTCTTATTCTTACAACACATCCTTTTCGAGATTCATTACAAGTTTCTATAACACGTCTTAACAAACAAATATACTACAAGTCTTCATCATCCTCCCATGGTGCACAGGGTAATCCTCCATCCCATGATTCCGAACAAGCTGAAGGTATAAATATTAATGTTGTTTCCCCTAAACAAGATACACCTTATTTTCATAATTATCCACCTCCCGCTCAACCTAATCCTACTTCATCTGTTGCCTCTCCAAATCTTAATGCTCAAATACTCACAACACCCTGATTGGGTTAACCCAGACTTTTGTTAATCGAATGGAATGTCTTGAGGATGATGTTGCTAACATAAAACGAGTTATGTTACCTTCGAATACCCTAACCTTCTTCTAACCTGCTCCTCTAAATTATCCTTCTCCACTCCACCACCTCCACCAACATATCTTCCTCCTCCAGCTACATCAAATACACCACCACCTCCTCCCTATTCACAACAACTTCCTACCACCACAAGCATTAGTCCTTCTGATGATGCCAAAAAGGGGGAGAATTCAACATTTATTAAGGAAAAATCTTATTTTGAATAGACTGAAGTTGTTAAAGACTTTGAAGATAAAGATAAAGAGATTGATGATGATGACAACAATAACACTGCGGAAGGGCTCTTTGAATTTTGTTATCTAGGGGACTTCATTCATGTAGAGGCCATTTTTACTGTTTTCCCAAGTACTAGTCATCATGAAGAGTGTTCTCAGCGTCAGGGGGAGTCATCTGCTCAGCGGGGGAGCCACAACGTGAGGGGAAGCACATTTCAGAATCAAGCTCTGAATCATCTGAGGATCTTAAGCCCATCTCATCCTTAATATCAAGAAAAAGACTAGTGTATGTTCATGTTCACCCTAACGTAGCTAAGCGTATTCGAATGGTCTCTTTAATCAAAGAAAAATTTGTTGAGTGACAGATGTATAAACATCAAGTAAGAGTTTTTTGTGTCGAACACAACCTTGTCATGACTAATAAAAATATTCATATGCATGATGACAAGGTTTTTAAAAAGTTGTTCTGTGCTGAGGGAAATCTTGATGAGCAGATAAAGGCCATGTTTCAGTTCAATGCACTGGTTGAAAAGAAGAAAAAGTTGGATGATGTTAAATCCAAGATAAACGTCTCAAAATATGTTGGTGTGTTTGCAAGGAGGTTTTTTAAAGACTCAATAGTAAAAGTAAGGTGCACCAAGCCTAAGAGTCAAAATATTCTCACTGTGCACCTCACTAGAAAGGATGACAAGTGTGAATACCTAAAAAAGGTATCGTGTCCTGATTTAGTTAAGTATGGATACAATGAATGGCTTGAAATCGCCAACATCGTTAAGGGACATCAGTGAATCCATTCTTAAGTCTAACTAGGTTTGTATGGTTTTTCACCATATTTCCCAAAAATCAATACAAATCCATATTTATACTTGATTATACCATTATGGATGAATTTGAGCATTCCAATTGGATCTGTTGCTATCAAATATCATCTAGGTTATAGAATACAATCCAATTTCATCATCAATTGTAATATCCCCGATTTGGGTTTTCTAGGGTTCATGTGGGTTTTCACCCAAATCATCAAATCCACAAATATAGTGATTAGATTGATATTGGAATCATCAAAACTACTCAATGAAGGTTAGGAATTTAAACCCCAACCATTAGAAGAAGCTAATTTCGACATTAGGATTTGCTCCAAACCTTGAATTCGAAATTTGGAGGTAGGATATAGGAGATTATACATAATAAACTTTTGATTCCTCTTTCCCTTTCTTAGATGCTTAAATCATGTCTTGGATAAAATCTTATATGCAAAATGGAAGAAAATCACCATGAGAGAGCTCCTTATCTTCTCTCCCACATTTTTTATGAATGAGGGGAAATTAACACATCTTATTTCCCTAATATTTTCACATTTGGTCCCTCTAACTTACATTTTTTGTAATTTTACCATTACTTCATGTATTTTTGTAACACCCCGTTTATTTAATAAAAAAAATAAATTAATGAATGAATAGTAGCCCTAAAATAAATAATTTTATAGCAAGGTTTTGGTCTCGAGGAGTTAATTGGGTTTATGCTTTGTAATTGTAATTAGCAAAAAAAGAATAATAATAAGAAAACTCAAACCACCATCGTGAGGTGGTGGCTGCCGCCTCCTGCCACCACCAACCGCCGTGTTGGGTGGCGGTGTGCTTTTGTTTGCGCGTAGTTACTTTTTTTGGATGCTTGGACAAAAATGGACTAGAAACCCTAACCACCACCGTGAGGTGGTGGCCGCCGCCGTGAGCCACTGTTGACCACCACTACCCGAGGTAGTAGTGGGTGGTGCCCGACTAGTAAAACCCTAATGGGCCTAGTGAAACTCTAATTGATCTAAGGACTTAACTTTTGGGCCTATTGGGCTATGATTGGGTTGGAAACCCTAATTGGGGTTTAGAAAACCCTAATTTTGGAATCATGGGCTTGGACTTATCGGGACCCACATTTGGGCAATTGGAATGGAATTGTGAATTACACCCAATCACACCATATGACTTATCTAGTAGAGTGATGGACTTAATGGATTAAGTCCTTAATGGGTTAAGTGAGAAACACTTAACCCTAATTGTCATTTTATATGAAACCCTAATTTCACTTGGGCTTTATGTTGGGCCTTTCTATTGGGCTTTGGTAATTGGGCTAGTAATGAGCCATCCAAGAGCAATAAAATGGACTAGAATATTTATATGGGCTTTAGGGTAAGGCCCATATGAAGGTTTGGGCCCAATTTGGAAAATTGGGCGATAGATGGACCATAATTTGGACCTTAATGATTATATGATATTGGGCCATTAGAATGTCAAATGTTGGACTGGAATAAATGGTTGGGCCTTAGGGTAAGACCATGTAAAGGTTTGGGCCCAATTTGGAAAATTGGGCCATATGTTGGGCTTTGAGCCATAGTTGGACTTTTGGGCCTCTGGTTTGGGCCTTGGGCTTGAATCAAGCCAAGTTAGGGGTAGAGTAGTCTTTTACCCCCAAGCATGGACTTATGGTTATGTATTGGAACCCAATTATTAATTGGGTGTTATTTTGATTTTGACAGTTCGGGAACCTGCCATCCAGCAGCTGGGGTTGGGTCTGCGGGACTTCAGCAGTGTGATGTGAGTTACCTTCCAGTAGTGGTGGGTCTACGACCACCATGCCGGCCCACTAGTAGGAGTTGTATGTTAGATGGTTGTCTTTGTGATAATTATCTAGGTTTGCTACTACCTGATGTGTTTTATATGCTAGCCTGATATGATGTTATGTGATAGTAGCAGTAGGGGGAATAGTCCCCGTATTACGGTTATTAGGACCGAAAGGTAGGTCGGGCACCCCAGATATGCCTGATAGTATGTTTATGATATGATGTTAAGTGATAGAGGTAGTAGTAGGGGAGTAGTCCCCGTGTTACGGTCGTTAGGACCGAAGGGTAGGTCGGGCACCCCAAATATGTCCGACAGTATGTTATGTTATGTTATTGTGTGGTAGTAGTAGGGGGTGAAATAATCCCCGTAGCCAGTTGAGATAAACTGGAGGGTAGGTTAAGCACCCCAGAACTGCTTGACATGGGTAGGTCAGCACCCCATAACTGCTTGACATGGGTAGGTTGGGCACCCCAGAATTGCCCGACAGTATGTGTGTTGTATGGTATGTGGTATGATGGGGGAAATCACTAAGTTTCGTGCTTACGGTTTACAGTTTTGGTTTCAGGTACTCGTTTTCAAAGGAAAGGAGCCGGCTTGATCGTAGCGCATCACACTATGTTTTCCGCACATGAGATCTTTGGGATTACGCTCTGATATGGTTTTATGATAATATGTTTTGATTATTGACACTCTGGTTTTGACATGAGATATTATTATGAATGTTTTTATACTGATGGTTTTATATAATAAATTAATTAAAAAGAAATTTTTGCTCTTGAATTTTGGGATGTTACAAGTTGGTATCAGAGCCTTGGTTTGAGGGATTCGGGCACACTCCCGGGTGTATCTGAACTCAAACTAAGGACTTGGTATGAAAATTTTCAAAAGTGAAATCATTTTATAAAAAGAAGTTTGAAAAGAATTTGAAAGAGAAAAGAACTTTGAAAAGAACAAGGTGTGTGATGCGTGCAATCAGTAGAGCTCAAGTAAGTTTTCCCCAAGATACCCGTACATGTTATGATATGTTATGATATGATATGATTATGAGAACTGCATGCTAGTACTGATCAGTCAGTGATAGGATAACCTGTTTAGGTTATGCCTGATTGTATGAGCCTTTGAATTGCATGTACAGTTTCCTGATTAGAGGATATAATGGTTTTATTGGAGTATGATGGTTAGATTTTCCATTGTCTGAATGTTGTTTGCTTTGTGCTTTGTGGGACTCTTAGTGATGTGAGTTAGCTACTGAGTGAATATGCTAAGTTACATGGGACACATGCCGGATAATCTCAGAGTGATGGACCTGACCCTATTACGCAACTCTTGTTTGAGTCCAACCGTTCTAGGGATGGGTCTTTTACTCGAAGGATTATCTGATCTCTGTTGCGTGTGGCTATATTCATGAGGTAGCTAGTTGACATTACTAGGAATCTTTCAGCAGCTGAGGACTGGGTGGGTTCGGGAACCTAGGAAAGCCTAGGATATGCTTCAGTGGGTTAGTAGTGAGGTTTAGTGAATCTTGGGTGCATCAGTTTGAGGAAGTGACTTGGAGGATTCGGGAGGATTGCTGAGGAAAGTATGGATAGGTGTGGAAGGTAGTATTGGGCCCGTACTACTGAAAGCACAGGATCCATACTCGATTCGATGAGAGTCTTGGAGAATCTGAGAGGCTTCTGGGAGGAGTTTGTGACTCGGTTTAGGGACAGAGGATGTTCCAGTTGTTGCAGCTCAGTCATTGGCAAGTGAGCTAGTGAGCGTGACAGGGTGTCAGACCCTGAAGGAGATGATTTCCAAAGTCCGAGGATGCGAGATCGATGTGGAGCACTTTAAGAAGAGAGGGTCATTCCAGGTGCATATAGTAGAGGGTCCCAGAGAGAGACCCAAGACTTCTGATCATCGGGTGAAAGGCCAGCAGGGCCGGAGTCAATGAAGCACGTGCGGGAAAGTACACAAGGGAGTTTGACATTCCAAGGGGTTAGGATGGTACAAGTGTAGCAGGGTCAGTCATGTCTGATGGGTTTTGAGCATAACATCATTTCTATGGTGTGCATGCAACCCTAATACTTTGGATCTAGGTTTTCCTCAAGTTAAACATGCAAACAATCTTCCAAAGCATAAACCCTAATCTAACATGTCTAAGAACGAAATTCATATGTAAATAAGGGTTTGGAATCTTACCTTACTTGTTATGTAGCAATAACAAGAACACCTTGGATATCCTTGACCTCTGAAAGCTTAATGCCCCAAGTGTTGCACCTCTAATGGAGTCACAAACACCACTAGCAACAAGGAAGAACAAGAGAGAGAGGAGGAGGCACAAAAACGTCCAAGATACTCTAAGAATGCCCCATTTATTTAATCAGTCTCTTTTAATCACTAAATTAATTTCTGATCAATACTAATTAAATAATATGATTTCTCAATTAATATATTATTCTTATAATATATCAATAAATCATAATTAATCCTTTTTCTCCATAATTCATCCTATCAGTTGCTATGGTGAAGGCAACCCAAAAGGACCATGTTCATAATCGGGTCAAGTACATACCAAAATAGTTATGGAGCTTAGACACCTAATCCAATAATGTCAGTAGAAGGTGATCAGGATTCCTCCAGATGTTGCGGGTATGTCATCTTCTATTGCTACTAGATGGATGTTGGGAATATGTATCGCTTTGGAATTGTGAGTGAGTTTGGATAAGTCAGATCTCGGGTCGGTTTTCTGCTAGTGGATGGGTTATCAAGGATCATATATGCCATCCTGCATGCCGAAAAGTCCTTGATGAACCCACAGAGGGACGCACCTTGCGGAGTGGGTTCCGCGTGTACCATTATCATTCCGGATCTTTATCGAGACCTATGCAGGAGTATTGTTTGGAAGATCCTTGGTCAGGAATTAGTGGGATGGTTCCCCAGTGAAGTCAGAGTTTAGTGGTTCTATCATTTGTTCGTATACGATCGACATTTGCCTATGGAAGAACTTTGAAGTTCAAGGCACTACTGTTGCAAGGAAAGGACTGGTAGCATGAAGATGGTGATGTCAGTTGCGAGTGTTAGATAAATAAGTATTGGGGCATTGGATGTTCAAGGGAATTGTATTTTTCGCATGGGTTGTGTTCATTTAGAGTTCAGTGGTACTGCAAGATTGGAAGTGGGAACGAGGATTCGTCAGCCAGAGTAAAGATTGAGGCCTTCAGTTGACAACATGGGAGATGGACTGAGGTGTCAAACTGTATCAGATTTTAAGAGTACTCTTCAAGATTTCAGAGGATGGGCGATCTTAAGGTTTGACTGGTAATTGATCGTTAGCATTGGTAAGCTCAGATTGTCGGCAGTGGACTATTAGGAAGTAAGAAGGATTGGGAATCCTTCAATTCTCACGTACTGTGAAGACTTAGTCTGTAACAACATGTTATTTCGACTTAATGTAATAGTATATATATATATATATATATATATATATATATATAATAAAGGGAAATTTTTGTATACTATGTACATTTACTTATCAACCCTCAAAAATGAAATGTTAAAGAAACTTATTTGGGATGAACATAGTGGTAGAAATCAGGTCAAAGATTCCAAAAATATAAAGAACGCCCAATTCCGAGTTATAACGAAGAAGTTATGACCTATCGAAAATCCGCGACAAAACCGACAAAACACTGTTTAGCGTAAAAAGTGAATTTTTAATAAAATGCTTATTAACCTTAACTATCTGAATGAAAGTTATAGTATACGTTAAACCGAGAGTGTCCATAAAAAGAACGCCAAAATCTGACTTCATATGAAGAAGTTATGATTTTTCTAAGACTCGACATAGCAGTACACAACTAAAAACTCGAAATAAAGATTGAGTGATTTTTAGCCGACGCAACCGAAACGAGAATTGAAGATCTCGTCAATAGTAGTACAACGATAAAAAGACAGACGAAAACAGACGTCAGATGAAGAAGTTATGAATTTTTAACGGACTTTTCCTGTCCCGGCCTGTTAAAAATATAACTTTAAAAATAAAGTCAAAATTAGCCGACGGATTCTAAAAGAAAGTTGTATAGTATAGCCTCACCTACGCCTGGATATAAAGAACGTCAAAAACGGAGCTCGTATGTAAAAGATATGAATTTTAGAAGTTTGGAAAAAGGGAGTACGCCCCGCGTACAAGAGTACGCCTAGCGTACTCGGAAACAAGGCCAGGAGCAAGCCACGTCGACGCTCTGTCACCCTATCGCTGCATGCAAGCCATGCATGCATACTAGCTCCGACGCGTAACGACTAGGCTGGGCACGTACGCTACACCCAGCGTACGCCCAGCGTACGGGGAGGCCTCAGCCTCCTATAAATAGAAACCGAGACCTCCGGTTTTAGGTGCCAATTTCCAACCTCTCTCCTATACTTTCTCACTTTTAAGGCTCTCGATACTATCCCGATGCCCCGGTGACATATCCAAGCTCTGACGAAAGCCCGAAGCCCCAAAATTCTCGAAAAGCTAACCTCTTTCCAGTCGAAGTGCTGCCCGCGTAAAGCCCAACTCTTCATCAAATCGTCACTTTTACTAATTGAGTTCATACCCTCATATTTTCATAGTTTTTACTGTTTTAAGGGGGGGGGGGGGGGAGAATACAAGTCTAACACAAAGATTTTGTGTTATAAACTAATGGTTTCAAAGATTGTGTTAAAATGACATAAAGTCATCAAAAGTATTTCAAAATGTAAAACTTCTTTTAAATGGTTTTATAAACTTATATTTTTCTCCAGAAATCATATTTATATATATATATATATATATATATATATATATATATATATATATATATATATATATATATATATATATTTATATATATAAAGTTTAAAAGGCTTAGGACTGATAGCTCACTTTGGTTCATTTTCCTTGTTTGGATGTGGGATTATAAGTAACGGTTATTTGTCCAAATGTCATTTAAGTTTTACTTATATATATATTTGTATATGTATATAAATATAAAAGTTAATTCGTTCAGTTCAAATACCCTTTGTAACATGTTGAGCAAGGGGTTCCATTCATGAATAGTTAATATCAATTCAGAAAGTACATATAAATTATAATAGGTATAATTTATGATTCATAGAACATTGAATCACGATTCAAGTATACTAAAATACACTGTTTTACAAGAACAAAGGTTTAATTCAAAACTAATCAAGAGTATACATCTTTCAAATACTAATTCAAGGGCATACTATCAATTATTCATTTCAGAATGATTGGGTTTTCATAACTATTATACATGTAACGTCTATATGCTTTTTATGAGTCGTTTGGTTCAGGTTGTTTAGTTCATTTAAACAACATAGTTAAAGTCCTGACATTATAACCGGAATCTCCAGTCGGGGATAGAAACAATGTGTGTATAGATCTATATTGGGATTGACAACCTCACACTCAGACTGCTAGCTATAGTCAGGCATACACGCCTACGAGTGACAGTTGTCATTTAACAGTTTTAGATGCCTTCAAAGCGTTGGGTCAGGACATCTAGTCTCAGTATGGTTATAATAACTCATTTAAAAGATATTAACAATACGTTAGTGTATAAATAATAAACTTAAGTACATTTTCAAAGTACCAGTTTACAATGATACAGTTTTTACAGTATTACATCTCAGTATTCAATAACAGTTGGTTAAGCCAGACACACTCTCACTTATACAGTTTATACAAAAGGAATTCAATAACAAAACATTGATTTACAAATAGAACAAGTTTTATGTGATTAAAACTACTTTTCATATACAACAGAAAATATAGGATTTTCTGGAACAATTTACATATTCAAGAAATAGAAAACAAACTTTCAAACATAAATACTTATGCACTCACTCAACTTTATGTTGATACTCTCTTTTCAAATTACTTGTATTCTCAGGGAATCAGTAGACAGGTACTTCCCGAGCTTTTGAGAAGATGGAGCTATTTTGAGTCATGTCTTCTTCTTTTGTATAACTGTTTTGGTTTCAATATACAATGATTGAACATATTTAATATTTATACTTTTTAAATACAATGGTTGTTTGTAATTTGATTACTATGATGCATGTGTTGTGATACTACAAATTAAGTCATCCACCCCCAGACGTTTCCGCCGTCTGGTTTGGGGGTGTGACAGATTGGTATCAGAGCGATGTTTATAGTGAACCTACTATATCAATCCATAAAATATATACAAACTATAAATAGATTGGGGCTGAGAGCTCTGACTACAAGTATATATTTTTAAAATTTAAGTATTTTTACAAGAAGTATACTAACACTCATACCTACAAGTACAGTATCACAGTCATAAGAACTTAAAAGTATTTGGATGTTGGACACTGCAGTCAAACCTGGACAGTTATGTAATCATATCTGGGATTAATATAGCCTGATCAACTATATTGGTTTGAGATATGACCAACCTATGTTTGGGAGTGATGGTAGTGTTGCGACATGTCTAAAACTTACCAACTATACATATACAGCAGAACTCTAGAACAGAACATAAAGATTAAAATACTATAGGAGTATTTTAGGCACCATATACTAATAACAAACATGTGAAAACAAAAGAACCATTATTGGTGGAACTATAAATATTAAGGGTATATTACAGTTATATATAATTAAAGTTATATAGACTTAGAATATGTGATCTAGCTTCATTTCCTGTTCCTTGTTTGGTTGTGAATTTAGAGCCGGATCATTTAATCGAAGGTCGATTATACCCGAGTTATATATAATTAGTATACACTTTGTAGTTATAATATACCCAAAACAAGTCATACATAATACATTACTTGTTAACTGTAAGTTTCTCTCGTAGAAACTTGTATTTGCAATTTATCGTTACTAATTATATTCTATATCTCTTATCATTATTCTCGCACAGACACAATGGCCGGATTTCATTTACCAGGTGACCCTTACTTTCCAAACCATGGTAACGAAGGATGGATAGTAGAGGATCCGGAAGAGGATCCAGAAGAAATTATGGAAGAGGATCCAGAAGAGGAAGAAGAAGAAGATGATGAAGATGAAGATTCAGAGGGTACCGACACAAAACCCACGGTAATCAATCCCCCACCAGCCATCCCACCTCCCGCACTCAGACAAGGATTTCAAGGACCAACGCCAGTTTGGGGAGATCACATATATCACTGGAGCCGACAGCAGGGCCAACGCCCATCTTATGGAATGTGACGAGATTTCTACGACCTCAGTAACGGAGAATCAGCCGACAGGGCTATTCCTGTAATTGTTCATCGTATAGCTCGCCAAACCGATCAGGCGAGGGTTTCGATAAACTGGATCCTGGAAGTCAATGCAACGACACAAATCAACGCTGCAGATATTCGTCGTCTGGACGAAATTCAAGATGAATCCCAAACCCACACCGAGGAACTGCAAAACTAAATGAATGCTTCCCTAACAGAAATAAGGGAATTAAGGGAGCATCAGACTACCTTGGAAAGATAGCTAATGGAAACCAAACACCAGGAAGCAGAGTCTAGTACTCGTCGCAGTACGCGACGCAGGTAGTGTTTATTCTACTTCCAATTTTGTTATAGATTAGGACTTCGGCTAAATGTTTTATTTTCAGTAAATTGGTGTACTGTAGACCTTTAGATAGGTCCAACTTTCCAAACAATATATTGTATTTTGGTTATAGTGTAAATCTATGAATATGTTCTAGTGTTATTTTTCATATTTTTCAGTATGACCGCGAAAATTTTATTTTCGGTAGGTCGGTTTGATGTCGATATTTCCCCAGTATTATGGTATATTATAGACTGCTGTAAGGTCAAGTTTTCCAGACTAAATATACTTAATATACCAATACAATCGACATGTATTTTCATACTCTTTGAAAAATAACCACTCAAGTTCATATTATCTTTTTGCAAGTTGTACTTGTAATAGACTTCTATTACCAATTCTTTACAAGATTCGTATTAAAGTAAGTATTTTAGTTCAGAGATATCATATTCATATTCACTCTTGATATCTTATCATCTTTTTACTTTTATAGTAAAATATGCCTCCACGGAGAAACCCAAGACGTGTCAATATTAATGAAGCGCCAACACCACCTCCGCCACCACTTCCTCAATTTGACGCTGCCATGTTTCAGGCAACAGTCACGACAGCTGTTGCAGCTGCTATGACTCATATAAACACCCCTGGTGCAAGTGGATCAGGAGCTGGTGCACATCCCACCAACCACGGCGAGAATTACGGGCACTCACGAGAGTGTACCTATAAAGATTTTTCGAACGCTAAGCCCAGGACCTTTAACGAGATTGGAGGAGTGATGGCGTTAAGACAATGGATCGAGAAAACAGAGACAATCTTCGAGATCTGCTCCTGCCCGGAGGGTAGCAAAGTGAAATTCGCTGTCTGTACCTTTGCTGACAGAGACTTAACATGGTGGAACGGCCATGTTAAGTCACTAACCTTGGTAGTGGCTAACTCCATAAGTTGGGAGAACTTAAAGACCATGCTGATGCGGGAGTACTGCCCGCAGGGTGAAATTCAAAAACTTGAGCAAGAGCTCTGGGGTCTTACTATGGTTGGTTTAGACATAACAACCTATACAAATCAATTTTGTGACTTAGCGATACTTTGTCCAGAAATGGTTGCTCTGGAGAGCAAAAAGATTGAGAGGTACATCTGGGGACTATCATCCCAGATTCAGGAAAGTGTCATTGCTTCTAGGCCTGTTACCTTTGACAGTGCCAAAGAGTTGGCACAGTCCCTTATTGACCACGGAACCCGTCAAAACTCTGTGGTTGCTGCCCCAGAACAACCCAAGGGAAACAACAACAACAAGAAGGGTTGGAATAAGAGGAAGGGAAAATATTCTCAGGAACCCTCGAAAAAGCAACAACTTGTAGCGGTCCATGCTGCTACTGTACCTGCTGCTGTTCCTGCTAACCCTACACCAGCTAAGCCTTATGCTGGTAATCTCCCCAAATTTAACAAATGCAATTTTCACCATAACGGAAATTACCGGGAAATGTAGTGTCGTAACTGCAACAGAAAAGGGCATACTGCCCGATTCTGTAGATCACCACCCCAGCCGATTAACCAAGTACATGCCGCTGGAATAGGTCAAGCATGCTACCAATGCAGTGATGTGGGCCATTTCAAGAGAGATTGTCCGAAAGCTGGAAATTTCGGTGGAGTTGGGAGGATTCTAGCAATGGGTCACGAAGAAGCAGTGGCAGACCCTGTGGTGGTCACGGGTACGTTTCTTCTCAACAATACTTATGCATGCATTCTATTTGATTGTGGTGTTGAGAATAGTTTCATGAGCCATAATTTCAAACACCTGCTAAATCAAAACTCCCAACCACTAAATGAAACTTTCACAGTCGAAATGGCTAACGGGAAATCCGAATACACCAACGATATATACATAGGATGCACCCTTACCTTGAATAACTTTTCGTTCCAAATAGACCTTATGCCGGTCTCTATCAAAAGTTTCGACGCCATAATAGGTATGTATTGGTTGTGCTCTAACCATGCCGACATCCTATTGTATGAAAGAGCCATTCGCCTGAACTTGCCATGTAACGAAACTCTTATTATCTACGGCGAAAAACTCGGAACGAACCTTCAGATCATTTCTTGCATCAAGGCACAAAAGTACCTTCGCAAAGAGTACTGTGCTTTCTTAGCTCACGTGGTAGACAAAAAGCAAGAAGTGAAAGACATTGCGAGCATTCCTGAGGTCTGCAACTTTCCCGACATTTTTCCCGACGATCTTCCAGGAGTGCCTCCCAAATGACAAGTCGAATTCAGAATCGACTTAATCCCTGGGGCTACCCCATTAGCCAAATCCCCCTATCGTCTTGCACCTTCTGAGATGCAGGAATTATCCAGCCAGCTTAACGAACTCCTTAGCAAAGGTTTTATAAGACCAAGCTTCTCACCCTGGGGAGCACCGGTTTTGTTCGTGAAGAAGAAGGGTGGATCATTCCGCATGTGCATAGACTACCGCGATCTGAATAAACTTACCATCAAGAATCGATATCCTCTGCCTCGCATTGACGATCTGTTCGACCAACTTCAAGGTGCGAGTTACTTCTCGAAAATAGACTTAAGATCCGGGTATCACCAGTTACGGATTCTGGAGGAGGACATTCCCAAAACCGCGTTCAGAACTCGTTATGATCATTACGAGTTCGTAGTGATGCCTTTCGGATTGATGAATGCACCTGCTGTGTTCATGGACTTGATGAACAGAGTGTGTCGTCCGTTCCTGGACAAATTTGTCATAGTCTTCATTGACGACATCCTTATCTACTGAAGAAGCAAAGTGGAGCATGGCCAACATCTTCTTCAAGTATTACAAACTCTGAGAACCGAGAAACTTTATGCGAAGTTTTCAAAATGTGAATTTTGGATCAGGAAAGTAGATTTCCTGGGTCACGTGGTTAGTTCAGAAGGAATAAATGTGGACCCTTCCAAGATCAAGGCAATTCAGAACTGGTCAGCACCCAAAACACCTACAGAAATCCGACAATTCTTAGGTCTTGCTGGCTACTATCGCAGATTCATCCAAAATTTCTCTCGAATCGCTAAACCGCTTACCACCCTGATACAAAAGGGTGTAACTTTTAGTTGGGGAGAGAAGCAAGAAACAACGTTCTAAACGCTGAAACGAGCTTTGTGGAGTGCACCGATCTTGTCTCTACCCGAAGGGACAGAGGACTTTGTATTGTACTGTGATGCTTCTAATCAAGGGCTTGGATGTGTTTTGATGCAACGAGGAAAGGTTATATCGTACGCCTCGAGGCAACTCAAGACACATGAAGTCAACTATACAACGCATGATCTTGAGCTAGGAGCAGTGGTATTTGCTCTGAAGATATGGAGACATTACCTATATGGCACGAAATGCACAGTATATACGGACCATAAAAGTCTCCAACATATCTTCGACCAAAAAAAGAACTAAACATGAGACAACGACGGTGGGTGGAACTACTGAACGATTACGAATGTGAGATTCTTTATCACCCTGGTAAAGCTAACGTAGTAGCTGACGCCCTTAGCAGAAAAGAATACTCGGGACGCCGAGTTAAGTCTTTGGCCATCACAATCCATTCACATTTGTCCACACAGATAAGAGAGGCTCAACTCGAGGCCTTGAAACCCGAAAACGTGGCAGGTGAAACCCTGAGAGGAATAGATAAGAACTTCGAAGTCAGGGGTGATGGAGTCTATTGTTTCATGAACCGGATCTGGACACCAAAGTTTGGTGGTTACAGAGACATGGTTATAAATGAAGCACACAAAACCCGATACTCCATTCATCCAGGTTCAAACAAGATGTATCTGGACCTCAAGAAACTATACTGGTGGCCTAACATGAAGGCCGAAATCGCTACCTTTGTGGGCAAGTGTCTAACTTGCGCCAAAGTTAAAGTAGAAAATCAAAAGCCCTCAGGTTTACTTCAACAGCCAGATATACCTGAGTGGAAGTGGGAACGAATTACAATGGATTTTATAACCAAGTTACCTAGGACAACGGGTGGTCATGATACCATTTGGATTATTGTCGACAGATTAACCAAATCCACCAACTTCCTGCCAATAAAAGAAACAGATAAAATGGAGAAGTTAACAAGGACGTACTTAAAAGAAATAGTATGGTTGCATGGTGTGCCAATATCTATTATCTCTGACCGAGATAGTAGATTTACCACACGGTTTTGGCAATCATTTCAAAAATCCTTAGGAACAAATCTTGGCATGAGTACAACATACCATCCTCAGACTGATGGGCAAAGCGAGAGAACAATTCAAACGCTGGAAGACATGTTAAGGGCTTGTGTGATAGATTTTGGTAAAGCTTGGGATACCAATTTACCACTAGTTGAATTTGTTGGGTTTTGGTATAATACAACATCCTATGGTGCACATACAACCCTAAATACCTTGGATCTATGTTTTCACTAATTATACATGCAAATGGTTTCCAAGGTATTGAACCTATAGCTAGCATGCAATTGTCATACAAACTACATAAAATACTAGATATTGTAACATACCTTTTTGTGTGGCTGGAAGTCTTGATGTATTTGGCCTTAAGAACTTAGCCCCAATAGTGTGGAAGCCTCAAATGAAGTCACAACACATCAAGGAAAAAGGTAGGACTTGAGAGAGAATCTCCATGCACTCTAAAACCTTCATGAACTCCAAGAACATGCACACACACTCTAGGGTGGCGGTTTTTAGGTCATAACATATGTATTTATATGTGTTGAATTCTAAGAGTCATGGGTATAACCCAAACCCATATCCATGGGTTTTATGATCCATGGTTCATGTGGCCCAACTCTTTATGTATCCATACATAAACTTGGTCCAACATGGATCATAAGCCCAACACATATAAATATAACTAATTACCATAATTAGTCCCCATAGTTTTAATTAGTCTCTTTTGATCACTAAATTAATTCCAAATTAATTCTTGATCAATACTAATTAAAACATATGAATTCATATTAATATATTGAACTTATAATATATTAATAAATCATATATAACCTCTTCTCTCAAAAGTCCATCCTAACAAATTGTCCTGATGATATGCAACCCAAATGGACCATGCTACTCTTGGGTCGAATACATACCAATAAAAGTTATGGTCTTAGACACCTAATCCAACAGTCTCCCACTTGGATAAGTCTAAAACTATTATTGCATATGACTCCAAAACCCGACTAGCAATCGTAGCTCTTAAAGCCGCTGTCGAACTCTGAACAAATCAATGACGCGTCCATTAGATAAGGGATCATATATTCCTCCATTCTAGATATCATATGGACTGAGACATGGATTATAATCATTCTCTCTGTCCATTTGTTGTTTCCCGATTTCCGATTTATGACGACTGACTAATTGAACAAATCAAATCAGTCCAGGCCCGGCCGAGCACTTACGTTTGTCATCACCAAATCATCGAGGGGCCCACAAATATCGCTTTTATCCCTCCAAGGGTAAAAGGAATGGATAAACTTTGACTCATATGCTTGTTCTACTACTTGTTGATTCATACACAAAGGCACGTTTTATAACATCAAGTTACGAAATGCGTTTACGTGCAATCAATGTATGACCAACTCATAGGCAACAAGTCATATCTCTAGGTTTGAAGAATATAAGATATTATCGTCTCATGATCACTCGTGATAAAATCCATGAAGTGAGTCAAATGAGCATGGGTTTAATCCAATACTCGAATCCTTATTCCAGGAGTACTCATGAATGTTGTAGTAACTCTTACTATGTCCATTACCTTGGACATCTACAAACCCGATTCATGAGAGTCTTGCCTTAATACCTACTTCCAATGTATTATCGACTGTGGATGGTTTGAATAACTTAGTCATTCGGAAAGAATAACCTAGCAATTCTGGAAGTCAAAACTTGCAAAGTGAAACACAAGAATAATACTAATCACTCTATGGTCCCAAGCACCTTTGAGAGTAAATAAAACACCTTTTATTTAAACACCATATTGATTACTCATTATTCATTGTATAATGTTTCAAATAATCAACTTTATACTTGAATTAAAACAATAGTTGTCCCATGCTCCAAGCATGTAAACTGTGTTTTCTAAACACTAGTCATGCCATACACCAAGTATGCACACTATGTTTAACTATGATCTTTACTTTGTGAAATAGATCAACTGAACATGATTCCAATGATGCCCATTTCACAATCCCAAATCCTCATTGTAAATGTAAGAATTCCAAATTCCTGCCATTTACCGAAATTTGATAGATTCTAAACTTACATGCATTGATCCTCTTGTAATGACTATCCACAAAGTCACAAAGACTTGTCAACAATCATTACAGGGTATTCCAATGGAGATCAATTCCATGGAAACGAAGTCTCACATTCAAAGTACATTCCTTTGAACATCCTTCTTGCATTAAGTTTTCTAATCTTACAAAGATTTGAAGAACAACTTCCACCTATGGAAACCTTTCCAGATTCCCATTTTGACTATCACTTCTGAACAAGAGTTACCTCTTTTCCGAATATGTCAATATGGTCCTTCCAAAATTAACACTTATACTTCCAACTGTCCATGAGCAACCAATCTTTGGTAAACCTCAGATTGTCCTCGACAATTGCTTAATCATTTTAGTCATATCCAATTCTAGACTTTTCCCTTCTTAATGCCCTGAGCATTTGGAAAATTTAGAAAGGATAAATATTACAGCACACGTAATCAATCCTATATCTGAAGCATATGGGACACGATTCATGATGACTCTTTTGCTACAATATTTTTTATTTGCCATGTTTTCAGAATTTGACTATGAAGAGGGATGTCGTAATCATAATCGAATTTTGAGAACGCAATATATATAGAATTTCCTTGTGTTGAACCATTCCAACATAAAATTCATATATATATATATCCTTGAATAAAGATGATCAAAATCTCAATCTAAGCTTTTAGAATTGAAATGAAGTATAATTTCCTCTCCCTTAATTATAGCAAAACAACTTTTCCCAATTGAAACCTTTTGTTTTCTATAATTAACACTTAACATAATGGTCATGCTCCCACTTACATGCTAATTATTAGCACAACACTTATGCTCCCACTAGCTTTGACATGTACTCAGAAATCAGCTGGACTTCTAGAAATCAATACTTTATTGACTTCTTTAACAAAGTTCAGTTTTCTGATACGAGATGCTTTGATAAGAATTTATCAAATTCATACACCTTTCCTTAGATAGCTCATATGTGTGTCTAAACAATTTTAGAACTATGAAAAGGGATGCCGTAATCATAGTCTCAATTGTTTAGACCTTTGCCACTTCTCACAAGTCCATGTTAGTGTGCCGGTTAACCACACACACTCCACTAACGACTTTGAGAATGCAAATAACACAATTGCTATCTACTTAAAATCTACTTAGTGAAAGCGTTTCCTCACCATCATTTTCATGAATCGGAGAGAAACCTTATGACACTTAGATTTTGTGGTGAATGAGTTCCTATCCATGTGAATTTGTCAAAACCATAATCACAAGACAAGGTTAGTGACAAATCAAACCTCATATGGATTGAACTTGTGCAATCTTAACTTCTTGCCAACTGGCAGCACAAGGGCCTGCCATTGCTTCCAAGTTGTTATGCAACCAATTGAGAACTCTCAGAACTCCTATGCAAAGCCAACTTTAACTGGAATAGGCACAAAAATGTCAACACGATAGGTTATAAACCTCAAGTCGTGTGCTAGTGAAGAACTTCAGGTTTTTATTCTTGATTAGTTCTTGGAACTTTCAAGAGCTTTAAGACTCCCACTGTCCTCTTGACATATAAGACTCTCTTGTCAAGAACCATTTCTTATCAAGGGTCAGTGCAGATTCTTATCAAGACTAACACTTCACATAATTGGCCTTAGTTGGTCTCTGTTTAACCCAAAACATCACAACTTACCAATTTCAAATGTACAAGAGTAGAGACACATTTTACTCTTACACTTGACAAGTGTTACAAACCTTCCTTAAGATATGTCACTCGAGTTACAATCTTGGAGTATCACTCTGAGACTTGTTATGGAACGAAGTATGATTCATCTTTTTTATTTTAACCATTTCAACAATCCACGATTTCTCTTCTTAGCCAAACAAATGCACTAAGATGTCCTTAGAGAAACAATTGTGATATGGTTTCATAATCACTAAGATAATCATAAAACAAGATACTCAAGTACTCTCCCATCTTTTCAGATTGAGAAACTTTTATCTTCCTGCCTTATTTGATTATTCTCATTCGTTCTGCCATACATTGAAACTTTTGCAATGTTTCAGAATTATACTTAAACTTGTAAGTATAACCATATTTACTAAACCTTAGTAAATCATGACGAATAGTCTTATCGATCTTTGTGGTGGACTTGAGCAGTGCACAAGAATGTGTACTCGATCCCTTAGTCCTTCACTTGACTTACATATACATGTAAACAAGGAATTAGTCTTAATTTTCCAAAGTTGAAAATTCTCATTCTTCATACAACTTGCATGATTCCAAGTTTCTATCCACCTGAAACTTGGGTGATGAGAATCTTTCCTTATTTGGTAAATTATGACACTACCACAGTCGAAAGAATCAAATCCAGTTTCCAATATTGCTATCAATGGAAACATATAAACAACAATTTCTCAAAAATGCCACTGTAAGGATATTTTAAAATAAATAAAATCAAAACTTTTCTTTTACTTTAAAACTTTACGGAAAAACTTATCCTTACAATGCAAATGCATGTGAAGAACTATGTTGTTATGTATTCCTAAGCAATCTATCACAACTCTTTAAGTAACAACTCAAAATTCTTCCTTTAAGCTTCCTCTTCACTTTGATTCTTAAAACATCAAAATGTGATCTAGTCACATCATGTAATAAGAATCTCCAAATAGGAACTTAATAGAGTTAGATAATGGACTTTACCTGAAGTAGAGTCAAAACTTTTGACTTTACCGTCCTTACAGACTATCAGGTAAATTTGGCCAGCTTCGCAACCAATGCCCCTTCCTTTGGCAATAGAAGGTTTGGGAAGTCGATCTTCTAATCAAATTTGCTTTTACCAGTGCTCAAAATCATTGCTGACTCAGTAGCACCAAGCAAATAGGTAAGATCATTAAGGGTCAAGTCATGGTCTGTCATATAGTAGTCCCAAAGGAACTCACTATGTGACTTAGAAAGTGATTGAAGATCCAACTTTCTCAAGACTTTGACATCCAACTCTCCCAGCTTGTCAATATGTGACTTCATCTCCAAGATGTGAGCACACATAGACTTTGCTTGCCAATAGGGCCTGAGTGACCTTGAACTTGTGGGTTAGGGAGAATAATTGGAGGGGGTGGAGGAAGTGAAATTCCAAGAGATTTGGGAAGATCATAGATGTCTAAACTAGACATCTACAATGGGAGATCTTCAAGTTAGTTGATTTTTAAGTCCTTAATATAACACCCAATATGAAATATTAAGGCTAGGACCCAACACAATATTTTACAACTTGGAAAAGGGATGCCGTAATCCAAGCTATAAAATATTTGATGGTAGGCGAATGACGATTCACCAATTTCCACCATGAAAAACGAAATAATTTATTAGGTTTTAATTGGTTTTGAAACTCCTAGATCTTTTGAGATTCATTGAACTTTTCAATGGCATGTTTCAATCTCGATTGTGCCCTCTCAAATTTTGTGAGTGGGATGCCGAGGATCACAAAACAAGGTGTGAATAACCATGCAAATTCACTTGGTACCCTTAATATTATCACCTAATCGATGTGCCGGTTAACCACACACGCTCCACCGATCTATGATAAACATTAAGTTACCCTTCACCACTCTTACTAGTCCATGTTAGTGTGCCGGTTAACCACACACGCTCCACTAACGACTTGGTAAGGTACAAAGTGTAAATTTCATGGGTTAGCACCAAATTCACATTTTTCCTAAGTAACTAAGATTGGGAATTAATAAGTGTTTAGTTACTTAGTATTGATCATTAATACTTTTAATGAAGGGAGAATTATAGTCCTGTCAAACCCGTTCGGCTAACGGCCCTCCACCAGTCAAGGAAGCGGTGGGTGAGAGTGGACACCCATTAAACTGCCATTTTATAGGCAGTAACCTTATACCCCCTTATAGACCGGCTTCGTGAATGAGGCCTACTAACGGTAAGACTGACTTTTACTCTTATACATATATATAAATATTAAACCTATAATATTATAATAGTATAAGGGTTGAATTTTAAACTATTAAAATTCTAAGGGTTTAACTTGGAACTAAAGTATTCATGGGGGGAAACTTTACAAATTCCAAAACTTGAGGGCAAGTTTTGAACAATTCAAAAACCTTTTCAATTCCATAACTTATGAATTTAAAGTAGTTTTAATGAAAACTCTTCAAGTTCCATAACTTGAGGACAAGTTATGGAAGACTTTAAAAAACATTTAAGGAAAAAATAAACTATTCATTTTCATATCCTATGAGTTTAAAGTAGTTTAATGAATAAACTCTTCAAGTTCCATAACTTGAGAACAAGTTATGGAAGACTTTAAAATCATTCAAGAAAATATGACTCTTCATTTTTCCTAACTTATGGAAATCTTATGAGTTTTAAAGAATCATAAATGTGACTTTTCATATAACTCGAGGACAAGTTACAAAAACACATTTCATGAGAAACTTTAAGATTAATATGGATTGAAAGCAAATTATCACATAACTTTTCTATTAATCTAGACTAACTCATAAGAACAAGACAATTCAAATCAAACTTTTTCATGAAATTAGCCTAACCATTAAACTAATACAAAACATGAATCTATTGACAACTATCTTTGAAATTGGTTTAGCATAAACATTACCACATCAAAAACAGGTTTACAAGACCAAAAACAGCTTAGGGTAATGTTTCTAGTCCAATTCCAGCCTTAAAAGTCGAAAATATGCTGTCAGGGGGTCCTACTCGTCGAGTGCACGAACCAACTCGACGAGTTGGATGAATTTCTTCATGGAATCAGTGAGTCCATCAGTGGACTCGGCGAGTCCAGCACTCAGACAGCCAAAATTTTCGATTTTTTCATCCATTTCAGCAAGTATAACATGAAAACAAGCCTTGGCTCTGATACCACTGTTGGGTTTTATTATAATACAACATCCTATGGTGCACATACAACCCTAAATATCTTGGATCTATGTTTTCACTAATTATACATGCAAATGGTTTCCAAGGTATTGAACCTATAGCTAGCATGCAGTTGTCATACAAACTACATAAAATACTAGATATTGTAACATACCTTTTTGTGTGGCTGGAAGTCTTGATGTATTTGGCCTTAAGAACTTAGCCCCAATAGTGTGGAAGCCTCAAATGAAGTCACAACACATCAAGGACAAAGGTAGGACTTGAGAGAGAATCTCCATGCACTCTAAAACCTTCATGAACTCCAAGAACATGCACACACACTCTAGGGTGGCGGTTTTTAGGTCATAACATATGTATTTATATGTGTTGAATTCTAAGAGTCATGGGTATAACCCAAACCCATATCCATGAGTTTTATGATCCATGGTTCATGTGGCCCAACTCTTTATGTATCCATACATAAACTTGGTCTAACATGGATCATAAGCCCAACACATATAAATATAACTAATTACCATAATTAGTCCCCATAGTTTTAATTAGTCTCTTTTGATCACTAAATTAATTCCAAATTAATTCTTGATCAATACTAATTAAAACATATGACTTCATATTAATATATTAGAACTTATAATATATTAATAAATCATATATAACCTCTTCTCTCAAAAGTCCATCCTAACAAATTGTCCTGATGATATGCAACCCAAATGGACCATGCTACTCTTGGGTCGAATACATACCAATAATAGTTATGGGCTTAGAAACCTAATCCAACAGAATTCTCCTACAACAATAGCTATCACACCAGCATCAAAGTTGCACCCTTTGTTGTAGTTACTTTTTTTGGATGCTTGGACAAAAATAGACCAGAAACCCTAACCACCACCATGAGGTGGTGGCCGCCGCCGTGAGCCGTCGTTGACCACCACTACCCGAGGTGGTAGTGGGTGGTGCCCGACTAGTAAAACCCTAATGGGCCTAGTGAAACCCTAATGGGCCTAGTGAAACCCTAATGGATCTAAGGACTTAACTTTTGGGCCTATTGGGCTATGATTGGGTTGGAAACCCTAATTGGGTTTAGAAAACCCTAATTTTGGAATCATGGGCTTGGACTTATCGGGACCCACATTTGGGCCATTGGAATGGAATTTTGAATTACACCCAATCACACCATATGACTTATCTAGTAGAGTGATGGACTTAATGGATTAATTCCTTAATGGGTTAAGTGAGAAACACTTAACCCTAATTGTCATTTTATGTGAAACCCTAATTTCACTTGGGCTTTGTGTTGGGCCTTTCTATTGGGCTTTGATGATTGGGCTAATTATGAGCCATCCAAGAGCAATCAAATGGACTAGAATATTTAGATGGGCTTTAGGGTAAGGCCCATATGAAGGTTTGGGCCCAATTTGGAAAATTGGGTCATAGATGGGCCATAGTTTGGGCCGTAATGATTATATGATATTGGGCCATTAGAATGTCAAATGTTGGACTGGAATAAATGGTTGGGCCTTAGGGTAAGACCATGTAAAGGTTTGGGCCCAATTTGGAACATTGGGCCATATGTTGGGCCTTGAACCATAGTTGGACTTTTGGGCCTCTGGTTTGGGCCTTGGCCTTGAATCAAGCCAAGTTAGGGGTAGAGTAGTCTTTTACCCCCAAGCATGGACTTATGGTTATGTATTGGAACCCAATTAATAATTGGGTGTTATTTTGATGTTGACAGTTCGGGAACCTGCCATCCAGCAGCTGGGGTTGGGTCTGCAGGACTTCAGCAGTGTGAGGTGAGTTACCTTCCAGTAGTGGTGGGTCTATGACCACAATGCCGACCCACTAATAGGAGTTGTGTGTTAGATGATTGTCTTTGTGATAATTATCTAGGTTTGCTACTACCTAATGTGTTTTATGTGCTAGCCTGATATGATGTTA
This sequence comes from Lactuca virosa, assembly GCF_052849685.1. Classification (NCBI taxonomy): domain Eukaryota; kingdom Viridiplantae; phylum Streptophyta; class Magnoliopsida; order Asterales; family Asteraceae; genus Lactuca; species Lactuca virosa. The sequence continues at coordinate 99,896,753 of NC_136433.1, read as the reverse complement.
TGTGATAGTAGCAGTAGGGGGAATAGTCCCCGTATTACGGTCGTTAGGACCGAAGGGTAGGTCGGGCACCCGAGATATGCCTGACAGTATGTTTATGATATGTTTTTATGTGAAAGAGGTAGTAGTAGGGGAGTAGTCCCCATGTTACGGTCGTTAGGACCGAAGGGTTGGTCGGGCACCCCATATATGCCTGACAGTATGCTATGTTATGTTATTGTGTGGTAGTAGTAGGGGGTGAAATAGTCCCCGTAGCCAGTTGAGATAAACTGGATGGTAGGTCAAGCACCCCAGAACTGCTTGACCTGGGTAGGTCAAGCACCCCATAACTGGTTGACATGGGTAGGTCGGGCACCCCAGAATTGCCTGTCAGGGTAGGTCGGGCACCCCAAAATTTCTCGGCAGTATGTGTTTTGTATGGTATGTGGTATGATGGGGGAACTCACTAAGCTTCGGGCTTACGGTTTACAATTTTGGTTTTAGGTACTCGTTTTCAAAGGAAAGGAGCCGCACATGAGATCTTTGGGATTACGCTCTGATATGGTTTTATGATAATATGTTTTGATTATTGACACTCTGGTTTTGACATGAGATATTATTATGAATGTTTTTACACTGATGATTTTATATAATAACTTAATTAAAAAGAAATTTTTGGTCTTTAATTTTGGGATGTTACAATTTTCATATTTGCCTTAAAGGTTGCCATAACAAGTCCTCCTTCATCCATAATATAACTTTGGTAGTCCCTTCCATTAACTGAGTCAACCTTTTGGTCAACTCACTTCATCAACTTAACATTTTTGCCCCTTTAAGTATTGAAATGTTATTATTTTTACTTCTAACTTTCTATACTTCATACCAATCAATGATATGATTATTCCTCGATGAGTTAACTATATAAATCATCTTCCATTTATTTATTTAATAACCCAATTTTAAATTTTAGGATGTTACATATCGTCTATGAGCCTATCTATTATCACCATAGATTAGATACGTCACCACGTATCCTTTCCTGTAAAAAGGTGTTACAACAGTGTAATCTCTCACTGATGGTTCACTAACAGTTTCTGTTGTAAAGTCATTCGTTGGTTCAATCATTGATATCATCCCATGATTAGCGTTGACTTGTCAAATATGTCTCAACAGTTACTTTTTAAATCGGATAAGGATCATGATGATTAAGTTTGGGGGTTACGAGAAACCCAACTACTTTTTATTACACACATATCATCATTCATTAGCCATCTTCAAATTGATTACAATTCCCTCCCATATATTGATTCATCATCTCTCAAAAGGATTACTATTTCAAACTCGTGCCTCCAAAAAATCCCCAAAATCTCCATAGTTAAACCCTAGTCCTCAAGATCTCCCATGGCTCTTTACACCTACGTTCCGACTGCTAATATTCAAAAAGCATCAAATACCCCAAACACTTCAATTGTGATCAAGGCAACCAATGTCTGTGGGTCGTATGTTATCCCTTCAAAATTCAAGAACAAGCTGCTTGAAGTCTTCATCTGATTTCTGGAACCGCATCCTCTCATATAAGCTTTCTCCGTCTCCCCAACTATTCTCTATGCAGATCATGTATGTGAGTTCTACTAATGCTGTTCTTACGACTAAAGATTTGATTTTGTTAATGGTATAATTGTAAACAACAACCATAAAATTTTACTCATTATTGAAACTGTTTGGGACGCTCTTCGCCTTCCAAATTATGCTTCTTTTTCTCCTCTTCCCACAAAAGAAAAATGCAAATATGTGCTTGTAAGGTTAGGGTATGATCTTACCCTTTAGGGTTTAAGGGATGGTAATGCATATGTTCTTTGCCAATGTATTCCTCCCGACTGCAAATTTCTAACAGGGGTCATCAAAAAATGCTTAGGGCATAAAGGTGAAAGCCTTGATCAACTGAATTTGTTCGAACAACAGATTCTTTAAGCTATTATCAAAAACAAGCATGTTGATTTTGCTAGATTAATATTTGATCTGTTCGTCTCGCTGATCACTAACAAGAAACATCCCACTTATGTAACCCATCCAAGATTGATTAGACTACTTCTTGAATTCATCAACTTAGGGCACCCCCACAAAAGTTCGATTTAAATTCATGTCCCTGTGTTGTCTTCAAAGATTATCAACGTTGCCCCTAGTCCAAGACATCAACATATTACTCAGTGAATGACTAATTGGATCGATCAGCCATACAATGCTGAGCTAAGATGTGACAACCCGAAATTTCTATTCTGTACAACCATTCACTTCAATAGGAGTCAAAATTGTTTCTGCTAATTTTCAAGCTTTTTGGAATAAGTTTGAGTATTTTAAAATTAGTACTCCAGGAGATAACAGGAGAGAGGATGCCCTAGGGTTTATTGTGCAACAATAATGTCCCAAAACTCCAAGATTTTGGAGTTTACGGCCTAAACAAAGGTGTTTACGGCTGTAAACCCTAAAAGAGGGTATAAATATGACACTTAGTCATTATTTATCACTTTTCACAATTTCAAGATCCAAAACTCAATTCTCTCTCAAGTATCATCGACTTTTATTCTTGATATTCAACATTGTAAGTGTTTCTAGCCCTAAAAAGTTGATATCTTACTTAATCTAGTGATCTAACATGATTCCATCCGTGAAATCATTCCAAAAGTGTAGATCTTCAAGTTTCACCAAGAACACCAAGAACACACACTAGTGTTCTTGGACTTTTAGCACCTTTTCAAGCTTCTACCTAGTAAGTACTTCTATCCTAGAGTATTATAGAGCTTGTTACACTTCTAAACATCAAGAAAACACCCAAGAAACCAAGGATCAAAGGTGTTTACGGTCCAAGATGTTCTTGGACCGTAAACCCCACAAAGGGTGCCAAAGTGTGCCCTAGTCCCTTCTAAGCCTTGGAAACTAGCCTAGATCCCTTCCTTGATGTTCTTAGTACTTGAAAACATCAAAAGACCATAAACCATTTGGGTTTACGGCCGTAAAACCAAAGGGAAATGGTCCAAGGACCGTAAACTCCTAAAAGGAGTGAAATGGTGCCCTAATCTCTTCCTAAGGCTTAAACATGAAGTAGGAATGCTTCTTGTGATCTTTAAGGCTTCAAAACACAAGTTGGTCAAAGAAACATGAGTTTACGGCCGTAAACTCATGGGTTTATGACCGTAAACTCAATGAGTTATGGTCACAAAACCGTAAACTCAAATAAAGGGTTCCCTTGAACCCTAAACTCAATAGCAATGCCATACAACACTTAGATGCAATCCTTAGGACTTATAACACTTAAATAAGGTGTTTTACATGTCCTAGGATGTCTTAAATTTGTTATTTAGTTGTTTAAAGACTAATTGGATACATATATGTGATATTATATGTTAACTAGGATCATCGTGTGTGTACAAGTCCTCACTTGACACCTAGCATCCTATACATTCCGTTCATCCAAACCACTCACTACAGGTGAGTTCATACCCCTTAATTAACCTTTTAAATGTTTTTAAATGCTTTTATGGGGGGGGGAGGGAATACAAGTTGAACTATTATAGTTATTATATCAATCACATGTGATTAATAACTACCAAACAAGTGGATTTCTTACTTTTCAAACTGTGTTATCAAACTGTTTTACTTCAAACTGTTTTACAAACTCTTTTACATATCAAATACTTTTATTAAACTCTTTTAACTTATATTTTGTGTATCTATATGGATATAATTATATAAGTAGGATTGAAAGGACTTAGGACTGATAGCTCACCTTACTTCCTGTTCTTTGTTTGGTTGTGGACTTAGGGTATTCGGGTTATTTGTCCGAAGGTCGTTTGAATCCTAGTTATATATCATGTATATGTGTATAGATATAAAAGGTTACTTCTTTCATTCAGTTCAATTCCTTTGGGTAGCAAAGGTATACAAACATGTTCATATACACAAACAACATTACTAGTAAACTATAATAGGTATAGTTTAGGAAGATACTATTACTAGAACAATGAAACATACAATGAGTCAGTTCATTCATGAGTAATACATAGTGATGAGAAACAAACATAATACATAGTGATGAGAAACAAACATAATACATAGTGATGAGAAACAAACATAATACACAGTGATGAGAAACAAAACATACAGGCTAGACAGAGAAAGAACACACAATACAGCTAGCACATACATATACATATACATATACATTAGTTACAGTTATGTGAGCCACTTAACGGGGGCATGTCACTACCTGTCATGACCCGTTTTGTATCCAGAATCTCCTTAAATGGGGAGCGTATGAGTTTGTGTATAGATCTATACTGGATTGACTATCCTACACCTTGTTGCTCGCTACAGTGGGACTTGCAAGTCTACGGGTGCCAAACGTCATTTCTTACAACGTCTTACATCGTCGTTTTTCTATAGAGTCGGTAGCAGGATACATGCCAATCACATGGTACTTTAAAATAACAATTGGTTTAAAGTAATTAGTACAGCAGTAGTTACTTAATACAACACTACAATACTATTTCATTTTCCCTTTACATTTACTTTGTGATATTCACACAATAAACAATAATGTAAAAACTATATTTTTGGTTAATGATAGTCAGATTTGGGAAAATACACACTCTTACAAGAGACACACACACAGATACTAGATGCCTTGGTAGAAGGCTACTTTTAGTAGGAAACATAGGGTTTTCTTGGAGAGTTCAAACAATTACAAACTTTTACAAAACTTATACATTACAGACTTACAAACACTTTCATACAAATACAGACACTAATATACTTATGATCTCACCAACTTTAAAGCTGATAAACTCTTTCAAAATAACTTGTATTCTCAGGTCACCAGTAGACAGGTACCGGTGCCAGGTTTTGAGAAGATGGAGCTCGTTCAAGACTCATCTTTTATTTTTGATGTATATTTTTGGTGTCTATATAACTTGACAGAACACACTTGTATGAAATTATATTATTAATGCAATGGATGATGTTGTTGCTTGTTTACTACTTTGCATTGTTGTGATACTGAACATGACGTCCTCCACCCCCGAACGTTTCCGCCGTTCTGGTTTTGGGGTGTGACATAAGAGTTTATAATCCAATTGTGGACCGAACTGTCAATGGAAAGTCGGATGAAGAAATTATTGGGATTGAAAGTGGGGATGAAGATGATGATACTACAAATAGCAGTGAGAACGCAGAAGAATAAGAATAAGAATAAGAAAAAGAAAAAGAAAAGGCTCATGGAGACAACAGTTATAAAATAAGAAGAAAAAGAAGAAAAGGCTCATGGAGACAACAATTATGAAGACGCAGAAGAAGAAGAAGAAGAAGAAGAAGAAACTCATGGAGACAACAATTATGAAGACTCTGACATTGATGTTGGTGGGTATGCTACTGAATCTTTACCCTCATCTAACTCTCTTATTCTTACAACACATCCTTTTCGAGCTGCATCACAAGTGTCTATACCACGTCTTAACAAACACATATACTACAAGTCTTCATCATCCTCCCATGGTGCACAAGGTAATCCTCCATCCCATGATTCCGAACAAGATGAAGGTATAAATATTAATGTTGATTCCCCTAAACAAGATACACCTTATTTTCATAATTACCCACCTCCCGCTCAACCTAATCCTACTTCATCTGTTGCCTCTCCAAATCTTAATGCTCAAATACTCACAACACCCTGATTAGGTTAACCCAGACTTTTGTTAATCGAATGGAATGTCTTGAGGATGATGTTGCTAACATAAAATAAGTTATGTTACCTTCAAATACTCTAACCTTCTTCTAACCTGCTCCTCCAAATTATCCTTCTCCACTCCACCACCTCCACCAACATATATTCCTCCTCCAACTACATCAAATACACCACCACCTCCTCCCTCTTCACAACAACTTCCTACCACCACAAGCATTAGTCCTTCTGATGATGCCAAAAAGGGGGAGAATTCAACATTTATTTAGCAAAAATCTTGTTTTGAATAGACTGAAGTTGTTAAAAACTTTGAAAATAAAGATAAAGAGATTGATGATGATGACAACAATAACACTGCGGAAGGGATCTTTGAATTTTCTTATCTAGGGGACTCCATTCATGTAGAGGCCATTTTTACTGTTTTCCCAAGTACTAGTCATCATGAAGAGTGTTCTCAGCGTCAGGGGGAGTCATCTGCTCAGCGGGGGAGCCACAACGTGAGGGGAAGCACATTTCAGAATCAAGCTCTGAATCATCTGGGGATCTTAAGCCCATCTCCTCCTTAATATCAAGAAAAATAGCAGTGTAGTTAAGCGTATTCGAATGGTCTCTTTAATCAAAGAAAATTTTGTTGAGAGACAGATGTATAAAGATCAAGTAAGAGTTTTTTGTGTCGAACACAACCTTGTCATGACTAATAAAAATATTCATATGCAAGATAACAAGGTTTTTAAAAAGTTGGTCTCTGCTGAGGGAAATCTTGATGAGCAGAAAAAGGCCATGTTTCAGTTCAATGCACTGGTTGAAAAGAAGAAGGAGTTGGATGATGTTAAATCCAAGATAAACGTCTCAAAATATGTTGGTGTGTTTGCAAGGAGGTTTTTTAAAGACTCAATAGTAAAAGTAAGGTGCACCAAGCCTAAGAGTCAAAATATTCTCACTGTGCACCTCACTAGAAAGGATGACAAGTGTGAATACCTAAAAAAGGTATTGTGTCCTGATTTAGTTAAGTATGGATACAACGAATGGCTTGAAATCGCTAACATCGTTAAGGGACATCACGGAATCCATTCTCAAGAGTTGAACTTGACCCTAAATGTAATGATAAATAAGGTTCAAAATCTTAACCTTATTCTCACTGATGCCTCAACTTCAACATCTATATCTATACCTTCTCCCGTTGTTTCATCAAGATAAGACGTAGAACAGACAAACTGTAACGCCCAAAATTTTCATACTAGGTAAACTCCAAAAATCAATTTAATTACAACTTTATAAAACATTCTGATGTACACTAGCAGACTAGAGTCCAAGAAGTTATCACCAGGAATCGTATTGGCATCAAGTACAAGATCCGAGCCGGGAGCTACAATTAACTAACCTGCAAAACAACAACAACTAAACAGCGTAAGCCATAGAAATTAGTGAATAACTACTACAATAACAATACAACACATATCATCAGATATTACAATAACATAAGTCCAACAAATATACATCACATCAAATATATTAATCTACAAGTATTATTCCACATATCAGTTATTACCTTATAACACCTTTAAAGGCTAACCAGATAATTGTGACATCCCCTAATTTCTCGGCCAAAAAAGACCGATTTAATTTATGCTTTTTAAATTAAAATCAGAGAAATATTTTTAAAAGATGTTGCGGAATTGGTCCCCAAAACAAAACATGATAAGAGTTTATCAAAACCTTTCTTTAAGAAATATATAATTTCATTTCATATCAAAACCTTGGGATGTCATGTTCCGATACAGATCAAAAGCATAAACAAGACATTATCAGCCTTTCAACAGTTATTTACAACTACTGGCCTATAATCCAAAAATCTCTCATCATCCTCCGACTATGCTCGGGGTCCACTACCTGTAACATACAAAGCTGAGTGGGTTGCGCATGCGAGGGTCTCGCTGTCGGCCTCTGATTGGACCGGGGTCTAGGTCCGAGACTTCAGACGTGGCACTCCATGCGAGGATCAGACACGCGATAAAGGAGTACAAGGCAGCTTCTGATTGGCCGAGCCTTCGGTCCGAAGAGAATGCGACACGTGTCGACAGGTGGCCTCAGATGACTCAGCAGTTCGGACACGTGGCACGTTTTGGGCGAGGGTGAGGTGGCCGAAGTCCACGTATGCGAATTTTCTCGGTTTTGACATTTTTTTCTCGATTTTCGCGCCAAAACTTCTAAAATCCATAACTTTCGCATACAAGCTCCGTTTTTGACGTTCTTTATATGCACGCGTAGGTAAAATTACGCTCTACAACTTTCATTTAGACTTCGTTGGCTAATTTTAACTTTAATTTTTATATTATTATTTTTAACAGACCGGGACAGGAAATCCGTTAAAAATTCATAACTTCTTCATCCGACGTCCGTTTTCGTCTGTCTTTTTACCGTTGTGCTACTATTGACGAGACCTTCGATTATCGTTTAGGTCGTGTCGGCTAAAAAGCACTCGATCTAAAATTCGAGTTTTTAGTTGTCTACTGCTAAGCTGAAACTTCGAAAAATCATAACTTCGTCATACGAAGTCAGATTTGGGCGTTCTTTTTATACCTACTCTCGGTTTAACGAACATTACGACTTTTGTTTAGATCACTAAGGCTAAAAAGTAGTTTATCAAAAACTCACTTTTTACGACATTCGGCACCGTGCCGGTTTTGTCGCGAAACTTCGACAGGTCATAACTTCTTCGTTATAACTCGGATTTTGGTATTCTTTATATATCCGTAATCCTTGTCACGACCACTACAACTTTCTTAATAGATATAGGCTTTATCTAATATTTATTTTTGACGCTCATTTTTATTCTTAATTAATTAAACCCTAATAATTAAGCATAAAACACATAATTCACATAATATTCACATAATTCCTTTTCATTTCTTCAAAATGAGTTACAAAGGTTAACCTAGACTATAACGTCAATATTAATGCCTAGCCTAGAAACACGGGCGTTACAATTCTCTCCCCCTTAGGATGATTCCGTCCCCGGAATCACACATCAGCAAACAAATGCGGGTAGCGACTCATCATGTCACTCTCCGTTTCCCAGGTGAGATTTGGCCCATTCGTATGTTTCCATCGCACCAGCACTAAATCGACCATCTTGCGTCACAACTTTTTAGTCTTACGGTCAACGATTGCCTCAGGTTCTTCAATCAACCTCTTGTTTTCATCCAACCTTAACTCACAAATCGGAATTATGTCGGGCACATCTCCCGTGAACTTTCTCAAATAACACACATGAAAGGTGTTATGAATACCCTCCAGTTCTTTCGGTAATTCTAGCTTGTAAGCTTGATTCCCGATCCTCTGAAGAACTTTAAATGGTCCAATAAACCTTGGACTCAACTTTCCCCTTTTACCAAATCTTATAAGTCCCTTCTACGGCGAGACTTTAAGTACAACCGAATCTCCAACTTCGAAGGATATCGGTTGTCTTTTCTTGTCAGCATAACTCTTTTGTCGATTTTGAGCTGCTAACATCCTTTCCCTAATTACTTTCAACTTTTCAGCAGTTTGATGGACTATTTCAGGTCCCATAAACTGCTTTTCCCCAGCCTCCAGCCAACATGACGGCGTTCGACACTTTTCTCCATACAAAGCGTGATAAGGTGTCATCTTGATGCTTGAGTGGAAACTATTATTATAGGAAAATTCTACTAGAGGTAAGTGTTCATCCCAGTTACCTTGGAATTCTAGGGTACATGCTCTCAGCATATCCTCAAATGTTTGAATCGTTCGTTCTCTTTGACCATCGGTTTGAGGATGGTAAGCTGTACTCAAACACAACTTGGTACCAAATTCCTCTTGTAGACTTCTCCAAAACCTTGAGGTAAAACAGCTGTCACGATCGGATACAATCGTTAACGGAACACCGTGAAGCCTCACAATTTCCTTCACGTAAGAATTCGCAAGTTTATCCATAGACCATTTCTCGTTAGCGGCTATGAAATGCGCACTCTTAGTGAAGCGATCAACGACCACCCAAATCATGTCGTGACCGTTCCTTGTTCTGGGCAATTTAGTCACAAAGTCCATGGTGATGTCTTACCATTTACCCATGGGTACATGTAAAGGTTCTAAACTCCCATACGGTTTCTGATGTTGTGCCTTAACCCTAGCACAAGTTACACACTCGGCCACATATTTAGCACCATCAAGCTTCATCATCGGCCACCAGTAATAGGGTTTTAGATCCCTATACATTTTTGTACTGCCAGGATGAATCGAGTACATGGTTTTGTGAGCTACTTCCATCAGAAGATCTCTTACTCCTCCCGTCTTAGGTACCCAAATCCTATCTTTGAATACCTTCAGCCCTTGACCGTTTGTATCAAACACCAACGTTTTACCCAAACGTTCCTCCTTCCGGTCATTTTTCTCTAAAGCTTCCTCCTGAGCTTTCTTTATACTTTCCATAATTGTCGAGACAACTTCAATCCTCAACGCTCTTGGCCTTTTCTTTTCAAGATTCACCTTCCGACTGAGAGCATTAGCAACAACATTTGCTTTACCAGGGTGGTAAAGTATCTCACAGTCGTAGTCCTTGAGTAACTCCAGCCAGCGCCGTTGCCTCATGTTCAATTCCTTCTGATTAAAGAGATATTGAAGACTCTTATGATCAGTGAAAAGTTTGCATTTAGTACCATAAAGATAGTGCCTCCATATCTTTAAGGCGAATACTACCGCTGCCAACTCCAGATCATGAGTGGGGTAGTTCTTTTCATGCTCTTTCAATTGCCTCGATGCATACGCTATCACTTTATCCCTTTGGGTCAGAACACAACCTAACCCAACTCCAGAGGCATCAATATAAACTGCGAAGTCATCAACCCCTTCAGGTAACGAAAGAATCGGTGCTTCACACAATCTCTTCTTCAACTTCTCAAAGGCTTCCTTATGCTTCCCATTCCAAGTATAAGTAGCTCCTTTGTGGGTCAAAGCTGTTAATGGAGTAGCAATCGAAGAAAAGCCTTGGATAAATCGGCGATAATATCCGGCTAATCCTAAAAAGCTTCGAATCTCCGTAGGAATTTTTGGTTGTTCCCACTTCATTACAGCTTCAATCTTTGCTGGGTCAACCATTATTCCTTCTTGGTTAACCACATGACCTAAAAATTGGACTTCTTGAATCCAAAATTCACATTTGGAGAACTTTGCATACAACTTCTCCTTTTTCAGAACTTCTAGCACCTCACGCAGATGCTTTTCATGCTCCTGCTTGCTTTTCGAATAAATCAAGATATCGTCTATGAATACTATCACGGATTTATCAAGGTATGGTTTACAAACCCTGTTCATCAAATCCATGAAAGCTGCTGGGGCATTGGTTAGTCCGAACGACATAACCAAAAATTCATAGTGTCCATATCTTGTTCTGAACGCAGTCTTTTCGATATCCTGCTCTCCCACCTTTAGTTGATGGTATCCTGACCTAAGATCGATCTTCGAGAAATAGCTCGAACCTTGCAACTGATCGGACAAGTCATCGATCCTCGGCAACGGGTACTTGTTCTTTATTGTCGCTTTATTCAGCTTTCTGGAATCGATGCACATTCTCATGCTCCCGTCTTTCTTCTTTACAAATAACACCGGGGCTCGCCAGGGTGATGAACTAGGTCGAATGAAACCTTTGTCCAATAACTCCTGAAGTTGTGTCATAAGTTCTTTCATCTCTGTTGGTGCTAATCGATACGGTGCTTTTGCTATCGGCGTCGTTCCTGGTAACAAGTCGATACGAAATTCTACTTGTCGATCAGGGGGCAATCCGGGAAGATCTTCGGGAAAGACTTCCGGATAATCACACACCACCGGAATATTCTGCACCTCCTTCTTTTCCTTCTTAGCATCGATCACGAACGCTAGATATGATGTACATCCCTTGGCCAAACACTTTTTGGCTTTCATTAGGGAAATGATTCCAGAGTTTACTCTGCGTTTGTCTCCATACACCATAAACGACTGTCTCCCTGGCGGGTTTACTTTTACTATCTTCTTCCTACACAATATTTCGGCATCATTGGCACTAAGCCAATCCATTCCTAAAACTATGTCGAAACCATTTAACTCGATAGGCAATAATTCCTCGTGGAACTTATTCCCATTCAAGTCAATGAGGATGTTTTTCATACGATGGCTAACAGGTACAAACTTGCCACTAGCAATCTCGACTATTATAGCATTAACTAGTCTATCTACAGGCAAAGCTAGTTTTCTACCAAATTCATGCGAAATAAAGGAGTAATTGGCTCCATAATCAAACAAAATTTGGGCAGGCAATTCGTTTACGACAAAGGTACCTGAAGCGACATCGACTTCTTCTTTTGCAGCTTCAAGTGTCATCTGAAAGGCTCTCGCCTTCGGCTTTAGTGGAAGATTGGGCTTTGCTGCATCCTTCTTCTTTGGACAGTCTATCAAAATATGCCCTTCTTCATGGCACCCAAAACATACCCTCTGGTTGGACGGACACGAGTTGGCAAAATGCCCAGTCTTTCCACATTTGTAGCAAGTCACTCCCTCACTACATTTCCCAGAGTGCTTTTTCTTGCACTTCTCACACCATTTCACTTCGCCTCCTCCTCCTCCAAACTTCTTAGGCTTTGAAAATTTGCTTTTCTTCTTGGAACCTGAAGTTCCTTCAAACTTTCTCTTTTCGCCAACTTCTGCCCTCTCTAGACCCTTCTCTCTGATCTGAATCTCAACATTCTTAGCAGCCCAGATGGCGGCTTTCAAAGTGGTTGCTTGCTTGACCATCGGACCAAAGTCCGCCGGTAATCCGAGGGAAAACTTGTTGACCTTAGAGAGTTCAGTTGGAATTAGATGAGGAACAAGCTTCATCTTTTCCGTAAAACTAGCAGCGTATTCAGTAATGCTCATCTTTCCCTTCTTCAAATTCTGGAACTCATTATTAATTTCCAGAAGATCCTGCTCAGAGCAGTATTGCAATTTCAGTTGTACCACAAAGTCTTCCCAAGACATCTTGCTAGCTTCACCAATGGGCATCGAATCAGCTAGTAATTTCCACCAGCTCAATACACCAGATTTTAACAGAGGAATTGCAAGTGCGGTATTCTGTTTGTTGCTGCACTCACAACTTTCAAACATCGTCTCCATTTCGGAGATCCAATTCATGACTTCCACCGGTGAAGGACTTCCAGATAGACACGGTGGTTTAGATGCCATGAAATCTTTGTATTTGCATCCGCGTCCATCAACTCCTCAATCCTGTTTGTTTTGTCTAACTATCGGTGGGTTGGCTTGACCAAGAGTCCCACTGTAGTTCCCTCCTACTGATTGCCCTTCATTCAATTCGGTTGTTCAACAGGTATTGTAGTTTCTTCCCTATTCTGTTGTAGTAATCGCCTTGTCTCCTCCATTTGGTGATCTAACATCATCTGTATCATTTCTTGTACCCCAACTATCGTCATTGGCTCAGGTGCAACTCCTACAACAGGTACTTACTCAACTACTTGAGGTTGAGGTTGTTGATCCCTGTTTTCGTTTGCATTTGCAACTCCACTGCGAGTTCTTGCCATTATAATCTATATACCGAATAAGGCGAATTTAGGTCTTTATCCTCGATAGGTTTATAAATTCCCTTATCACTCTGAAACGTTTACATGTTAGTTCTAATATCGTAATCGTACGCTTAGAATCCTACACACATAAGGTTTCCAGATCCGGTCGGCAACAGACCATAGATCCGAACAAATAATGGCATATATGGCAAACATATAGCATTTAGCACATAAAAGCATCTTAGACATCTTTCCTAAAATAAACTAGTGCTCGTGTCTAAAATATGATAGACACTCATCTCACAATCATCACTTAGCATTCTAAGTTTAAGTCTAGAAATCCTACAATTTCTTAGTTCGCTTAAACTAATGCTCTGATACCAACTGTGACATCCCCTAATTTCTCGGCCAGAAAAGACCGATTTAATTTATGCTTTTTAAAATAAAATAAGAGAAATCTTTTTAAAAGATGTTGCGGAATTGGTCCCCAAAACAAAACATGATAAGAGTTTATCAAAACCTTTCTTTAACAAATATATAATTTCATTTCATATCAAAACCTCGGGATGTCATGTTCCGATACAGATCAAAAGCATAAACAAGACATTATAATCCTTTCAACAGTTATTTACAACTACTGGCCTATAATTCAAAAATCTCTCATCATCCTTCGACTATGCTCGGGGTCCACTACCTGTAACATAAAAAGCTGAGTGGGTTGCGCATGCGAGGGTCTCGCTGTCGGCCTTTGATTGGACCGAGGTCTAGGTCTGAGACTTCGGACGTGGCACTCCATGCGAGGATCGGACACGCGATAAAGGAGTACGAGGCAGCTTCTGATTGGCCGAGCCTTCGGTCCGAAGAGAATGCGACACACGTCGACAGGTGGCCTCGGATGACTAAGCAGTTCGGACACGTGGAATGTTTTGGGCGAGGGTGACGTGGCCGAAGTCCATGTATGCGAATTTTCTCGGTTTTGACATTTTTTTCTCGATTTTCGCGCCAAAACTTCTAAAATCCATAACTTTCGCATACGAGCTCCGTTTTTGACGTTCTTTATATGCACGCATAGGTAAAATTACGCTCTACAACTTTCGTTTAGACTTCGTCGGCTAATTTAAACTTTAATTTTATATTATTATTTTTAACAGATCGGGACAGGAAATCCGTTAAAAATTCATAACTTCTTCATCCGACGTCCGTTTTCGTCTGTCTTTTTACCGTTGTGCTACTATTGACGAGACCTTCGATTATCGTTTAGGTCGTGTCGGATAAAACGCACTCGATCTAAAATTCGAGTTTTTAGTTGTCTACTGCTAAGCTGAAACTTCGAAAAATCATAACTTCGTCATACGAAGTCAGATTTGGGCGTTCTTTTTATACCTACTCTCGGTTTAACGAACATTACGACTTTCGTTTAGATCACTAAGGCTAAAAAGTAGTTTATCAAAAACTCACTTTTTACGACATTCGGCACCGTGCCGGTTTTGTCGCGAAACTTCGACAGGTCATAACTTCTTCGTTATAACTCAGATTTTGGTATTCTTTATATATCCGTAATCCTTGTCACGACCACTATAACTTTCTTAATAGATATAGGCTTTATCTAATATTTATTTTTGACGCTCATTTTTATTCTTAATTAATTAAACCCTAATAATTAAGCATAAAACACATAATTCACATAATTCATTTTCATTTCTTCAAAATGAGTTACAAAGGTTAACCTAGACTATAACGTCAATATTAATGCCTAGCCTAGAAACACGGGCGTTATAATAATCATCACTAGTATTAATTACCCTTTGTATATACTCCATTTAAATCAACGAATATTATTTATCACCAACTACTTATTTCACCAAACTATCATATATATATATATATATATATATATATATATATATATATATATATATATATATATATATATATATATATATATATATATATATATATATTGATATCAAAATATACCTAATCCACATATTGTGCAAGGACATACACATCAAAAACACACAGGTGCTAGAGTAGATTTACTCACCTAGCTAGTTAGTAGACTAGCTCCCGCTTAGGTCTCTGGCCTCCACCGCCTCTCAGCTTGCCACATGTTAAAACCTATCCAACAAATAACAAGTTCCTTAGAACCTATCACAACTCACTACTAGTTACAGTCTGTGACCATTTGTCACCAAGCTAATTTAACTCCATAATAACACTGTTACTGGTTAAACCCCATAAGTTGTTAGCTAAATCTACTAATCTTACCATCGGGTTCGTAACAGCATCATATTACAAACTCTATTAATTAACTTGGGTCTAACAACCCGTTACAAATATTACACCGACAAAACAATGAAATAACGGGATAAAAGATACCTCGACCCGTCCCGTAACGCAACCCGCATACTCCCGTACACCGGTACAATCTTCCGGTCATAAGCCTCCGGGAACCTCCAGAGCTTATCCCGATCAAACGAGCCAAAACTCCTGAATGAACACAAAAGAGTTTTATTTCTACTTTGCGTTGCCACATCGCGACAAGCTTGAGACCGCTTTGCAGTGCCGTGCTTATGACTTGCCACATATTCCAACCTCTTTCCACAGGTCCTTCAGCCTTCGACATGTGTCCTGGTGATTCATCGCATCACCACACCGTGGTGAGGACTTAGACGCGCCATGCAGATCCGCCATTGACCGTTTGACTTTGACTTACGTTGACTTTCATATAATAGCATCGTACTTTCATCTTAACTTCGAACAACCATAACTTCTTCACACGAACTCCGTTTTTAACAAACTTTATATCCTTATAATCATCTTCGTATGAATTACCACATTTTTCAACTATATTTTATTAAATACCAATACACAAGTTAAAGCAAACTCTATGCTTTATTTCACCTACTAACATGACATCCCCGAATTTTCAGAACCAATTAAAACTTTTTCTTTACGCTTTAAGTTATTGAGTGGCATAAAATCCCAGTTTAATTAAAACATTTTGAGATAATAAAAGTTATTACATTATAATATTATATTAACATACCAAGGATGTCGTCATTAATATCCAAACATAGGTTACAACGTAAATACTAAAAGGTCCTGCAATATTATTACATGTTCATCTCTTATTTCATTCAGCATCCTAATTAGTTTCCAACAGCCTTAGTTCCGCTACTTGTGATGCATATAAATTGAGTGGGTAAGGTTTGGGAAAACCTGGTGAGATGCATAGGGTTTTCAAGCCCACAATATTTTAATGATAATAAATTATAATAACATTCCTGCAAAACAACCATTACCAAATAATACAGATATATAAAATGTAAAGTCCCATTTTTGCGACCAAGTTTTTTTTTCCATTTTTATTAAAGTAAAAACTTCCCAAATTATAAAACCATTTTAAGAAAACCATTTATTCCCAATAACAATTATTGAAAATAAGAGTATTATAATGAACGCGAAATCCTCAATGCTGCTGATGGGCCACGAAGCAAGTGCACGCCGCATAGGAGAGTGCCCGGCGCACACCATCACTATAAATGGAGGTGCTTGCTTACTAGTTTTTCATCTCAAACCAACCTCCAAACTCTCTCTCTCTCTCTATATATATATATATATATATATATATATATATATATATATATATATATATATATATATATATACTTCAATACCCTCTCAATGGCAAGAAACTCTGGTTGCAACGGTTCGGGTGCTCTCGATACGTTATTAGAGTGAGTTCGCGACCCCTATTTTACTGTTTTAAAATGTTTTCAGAAGGGAATACATGCTTAACAAATGATTTTATAAAAATATTTATCTTATAAATATTAAGTCATTTTATTATAAGCAATATGCCTTAGGATTGTATAACTGTAGATACTATGCCTAAATTTAAGCTATGATCTGTGTCTAAAAGATATGATGCCTGATAATCTAGGAGTAGGTATTACCTAGATGTTATAATGGTCAAATCCCTAGGAAACTTTAAATACTTAGGAGTTATGCTAGACAAGATTTAGGATATGCACTCTACTTAATTGTTACGCTACCCAGATATTCTGTTAAAATAACCGTAATTAGGGTATATATATGACAATTTATATATATCAGATAATTATGAAATCAGATATATATATATATATATATATATATATATATATATATATATATATATATATATATATATATATATATATATATATATATATATATATAGTGTCCGGTTTCTGTGAGGACTCATTTTAAAGTGATGACTCGTGAGGACATCTTAAAAAAATTGAAAAAAAAATCTAAAAAAAAATAAAAATCATAAAATCGAGCATAGATCTATGTCCTGGAGAAAAAAATTGGAAAAAAAATTTGCATCATTAAAACAGATCCATGATTCAATTTTAATTTTTTATTTTGCATCATTATGATCAATGATTCAATTTTAATGATCCAATTTTTTTTCCAGTTTGTTTTTCTCCCGGACATAGATCTATGCTCGATTTTATGATTTGTATTTTTTTTAGATTTTTTTTCAATTTTTTAAGGTGTCCTCACGAGTCCTTACTTTAAAATGAGTCCTCACCCGATCCTGTTTCTCTCTCTCTCTCTCTCTCTGTATATATATATATATATATATATATATATATATATATATATATATATATATATATATATATATATATATATATATATATATATATATATATATATATATATATATATATACAGTGATCATTTGTTGATATATACCCGAAAGAGGTATATACAAAGATAGTGTGATGTATATATACATATATTAGGATATATATATGTATAGGGGTAATTATGATAAAGACACAAGATTAAAAGATAAAAGATAAAAGCCTATGGTTAATATGTTAGTGAGTTGGTTATTCATCTGAAAGCCTTGATTAAATTCGGTATATCCCCAATACCTATAATGGTTAATCTTGCGAGAGCTAGGAAGTTATGTATATATCTATACGGGGCCATGACAACCCCACATGCGATTGCTAGCTACAATCCCGACATGATACCTTCCATATAAGTTATTATTTGACGCCGATGAAGCGTCATGATTAGGGGTACATTTGCGGCCGTAGCGTCGATTATAAGGGCTCACGTTAATATATTAAAATTGCCTTAGAGCTTAGATTACCATTAGGGACGCTTGGTATGGTAATTAATATACGTTAAGATTGTAGAAATCCTTAAAAGATGGTAAATTAGGATTAATAAAAGGCAATCCTAATTATATTATGTTAGGATCGTTAGAAGTCCTTAAAAGATAGTAAATTAGGATTAATAAAAGACAATCCTAATTTTATTATGTTAGGATCGTTAGATATTCTGAAAAGATAGTCATTAAGATTAATAAAAGATATCTTAAAAGATAGAAGACTAGATAAATAAATAAGAATGATTTTTACTAAAGAAAAGTATTCTTAAAAGGAATTCAAAATTTCAAAATATAAAAACTAGTCCACTCACCAATATTATGTTGACTTTCAAAATGCATGTATTCTCAAGTTAATAGTATTGGCGCTCTTTATACCGTCACATTGCTTGGTGTTTTCGCCAATGGTCGAGCAGAGGGTGTGACAGTTGTGGTCATCCTTGACCACGTCGTGGTGTCGATACGACAATATAGTCGTGACCAGCCTAGCCACCACGTCGTGGCCACTAGGTATTCAACAACTTAACGAATTAAGTTGTTTTCTTCGATTCCAAGGATGCTTCGACTCAGATCTGGTCCATTTTAGGGTCTAGACGGATAAAGTTTCCAATTTTATCCCTTAGAACCCTCTAAGGTGCATAAATCATAACTTTATGGTCCAAAACACCACATAGCTTAAGCAATAAGCACTTAATCTATAAGGTCACTTGTCCAACAACTTAATCTATAAGGTCACTTGTCCAACAACTCTAGAAGAGTTTCTAACACCATTCTCATTATAAAAACATGTGATTTTCATACATGCTTCCCCAATGCATGTCTTGAACTCTAATTATGTCAAAATAGGGCAAAAAGGCCAAGATCCATGCATGGTCTCAAAACTCAATCCTAGTCTAGATCCAAAGCACCAAATACTTCCGAAGGCCTGGAGATTCATAAAGTTACAAGCTTTATGAGATCCAACCATCCAAAACAACAAGGCATAGAGAAGGGTGGACAAAATTAAGTGATATATCAATTTACTCATCAAGGTGAAGGCTTTATACATCCTAGAGATGTTTGAGGAAGACAAGATTTTGGATCTACGTTACTTTGGACTCCTAATATGATCTACCACCACCTTCTTTCTTCACAAACACCAAAAACACACACTTTAGGCTAAAAACTCACACAAGAGGTCTAGGGTTTGTAAGGGACGATTATGAGGAATGGAGGATGATGGGATGGAGACTACAAGCGGTTAAGGTTGTTTAAATAGGGCTCAAACCCTTAAACTTTAGGATTTTCTTCAACAACGGCTACCATGTCGTGGCACCTATTTCCATGTCGTGGTGGTTCGTTATATCCCTACGACCCATAAGCTATTTCCACGTCGTGGTGAGGCTCCACCACATCGTGGCCACCCAAAATGACATCTACACATTCCATACCTGGAAAATGTATTACAATTCTCCCCCACTTAAGTTAGATATCGTCCTCGAAATCAGCTCTTGCTTCCACTTCATGAAGCAATCCCTCACAACAACCAAGCTATCCAAAAATCCGCTGATCTAATCGGTCCAAGAGCTTCTCGGTCAAACATCGTCACGCTAAATCTATACATAAGTGCACCACCGCAATGAAAATTATTTGGTCACATAATAAAATAGACCACACTCTTACTCGGCTCCAACAACCCAACTAAGTTATCTACTATCAATACGCGGGCTCACCCCTGATCCACTAACCATCAACAACACTCGAGCTTACCCCCAATCCACTAAACAACAACACACGGGCTTCCAAGCCCCAACCGGACGACAACAGACAAGGAAACCCTCAAACTGAGCTCCTGAGATCCTAGGGTCTAAAGCACAAGCATGCCCTACAGATGCTATCACAGCTAAAAGTAATACCAATCGAAGGGAAAACCCAATAGCTGACGATGATCGAGCTGCAAACTCAGAAGATTCAGCAGTTGCGCGGAAGTCTGGAACTTGGAGAAATCCGACTGAGAACTGAACCTTGGTACAAGGTCTTCCTGTTGTGAGGTTCCACTCTCCCCCACTTGAAATTTGGTAGAATTTGACAACCTCACAATCCTTCGATACTCAAACTAACTTGAACTTTACAACTTGATTCCAACCATTGATATCCTGTTACGCAAGAGAATCTGAACCTACACAACATTCATCAATCCCAATACACATACAATCAAGGAAAACGATGATTTATCCATCGATAACAAGAATTGAAATTCAACTAAGCTAACTAAGATATTTCCATTCAACTGATCATCCAAGATTACAACTGAACTTCGAAACATAAACAGAACACACATATGAATACCATCGCTGCAACAATTGACTAAATAGATGAAATGATAACTCAAACCTCGGCCCCCGAAACTCCTGCTATCCTATAATGACCTTTGGGTAACTGCCAAGCTAGGGGTGTAGGTTCCAACACCTCACCAAAAGCAAGAAAGTGACAACGAGCTCTGATGTGGCCCTCCTGGCCGCAATGGAAACAAGTGCGCGAACTCCGCCTACAATCCCTACCAAAATGACCCTCCTCGCCACATCTACGACATACAAAAGATCGGTACCTCCCCTCAGTTGATTATGAACTCTGACCAGCGGGCTTGAACTGCTTTGCTGCAGGTTGTGACTGAACAGGAGCATACCTTAGATCCATAGTCTGAATCTCCATCTCAATTTCTCGTCTCCATGCGACATCATGGAGCTTGGAGAGAGTACGGTAACGTGGGGGCCGGGGTGGACACAAACTGCCGAATATCATTCTTGATCATGCTCAAGTATCGCGACATTTATGCCTTCTCTGAAGCAGCATACTTAGGGAAGAAAAGGGCTCTCTCTGTAAACATCTTAGTGATCTTCGTCACCGACTCATACGTCTGCTTGAGCGACAGGTACTCATGTGTCAGTCGCTCCCACTCCATAAGAGGAACCTAATCCGCTCAGAACATATCTAGAAACTGCTCCCACGTCACCACGGCTCACTCTGCATGGGAAAAGTTACACGTCACAAACTCCCACCAATCCTTCGCATCCCAGCGAAGAAGATTCAGCAAAAATTTCACCTTCAAACCCTCGGTACATGAACACGTAAAGAAACAACCCTCCACGTCGTAAATCCATCTCGAAGCGATGATCGGGTCCCTTCCACCTCTGTACTCCGGAGGCTTCGTATAATTAAACTCTCGATACAACATCTCCCCGTTTCTCTGAGATCATGCAAAGGAGACGGCTACTATGGCTGCGACAGTAGCTACCTGCGGGATGGAGGCATAGCGTCGGTCAAACTCCTCAATCATCGCGGTCTTGACCAACCCAAACAACTCCGGAATTGCCTCCCTGATCGCCTTGGCCACGTTGGCAACAATGATCTCATGGATCTCCTCTTCACCCGGACCTGCTCTCCCAGTGCCACCAACACCTGATCCTGAACCTCCAACAACCACCATACTGAAAATATACCATAGAAAGATCAGACATCAAAACATAATGTACAACACACCAGAACACCCTCATATTAGTTCCTTAGTAGCCTCGTGATTCCTCCTGAATCTCATACGGATCATGTGCTTTCAGTAGTAAGGGCCCATACTACCTTCCGCACCTATCTGTAGTCGATTCAAAATTCATCCCAAGGTCTTAAGGCACTACGCTAGACCATTCCTCAATGTGCTAACACCCACATGTTACCACGAGCTACAACTAACTTCATAGGTACTCCTCTTATGATTACTCTTACTCTCACACTATTTGTTGCTTTTGTGCATGCTTGTTGTACAGAATACAGGGTCAGATAGACTATCGAATAATCGACCCCTACCTAAGTCCACAACCAAAGAAGGAACAGGAAGTAAGGCTAAACCGATAATTCTAAGGCTATATAATCCCGACCATATACAACTAATCAACATACACGCAGTAATCGCACAATCAATATCAAGCAAGCAACTCCCTATATCATAAGGCATCACAGAAATCATGTGTCACTATCCAACAATTCCTAGAAGAACCTCGGCCTATCCAGTAGCATGCTTTTCTAACAGTTCACATATCAGCAAAACCAAAAAACTCAGCACATATATAACAATTATGGGTATTTTGGGAACCACTATCCTGTTCGGGCCCTGGCTGACTATACACACTGCATATTCCTGTAAAACCAAAGTTAAGTTAAGGCCCACATTCTCGATCCCAAGCCAATAATCAAACAAGAACATGTCAAGAGACCGAGCCCGTGTCCCTAACCCAACCCTTTATTATAAATTATTTTTCAAAAAAGTTTTGTGGAAACTCTCGGATCCTATATTGAGACTGGATTCACACAAGTGTTCCTCCAATTCACTCAAACTAGGGCTCTGATACCAACTTGTAACGTCCCATTTTTGCAACCAAATTTTTTTCATTTTTATTAAAGTAAAAACTTCCCAATTATAAAACCATTTTAAGAAAACCATTTATTCTCAATTTCAATTATTGAAAATCAGATTATTATAAAGAATGTGAAATCCTCAATGCTGCTGATGAGTATAGACAGTCCCGCCTCCGCCCTACCACGATCACTGATGATACATGAAAAACAACAACAACTGAGTAAGCATGTTGTAACATCCTATTTCGGTTCGTTCTGTGATTCAAGGTTGTAGGACGTAATTTGGGTATGAGAAAGTTTTGAGGTTTTAAAGAAGAAAGGTTTAGACCCTTTGTGGATTCGAGTAAGGTAGGTTGTGTGATTAAAGAGTTTGGTTTGTGCTTTAGAGCCCACGGGTATCGGTAAAGGCGTTGGATCGGTCCTTTATGAATTTTGGGTTTCGACCGGGAAGTCCTAAGGCTATGGTGAATTTTTAAGAGCGTAGGGCTTCTCGCCACCTTTCTGTGGATATAAGGTTCGTTGGAAACGGACCTAAGATGAGGAAGTTATGGCAGTTTGAAATAATTGGCAGAAATGGTCCTTGGTTGAAAATATTGGCAAATTAGTCCCGCGCATGCAAGGAGGGAAAACGTGTGTTTGGCCACGTACGCCCAGCGTAAGCTGGGGTATGCCCAACGTAATTGGTAGAAGTGCCAAACCCTAATTTTTAGGGTTTGGACAATATATAAACGCATTTATGGCTCTTGTAACCTTCATATCTCAGCCTCCACTGACCTTGAGACTCATTTTCAAAACCCTAACCCTCCCAAAAGTGTTGTGAGCTTAGTTTTGTGATTTTGGTGTATTTTGGTGCATATTCTTAAAAAAGGTGGTTGGTGCAAGTTTGGAGTTCAAAGGAAGGCTTGTAGATCTAAACTCTCTACTCCATTTCTAGCTCATTTGAGGTATAAAGATCTGAACTTGCTCTTTAGAAGTTTATATCTATGGTTATGAAGGTTTAGTCCTCTTTTTGGATCTCATGGATGATATCTCGTGGTTATTACCACTTCAAGAGCTTTGAGTTGCCATTCTTGGCATTTCTGAGGTTCAAGAACCTTAAAGTTGGCATCTTTAGGGTTAAGAGTCATCCATGCATGTGTTAAGGTGCTTAATTATGAGCCTTAATGATTATTTTTGGAAGTTGGGACCCATTAAGGCATGCAAACTGATAAAGTCGCCAACTTTATCAGTTGAGAGCTTGTAATGAAGTTTCCCTGAGGGTTGGATGCAATGGGCTAAAGTGATTAAGTCAAAAATCAAGATTTTGGACCTAAGCAGTTACGCCCCACGTAAAGCTTAGTACGCCCCACATACTGATTGAGTTCCCCATTCAGGATTCGCATGTACGCTGAGTGTACCAAGGGGGTACGCCCCGCGTGAGCTCGTTGTGGGCTTTTTGGGCTAGATATCGTTTTGGGCCTTAAGTATTTGAAGTCTTGGTTTTGGGCTTGCTGTATTGGGGAGTCAGAGGAATATAAGAGTCTTGGACCCTTTTGTTGGGCTTTCCATTTTGGACCTAAGTTTAGGGTTGGGCCTTGGTGTGCCCATTTAGTATTGGTCCTTAGTGGGCCCAATGGGCTTGGGCCATTTGTGGGCCGGATTAGTGGGCCATCTTTAGACTCAATGTTTGGACTTAGTCTTAGATCCTAATCTAGTTTAGTTGTGGTTTTGGCTCACTGTATGGGCCGGTGTGCAGCAGCAGCAGTTGTAGGATCTGTTTATCATCCGAGGTGAGTCTTCTCACTATACTTGTGTGTTAATTTAAGTGTGACTGGAGGGTCTTATTCGTGTTATTGACCGAAGGGTCTTAATTACTTATACTGATATATGTGTTATTATCCATTCATTCTTTATGGTTTATGTTGTTATATTATTGTGTATATATATTGAGTTAGGACCGGAGGGTCCATACCGAGACGTGAGACTAAAGGGTCTTCACTGAGACACATGACCGGAGGGTCCTTATCGAGATTTAGCCATGAGAGGCTAATTATTTGTGTATGTGGTATTTTGGGGAACTCACTAAGCTTCGTGCTTACAGTGTTGATTTAAATGTGTTCCAAGTACTTTTGTAGCTTCCGGGAAGGCGGAGGCATGATTGTACACATTCGTCGGTTTATGATGTCTTGTGGATTTTTGGATACTCTAATATTGTTCTGATAATGATTTAAAAATTTGTGATGACTTGGATTTATGAATAATGTTTGGTGAATTAAAAAATGAAATATTTGTTTGAAATTCGAGGTGTTACACATAAAGCTTATAAAGTTTTCCCCAGAATACCCCATATGATGAACATACAAGCATGCATAATGGCTCACAACCTCCCGGTTGGAATACCCAAGCCCAATCAGTCCTCAGACTGGAATGTCAACATGCAACAGGTCCAATCCGCCATCGGGTTGGAATACCCAGGGTTTGTTGGCCTACTGCCTCAACCTAACCGCTTTTCCCGAGCCTTCGTGCCTACAGCTTACAGCCGGCCCACACCAGGTATCTTGGCCTTCAGCACACAATAAGACCACCTCAACCCATTACTACCATATGTCGACATATAAACAAACAAGGATCAAGTAGGCACATAATACAGGCAAACAATAATCACACAGCTCACTACCACCTACTAGTCCTCACACAACACACTGTTTCACTACCAGCTAACTTCCATGAAATGTGTAACCATAAGTAACCAGAGGTGAGATAGCCACCCGAACAGATGATCCTAATCTAGAGCCACAACCAAACAAGGAACACGCAAGCAGTGGCGGAGCTTCAATCTTTCATTTGGGGGGGGGGGGAAGAAAATATAATTTGTATAAAAATTGGTGAACAGGGGGGTCATAGTCAGAATTTTATATTTTTAGGCCTAATATGTATAAAACTAAAGTATAAGGACTATTTCTGCCAAAAAAATTAGGGGGGGGGGGCACAGCCCACCTAGCCCCATATAAGATCCCCCCATGCATGCAAGAAAGCCTAGATCAAGAGTTCTTAGGCTATCCTACATGACTACATACAACCCCTAAGGCACTCCACTACATGATAACCAGTAAGTACAGATAGCCATATAAATATACAGATCACTACCGCATATCCACATCCTCTATACCAGGAAACAGATCTAACAGATCACTATGACATATCAACATCCTACATACCAGGATACAAATCTAACAGATCACTACAACATAGCAACATCCTACATACCGTGATAGAGATCTAACAGATCACTACAGCATAGCAACATCCTACATACCAGGATACAGATCTAACAGATCACCACAACATATCAACATCCTACATACCAGGATACAGATATAACATATCAATACAACATATCAACATCCTATATACTAGGATACATATCTAACCGATCACTACAACATAACAACATACTATATACCAATAATCCAAGGAATGCATAACCGTACATACTCAGAGGTGAGATAGACACTAGAACACTTGATCCTAATTTAGAGCCACAACCAAACAAGGAACATGCAAGAAAGCCTAGATCAAGAGTCCTCAGTCTATCCTACATAACTATACATAGTCCTTAAGGCATCCTTCTGCCAACAGATAACCAAAACTAGTGGACCGACATTGGTGCCTTCGACCCACGGGTACAATGAGGAAAAACTCACCTGAATCGAAGAACCTTGAAACACTGCGATACACTCCCTTCTGCACTGCTTGCTCCTGCGAATCCACTAACACCAGGATCAGATAAAATCTTAATCAATAGCCTAAAATCCTCAAGTTTGACCCAAGTTCAAACTTGGTCAAAATTCAACGTCAAAGTCAACAGACTACCCGCCACGTCGTGGTCATCCTTGATCATGTCGTGGTGTCGATACGAAAAAATAGTCGTGACCAACCTAGCCGCCATGTCGTGGTGACCTTTACCACATCGTGTGGGTATTCAACAGCTTAACGAATTATGCTATTTTCTTCAATTCCAAGGATTCTCCAACTCAGATCTAGTCCATTTTAGGGTCTAGATGGATAAAGTTTCCAACTTTATCCCTTAGAACCCTCTAACGTGCATAAATAGTAACGTTATGCTCCAAAACACCACATGGATTAAGCAATAATCACTTAATCTATAAGGTCACTTTTCCAACAACTCCAGAAGAGTTTCTAACACCATTCTCATTATAAAAACATGTGCTTTTCATAGATGCATCCCCAATGAATGTCTTGAACTCTCATTATGTCAAAATAGGGCAAAAAGGCCAAGATCCATGCATGGTCTTAAAACTCAATCCTAGTCTAGATCCAAAACACCAAATACTCCCGCAGGCCTGGAGCTTCATAAAGTTACAAGTTTGATGAGATCCAACCTTCCGAAACAACAAGGCATAGAGAAGGGTGGACAAAATCTAGAGATATATCAATTTACTCATCAATGTGAAGGATTTATACCTCCTGGAGATGTTTGAGGAAGACAAAATTCTGGATCTACGTTGCTTTGGACTCCCAGTATGATCTACCACCACCTTCTTTCTTCACAAGCACCAAAAACACACACTTTAGGCTAAAAACTCACACAAGAGGTCTAGGGTTTGCAAGGGATGATTATGAGGAATGGAGGCTGATGGGAGGGAGGCTACCAGAGGTTAAGGTTGTTTAAATAGGGCTTAAACCCATAAACTTTAGGGTTTTTTCCAACAGCGGCCACCACATCGTAGTGGTTCATTAAATCCCCGAAGCCCATAAGCTATTGCCACGTCGTAGTGAGGCTCCACCATGTCGTGGCCACCCAAAATGACATCTACACATTTCATACCTAGAACGGGTATTAAATCCCCGAAGCCCATAAGCTATTGCCACGTCGTAACTACGCACTCACTTGACAAGAGTGAGTGATTTAAGGTTAGGGCAGCTCTTCGCCTAACACCTTATCTTTTCTTTTTGAATGACCTAGATGTAAATATCACTAAGTCTTAGTCTTAAATTCATTGTGGCTATAATAAATATAGCCTAGATTCCTCAATAATCTCAATGTCTACATCAAGATCTATCAGGTACAGAATAACCATGTAGGATTATATCGGAGGTAGGTTTTGTTTGGTATACAGAGTATACTGTTTGGAAATCCCACTTTAAACACCTCACTAGATCCAGCCTAGACATCACTCCCGTAAGTAGATCAATCAATATTATGACTTGGAATCACAGATAAATCTTATTTATAGCTTCATAATAACGACTATGACTATAAATATAAGTTACACTTAAAGCATAGTAAGTGTAGCTTAACTTATAGAGTTTTCTAACGAGAACCGGTAATTATGCAGGCAGACTTCCGACCCGGGAACTTCTATTTCTCCGGCTCTCTGATGCCGTAGGGTTTTGCTAAACTAGTCGGGAACTAGGGAGTATCGGGGATAGGGGTGGAAAGGATTCCCATAGGATTCGGGTGAAAATGGGTGAGAAAATGAGCAACAAACATATGTTTATATAGGCTCAAGGGAGGGGTGCGTTGTGCCTGTTGTCTGGGGCGCTCCTCCCCTCTTGTTGGCACCGTTGACGTGGATCTGTTCACAAGCTGCCACGTGTCACAAACCTGGTGGGTCGCGTCGCCTGATTCGTGCGCATCGCACCTCCAATCGGTGCACAGGAAATTTTATTTTTTTTCAAAAACTCACATCTTTCTCATACGAGCACCGTTTTGGCGTTCTTTATATCCACACATAGCTATCGCCGAGTACTACAACTTTTATTTTGACTCCATCGGGTAACTCTCACTTTATTTTTAAAGTTATATTTTTATAGGCTTAGACTGTTAAAATCCATATAAAAATCATAAATCTCTCATACGATGTCCGTTCTCGACTGTCTTTATATCGACAGATTCCTATTCATGAGATATTCGATTAGTTTAGATTGTTTTGCCTAACAATCGGCCGATTTTAATTTCGGTTTCTGTGTCTCACGCTATTGTACTGTGTCGCATCGAAACGTCGAAAAATCAAAAATTCCTCATATAAAGTGAGATTTAGGCATTCTTTTATATGCATGTGTTCGCTTATTCGATCACTACGATTCTAGTTTAGATATTTTTCATATTAATCTTTTATTTTTAATATTTATTTTAGCCTAATCTATTAAGTTTTAGACGTAAGTTTTTACACATATATTATATACACCTAATATTAATAAATTTCACATTAACACATATATATTTGAATAATTCACTTTCATTTATTCTCAAAAGATCTCAATTGTCGAATGACATGAATACATATTCATAACTATGCCTAGCAAGAAACACAGACGTTACAATTACCCCCCTAGCAAACAGATGTGGATATCAACTCTTCATATCGCTTTATGTCTCCCAGGTAAGGTTTGGCCCCGCATAATCTTTCCATCGCACCAACACTAAGTCAATCATCTTATGTCGTAATTTCTTCGTCTTGCGGTCAACGATTTCTTCAGGCCATTCAACCGACCTTCTATCTTCATCAATTCTTAATCCCAAAAAGTGTAATCATGTCACTTCCTTCTCCCAATAACTTCCTCAAATAAAAAACATGGAAAGTGTTATGGATACCTTCCAATTCAGCTGGCAATTCAATCTTATAAATTTGTTTCCCTATCTTCTGAAGCATTTTCAATGGACCAATGAAACGACAACTTAACTTCCCATGTTTTCCAAATATGATAAGTCCCTTCCATGGAGAGACTTTAAGTAACACTTTATCATCGACCTCAAACGTTATAGATCGTCACTTTGTCTATGCATAACTCTTCTGACGACTTTGAGCAGCTAACATTCTCTCTCGGATGATTTTCACTTTATCAATGGTTTGTTGAACGATCTCAAGACCCACAATGTGTTTCTCTCCTTCTTCTAACCAACAAGATGGTGTGCGAAACTTACTTCTGTATAATGCTTCATAAGGAGGGATTTTGATGCTTGAGTGATAACTATTGTCGTAGGCTAATTCTGCTGATGGTAGGTGATCATTCCAGCTACCACTAGATTCTAAAGCACATGCCTGCAACATATCCTCTAATGTTTAGATAGTTCTTTCACTCTGTCCATCCGTTTGTGGATGGTAGGAAATACTTAAACATAACTTCGTACCCATTTCTTCATGCATACTCTTCCAGAATTTGGAGGTGAATCAACTATTTCTGTCCGACACGATCGAAAAAGGCACACCATGATTTTTGACAATCTCCTTTACGTAGGTTTCTGAAAACTTCTCCATAGACAAGTTTTCTCGTGCGGCTAAGAAATGTGCACTGTTTGTTTCGATCTACTATAACCCAAATCATGTCATGGCCCTTCTTCGTCCTTGACAACATGGTTATGAAATCCATGATAACGTCATCCCACTTACCCATGGGTGCCGGTAAGGGTTCCAAGTTCCTATATGGCTTATGATGTTATGTTTTTACTCTTGAACAAGTCACACATTCAGTCACGTAAGTTGCCACATCGACCTTCATAGTCGACCACCAATAATTGGGGTTTAGATCCAAATACATCGTGGTGCTGCCTGGGTGTATATAATACATGGTTTTATGAGACTCTTCCATAAGGAGATCTCGTAAACTGCCCATCTTCGGCACCCAAATACTATTTTTGAATAAATTCAACCCTTGATCATTTTCTTTGAATATTAACGTCTTACCCATATGTTCTTTCTTCACATCTTCTGCTAAAGCTTTTGTCTGCGCTTCCTCGATCTTTTTTTATAATCGTTGAAATCACCTCAACCTTCAACGATCGTGCTCTTTTCCATTCTGGATTTACTTTTCTACTCAAGGAATCAGCTACAATGTTTGCTTTACCAGAGTGATAAAGTATGTCAAAATCGTTGTCCGTGAGTAGTTCTAACCATCATCTTTTCCTCATGTTCAATTCCTTTTGTTTAAGGGGATATTAAAGGCTTTTATGATCTATAAATAGTTTGAATTTGGTTTCGTAAAGATAGTGTCTCCAAATCTTTAGGGCTAAAACCGCTACTCTAAGCTCTAGATCATGAGTTGGGTAATTATGCTCATGGGCCTTCAATTTTCTCGAGGCATAAGCTACCACTATGTCTCTTTGGGTAAGGACACATCTCAATCCAAGTTCAAAAGCATCACTGGAAACTGCAAAGTCATCAGTTCCCTCTGGTAACACAAGGATTGGTACTTCACATTATCACTTCTTCAATTCAATGAAAACCGTTTCTTTCTTCTTGATCCAAGTGTAGACAGCTCTCTTTTGGTTCAGGACTGTCAACGGATCTACAATAGAAAAGAATTATTTGATAAATATTTGGTAGTAACCAGCCAATTCCAGAAAGCGACAAAATTTAATGGGGGTCTTTGGCATCTCCCATTTCATAACAAATTATATCTTTGTCGGGTCGACCATTATGCCCTTCTGGCTAACCACGTGACCCAAGAATTGTATCTCCCAAATCCAAAAGTCACACTTGGAGAACTTTGCATACAACTTCTCCTTCTTCAGGACTTCTAATACTTCTCGGAGATGCTTACTGTGATCTTAATTGTTCTTGGAGTAGATCAAGATGTCATCAATGAACACTATTACTGATTTATCATGAAAAGGTTTACAAACTCGATGCATCAAATCCATAAATGTTGTTGGAGCATTTGTTAGTCCAAATGACATAACAAGGAATTAATAGTATCCGTATCTTGTTCTGAAAGCTGTCTTGTCAATATCTTGTTCTCTTATCTTCAATTGGTGATAGATCGACCTAAGATTAATTTTGGGGAAGACGGTTGTGATGGGTTTCACATGTAATAATGTGGAAAATACCTTATACTCTTAAGGGTACATGCAACCTAATTTGATCTATGTCATAACACTATTGATGCAGCATACCATTGAACAACAAAACTTATAAGCCCTAATAGAAATCGAAATTCACAGAAGGATAACATACCTCTGATTTGTTATTGTAAACAAATCCTTTTGATCCAACCAGAGCAATCCAATAGTCTCTTGAAAACTAGCTTCAATTGTGTGCAAGTCTATAATGGTTCACACCCACAACACAAGAACCCTAGAAGGATTAGAAGATAGGGGGGAGAGGGGCAGATTTTCGGATCTAGTGTGAGGAATAGCATGGCCGAAAATTCCCAAGTGCAAGGCCATGTTTATAGCTAATTAGGAAACACCTAGAAACCCTAATTTGAACCTAAATTAATATTATTTAAAATAAGGAAGTTATTTATTTCCTTGATTATCTTTATGAAGGCTTCCAGAAGGCTCCAAGAGGAGCCTCAAAACCGTCCAACAGAGGAAGGTTCTGGAACCTGTTCTCTACTCAACTTTTGAACAATTACAGTTATAGTCCTTCAACTTTTAATTAATTTTAATTAACCCAGAATTAATTCCAAATTAATTCTAAATTAATTACAACTATTTCTAAGTAATATATTAGTCATATAATATATTAAAAAATCATTTATCTTTCTCCCACAATCAATCTAAACAATTTCTTAATTATGAGGGCAACCCAAAAAGGACTTTAATTTTATTCATCAATATTATACCAATTTAGTTAGGACCTTAGACACCTTAATCCAACAGTCTCCCACTCGGATAAGTCACTAACTGCAATTGCTCGCACAACTCCAAATAACCAGTAAAGAGTGTTTTCAAGACACTACCATACTTTGTTGATCCTAAGCTATGTGATCAACTATTCCTTCATTCTTCCCGATATCGTATAAACATGAGACATGGATTAGAATCAATCTCTTGTCCAAGATTTTGTTTCCCGGTAATCTCGTTTTGTGATGACGTCATTAGACTAACAATTGAACACATCAATTTAGTCGTGACAGGGCCCAGCACTATAATGCCAATATCAAAACACCGAGGGCCCCAAATATATCACTTTTCCTTTTAAGGAAAAAAGAGCGAATAAACTTCAACTATATAATCATACAATTTCACTCATCGAGTCATACATGGAATTACACTTTATAACACCCAGTTACGAGATGCGTGGGAGCAAACCAATGCACAACCGATTCATAAAATATGACTTACATATCTTCGTTTTAAGAATATAGGATATTATCATCTTAGAATTACTCGTGATTAAATCCATGACGTAATATCTAAGCGTGGGTTTAACCAATACTCAAAATCTGTATTTCTAAGTACTCATGAATTTTGCAGCAATACCAATGCAATGTCCAATCTCTATGGACAATCTACAAACAATTCATGACAGTCTTAAATCAATACTTACTCCCAAAGTATGACCGACTATGTTGCCTCGAATAACTTAATATTCAGGAAGTAAAACATGCAAAGTGAAACGCAATAATAAAATAATTGACAAATAGCATCATACACATTGAATATAAAGAAATATCCATTTAATTAATCACTATTCAATTAAAATTTTATTGCTATATAGTTTCAAAATAATGTCAACACTAACAACTAAAATCTAATATCGTCTCTTAGTCCAATGCTGCTAGCATGCTCAGACCCTTCATGAAAGGATCAGTAGGATTCTCTTTTGATGATATACGATTCACCACGAGTGCACCCTCTTCAACCTTATGTCTAATGTAGTGATATTTCCTCTCGATGTGCCTAGATCTACCATGATCTTTAGGTTCTTTTGTCAAATCTACCGTACCCTTGCTGTTGAAGAAAATCTCCATTGGTTCTTGGATTGATGGAACAACTCCAAGATCTCCAATAAAATTCTTTAACCATATAGCCTCCTTTGTTGCCTCGCTTGTTTCGATGTACACTGATTCACAAGTAGAATCAACCACCGTTTGTTGCTTGGAACTTTTCCAAGTTACTGCTCCACCATTTAACAAGAAAACTCAGCCAGATTGAGAATAACTATTATCTCGATCTGTTTGAAAATTGGCATCACTATACCCACTCACCTTAAGTTCATCTTTGCTGCCAAAAACTAAGATCATATCTTTTGTTTTTCGCAAATATTTAAGAGTGTTCTTCACTGTCGTCCAATGAGCTAAACCAATATTTCCTTCATATATGCTAACAATGCTCAAAGCTTAAGCCACATCAGGTAGAGTACATGCCATAACATACATGATCGATCTTATAGCCGAAGCATATAGGAACTGACTCATAGTATCTATCTCCTTATCACTATTGGGGCATTGAGACTTGCTCAACTTAACATCATGATGCATGGGTAAGTCTCCCTTCTTGGAATTTTCGATATTGAATCTTTTCAATATTTTATCCAAGTATGTACTCTGACTTAATCCTAGTATCTGTTCATGCATGTTCCTATAGATTCTTATACCAAGAATATATGTAGCTTCTCCTCGATCCTTCATAGAGAAACATTTCCCAAGGCAAGAGTTGACTTCCTGCAAGGTTGGAATACTGTTTCCTATCAGGAGTATATCATACACATACAAAACTAGAAAAGTTATTATGCTCCCACTAGCTTTGGCATACACGCAAGATTCATCCTCACTTATAGAAAATCCAAATCCTTTGACCTTTTCATGGAAGCAAATATTACAGCTACGAGATTCTTGTTTCAGTCCATAGATGGACTTCTCAAGCTTGCACACCTTATTAGGGAATTTGGCATGTACAAAACCCTCTCGTTGAGCCATGTAAACATCCTTAACCAGTTTACCATTAAGGAAAGTAGTTTTGACATCCATTTGTCATACTTCATAGTCATAGTGAGCAGCTATGGCAAACATTACCATAATTGACTTAATCTTAGCAACTGGTGAAAAAGTCCCATCATAGTCAAGCTCTTGGGTTTAAGTAAAGCCTTTTGCAACCAGCCTTGCTTTGTAAGTCTGTACATTACCATCCATGTCAATCTTCTTCTTGAAGATCCATTTATAGCCTACTATCTTTTGACCAGGTGCTTAATCAACCAAGTTCCATACTTGGTTATCATACATGGATTGGATCTCGCTATCCATTGCCTCTTTCCACTTAGCAGCCTTAGGGCCTGCCATTTCTTCCTTCTATCTAGAAAGCTCATCCAAATTTACCAGTGTTTAATCACTAATAAATGTATCACCTTCTACAGTTATATGGAAACTATAGAATCAAGGTGTCATGCTAACCCTACTAGACCGACAAAGGGGCAACAAATTGTCAGTGGGATCAACAGTTTCATTCTTAGGTTGAGAGCTAGTATCTTCAAAAGTTACTTCATCGAATGACTCTTGAATCTATTTACGATCAATTGTACTCCCACTGCCCTGTCTGGAAATGATCTCTCTCTCGTGAAAGACTCCTCATCGAGCAACAAACACCATGTTGTCAATGGGTTTGTAAAACAAGTATCCAAAGGATTTTTGTGGTAACCGATGAAAAAACACTTATCGGCTCTGTTCAAGTTTGTCTGAGGTTTCTCACCTAACGAGAACCTCACAACCCCAGACCTTGATATGCACGAGTGAGGGAAGTTTCCCTATCCACATTTCATGAGGTGTCTTGACAACTTTCTTGGTTGAAAGAAGATTAAGGATGTGGGCGGATGTTTCTAAGGCATACGCCTAAAATGATATTGGAAGTGAAACTCGACTCATCGTGGAACGAACCATATCAAGTAATCTCTGATTACGCCTTTCAGCTACACCATTTAGTTGTGGTGTCCTAGGAGGTGTTAGTTGTGAAACAATTCCATATTCCTTTAGATAGTCATTAAACTCGATACTAAGATACTCACCACCTCTAAAATATCATAGCATATTTATCCTTTTGCCCAATTGGTTCTCTACTTCGTTCTTAAACTCTTTGAATCTTTCAAAAGTTTATGCTTTATGTTTGATCAAGTAAATATAACCATACCTATTATAATCGCCAGTAAATGTAACGTAGTAGCGATTTGCATCCTTTGTGGCAGGTCTGAACGGTGTAACGTCCCAAAAATAATGACATAAAGTTTTCATTTTTAAATTAATAAATCGTTAATACATATCATTTCCACAAACCAAGTTAATCGAGATTTATCAAAACATCATTAAATCAGAGTAATTCACAAAATGCGGAAAAATGTGGTGTGTGCCCTGCAATCTGTTGGATATAGTGTCTAAGTCCATAACTATATTTGGTATGTACTTGACCCGACCCGGCATGGTCCATTTGGGTTGCATGGCATTGCAATGCTTGGATAGACCAAAATGAGAGAAAGGACACTTAAGGTTTATTAATATATTATAAGTTCTAATATATTAATAATATTATTTAATTAGTATTGATCAAAGAATTAATTTGGAATTAATTAAGTGATAAAAAAGAGACTAATTAAATATATGGGGTTGATTGTGTAAATCATCCATTATTATATAGTGGGCTAATGATCCATGGTTTATGGAGTTGGGCTAAAACCCATAAGGTGCTCCATGGATAGTCCATGGAGGTTACAAATCCATGGATCATGGAATATGGAAAGCCATGACAATTAGGGTTTACATGGCGTAAGCCTACTTGTGCCACAACTATATAAAGACGCCTAGACTAGCAAAATCGGCACTTGTATAAGCAAGGAAGAGGGCTAGCCGATTTTGAGGTGTTAGTGAACTTCTCTCAAGGTTATTCCAAGTATTGTGGTGTTGTGTGAGACATTTGAGGCATCACACTTGAGGTGCTAGGCTCACAAGGTTTTCAAGGAATCCAAACAACATAAGGTATGTTCTGCAACTAGCATTTATGTTTAAAAGTTCTCCATGCTATGCTAGATAGGTTACGAACCTTGGAAATCAAATTTTCATGTATCATAGTAAAACATAGATCCAAGGTTTCTAGGGTTGCATGTACACCATAGGAGTGTTAGAATGCTCAAAACCCTTCAGTGGTATCAGAGCCTAGGCTTGTTTGTTTGATACTTGATGCAAACTTGTTGAAAAAACTCAGTTTTCTGCATTCTGCAGCATGAACTCGCCGAGTCCATGGGGGGACTCGACGAGTCCATGAGTTAATTCATCCTACTCGTCGAGTAGGTTCTTGCACTCGACGAGTAGGAGCCCTTGAATGCAGATTTTCGTGTTTTGCTCCTGGAAATGGACTAGAAACATTACCCTAAACTGTTTTGGTGTTTTAAAACTTGTTTTAGATGGTGTAATGCTTATGCTAATTCTTTTACAATGGCTAATATCAAAATTCCATGTTTTATATGTGTTAATATGATTCTTGAAATTTTGGTATGAATGTTCATGTTCTTATGAGTTTTAGAAGATCATAGGAATTATGTGTAACTTGCTTGTTAATATGATTCTTGATCTTAATACTTAATGATGTAGTTGT
Organism: Lactuca virosa; assembly: GCF_052849685.1. NCBI lineage: Eukaryota > Viridiplantae > Streptophyta > Magnoliopsida > Asterales > Asteraceae > Lactuca > Lactuca virosa. The sequence goes on along the minus strand of NC_136433.1, from coordinate 99,859,629 downwards.
TCTCAAGTTATGGATAACCAAAAGTCACTTCTTAAAAGTGTCATTAAAGAATAAGAGGTTACATAAAATGAAGAGTCTTCATTTTATTGGACCATTAAACTCATAAGTTATGAAATGAAAAGTCTTGAATAGTTTCAATACTTGCCCTCAAGTTTTGGAATTTGTAAAGTCTTACACCCTAATACTTTAATTTCCAATTGAACCTTAGAGTTTTAAAAGTTTAAAATTCAACCCTTATACTATTATTATATTAAAAGTTCAAATATATAGATATGTATAAGAATAAGTCAGTATAACCGTTAGTAGGCCTCATTCACGAAGCCGGTCTATAAGGGGGGTATAAGGTTGTTGCCTATAAAATGGCAGCTTAATGGGTGTGCATTCTCACCCACCGCTTCCTTGACTGGTGGAGGGTCGTTAGCCGAACGGGTAGGATAGGACCTTAATGCTCATTAAAAGTGATGAACCAATGAATCGAGTATTAAATTAATCAGAGTATGAATTCAAGTATGAATGCAAGATTGAACACCAGATGTAAATATGATCTTGTTTCAGCTTGATTTACGCTTTCGAATGTTTACAGAGAAAATAGACAGGTCTGTAAAAACTCTTATCTAACTCTAGTAAATAACCACTATTTATAGGGAACCGAAAGCGTACAAAAAATATACTAAGGCATTGACTCTAAGGCTTCGAATAAAAGCGCCCTAGTAAAATACATTACAAAAAATTCGAAGAGTACAAAATATATTTCGACTAATTACAACAATTCGACCCTTACAATCTCCCCCTTTGTAATCATAGTCGAAGTCTTCAATTCGTAAGAAGTGTGATGGAATACAGTAACACTCTTCGAATCTCCGTGTACCACGAGATAATCTTCTTCAGCTCTTTCTTGTCTCCTTCATTGTTCTTCTTGCAATGATTCATACGTAAAATCAAGTTCGTATATTGAGATGTTGAATATCTCTCTACTTCACTTGCTTGGAATAAGAACCGTTTAGCTTTTCCAGCTTTGTCTTTTCCTGCGAAGACCATTCCAAGAAGGCTTCAGGCAAATTTCACCATCAGCATATTTCTTCAATTCCGCCTAAGTCTTCGTAGGAGCCATCGGTTCTTTTATTTCCATTCCTTTGGCAGTAGCTAATTCCACATCTGTTAGTGCCAAGCACTCATAATAGTTTTCGATAAAAATCTTGATGTGAACAACTCCAAGCTTGAATTCATCTGGTTCAGTGTTTTGAAGGAATGAAAATGATTTGTCTTTTAGAAGTAATGCAACTTGTATAAGATCATACAAGTTCATCAATGGAAAATCAGCAACAGTGAATTCGCAAATATTTCCATTTGCCTTGGCAACCACATACTTAACATTCTGGACTGTGTTTTCGAAAATCACATCCTTTTTCATACTTATGACCTTCTTGATTTTTATTAAAGACCAAACTTCCTTAGGGGCTTTTCCAAGAACAGCATGAAAACAAATTTTCATGTGTGTACCTTCATCCTTATTTTTAAAATTCCCTTCTGCTTTGAACTGAGGCATGATAAACATCATTTCGTTTATGGGAAAATCCAGCTGGCTTGCATCAGTATTCGTGACCAAATAACTCTGCTTTGGTTTCTTCTCGAATGTATACATGTGATTAAAAGCAACCTTAGCCTCAATTGTTTCGTAATTATAGTGTTTAGCTGGATCACCTTTATCCATTCCCTTCGGATCACTAGCACGCTGAGTCATAATGCTTTGAATAATCCTCAATTTTTCAAGTTCAGCTTCTGCTTCAGCCTTCTTTTCCTCTTCCGACTTTTCCACTACAATTGATTTCCCTTTATCTTTCAAGGCTGGATTGACAATTGTCTCTTTTGGATTCGAACCACTCCCACCAGTTTCTGAAGATTTACCAATAACAATCCCTTTCGAAATCGGTCTTGCAATTGGCATTGTTGTTACAACAGTTGAAGTAACCAGTTCAGCAGAAACTATTACTGGTTTTGTTGTTGGGATTTTTGAAGAAAAAACTTTTCCCACAACTTTCGCATCCTCACCACTAGCCTTCGACTCAGTAGTTTTTCTTTCTCCCCCTTGCACCCATGTGAAAACAGGCGGGGCATTTGTTGTTGGAAGAAGGCTTGATATGCGAAAGAGAGGAGCAAGTTGCTTATTGAGAATGGCTTCGAATTGGATAAACTTCTGGGATAAAAATTCAGGAGTAATCAGTGAAGAAGAAACCGACCTATCATAAATCTCTTTTAACTCCTTAAGCAACTTAAGCACTTCCTCAAAGCTTGCACTTTCGGATGTTGAAAGTTGAGTTATTTGAGGACTCAAACTTTCATATAATTTAACAAATCGTGTGACTGCATCACAAATCATATCAACCTTTTGATTTAAGGATGCATAATCATGTTGAACAGTGACAATTTCCTTTTTCATATCTTCACGAAGTTCGTGAATCTGCAAATTTACATCCTCCCTGACCTGCTTCACTTCTAGCACAAAAAGAACATGCCTTTCCTTTGCGACATTCTTCAAACTTTTCACATCACTGGTAAACAGTGAATTTTGAGATTTGATCCGAAGTTCATTATTTTGATCATTATAATCAACCTTCTCCAGGATTCGAGACTCAGAGTCAGTAATCATTCCAGATACTTTGCTAATCACTCTGGCTTCGAGCATTTTCAACAGTGAATCAACCTCCAAACTAGAAACAGATGAACCACCCCTAGATCTGCTTGAGATTGAATTATTGAATTCAATTTCTGATTCAGAATTTTGAACTGCTTCATGGTCATCAACATATGATCGGGAAACTGTTCTTCTTCTTCATGAAATTCCAATTCATCAAACATACTACCAAACCCCTCATTATCAGTCTCTGTCTCCATAAAAACGGTTTCTTGAACAGGTGAAGTTGGTTTGGGTGGCTCAGTAGACTGTGAAGAAAAAATAGAAGTAAAGGGTTGATCAAGAATGTGTTCGAATGTTGGGGAATCTGTGGTTGAAGTAAGAGAAGTAGTGGATAATGGTAAAGAAACAATACTTTCAAAAGGAGCAGAAGGAACGTGACCTTGAGCTTCATTTTTCGAACCTCCTTCACCTATATCGACATTTGCATCCGTATCAGATACGTGTGCAGGGATACCTGAAGTTCGAATTGCCTCAGAAACTGATTTGGCAATCGAATCTTCGGGTGGTATGACGACTGTCTTCTCAGGAGTGGAACTTTCTGTGAGATGAGTGAACTCTGGGGTTTCTGGAATTCTTTCATCATCATCTTCTGTTGACTCAGTAGAAATCACGAGTTTTCGAGTCTTCTTCTTCTTCTTCTTTGACAAACGTTTGGCCATATCCTCAGCCCTTCGTTTCTTGGACACCGGAGAAATAGGTGCTGGTACTTCTCGAATTAACACACCTTGATGAGTGATTTGAGGTTTTCGAACCACTTTGTGTGTAGGAGACTTGCTTTTGTGAGTGGACTTCATTTTGATTCTTCGAAACATTCCAGTCTTCGAAGGAATGATTACATTCTCTTGTGATTATTCAAGAATGGGCTCAATCACTTGAGTCTCAGCAACAGATACTTTGAAGGTTTCAGGCTTCTTCTTTGGAGATTTTGACTCAGTTTCATTCTTCTTCGTCTTCTTGGATTTCATATCATCTCTATCCAAGAGTATGCCAGTTTCGATTGAAGAATCAATAGTCTTCAAATATGCCACCAAGATAGAGTTCGAAGGATCAACTCTTTTAAGCATATCATCTGGAATACGAGCAACTGATGGAAAAGCTTCAGCATTATCTGTGACATCCTTCGGATAGTGGTATGATTGAAAAACTGCTTTGTATTCATCATTGGGTACCAAAATCCCTTCCTTATTGTAAAAGTATTGCAAAATCAAACTCCAGTATCTTGCACACGAAATACCATGAATAGCATTCGTGTGTTCTACACCTTTTTGAAATTCCTTCCACAACTGTGTAGAATAATCTACTTGAAGATCATAATAAATGCCAGCAACCATGGCATAAACCTCCATTCTTCCTTTATCAAGACCAGCATATCTCCCAATCAAACATCGTAGAAAAATACCAAATAAGAAATTCCATAGGCGTGGAAGACCAGACTTCTTAAAATCACTAATCTTGGACAATGGTGGCTGATATCCCATTTCATTAAACATGTGAACGATTTGTGGAAAAGTAAATGAAACATATGGAGGCGAATTCGGAATATCAAGAATTTGGTAGAAAAGTTTCTTGGATAGCCTGACCTTTTTGTCGTTTACCAGATGAAAAGTAATCGTATCAGATGCTTTGTTGTAAGTCGCAGTTGATCCTGCTTGAGAAAGCCAGGACAATGGAACAGAGAAAGAATTGAACATCGCCTTAGCCAAAACAGAGTTCTTCAAGGCAACTATTAGCATCTTCAATTCTTCCGGGTACCGAGAAACTTCACCCTCCAAGTAATAGTTTGTTGCTTGAATCTTCATTATTGGTAATGAAGAGGCATCTTCAGTGGTATGAGAATCAACATGAGTAGAAGTCGCCATTGTTAGGGTTTGAAGATAATAATGAACAGAGAATTTGTGAAATTTGCTTTTTGATCGCGTAAACTGACAATGAACCCTTGAATCCCCTTTTATATGTAACCCTGAAGTTTGAATTTGAAGCGGGATGTGTATTTAATGAAATCCGACGTGGCACCTTGAAAGTCGGACCATTACTGCGGAAAAGTAGCCATGCGTCAAAAAGTAGCTCTCACATCACCTTGAAAACCGAACATAATACCATACGTCATTTATAAACAGCCTGTCTTGTTATCCCCAAGAGTATTGTAACCGTCAGAACCCTTCGAATGGAAGCAAGGCTCTTTCACTTTTGGGATGAAAAGCGAAGTCATACGCCAGAAGTTTGAAATCATCAGCCTGAGTTGGTATTACTCAGAGCCTCAAGGATTTCGTGAGTGCAGTGTTCCAAGGAATATAGACGAGAAACAAAAATAAGAAAAATATGGGATATTGTCAAACCATTGACAAAAAAGCAGATAAAATCCCGTGCAAAGATTACTTCATTAATCATTAAGAGAAATGATCAATAGCTTGTGTGGGTTCCCGTGAATTACAAGTATCGAAGGGCTTCTTTTATAATGCTGCGTGGGTAGTTTAAAAATTTCGTTACATGTCATCCTAAACATAAGGTGAGAAATTGTAACCGAAATTGCTTGTTTGACCAGTGTAGTCAGTGACAAGTTGGCTTTGATAAATTTTGAAATGACAAGGATATTCGAATGAAACTCACACGGAAATCATATTCAAGAAAAAATTTGTGTGCTGGATCTTGTTGGGTAACAAACATCGTGGGTTTCGAATGTTTGATCAAGACCACTTATTCGAAATGAATATGATTTGGGGTTTCGAATTTTGATACAGAAACAAAAGTTTCGTGAAAATCTGGTACTTAGTTCCCCGTCAATTCCTTAAAAATGTAATGAAAATTGAGTTTCACTTTCATCACGGTCTCATGATGTCAGATCATAAACACAAATTTTTGATATGTCTAAGTCTCGATGGGTTTGATCAGAGACCTCTCGGACATATGTCTTCGTGTGTGATCGTGTAAGAACTTTATGGATGAAAAAGATTGGTGTAAAACACGAAAAGTACCTCTATTATGTTTGGACCAAACAGTAAACTCTTAACTCATTTTGAGAAGAGTCAGGTAGCTCAGAGACTAATGTGAATATAAGCCTGATTGGGAAGAAATTTTCATATGAAATATTTCATTAAGGCTTTCGTACACACACATTGAGTCATTGGAGGCTTTGGACAACATGCAGCAGCATGCTTCTAGGGACAACTTAACTAGTTCAAATGATGAAAAATTTATCGATTCATATGAAAAATGTACCTGACCCTAGAACTGCAAGCATAAGCCACTCTGTGTCTTCAAGATTATCGGCAACAAAATACTAAAAAAATAAGAATCAAAATATTTTTGTTGTTTTGAGTTTTCGAAAATAAAGACAGAACAAACTAAAAGCTTTTTGTATTTTTGAATTTTCGAAAATAAATGACAAAACAAACGAAAATCTTTTTGGATTTTTGAATTTTCGAAAATTAAATGACAAAACAAACGAAAATCTTTTTAGATTTTTGAATTTTCGAAAATTAAATGACAAAACAAACGAAAATCTTTTTGGATTTTTGAATTTTCAAAAATTAAATGACAAAACAAACGAAAATCTTTTTGGATTTTTGAATTTCCAAAATTAAATGACAAAACAAACGAAAATCTTTTTAGATTTTTGAATTTTCGAAAATTAAATGACAAAACAAACGAAAATCTTTTTAGATTTTTGAATTTTCGAAAATTAAATGACAAAACAAACGAAAATCTTTTTGGATTTTTTAATTTTCGAAAATTAAATGACAAAACAAACGAAAATCTTTTTGGATTTTTGAATTTTCGAAAATTAAATGACAAAACAAACGAAAATCTTTTTGGATTTTTGAATTTTCGAAAATTAAATGACAAAGTAAACGAAAATCTTTTTGGATTTTTGAATTTTCGAAAATTAAATGACAAAACATACGAAAATCTTTTTGGATTTTTGAATTTTCGAAAATGAAACAGTACTTGTTGCAAAAATACGAAATTTTATCATCCCCTTATAAGTGACAAATGTACGAATTCGAAGGGGTCGAAGCGTTGACTATGAACAGTAACCTCTGAATGAACCCTTAAAATAAGTGACAAATTTACGAATTCGACGGGGTCGAAGCGTTGACTATGAACAGTAACCTCTGAATACTGACGTATATTGCTTTGTCTTTCATTCAACGCCTCTGAATCAGTCCTTATCATGCATCATTCTTCTTTTTCGCATGAAACTGAATTTCCATCAATCATTCCAAGTCCCTCTATAATTCTCACAAGAGATTTTTCATCTAAAGGTTTCGTGAAAATATCAGCTAACTGATCAGTTGTTTTCACGAAATGTACTTCAATATTCCCATCCTCCACGTGATCCTTGATGAAATGATAACGAAGTGCTATATGTTTAGTCTTCGAATGCTGCACAGGATTATGACAAATTCTTATTGCACTTTGAGAATCACAATATAATGGAATCTTTTTCATATTTATTGCATAATCACGCAATTGACTTTGGATCCATATTATTTGTGAAGTGCAAGCAGCAACAGCCACATATTCTGCTTCAGCTGTTGAAATTGATACACATGTTTGCTTTTTCGACTGCCAGCTCACCAATTTGCCATCAAGAAATTGACATCCACCACTTGTGCTCTTTCGATCAAGATTACAACCACCCAGGTCTGCATCCGAATATGCTTGTACAAAGAACCCAGTGTTCGAAGGATACCACAATCCTAACGAAATTGTTCCTTTAAGATAACGAAATATATTCTTCACAGCAGTGAGATGTGGTTCTCGTGGATTTGACTGATACCTAGCACAATTACATACAGAAAACATGATATCGGGTCTACTTGCTGTAAGATAAAGTAATGAACCAATCATGCTCCTGTAAAGAGTTAGGTCAACTGCAGGTTTATCTAACGAAGGTGTCAACTTTATGCCAGTTGCCATTGGAATTCGTAACTTTGTGCTATTCGTCAATCCAAACTTTTGAAGAAGATTCTTCGTATATTTCTCCTTATTAATAAAAATCCCTTCTCTGTTTTGACGAATATTCAAACCAAGAAAATTATTGATTTTTCCCATCATGCTCATTTCGAACTTACTTTTCATCAAATCTTCGAATTCTCTAGATAAAGCAAGGTCAGTTGAGCCAAAAATAATATCATCAACATAAATTTGAACAAGCATTAGATGATTCCCAACTTTCTTTCGAAATAATATGGGATCAACAGACCCTTGTTTAAATTTAGATTGTTTCAAAAATGAAGTAAGAGTTGCATACCATGCTCGTGGTGCTTGTTTCAAACCATAAACTGCCTTATCTAAAATATAAACATGATTTGGAAATTCTTCGTTAACAAAACCTGGGGGCTGTTCCACATAAACAGTTTCTTCAAGCTCTCCATTTAGAAATGCACACTTCACGTCCATTTGATAAACATCAAAATCTTTGTGAGCTGCATAAGCCAGAAATATACGAACCGCCTCGAGTCTTGCGACAGGTGCAAAAGTTTCTTCATAGTCGATTCCTTCTTGTTGTGAATAACCTTTAACAACAAGTCTGACTTTGTTTCGAACAATATTTCCATCTTTGTCGGTTTTATTTTTGAAAATCCATTTTAACCCGACAATCGAAACATTTTCAGGTTTAGGAATTAATCTCCAAACCTTGTTTCGTTCAAATTCAGGCAATTCAGATTGCATTGCAACAACCCAATCTGAGTGTTCCATTGCAATCTTAACTGTTTTTGGTTCAATTTTAGATATAAAAACATTGAACATACAAAATTCTTGATGAGTATTCAATACCTCATTCTTTGCGCGAATTTGAGCTCTTGTTAAAACTCCCTCTTGTGGATTCCCAATTACTTGATCCTTCGGATGATCTCTTGTCCACTTTTCCATTGGCGGATATGCTGGATCAAATTCCAAAGGTGCATCTTCGTATATATCTTCATTTTCTGAACCTGCAATCGAACAAACATCATCTAAATCATCATTATTCTCAATGTTTTCTAAATGCTCCTCCTCAACATTATGCTCCCCCTCAACATTAGCATTCACTCTTCCATTCTCCCCCTCGAAAGAATGCTCTTCCTCAACTAGAGTATTCGAATCCAATTGCTCCCCCTCCACTGGATTGTTTTGCATACTTTCGCTTTTCTCTGGAGAAGTTGATGTTGAATCATCAGTAAGCTTTGTGAGTTCAGAGATATGATTATCATTTGCATGTATTTCAGCATTAACAGCATGATCTGAAATTCCAAAAATTAAATCATAATCAACATCTAATTTTTGTGAGGATTCAGATTCATCTTGTGTTTTTGTCAGAATAGGATGATTTTCAAACTGTGATGTTGTTTGTTTAATGTAGTAATCATCAAATGTAAGATTAAAAGTTTCTTCAACTCTTCGTGTTCTTTTGTTCAACACACGATATGCGATTGAATTATGCGAATATCCCAAGAAAATCCCTTCATCTGCTTTAGCTTGAAATTTCGTAAGATTATCCTTGAGATTCATAATGAAGCATCTGCATCCGAAAACATAAAAAAATTTGACGTTAGGTTTTCGATTGTTGAGAATTTCATATGGAGTAATGTTAAAACGACGATGAATGAAAGATCTGTTTTGAGTGAAACATGCGGTGGATACGGCTTCAGCCCAAAGGTATTGTGGAAGATTCGCATATGCCAACATAGTCCTTGCCGCTTCGCATAGAGACCTATTTCTTCGTTCAACAACACCATTTTGTTGTGGTGTGTATGGAGATCAAAAATTATGCGAAATTCCTTTGTCCACCAAAAATGAATCAAGAACATTGTTCTTAAATTCAGTTCCATGATCACTCTTAATTTTTCGAACAATCTTCTTCAATGTTGTTTCCATCTTTTTGATAAAGTCAGTCATGATTTGTGCAACTTCGGATTTAAGCCTGAGAAAATAAACCCACGTAAATCTGGAAAAATCATCAACAATAACTAAAATGTACCGTTTCTTGTTGAGAGTTGAAACAGTCGAAGGACCACACAAATCAATATGTAAAAGCTCCAGAGGTGCGACAATTTTCGAATCTATTGTAATTGGATGACCTTGTTTATGTTGCTTGCCAACTTCACAAGCTGCACATAAAGAATCATAGTCAAATTTAAGTACAGGTAAACCTCTTACCAGATCTTGTACCACAAGCTTATTGATGTTTCGAAAATTGAGATGAGAAAGTCTTCGATGCCATAACCAACTTAAGTCTGCTGTTGCTTTCGAAAGAAGACAAATAGCAGGTTTCCCTACTATCGGATTGATATCCAAAGTGAACATGTCACCTTTCCTTTTGGATTTTAGTAACACTTCTTTTGTGTTGACATTCGAAATAACACTTCCTTCTTCGTTAAAAAGAACTTGATTGCCAGTGCCCACAACAAGTTGAGAAACACTTATCAAGTTATGTTGAAGACCTTCAACATACGCCACACGATTCACTGTGAATTGTCCAGTCGTGATCTTCCCATATCCTTTGACTTGACATTTTTTATTGTTCCCAAACTTCACTACTCCAGCATTTTTGAGACTTCGAAAATCACGTAAATTCTCCTTCTTCCCAGTCATGTGACGAGAGCAACCATTATCGATGTACCACTTGTTATCATATTACTCGTCACATAGTACCTACATTCAATGGAAAAATTTAGGTACCCAAGGCTTTTTGGGTCCTTGGTTAGATTTCAATTTCAAATGCAATGAAGAACTTTTAACCCAATCACAAACTTTTGTTTTGAGACTATCAATTAAGTTTACATCTTCATTTAAAGGAACCGAAACATAGGTTTTTGATGGTTTCGAATGTTTACTGACATTACCCTTTGAATTCTGAGTTTGTGAATGAACATTCTTTGCTTTTATTACTGGTTTCCAAGCTTTGACTGAAATGTTCGAATCCTTAGACGATGAACTTCCATTTGATGAATTATTCATATACTTTTCATATGCTTCGTGAATTTGCTCCTCTGAAAATGTATTTGACTGATACATCTTTCCTTTGCCTTCAAGCCAATGATCAATGTTCTTTCTTGACGTTATTCCTTTTTCTCGTGAAGTTTTCATAGTTTCTTTCTTCGTTTGATTTGGAAAATTTGGCTTTTTAGGAACAAAATCAACTTTTGGATTTGTTATAAAAGATTTAGCATATGAATTATCAACTGTTGATTTAAAATGTTGACGTTGAAAGAATTTTTGATTTGGATTTGAGTTATTTGAAAATTTTCTTGGAATATTAGTTTCTGAAACTTTCGAAAACCTTGGTTGATTATTCACTTCAGACTTTGAATGATTTGATTGAGATGAATGTTGAGGTTTTGTTGAAAAAGATGAATTTTTAGCTTTGAAAACATTTTTGGGTGATTGTGATTCAGACACCTTTTGAGACTCAACATTTTGCCAAAATATTTTCTTTCTTGCTTATCTTTTTGAAATGTTATTTTCCTTCGAAAATTTGTCAATTTGATCTTTGAATTCCTTGGAATTTAATTTGACAACTTTTTCACATTCCTTTTCAACTTGTTTTGAATTCTCTTTTTCAATTTTTGATTTTTCAACCCATTTTCTTTGTGGTTTTTGACGTTGGAAAACATACGAATTCTTTGTTAAGTTATTTTCAACTGTGCTTTGATTTGCGAAAAAGCCTTCATCAGTTATTTTTGAATTATGCTCTTCAACTAACTTCTTTAATTCTGGTTTGATTTTCTCAACATTTCCAGTAGTTACGAAAACTTGATTTGGAAAAATGACATCATCTGTACATTTGAAATTTGGATAAACCACTGTATTCGTTTCAAGATAGTGTTCACCTTTTTCATTCATCACTTTTTCGAACTTTTGTGTATCACCATACACCTGATCAACCACTATTCGTGAATTTTCTTCTTCCTTTGAAGATTTCTTTTCCTTCGAAAATTTCTCTTCATCTTCATCATCACTATCATCAGTTTGACTGTCTTTGATATCCATGAAGTTCACATCACTAACTTTCGAAGTTGAGGGTATATCAGTTTCATTTTCAACCATCAAATCCTTAATTTTTTCTTTCCCTTTAGATGTTGATGCAACATTAATAACAGACAACTGAGAACAATCAACATCTTCAAGTTCACTAATTTAAGTAATATTGTCAGAATTATCTTCAATATCAGCAAAATTAGATTGAGAATCAGATGTTGAATTCTCAGTCTTTTTCAAAATTTGAATTTGTTCAGTTTTAGTCAAAGTATCATTCACGATGTTAACTAATTCATTTGCATCAAGACATTCATCAATTTTGACAATTCCATATTTATATCTATAATCAGGAACTTTGTCAAAATCAGCTATTATTTGCTCACAATCATACGAAATATTATCTACCTTAGCTCTTTCGAATGCTAGAAAAGGTAGTAATTTTCTATGTTGCTCTTTACTTATGTCACTTGAATGATGTAAATCAGTTAATTTGCCATAAAGTCTTTTCGAAGAATTACAGTAAATGTTTCTTTGTGCTAGCAAAAGTTTGACATCACCCGTTAAAGTATCTCTATCACACATAATGTTTGTAATTTGTAATTCCAAACATTCAATTTTGCTTATTTTCATGTCTAATATCTTTTTGGTCTCTAACAACTCCATGGACAATTTGTTGGCCTCATTACTAGCAGAGACAACAATTGAATCAAAATAAGTAACCGTTTCATCAAAAGATATTAGTTCAGAATCATAAGCATGAGTAGGAATATTAAAAGATTCGAGAATTTTACGTACCTTTGTTGTCATTGGAGATTTGTCAGCCGCTTTGGATACGAAGCATCGTCCCCTCACTTTGAATTCCTCATCATCTGAGTCCTACTCCATTTTCGCATAGAACGCTCCATCTGTCGGATTTCGCATTTCTTCATCATCTGATCCAGATGACCAGATTTGATAAGTTCCATCTTCATCCTCATGCTCACCCTTTGCAACCAATGACAAATTCTTTGCTTTAGCACGAACCACCTTAAGCCTCTCTGCATAGTATGCCTCATCTTTGACTTTATTCTTCCTCTCATCCTTCTTTCGAAGCATACAGTCATTTGCAAGATGATTCGCACCGTTGCAATAATGACAATCTATTCCAGCATCACCTTTCAGCTTCTTCTCACCCTTTCCTTCAGCTATCTTCGAATCTTGCTTCTCAACTTTCTTTTTCTCCTCAACAACATTTTTACTCACAGAACTTCCTTTCACCTCAGCAAGCTTAGTCTTCGAATTGAACGGCTTTTTGAAAAATTTATTAACACGATTATTCGAGTAAAATGCTATTGCTTCATCATCTGAATTCATGATGAATCCTTCTTCTTCCTCATAATCATCATTTTCAGCTTCTTTCTCTGAAATCTTTGACACAAGAGCTAATGGACCTCCCAAATTCAGCTTCGATTCCTCAACAATTTCATTTACCTCAATTTCGTGTGTTTTCAACTGATTGTACAAATCATTGAGAGTTGATGTATCAAAACTTTGTTGATTCTTCACCATCATACTCACACTTCTCCACTCTTTTCGAAGCCCCATTACAAAGATGAGATTAAATTCCATTGAAGTCTTGGTAATTCCATAGCGATTGCAACGATAGATTAACTCGTTCAGACGATCATAGTAAACTTCAATTGTTTCTCCTTCTTTTTGTTTGAAATCTTTCAGTTCAACCAAACACTGTTTGACTGAATTGATTTTTGTTTTCTCACTTCCTTGAAACTTATATTTCAGATTGTTCCATACCTCCTTTGCAGTTGTACAACTTCTAACATAATTGTACACTACTGGAGGTAAAGCGCCTCGCAGTTCCCTCATACACCTCTTCTCCAGTTTCTTCAGACGATCAGATTGATTATCAACTCCAGAATTTGTAGAAGATGATCTAATTGGTTGAACATTAACTGGAACATTGACATTTCCAGTGATACATGACCATAATTCTTCATCCAGACCATTCAGATAATCCTGCATACGATCAGCCCACTGATCATAGTATTTAGGGATTAGCATTGGAATTTTGGTTGATGAACCTAACAGATGAAAAAACGAGGTCATCGAATTGAGATTGAAACTCGCCATTGTTGTACGGAAGATGATTTTGAGAAGTTTGAAAAGATTTGAGAATTTGAAAACAAACTAGATGAATCAAATCGAATTGATGAGAATAACACTCGATTCAACAATTCAAATGCAGAATCGAATCACAGACTAAGATCTAGACAATTTTTCACTTTCAAAAAGTGCGGAAACTTTTGAATCAAAAAGTTGATTCAAAAACTTTTTGAACAGCGTGAAAATCAGATCAGAGATATGATTCCTGCTCTGATACCAATTGATGAACCAATGAATCGAGTATTGAATTAATCAGAGTATGAATTCAAGTATGAATGCAAGATTGAACACCAGATGTAAATATGATCTTGTTTCAGCTTGATTTACGCTTTCGAATGTTTACAGAGAAAATAGACAGGTCTGTAAAAACACTTATCTAACTCTAGTAAATAACCCCTATTTATAGGGAACCGAAAGCGTACAAAAAATATACTAAGGCATTGACTCTAAAGCTTCGAATAAAAGCGCCCTAGTAAAATACATTACAAAACATTCGAAGAGTACAAAATATATTTCGACTAATTACAACAATTCGACCCTTACAAAAAGTATAATGAAATTATAAAGTAACTATACCTTAATAACTCCCAATCTTAGTTACTTTAGGAAATATGTGAAATAGGTGCTAACCCATGAAATTACACTTTGTACCTTACCAAGTCGTTAGTGGAGCAAGTGTGGTTAACCGGCACACTAACAAGGACTAGTGTAACATACACGTTTAGTTATCGTGTTTTATAATGAATAATATTATGAAATATTATGTGATATTGAGTATTGAGTTCTAACAGATAGTTTTTTTTCGATTTTGAAGCCCAACCCTCGCAGGGCCCGGTTTTCAATAAATCTCCCGGTTTTCAACGAAGGAAGTTATATTTAGAGCCGAAGTGCTGCCCAAATTACTATTTTAACCCCCGGTTATTTCACAGTGAGTTCAATATAGGGACAATTTTATGTTATGTGTTATATGTTCAATGTGTTTTCCCATGTTATTATGATAATGAGCTATACCTTTGACCACGAAGTGTATAACATAAGCATCACTTGGGTACTGGTATGTAGTCTTTGGCCATGAAGTGTATGACATAAGCATCACTTTGGCAATAGCAAAATACAAAGATAGGGCCAAAAGCCTATGTATTCTGGCAAATTGATATTCTGAAATTATATTTTCTGCGTCACTTGGGCTGATGTCTTATTGATGTATATCAAGTATTGAAATTGTTATGTCTCATTGATCGTATATCTTTGAATCAGATTATTCGTTGATATGGAAAGCCTGTCATATGATACTCACTTGTCATTCTTGTTCCTTGTCCCTCTTTGCTTCTGTCATATTGATATGTATATGGCATAATGTTATATTGTAACTGTTATTGAACTCACTAAGCGTCACCCGATTATCCCTCTCAATGTTTAAACTATTGCAGGTGATAAGCATCCAGTATAGTTTTATACTGGTAGAAGATGTAGAATAGATAATATTATAACTTTTGTAATGTATTCCTGGGAAAATATGTAATATATAAAACTTTGTAAAAATCTTAATAGTCGGTTTGTATCTAGTCTATGTAAATAAATTATCAATGTAAAATATTATTTTATGAATATGCATGTAGCATGTTTTTGAGTAACAATGTTTTCAGAAATACGAAAGTTTAGAAAGTTAAGGTCTCTCAATCATGGTATCAGAGCAATAGTTTAAGTGAACTAAATATCACAGATTGGTATTTAGACTTAAACCGTTAGAAGTTCAATATATGAATGGATTCATTAGGACTATATGGATACAAACCATAGGAAAGATTTAAGTAAATTATTAGGTAATAATAAATCCTAAAATTCTAAATACTATTTTGCCCCAAATTTTCAGAAGAATGGCTGAACAAGAAGGTAGCCATACACCAGAAGTGGGTGGAGATCCTAAACCTGGTGAAGTAAATACTCCAGTATCCCCTCGAGAGGAGCGAATCTTGGGTAAACGTACTGGTATTATTCGACAGACTCTCGAAGAACACAAGAAGGATAATGATAAAGGCAAAGAGAAAGCCACTGGAGAATCTTCAAAAGGGGAGGTGAAGCGTCCCTCGTTCAAAGATTTCAAAAGTAGTGGTGCTACAGAGTTTTCAGGTGCCATTAATCCTATTGTTGTTCTAACTTGGATTCAGAACACAGAGAAAGTATTTCGTATTTCTCATGTGGATAATGAGGACAAGGCGAATTATGCTTCTGCAATGTTCACCGGAGAAGCCCTGGTCTGGTGGGAAGCAACATTTGAAGCTCTTAAAGAGTATGATCAGGAGAATTTGTCTTGGGGAATGTTCAAAACTCGCTTACTAGAAAAGTATTGTCCTATAGATATGAGAAGAAGGTTGGAGAAGGAGTTCCTTGAACTTAAGCAAGGAGGGATGACCGTGAATGAATATGAAACGCAATTCAATAAAAAAGCACAGTTTGCTACAAAGTATATTCCAACTGAAGATGATAAAATCCAGTTATTCATGGAAGGATTACGATATGAAATCAACGATTTCGTAAGTAATCGGGAAATTCTGTCCTTTGACAAAGCTGTTGAGTATGCTCGAAAGCGCGAGCATGACTTGGAGATACGTGGTGCCACTCTTTCTGTTTCAAAGCACCCACGTATTGATCGAACTGTTCCTGTTTCCTCTATTCCACCAGCTCAATCATCCGGGTGAATGCAGAATAGAAAAAGGAGTTGTGGTCTGTTCTGGATGTGGAGAAATAGGCCACAAAAATCCCGTTTGCCCAATGAAGGATGTTACATGTTTTGCGTGTGGTATTACTGGCCACAGGAAGCGCTTCTGTCCTACTCTTACTAGTCAGGTGACGGGGAGTCAAGCTTCTGTTCAACAACCGGCGAGAAGTCAAGCTTCTGTTCAACAACCAAAGAGTACTCCAACTAAAAAGGAGGAGGTGCCAAAAGCTAAGGGCCGTGCATTACAGATTACCACAGAAGAGGCACGCGAGGACCCGAATGTTGTGACGGGTACATTTCTTGTCAACTCTAGACCTGCTCACATCTTATTTGATTCTGGTGCTTCAGATTCTTTTGTGTCTCATGAATTTGCGTATTCTTTTCAAATTGCTTGCTATGCACTCGCGCAACCATTTCATGTAGATACTACGGGAAATATATCATTACTTGCTGATAAATCTATAGGGATTGTGTCATAGAAATTGAAGGCTATAATTTCCTTGCTAATCTGATTCCTATGTCCTTGCCCAACTTTGATATTATTCTCGGCATGGATTGGTTGTCAAAGAACCATGCAGAACTCTTATGCTATGAAAAGATAGTACACATTCCTATTAAAGGGGAGAATCCTATTTATGTCTACGGTGAACAAAGAAACTTAAAAATAATCTCTTTCCTAAAAACTCGTAAATTCATATCAAAAGGGTGTTCTATTTATTTGGCCTATACCGTCGATATCTCAAAAGAGGAGAATAAAATGATAAATGACGTTCCCGTTGTTAATGAATATCCTGATGTTTTTCCCGAAGAATTACCTGGACTTCCTCCGGACAGGCAAGTAGAATTCCGAATTGAGCTTGTGCCTGGTGCTGCTCCGATTGCAAAGACTCCTTATCGTCTTGCGCCAACTGAGATGAAAGAAATGATGATCCAACTGCAGGAATTACTTGACAAAGGCTTTATTCGACCAAGTACCTCTCCTTGGGGTGCTCCAGTATTGTTTGTCAAGAAGAAGGACGGATCGATGCGAATGTGTATTGATTACCGTGAGCTAAATAAGGTGACTATCAAGAACAAATATCCACTGCCTCGCATTGACGATTTGTTTGATCAACTTCAGGGTGTTAGCTATTTCTCGAAGATTGATTTGAGATCTGGCTATCATCAGCTGAAAGTACACGAGCATGATGTACCGAAGACTGCTTTTCGTACTCGTTATGGACATTATGAATTCCTTGTCATGCCATTCGGTCTGACAAATGTTCCTGCCGTATTCATGGATATGATGAATCGGGTATGCCGTCCAATGCTCGATAAATCTGTCATCGTATTCATTGACGATATTCTAATCTATTCCAAGTCTGAATCTGATCACGCCATTCATATTCGTGAAATATTAGAACTTCTTCGAAAGGAGAAATTATATGCTAAATTCTCGAAGTGTTAATTTTGGCTTTGCCAAGTTTAATTTCTCGGCCACGTGATTTCTGGTGACAGTATATCTGTAGATCCTACCAAAATCGAAGCCATTCAGAATTGGGAAGCGCCTCGTAATGCTTCTGAAATTCGCAGTTTCTTGGGTCTCGCGGGATATTACCGGAGATTCATTAAAAAATTTTCACGTATAGCTGTACCTCTCATGAGTCTTACACGAAAGGAAGCAAAATTCGAATGGGGTGCAGCCCAAGAAAAAGCTTTCTCAACTCTAAAAGATCTTTTGACTCATGCTCCGATCTTATCACTTCCAGAAGGTGATAATGATTTTTCTGTATATAGCGATGCTTCAAAGTTAGGACTAGGTTGCGTATTGATGCAGCGTGGTAAAGTGATAGCCTATGCCTCAAGACAACTGAAGGAGTATGAAAAGAATTATCCCACTCATGATCTCGAACTCGCTGCAGTGGTATTTGCCCTAAAACTTTGGAGGCATTATCTTTTTGGTACAAAATGCCAATTATTTACCGACCACAAGAGTCTCAAGTACATATTCAGTCAGCAAACTTTGAATATGAGACAACAACGAGCCATGGAGCTGATAAAAGATTATGACTGTGAAATCATGTACCATCCTGTAAAAGCCAATATAATTGCCGATGCACTTAGAAGAAAGGTTTATTGTAATAGTATGTGTTATACTATTACTCACACCACAGTAAAGTTCACTATTCTTGATGAACTAGAGAAACGGCAAGAAGAGGCCTTAAAGCCAGAAAATGTGAAAAAGGAAGGGATGATACATTATAATGATGCTTTACTTGATGATCCACGAAGATTGAAGGTATTTAAGAATCGACTATGGATTCCAAAGATTGGTGGATTAAGACATAAGATGTTAGATGAAGCCCATAAATCTAAACTGTCAATACATCCTGGTACAAGTAAAATGTACGATGATGTAAGAGTTGATTATTGGTGGCCTGGATTAAAGAGAGACATTGGAAGATATGTACAAGAATGCTTAGTATGCTTACAAGTCAAAGCAGAGCACCAAAAGCCTTACGGAACCCCAGAAAGTCTTAGTGTTCCTGTATGGAAATGGGAAGAACTGTCCATGGATTTTATTACCAAATTGCTAAAAACTGCTAGACAACATGATAGCATTTGGGTAATCGTCGACCGCCTGACTAAGAGCGCTCATTTTCTTGCCATGCATGAAACGGCTCCAATGGAGAAATATGCACAAGTATACTTGGATGAAATTGTTGCAAGACATGGGGTGACACTAAAGATCATTTCTGATCGTGATACTCGCTTCACTTCTCACTTTTGGGCGAGTATGCAAGTTGAATTGGGATCTCGAGTTGCTCTCAGCACAGCTTATCATCCCCAGACAGATGGTCAGACGGAGAGAACAATCCAAACAGTAGAAGATATGCTTCGTGCATGTGTCTTGGAGTTTGGTGGTAACTGGGATAAATATTTACCTTTTGTCGAATTTTCGTATAATAACAGTTACCACGTTTCAATCAAAATGCCACCATATGAAGCATTATATGGTCGTAAATGTCGTACGCCATTATGTTGGCGAGATATAGGACAGAAGATCCTTGGAGGCCCTGAAATGATTCAAGACACCACCGATAAGATTCAAATTGTATGAGAAAGAATGAAAGCGGCCCAGGATCGACAGAAGTCCTATGCAGAAAAGAGGAGACGACCCATAGAATTCCAGGTGGGTGATTTCGTAATGCTAAAGGTATCCCCGTGGAAAGGCATTATGCGATTTGGGAAGAAAGGAAAACTAAGCCCTAGATTTGTTGGTCCTTTCAAAATCATCCAGAGAATTGGTAAACAAGCATACCGCTTGGAATTGCCGGAAGATTTGGCAGGTATTCATGATGTGTTTCATGTGAGTTATCTGCGTAAATGTTTAAGCATATATGATGAAGCGGTTCCGTTATCCGAGGTGAAACTGGATAATAAGTTAACATATGTAGAAGAGCCTGAAGAGATCGTAAACGAAAGAACGACTAATCTACGTAATAAAGAAGTGGATTTGGTGCTTGTTAAGTGGAAACACCATCGAGGCCCAAATTATACTTGGGAAAATAAGAATGAGATAAAAATGAAATATCCCCATTTGTTTAAATCGTTGTAATTTCGGGGACGCAATCCTCAAAATGAGGAGGTATTTGTAACATACACGTTTAGTTATCGTGTTTTATAATGAATAATATTATGAAATATTATGTGATATTGAGTATTGAGTTCTAACAGATAGTTTTTACTAGAAATGAAGTAAAACTATGTTTAGAATCACTCAGAAAATATTGGAAGTCTTATGAGATTACAATTAAAAGTTAAAATATTGAAATTTAACGAAAATATAAAATTTGAAATAAGTAGAATTTTATTATTGAAAGTTGTAAAGAATCTCGTTAGAAACATTTAGGCGAAAACCTCATCGAAATCCGAGTTATAACGAAGAAGTTATGACCAATCGAAGATCCGCGACAAAACCGGCACGACACCGAATGACGTAAAAAGTGAGTTTTTGATAAACTACTTTTTAGCCTTGGTGATCTAAATGAAAGTCGTAGTATTTGTTAAACCGAGAATTTTCATAAAAAGAACGTCCAAATCTGACTTCGTATGAGGAAATTATGATTTTTCTAAGTTTTGGAATAGTAGTAGACAGCTAAAAACTCGAAATAAAGATCGAGCGATATTTAGCCGAAACAATCTAAACGAGAATCGAAGGTCTCGTCAATAGTAGTACAACGGTAAAAAGACAGACGAAAACGGACATCGGATGAAGAAGTTATGAATTTTTAACGGATTTTCCTGTCCCGATCTGTTAAAAATAATAATATTAAAAATAAAGTCAAAGTTAGCCGACGAAGTCTAAACAAAAGTTGTAGAGCATAATTTTCCCTACGCGTGCATATAAATAACGTCAAAAACGGAGCACGTATGCGAAAGTTATGGATTTTAGAAGTTTGGGGCTCAATTTCCGAGGAATATCGCATGGATAAGGTCGGATCTCGCACACGTCACCCGGATTCTCGCATGCATGCCCTGTGTCGGATTGTGATACGACCGAAGGGAGGCCCAACCAAAGCATGACGCGTGTGCACCCCCGTGTCCGAAGCAGCTGCGTCATCCGAGACGTTGGACCAATTCGAAGCCGACGCGTGCCCATCTCGCATCCGAGCCTCGCCCCTTATGTCGCGTGTCCGAGCTTCGCTGCCACCTGCCCCCTTCCTCTCGCTTCGGATCCGAGGCTCGCACCTATATAAAGGGTGCGAGACCTCCCGGCTAATTTTGAGAAATTACCCCTTTTTCACCCCTAAACTCATATTTCCACTACTTCCACTTCCCCCGAAGCCCCGAGATTATTTCCAACGCCCGAAACACGCCCCGAAGTTCCCGAAGACCCCGAAAAATTTATTTTTTCGGTTTTGAAGCCTAACCCTCGCAGGGCCCGGTTTTCAATAAATCTCCCGGTTTTCAACGAAGAAAGTTATATTTAGAGCCGAAGTGCTGCCCAAATTACTATTTTAACCCCCGGTTATTTCACAGTGAGTTCAATATAGGGACAATTTTATGTTATGTGTTATGTGTTATATGTTCAATGTGCTTTCCCATGTTATTATGATAATGAGCTATACCTTTGACCACGAAGTGTATAACATAAGCATCACTTGGGTACTGGTATGTAGTCTTTGGCCATTAAGTGTATGACATAAGCATCACTTTGGCAATAGCAAAATACAAAGATAGGGCCGAAAGCCTATGTATTCTAGCAAATTGATATTCTGAAATTATATTTTTTGCGTCACTTGGGCTGATGTCTTATTGATGTATATCAAGTATTGAAATTGTTATGTCTCATTGATCGTATATCTTTGAATCAGATTATTCGTTGATATGGAAAGCCTGTCATATGATACTCACTTGTCTTTCTTGTTCCTTGTCCCTCTTTGCTTCTGTCATATTGATATGTATATGGCATAATGTTATATTGTAACTGTTATTGAACTCACTAAGCGTCACCCGATTATCCCTCTCAATGTTTAAACTATTGCAGGTGATAAGCATCCAGTATAGTTTTGTACTGGTAGAAGATATAGAATAGATAATATTATAACTTTTGTAATGTATTCCTGGGAAAATATGTGATATATAAAACTTTGTAAAAATCATAATAGTCGGTTTGTATCTAGTCTATGTAAATAAATTATCAATGTAAAATATTGTTTTATGAATATGCATGTAGCATGTTTTTGAGTAACAATGTTTTCAAAAATACGAAAGTTTAGAAAGTTAAGGTCTCTCAACTAGTAAGAGTGGAAAAGGGTAACTTAACTTTATCATAGATCGGTGGAGCGCGTGTGGTTAACCGGCACATCGATTAGGTGATAAAAGTTAAGGTAACAAGTCAATTTGCATGGTTATTCACACCTTGTTTGTGATCCTCGGCATCCCAGTCACAAACTTTAGAGGGCACAATCGAGATTCAAACATGCCATTGAAAGTTCAATGTATCTCAAAAGATCTAGGAATTTCAAATCCAATAAAACTTAAAAATATATTTCGTTTTTGTGGTGGAAATTGGTAAATCGTCATTTACCTACCTTCAAATATTTTATAGCTTGGATTACGGCATCCCTCTTCCAACTATAAATAGTTTGTTGGGTCCTAGCCTTAATATTTCCATTTGGGTGACTTATTAAGGACTCTTTATCTAATAAAACTTGTCTTTCTTTCTTTCAGATGTCTTCCAACACTGCTACTGGCTCAAACCCTACAGGCTCCTTTTCCCTAATGAACTTGTGTGGGAAAGTCACTTTTGATGGTTCCAATTTCAATGAATGGATTAGGAACATAAGAATGGTTACTCGCTATGAGGGCAAAGAGTATGTCCTCGATAAGGAGCAAAAGGTTATCGATGAGTCAACTGCTACTCCTGAGGAGATTGTTGAGTACACTACCTATGAGAAAGATGTCACTAAGGTGTCTTGCATCATGTTGGCCACAATGACAGTAGAACTCCAGAAATCCTATGAAGATTTCTACCCTTTTGAGATGCACCAGGATCTGATGGATAGGTACCAACAGAGTGCTCGACAGGAAAGGTATGAAATCATTTCCTCCATGATAACAACTAGGATGAAGGAGGGAAAATCCCTCACCGGTCACTTGCAGAAAATGCAAAGGTTCGTGGACCGATTATTGAAGCTTAATGTGGACTTCCCTGAGGACATGGCGATTGACATTGTTGGGTATTATTGTGTTGCGTCATGGGCTTGTTTTGTATATCCGGATTGGGCCTGTCCATCCGTGTTTATCTAGTAGGGTTTAACTATAAATAGTGCATGCATGTATGCATTAGATACGATCTTGATTATCATTGATTATTGTTTTGTAACCCTAAGCACCTCTACAGTCGAAGTTCTTAATCGAGCTCTTCTGAGGTGTTAAAGTTTTAATCATACGACATCTTTAAATCCATTCTTGTGTTCATAATTACGTCCTTAATTGTTTGCCTGCATAGAATCTATCTATCCTAATAGAACTTTGTTCTAACAATTGGTATCAGAGCAGGAGACTGTGTGATCAATACACATTCCTTCTGTGTTAAGAATTCTTTAGGGTTTCCGCTTTTATCGAATATATAGAAGCCGTCTTCTTCCTGTCGACGGTAACTCTGGTTTCTGATAAAACCCTAATCTCAAGTTCACAGGTCTGATTCTAGCGGCTCACCATGTCTCACGAAGACTCTCAAACAAATCCCATCAACATCTCTAACAGCATTGGATCCACTACCGTGATTCCCATTCTTTACACTCAAGACTATGAAGTATGGGCGCATCACTTTGAAGATTATGTGGTCGGATCTGAAGATAATGGTTATCTCATCTGGGAAGCTATCACGCTAGGGCCGTTTGTTCATTCTGGAACGAACACGACTGTTAAGACCCAAAAAGAATATAACAAGCTGGTGGCGGACGTAGACAAGATGCCACAGGATGAGAAGGACAAATTGTTGTGTAATGTGAAGGCCATGAGAATGATCAGATTCGCCTTGCAATCTGACACTTTTCGGTTAGTTGGTTCATGCACGACGGCCAAAGAAATCTGGGATAGGTTGAAAGAACTTTACTCAACCGATGAAGATCTAGAACACTCTATTCAAACCTTGCTGCTCTCAGAATTTGGAGTTTTCGAACAGAAACCTGAAGAAAAACTGATACAAACTTTCGATCGGTTCAATCATCTCCTAAGTAAGATGATCAAGCATGGAATAGAAAGAAAGTTACTCGAGCAGAAGGTAACCTTCATGAACGGTCTGAGACCGGAATGGATGGTTGTGGTTTCAACAGTGAAAGCACATGAATAGTTTAAATCTTACTCACTAGCAAAACTTTTGGGAATACTTAAGTCCCATGAGAATGTGGTAACCAAGGAGGCGAAGGTAGTTTCGGGTGTGGGATCGTTGGCCCTTGTCTCAAAAGGAAAAAGTATTGCAGAAGAAGAAGAGGAGTCGGATATGTCTGAGTGTGACCTTACAAGCGAAGAATACACTATGATGGTCACCAATCCAAAGAAGTTTGCCAGAAGGAAATTTCCTATCAATAAGAACCGAAACTGGCAGGGAAGTTACAGTTCTGAGAAGGTGAAAGATGAACCAAAAATTACTTCTCAAAAGGATGACGACAAGAAGGAGAGCAAGCTTGCAGGAGACTCTGGGTTTGACTGCAATTACTGTCATGGCAAGAACCACTTTGCCAAAGATTGCATGCTGAGGAAGATGGCTGAGAAAAGAGATGGTGAAGACGATGAGGCGTACAACATGCGAAAGTTGGAAGAGATCAAGAAAAAGAAGGCATCTAACAGTTCAATGAATGCCTTGATTGTGCAGGAGAATGCAGATGAAGATGAGTTCGGTGGCGTTGAAGTTTGGTCAACCGATTCTGAGGATGAAGAGGTGAGAAAGCCCACTCATGGAAGAGCTTATGTAGCCAAGGATGCAGGTTCGGCTGGAAGATGTTTGATGGTCACAGCTGGTGGATCAACCGAAAGTGAAAGTAAGGAGCCGAACCTAACTGAGGACAAATGCTTTACAGCCAAGCCCGTGAGCGAGAAGATCAACGACTGTGATCGGCTGATCAAAAAGGTACAATCCATCCTTGAATCACTTAAAGTTCCAGTAATAGATTATGAAGAAGAATTAAATGAATTAAAATTTAAATTTTCTAACTTAAGTGGTAGTCTCATGCAAACTCGCTTAGCGAATTCTAACCTAACTGACCAACTCAGCAGGGTGTCTTCAAAAAGTGAGGAGAGAAGGATGTGGATTGAGCTGAAGGAGGCGGAGTTAAATAGGGCTAGGGATGAAAGTATTTATTTGCAACGAGACAATTTAAAGTTTTTAAAACAAAGGAATGTTTTTTGTTTAATTGCTAAGCGCTTATATACTAATATTGCTCAATTGCACTTAAATTGTGAAATAGGGAAAAAGATTCATAAGATGATTTTACCCTTCCTTGAATTTAAGGAGGATGAGGTCATCGCTGAATGTGAATCAATTATGTCCTCAGAAGAAACATCCATTGCTTATAAAATCGGACTGGACAAAATAGAAACCTTCATCGACTCTAAGGAACATAAATGTATGCTCAAAAATCTTATAGATGAAAATGATAGGTTAAAAATTAAGTCCGAAACCATTCAATCATTTGACTCGTCTAACGCCAAATTAATTTCAGAACATAAAATGAACATAGAAAATTCGTCTGAATTTGATGAGGAAAGTGAGATGAGCGAAATCTCAGTTGAAGACGAGGTTGATTGCTCTGAGTTTATGAAGAGCGAAACCGAGAATGAGAAACCCCTCATTTCTGAAAATTTGGTTGAATACGCTCGCCTGTCAAAGGACAAGCCACAGAAACTCAAAGAGAAAGCAATGGTTTATCATAAGGTTCAAACTGTGCTGAATCAGGTATATGCTGTTACAGGGGTCACTGCAAAACAAACAGCGGAATTGAAAATCTTGGTTGACAAAGACAATGCTGAAGGGTGCGACGATTATTTCTGGTCAGCCCCTATTGATAACGCAGATGAAACCATCGGCTTATCTGAGCAAACCTCATGGAGGGCAAAAGGAAGATATGTTGCTGAACCTATCAACAAACCCTCGAGTTTCGACAAACCAAGCACAAGTGGAACAAAAGAGATCCCTGAAGAACCAAAGAGAACACCGAATGTTCCTGCTAAGACAACCGAAACTCAAAAGGAAAAGCCAAAAGCTAGCTTCAATATCCACAAATCTCAGAAGGAGCTAGCTGAACAGAAACGCCAAAGAAATCAAAGATACATGAAAAATCTGAATGAGCGAAAACGTTATTGGCAATCTCAAAATCCCAACTACGTACCTCCTAAGAAGGAATCAATTGGCAAAGGAAAGGAAAAGCTAAAAGAAAAAGAAAATTTTAGTCCAAGCTCCTACTATTCCAAAGCTCAGAACCGAATGTCTACTTTCGGTTCCAAAACTGGCGCGCAAAACCGAATGTCTAGTTTCGGTCCATACGTCAAAGTTAACAACCGAGCGTCTACTTTCGGTTCCAAGTCTAGTTTCGGTCCTTCTAACTCCCAAAGAAAATCGAATTCAGTAAAGGACGTCAAAGGAAAGGGAAAGCTTGATTATGATTCTAATTTCAATAATAAGAAAAAGTCAGCTAACCCTAAAATTCAAATGAAAACACCAAAACCATCTAACAACACACCATCTAATACACCAAAAGTTAAACAAGATAAAACTAAAATCAAGGTGTACACCATCAAAAGAAAAGATCAATCCACTCTAATAAAAAGAACTTATTTGGTTGATATTTCTACTGCAATTCCTTTTTCTGTGAAAGACTCACCAGGACCCAAGAAACTTTGGGTTCCTAAATCTGCTTGAATTTGTAGGTGATAAGTGATGAGCAGTTCGATGATGAATGATATATAGACAGTGGCTGCTCACGTCACATGACAGGAAGGAAGGAAGAGCTGAGGGAGTTTCGGTCCCTAAAGGATGGTGGATGTGTGAATTATGGCAATAACTCGTATGGCACAATCAAAGGATATGGCATGATAACCAACAGAGACTTCTCGATTCGAAAAGTAGCTTATGTGGAAGGGTTGCAACATAACCTCATCAGTGTATCACAATTAGTTGTGGGAATAGGATTGAAGGTTTCATTTGATGATGAGGGCTCAGAAATAATTGAGAAGCAATCTAAAAAGGTTCTGTTGAAGTCTGAATGCAAGGGAGAGATGTATCCTTTAAATCTCAACCCAATTCGAGGAAAACCAGCAATATGCCTGCTATTAAACGCGAACACTAATGAAAGCTGGCTGTGGCATCGACGCCTATCGCACCTGAACTTCAAAGACATTAATAAGTTGGTGTTTGGTGATCACGTTCGAGGCCTTCCTCTTCTCAAGTTTGATAAGGAACATCTGTGTGCGGCGTGTGAGATGGGCAAACAAAGCAGAATGAGCCATCCTACACAAATCAATACAAAGATTTTTGAAGCTCTTGAACTTCTGCACATTGACTTATGTGGACCTTCGGCTATCGAAAGCTTCGGTGGTAGTAAGTTCATTCTTGTCATAGTAGATGATTTTTCACGCTTCACCTGGGTTTTCTTTCTTAAACAGAAATCAGACGCAACTCCCAAGTTGAAGACGTTCATCAAGAAAGTGGAAGTGCAGCTGCGAAAGCTGGTGAGAAACATTATAAGCGACAATGGGCTGGAATTCAAGAATAAATATTTTGAGGATTTTGTGGCTGACAAGGGGATATCTCACAACTTTTCGGCCCCTTATACACCACAACAGAATGAGATTGTTGAAAGACGAAACCGTTCTTTATGTGAGGCTGCCAGAACCATGCTAAGCTTCGCTTCTCTACCGCTATACTTCTGGGCTGACGCAGTTGCAACCGCATGCTACACTCAGAACCGATCCTTGCTAAACAAAAGATTCTCAAGCACTCCATATGAGATTCTGAACAATCGAAAGCCCAACGTCAAATTTTTCCACGTGTTCGGTTCAAGGTGTTTCATCTTTAATTCAAAAGAGAACCGAAACAAGTTTGACGTCAAAGCTGATGAGGGAATTTTTCTTGGTTATTCACTTACTTCAAAGGCATACAGAGTTTTGAACAAACGCTCCAAACGAATTGAAGAAACATATTATGTAACCTTTGACGATAATTACATGAAGAAAGTTCAAATGAGCGAAAGTGCCTTGGGGGAAATATTTCCTGAATCAGGACAAGTCTCGGTTCCTATATCCAACTTGTTTGAAGAGTACATTCGGCTATTTGATGAACCAGAGAAAGCTGCACATTCAGAGGCGAAAGCAGCAGACAACAAAATTGACAATCTCAAAAAGATCATAGATGAAGCTGCCACAGAAATGGAACGTGAACCTCATAAACCGACTGGTGGTAAACCCTCAAATGACCCTCCAAACAACAGCTCAATGTTCAAGGGGGAGAGTTCATCAGCACCAAAGACAACCGATATGTCTTTCGAGGGGGAGAATCCAATCCCGTCCCCAACTCATAAAGGTCCAGGCGAGGGGGAGCATACAACTCCAAACCCACCCAATAATAGTCCAATCGAGGGGGAGAATCCAACTCCCACAGAAGAGGAAAACTCTGAACCTGACAAGGGATACACTTCGCCATTTGAGGGGGAGAAAGAGAACACAACTGACGAAGGTGATCAATCAGAGCTTGAAGAAGAAGTAAACGCAGAGTTGGATCCAGCTTATGATCCTAATTACCCTCCTTTAACGAAATGGACTAAGGACCATCCAAAAACAATAATTGGTGAATCATCTGAGAAAGTTATAACACGTTCTCAATTGAAAGCGAAACAAACTATATTATTCTCTAATGTTGAATTATGTATGTTTAATTCGTTTGTCTCCAAAGTCGAACCAAAAACAGTTAATGCTGCACTTGATCATTCTGATTTGGTTCAAGCAATGCAAGATGAGCTCCATGAGTTCGAACGAAATCGAGTTTGGAGGCTGATTCCCACACCAAAGGATGCCTCAGTGGTTGGCTTGAAATGGGTCTTCAGGAATAAATTGGACAAAGAGGGGAACGTCATTCGCAACAAGGCTCGGTTAGTGGTGAAAGGATATTGCCAAGAGGAAGGGATAGATTATGAGGAAACCTTCGCTCCTGTAGCAAGATTGGAATCAGTTAGAATTTTTCTGGCATATGCTGCTCATAAAAACTTCGAAGTTTTCCAAATGGATGTAAAATGCGCTTTCTTGAATGGAGAACTAGAAGAAACGGTGTATGTTGAGCAACCACCTGGGTTCGTGAACGAGAAATTCCCTGATCATTTCTATGTGTTGGATAAAGTTGTATATGGTTTGAAGCAAGCACCGAGGGCCTGGTATGAAACTTTAACTCGCTTTCTGAAAATGTCGAAATTTAAGCAAGGTTCGGTTGATCCAACCTTCTTCCGAAAGAAAGAAGGCGAACATCTAATGATAGTTCAGATTTATGTCGATGATATCATCTTCGGCTCCACGAATCCTAGCTTAACGGCTGAATTCAGGAAGTTGATGGAGACTAAATTTGAAATGAGCGCAATGGGTCCGATTAATTTTTTCCTTGGTTTGAATATTAGACAGGGGCCAGAAGGTATCTTTATCAACCAGGAGGCCTACACAAAGAACTTGCTGGCAAAGTTTGGTATGATGGGAGATTCGAAAGTGAAGGTTCCTATGGCATTTGGCACTAAGTTAACACCTTCTCTGGAAAAACCTGTTGTTGACATAACACTATATCGTCAAATGATTGGTTCCCTTATGTATCTAACAGCTAGTAGACCAGACATTATGTTTTCTGTTTGTTATTGTGCCAGGTTTCAAGCAAATCCAAGAGAGCCTCACATGGTGGCAGTGAAAAATATTTTCCGTTACCTGAAGCGAACCTCGTCTCTCGGTCTCTGGTACCCTGCTAGATCTGGGTTTTTTATTCAAGCTTTTTCTGATGCTGATCTTGGAGGATGTGGTCTGGACCGAAAGAGCACAACTGGTGGATGCCAATTCCTTGACGGTAAACTTGTTAGCTGGCAGTCCAGGAAGCAAACCTGTGTGTCACTTTCCACAGCCGAAGCTGAGTACATAGCTGCAGCATCCTGTACCTCTCAAGTAAGATGGATACAAAGCCAACTAAGAGACTATGGGCTAAGTATGAAGAAGATTCCTCTCTATTGTGACTCAGAAAGTGCGATAAGAATATGTCACAATCCAGTGCAACACTCAAAGACTAAGCATATTGCACTTAGATATCATTTCATCAAGGACCATGTAGAAGATGGGAACGTGGAAGTACATTTCGTTCGGTCCTCTGATCAACTGGCTGACATATTCACTAAAGCCTTACCGGAAGCAAGCTTCAATAAAATATTACAAGGTTTGGGAATGATGGAAGCAGAGTCGGTACCGAATCCTCAAATCTCTCTCTAAAAATTAGACAAGCGAAATAGAGTGAACGCTCGGTCTATTTCGGTTTCGGATTTTTCGGGAACCGAAATGAACCGAACGCTCGGTCTATTTCGGCTCCATAATTTTTGGGAACCGAAATGAACCGAACGCTCGGTCTATTTCGGCTCCGGAATTTTAAGGAACCGAAATGAACCGAACGCTCGGCTTATTTCGCTTCATTCTTTTAAGATTTGGTTTCACGCTTTGTTTATTCTTTTAAGTGTTTTTCTTACTCTATTTTTTTAAAGAGTGTTTTGTGTAAATTTATTTTTCGGTTTTTATTATTTTTCAGAAAACTTCAAAAATCCAAAAATATTTTCTCTTTCTGTTTTTATTATTTTTCAGAAAATCTCAAAATTCCAAAAATATTTTTCTAAACGTTTTTTTTGTTTTTTTTGTTTGTTTGTTTTTTTTGTTTGTATGGTGTGTTTGTTTGCTTGTTCTTTTAATTAGGTCCCAAGTATATCAGTGCAACAGAATTTGGAGCTAAGGCAGGTATGAATCTCTACATCTGAACTAGTTAAGAGTCCCTAGAAGCATGCTGCTGCATGTCGACCGAAGCCTCTAAGACTAAGAGCAAGGCCTTAATGATTCGATCTATACCTATCGTTTCTTCCCAATCAGGCTGTTGAAATCATCTCAAGTCAAGAGCTACCTTACTCTTCTCAAATGCGTTAAGAGTTTTCTGCTTTGTCATGTTTATATAGCAGAGGTACTTTCGGTTCCTTAACCACCCTCCTTACATTCTCCATCAACTTTCGGTTCACCACTGTAACCCTTGAGACTCTCGGTCTTTACCACTGAGGTTTATGGTTGCATAAAATCTGTGTTTGTGATCTTAGATGCGTACACCACGTGCTGAGTGAAACCCACAATCTAACACCAACAATGAATTGACGGTGAATCATTATATTCAAGATCTTACTGGTTACCTAATGAAATCTCATTTTTTTAGTGGTCTTTTATGAAATTGTCTAACACCAAGGCTTTTCTTCGCAAAAAGATCCAGTTTGTTTTTGTTTTTGAGATTTCTATCACATCTTTAGTCACAACAAATTACATCCAACCTACTTGTTCAACAGACCACATCGGTCTCACAAGTACTTCTTCCAACGTTCGGTCTTATGTTAAGAATCGACGTTCAGTTGAAGATAAGCCACCTTTAGCCTATTAATTAAAAGAAGCCTTTCGATGTTTCTCTACAAGCACTCGATCGTATTTTCTCGGGAAACCAAGCAAGCACTTCAAGTCTCTCTTGACCTTGAAGGAAGCGATTCTTTCCCGGAATCATCTGCTTTATGTCTTCTAATAGACATCACTCACATCCTATACATATTTTGCTTTATTTCTTTATCTTTTGTCACACTATTGCATGAAAATTCTTTGTGATTTTCCAACATTCTAGTTGCTGTTGGTTCGTTTACATTTTGGAGCAACAGGGGTTATCCTAATTTTTGGAGCGAAGCTGAATTTCAAACAACGAATTGAGGATAAGGTTTTGAGTGCGTGAATTTGAACGGTTCCTATACCCACGCGTGCTGACGTATACCTGGGAGAAACCAACCTGTCACTTCGCGCTTTTTCAGGCTACGTTTCAGTGACCTCATCACTATCATGACGATTCTTTCTCTCTCCTGGCAACGGTATATAAAGGGTTTCTAATTACATTTGTCTCTTTTACCAGCAACAAAACTCTCTCAATATACAAGGCGTTTTGCAACTATTCATCTTCTTCCTTCACTCAACAATGGCAACTTCTTCATCGGCTCACGATCAAACTGCTTCGTCCACATTGCTCTCGATCAAGCCAAACCAGAACATGATCATTCATCTCAATCCTTTTCTGTACGACTCGTATATGCTACAAGTGGTTGAGTGTTTGAAGTATTCACCTCTGGTTCTAGCCCTAACACAGGTGGAATTCGTTCCAAAGTCACTCCTATCGCAAGTCTACACTACTGCTTCATATGATAAGAACAAGGAGAGGATCTACTTCCAAATCTTCTCTCACAAGGCTTCGATTTCAAAAGGGAGATTTTGTTCACTGTTACAACTTGCTGTGGATTCGTCTGTGATCTCACCGGACTTCATCACCACTACTCAACTGTTCTCGATGCTCTACGAGATGGGCTACACTGATGTGCTTACCACGGTTACAAAGGTTAAGAAATCATGCTTACCACCCCAATGGAATGGATCGCTTACTCTTCTCATCAAGAGTTTGGCGGAGAGGAGTGGTGGGTCTGATGGTACCAGCAAGGGTTTTCTGACCCTTCTATACGGTCTTTACAATGGTATAAATCTCGACTATGGGTCGATTATCTGGTCACAAGTGGTGCAAAGCCTCAACACTTCAACGAGACACTCTGAAATTTCGTGTGGTCGATTCTGGACTCTCATTACACGAAGGGCGATTGATACTTTGCAGATTCCGGTAATGAAGGATGCCCTAGTCGCGTCTGTGGCTACGTTTCACACCAAGAAAATTATCATTTCTGATCCTACAAAGTTCCCTCACAATGGCTCCATACCTGAGACGATGTACAGGTGTGTCTCAGCCGAGAGTAAGGTCATGGCTGATTATCGCAAGATTCCTCCCAAGGAACTGAGAGTACTATCTCCTGAACAACAAGCCGCTTTGGATGCTGTGGAGAGGCCTACAAACCGAAGTAAGAGGGATACTATGTAACATCCCAAATTTCGAGTCCAAAAATTTCTTTTAAAAACATTACTGATTCATAGCGTTAAGTCATTCAAACATACTAAAAGGGTTTATATGACAAATCATAGTTTCATTTCCAAAACACTTGTTTAATTATCAGAGTAAACATCCCAGGCTAACTTGTCATGGTGTGTGCACTGCAACCCTTCCGAGCTCCTCTTCTGAAAACTGAATACCTGAAACCAAAACTGAAAGTCGTAAGCACGAAGCTTAGTGAGTTCCCCAATCTACCGCATACCATACATATCTACTGATCCATACATGCTATACATAATACTGAGCACATAACCACATACTGGGCTCCCGCCCGCTGCATTGGGCCTCGCCCGCTGTCGGACCCCGTCCGTCACCAGGCCCCGCCTGGCTTCGAGCCCCGCTCGGCGTACAGATAGATCTATTTGCAATAAAGCCAAAGCAATAAAGCCAAAATGCCCAAAATGCCCCAAATCTCAAACATAAGATATATCTATTTGTAATAAAGCCAAAGCAACAGCTTATTACCTCCAATATATGCTCCAACTGAAGTAGATCCCGGATCTACACCACTCCTTTGCAGCAAGCCTCTTGATCTTCAAGCCCCTTTCCACCAAAATCACTTATCTAGGCTCTAAATTGCTTCCAAGGGCTCTCACTCACGATTTAGGGTTTCTGGATCTCAAAAGGGGAGTAAAGAGGCTGGGGAAGGGATGTAACGTTCTTTAAATAGGGCACAAGCCCCGGGATTAGGGTTTTTCTCGCCCAGACCAGACTCGCCGAGTCGGTCACTTACTCTATACCCCGGATCCCGCTCCGACTCGTCGAGTGCCTCCCTAGACTCGACGAGTTGACTCATGACTTAGAGCTTTTGCTTTCTTTTCTTGGTCTTTCTGATTCTGGGTGTTACAACTCTCCCCCACTTAAACTAGACTTCGTCCTCGAAGTCCGCTACGGCCAACTGTCCTGCAATCCGTACTCATCGCCCCTGCCTGATGACTATAACTCCGGCCGACCACTCTCATGGACCTTCCGCCCGGTTACCCAGAATAAAACTAGTCCTCGTAGTTATCAATCCTCAAGTGCACTCAAATCCTGCCAATCCTGAGCACATAACTCTCTCAACTGACAATCCTTCCAGTACTCCCCGAGTACTTACATTGAGATCCTAGGGGTTCACCCCCTTTGTCCTTGCGCGTTTTCTGGCCTTCCCAAGGCAACGTTCCACCACGAACCACCTCCTCCACCACTGTGAAAGACATATCCTTCATGGTATCCATTACTCCAACCACTCCCAGTGCTGGTCACTACTGTCGATACCCACCGAACACTTCATACTTACTATAACTTGGCGATGAGCACCCAGCCCAGCGTATGGACCAGATAATCTTGCGAGTAAAAGATTCATCCCTGTAACGGTTAGACTCCAACGAGAGCTGCGCAACAGGGTCAAACCCTTCCCTCTGAGATTATCCAAACCTGCTGCGAGAGGGGTAGCACTCCTCGGCCAACTAGCTGTCCCACGCCATACTTCTCTGTCGTCACTTTCCTGCCTTAAAGTCCTGCCATTTCTCATTCGCCTCCCGAATGGACCGAGACCACCCTGGTCCCTCTACAGATTCTGTCGATAACTGGGTTACCGGATACTCACCGGTCACTACAACTAGCACAATCTCTTAGTCGCTCCCAGCGACTTCCGAAGAAACTTCGGCTATCTACACTGCTCTATCAATCCAACCACTCTGGCGCTACAAATCTTGGGATCCTCGATCCCCTATCTTTACCCTAAGGTCCCTACCAGGTCCCACCTGTACTGCTATAATCTCACGGGCCTCGCCCATGGGTCTCACCCGACTATATCCTAGAGCGATCATCCCCTCTAGTCTCACCTGCCTAACTACTGTCGCACGGGCCTCGCTCGCGGGTCTCACCCAAACCATACTACTGAGCAATCCTGCTCCCAGGTCTCACCTATACTATTGCTAACATACGGGCCTCGCCCACGGGTCTCACCCAACTGCATACTGGAGTGGCCTCACCTAACAAGGGCTATGCAGGCCAACTCCATACTAAACCTCAACGACTTAGCCTTTCCTGATCCTCATCACTGACTAGAAGATACGGGCCTCCGCCCGCACTCCGCGAACTAATCTGCTAATGAATGCTACGGCCTACCCGTAGTCCTACATCACTTTCCTCACGACTTGCTGCTGGGGAATGCTGCGGCTACCCCACAGTCTTATATCCCGCCTAAACTCGCACCTGGCAAAGGTTCTGCGACCTGGTTTTCCTGAACCAGTCACCCACTAGACATAAATACACCAACTCAAGGTTGGAAAGTTTCTCCAACTCCCAACTAACCTGATCCTCCATCCAACAGCCACTTGAACTGCTTCCTTCCTTACCAAGACTGCGAAACCACCCCAGTCTTGTACTTACTTCTATCCTTGGCCACACGGATGGCTCTCCCCCACTTCGACTAGACTAGCTCCTCACAGCTCACAGCTCAGAAGAATTTCCAATTCTTCCTACCATCCCCTGATCACTTCGTTGAATACCCGACTTACCACAACTGGGGATCTAACCGATCCATTTCCAAACGACACCTTCCCGAACTAGCGAGGCACTATCGAGCCCCTCACAGGCATGCTACAGGTAATGCATCCTAAGTAACCCACTCCCAAGGAGACGACCTCCAACTATCATTCTAACATCCAAGGTATGCAGATGGCATATAAATTAATCTCAAGCAGACCGCAAAATTCCGAAATATCATTATCAATACCGATGCAGAACCATAACAATAGGACCATATCATAAGCTGATAGAGAAATGAAAGAAGATATGTACCTGACACATCGGGCTGCTCACACCTCATCTGAAACCAACTGATACGCCCTGCTCCTTGCTGCAGGCGTCTCTGCCTGGCCCTGACGGCCGTCGGTGATCCTCATGGTTGCAGGGGCAGGTGCTATCACCTGTCCTGCCGAATGCAAACTCGGACATTGGGCCTTCTTGTGGCCCCTCTGACTGCAATGGAAACATAACAGGTATGATCCCTGGGTGGTGGTAGCAGTACAATCTCTGCTGAAATGACCAATCCGGATGCACTTGAAGCAGCCAGAATCACCACTGCTGCCACTCCTACACGCACCCTCGTGCGTCCTGCCGCACTTGCCACAACGGCCCCGGTCCTGAGGACCTCTCGATCTAGAGTCTGATGTATTGGGCCTCTTGCCCGATCCCGTAGATACCTGAACCTCCTCCGGCTTCCTCTTCCCGAGGTACTCCAGATCGATCTCCCTTTCCCTGGCTCGTGCGATCATATCCTCCAACGTTTTGTAGCTGGACCTGCTCACAAACTGCTTGATGTCATCCCTCAACATCTCGTGATATCGGGCCTTCTTCATCTCCTCATTCGCGACATACTGCGGAACAAGAAGGGCCCTCTCCCTGAACTTGGCGGTGATCTCTGCCACGGTCTCAGTAGTCTGTGTCAAATCCTGAAACTCCCGTGCCAACTGCTGCACCTCAATAGTCGGTGAGAACTCAGCCCTGAACCTGGCCGAGAAATCACCCCATGTCATCGCGTCCAGCACGGCATCATCCCCCAAGGCATGACCAATCTCCTCCCACCAATCCCTCGCTCTGTCCTTCAGAAGGCAGGAGGCGAGTCTGACCTTGTCCCCCTCTGGACACCGGCTCGTACGGAATGCATTGGCGACATCGGCCAACCACCTGCTGCTAGCAATGGGGTCCCTAGCCCCATGATAATCTGGTGTTCTGCAAGCTCTAAACTCTCGGAATGTCAAGGTACGCGCTCCCATCAAGGCCATCATCTCGGTACGGAAGGCTCCCAGCCTCTCATCCAAGATCTCCAGTATACCCTCCTTGACCGTGCCAAAGATCACAGGAGTCTGATCTAGTATGTTGCGCGTAACCTCCGCTGATACAAACTCTCTCATACGCTCCTCAAGCTGCTCGGTCCCTGAACCTGAGACTGATCCCTCTCAGGCGCCTGACCCGCCCACTGGTCTCTCTCGCAGTGTCACCATGCTGAAAAACATATCACATAACTATCAGAATACACATCACTGCTGAGGGATCACACACACTCTACAAGTTCCCTGGTTTTGTCTTGGCCCCTCTTGAATCGAGTACGGATCCTCTGTTTCCAGTAGTACGGGCCCATACTACCTTCCATATCTATCCGTACTTTCCTCAAGAGTTACCTCGACTCCACCAAGTCCCTTTCACTACTACTACTGCTCCCAACACTAACTCATCCTAGGCTTACCCTAGGGAAGCCTCTGATCCAACCAGTCCTCAGCTGCTGAAGGTTTCCTCGTAATGCCAATCATCCATTACCTGAATACCACCACATGTGACGAGGCTCAGATAATCCTTCAAGTAAAGGACTCGTCCCTACAACGGTTAGACTCAAACGAGAGCTGCGCATTACGATCAAATCTAGAACTCTGAGATTATTTAACCCTGATCACATGTGACTTAACGTATTCATCTAATGACTAACTCCCATCACTCAGAATCCCACAAGGCACAGAGCAAGCAACATTCAGACAAAGGAGAATTTAACCATAACATAATCCAATCAAACTGTTCTATCCTCTACACAGGAATCTGTACTAGCATGCAATATAAGCTCACATAATCAGGCATAACCTAAACAGGCTATCATACCACTGTCTAACCAATGCTAGCATATAGCTCAATAAGCGCATATAACAGGCACATAAGGCATCCTCCTAGATCCTTAGCCCTAAATCTAGCATGCTGGTTACATAATCATATCATAACATAAACTGGTATGGGTAATTTGGGAGAACCTACTTGAGCTCGGCTGATTGCATGCACCACACCCTTTTCTCTTTTCAAAGTTCCTTTTTCTTTTTCTAAAACCCTTTTCTTTCCTCAAAATCCTTTTATAAATATGGTTTTTTTTCCTTTTGAAAATTTTATACCACTTCCTCAGTTTGAGTTCAGACATACCCGAGAGTGTGCCCGAATCCCTCAAACCAAGGCTCTGATACCAACTTGTAACATCCCAAATTTCGAGTCCAAAAATTTCTTTTAAAAACATTACTGATTCATAGCGTTAAGTCATTCAAACATACTAAAAGGGTTTATATGACAAATCATAGTTTCATTTCCAAAACACTTGTTTAATTATCAGAGTAAACATCCCAGGCTAACTTGTCATGGTGTGTGCACTGCAACCCTTCCGAGCTCCTCTTCTGAAAACTGAATACCTGAAACCAAAACTAAAAGCCGTAAGCACGAAGCTTAGTGAGTTCCCCAACCTACCGCATACCATACATATCTACTGATCCATACATGCTATACATAATACTGAGCACATAACCACATACTGGGCTCCCGCCCGCTGTATTGGGCCTCGCCCGCTGTCGGACCCCGTCCGTCACCAGGCCCCGCCTGGCTTCGAGCCCCGCTCGGCGTACAGATCTGTTTTCCTTAGGCCCCGCCTGTCTCCGGGCCCCGCCCGCTAACATATACTAGCATACAATCATATCACAACACATAACTAACATACTCTACTGGATTACTGTACTAAGGCGTCGCCTATCTTGGGCCTCGCCCCTGTCCTGCTACTGATGAATCATGGAACCCCATCCACGCTCCTACTGATAGTGAGATACGGGCCCAGCCCACACTCACTCTTTTCCTAACTTGGGCCTCGCCCCTGCTCTGCTGCTAATGAGGTATGGAACACCGTCCACACTCTGTTATTGGTAAGATGCGGGACCTCGCTCACACTCACCTCCCTACCAGGCACATACATGTATCACACAGACAACAAGTATAACTATCATACAAACCATTCTTTGGGCACCCGCCCGCTAACATTAGACCTTAGTCTCGAATGTCATACTAGCATACTGTGCCTAGGGCTAACCCCCGGGTCTTCCTACTCATAACTACATGGGCCGGCATTGTGGCCGTAGACCCATTCACACAAAGGGAAACTCACCTGCACTGCTGAACTTTGCTGATAACCCTCTGGCTGCTGTCTGACAACTCTCTGAACCGCTGCTCCACTAGCTCCCCGAGCTACGATTATCAATATAACACTTAGTTCCAAACTGAACTCTAGAAGTCAAACTAAGTCAACTCTAGTTAAAGTCAAAGTCCTGGTCAAAGTCAACCTTCCAGTTGACTCGACTCGCCGAGTCAACCCGAAGACTCGCCGAGTCCTTAAACTCAGAAGCTCTCAAAATACGACCCAACTCGCCGAGTCACCCCAGGACTCATCGAGTTCAACGATCTCTGAGTCCCATCCTGTCCAACTCACTGAGTCCGCTCAACTCATTGATCTGCATCTTAACCATAAGAGGTTGGTGGGTTCTGCGACCTGACTCGTCGAGTCCAAGAACAGACTCGCCGAGTCCTAGGCAATCTTCAACAGACTCGCCGAGTTGTTCTTCCAATTTGCCAAGCCCATGCACATATTCATACAACTCGTCGAGTACACCCATGTGACTCGCCGAGTCTCTCCAGTTCTCAATCCATACAGTGGCTTTTCGAGCCATGCAGGAGCTCCAATCCATAGATCCACTCTCCTACAGTCTATCCCTCACGTAAAGTTGCAAACTTTACGTGAAACCAAGGAGCTAAAGGCCCAAAACACTCTAGGGCTAGGGTTTAAGGCAAAGGGGCTTCACCAATAACTTATTGACATAAACTTTATGACCTTCTGGACCATCACAAGTCTAGATCTGAGGTAGCAACCTCAGATCTAGGCCTCTAACTCGACATAGATCTCAATCATGCCCCAAATCTCAAACATAAGATAGATCTATTTGCAATAAAGCCAAAGCAACGGCTTATTACCTCCAATATATGCTCCAACTGAAGTAGATCCCGGATCTACACCACTCCTTTGCAACAAGCCTCTTGATCTTCAAGCCCCTTTCCACCAAAATCACTTATCTAGGCTCTAAATTGCTTCCAAGGGCTCTCACTCACGATTTAGGGTTTCTGGATCTCAAAAGGGGAGTAAAGAGGTTGGGGAAGGGATGTAATGTTCTTTAAATAGGGCACAACCCTTAGGATTAGGGTTTTTCTCGCCCAGACCAGACTCGCCGAGTCCACTAGCCGACTCGCCGAGTCGGTCACTTACTCTATACCCCGGATCCCGCTCTGACTAGTCGAGTTCCTCCTTGGACTCGACGAGTTGACTCATGACTTAGAGCTTTTCCTTTCTTTTCTTGGTCTTTCTGATTCTGGGTGTTACATACTACCAAGAAAGAAACAACCGAAGATGATTCGTCTAAGCCTACCAAGTCTAGGAAGCAAAAGTCTGCAAAGGGTGAATCTTCTAAGCCAAAGAAGATTAAGAAAATGGCGAAGAAACCCAAGAGTCCTTCCCCTTCGAGCTCACACAACGATGAGGAGGATGAATAAGAGGAAATTCAGCATCACGAATCACCGAGAGGTAACACCCCTCCTCGATCACCAACTCCAACCGCACCTCTTAATGTTAAGGTTCCAACACATCCTTCATCTCCACCAAAAGCAATTGTTCTAATTTCGGTTGCTCCTATTCCCCCACCTACCACATCTCAAACAACAACTTCTATTCCTCCACCACCACCACCAGTTAGTACCATTCCTATTTCTACCACTACAATCCCTCCTCCTATTATTTCATAATCAACTTCCACCACTTTCCCCGAACCGACAGTAAGAGTCAACGTATCTGATACGGGGGCGACTACTGAGACCGAACCTCCAGTTACTTCTAAACCTCTTTCACCCTCACCTTCAACCAATTCTGGTGCCACTCTCAGTGGTGCTAATGATGAGTTTGATTCGACCTACTACAGTCCTTATCGGCTTCCTACAGATGATGATGATGAAGCTCCAGTCACACGCCAA
The DNA here is from genome assembly GCF_052849685.1 of Lactuca virosa. Taxonomy (NCBI): domain Eukaryota; kingdom Viridiplantae; phylum Streptophyta; class Magnoliopsida; order Asterales; family Asteraceae; genus Lactuca; species Lactuca virosa. Next base: position 99,818,469 of record NC_136433.1, on the reverse strand, counting down.
CAATTGCGGAGCATTGATGAGAAACTTGATAAATTGCTTGATGCCAACAAGTCATACAATGATGTTGTGCTCAAAGCTTTTATGGATACTGCTCTTGAGCAATATACTGAGGCTATTGACAAATCCACGAAGGCTGTTAACGCTTCTACTTCTTCTTGCAAGAAGGCTACTGCTGATGTTACAGAAATTGTTCACAGTACTCAGATCTTTCTCGAATCACTCAAAGGGCATGCTGATTCCAATGCAGCCAAAGTGACCACCACTGTGGATTCCTTATCCAAGTCCCTTCAAGAAGAGCAAACTAAGTTTAAGGCTGTTCGTTCTTCAATGCAAGCAGAGAACATTTCACTTATCAGTTATGTGAATTCTCGGCTTGAATCTCTCCAAGCTGATTTAGCAAAGGAGAGTGCTCTAAAGGAAGATCTTGCCTGCCAAGCTTCAACAATTGACGTTCAGAAGGTGCAGTTGGCCCAGGCTGAAAAGGAGATCTCATTATTGAAAACTGAGCGTGCAGTATTCAGAAGCTGTGCTGGAGATGTCAAGGATATGCTTACCAACCTTCTTGGTGCTCATGATCCTATCCTTACTCTCACTATAAGGAATCATCTTACTTCAAAACTTCTTCCTACCCTTGCAATGTTACATGAAATGAAGGGTGTTTCAGAGAGATTCATACCTCCAAAACATGGGGGAGAAGGTGCTCAACCGAAGGTTACTGTGACAACCGAAACCGAATCTGCTCAACCGAAAGTCAAAGTTACAACCGAACCGAAGGGTAATGAAGCTTCGGGTTCTGGTTCTCAAGCTAAGAAGAAGGGGATTGATGATGACAGTGATGAAGAAGAAGAGACTATTGCTGAGGCCCTTAAAAGAAAGAAGAGGGACAGAGAATTGGATGAAACCTTAAGGGTTGCGAAGGAGGCTGAGGAAAGGGAAAGGAGGAACAAGGAAGAACAAGATGCCTTAAACTGCAAAAAAGCCTTGTTTCCTCTCTGGACAAGAGAAACACTCATCAAGGAGGCAATAGAGTTTCCAAGCGTCTACTGGATGGAACTTGTCGCTTCTTTTGATTGTGATAATTCAAAGGATTCACAGTTTGATATGCCGATAACATGGAAGGCATTCACATTTCATTGTTTTGATTCGACTGTTGAAGTTCCTTTCCTTCATCCTAAAGTTGATTGTGAGCTTATCAACTTTTATCTGAAGTTTGGCCAACCGCAGTACTTGACATGGAGTGCACAGAAGATTGTTACTATCAAGGTACTAAAACCTTCGCCTGCTGGGAAGTTCATAAATGTTAGTTTCAAAATCACCCGAGGGTCAGCAAACTCGGTGTCGATTATTTCCCTGGCAGATCTTCCAAATTTAAATCCTCATGACTGGATCCTGTTGCTTAACATTCTGCTCACCAATCCGAAAGAATATGAGCCGATACTGGATCATTTGAAGAGGATGTTGGCCTCTTACATCCATGAGGTTGTTGCTATGGATCAGGAGATAGCAAAAGTGATGAATAAGAAACCGACTGTCAAGCCAACAGTGAAACCAGGAGATGTGAATAAAATGAGGATGGGCCAAATTGACTCTACACATCTAACTGTAATGTTCACAAGAGTCGAAGCCAATCGTTTTCTGTTCGCTCTTGTTGATAAACATTTATTCTCAACTGACTGCTTAGAGCACATTATCAGTATTATCCATCGGTGCAAGCAGAATTCAGAAGCAGACAAGAAGAACTTCACGGACATGCTTCGGTGGTACATTACTTTTCGTCATCATCTATTGGACATCATACCGAAGGTGTTCAAGACTGTCAAGAAGTCTTCTGCAGCTCAACAGAAGTGAGCTTTCGGCTCCATTGACGCAAAGGGGGAGATTGTTGAGTATTATTGTGTTGCGTCATGGGCTTGTTTTGTATATCCGGATTGGGCCTGTCCATCCGTTTTTATCTAGTAGGGTTTAACTATAAATAGTGCATGCATGTATGCATTAGATACGATCTTGATTATCATTGATTATTGTTTTGTAACCCTAAGCACCTCTACAGTCAAAGTTCTTAATCGAGCTCTTCTCAGGTGTTAAAGTTTTAATCATACGACATCTTTAAAGCCATTCTTGTGTTCATAATTACGTCCTTAATTGTTTGCCTGCATAGAATCTATCGATCCTAATAGAACTTTGTCTAACAGACATCATTCTCCATTCCTTACCTCCAAGTTATGATCAGTTTCATCTAACTTATCATATGAACAAGGAGGAAGTCACACTAAGTATGCTTCAAGGACTTTTAATGACCGCTAAAAATGGTCTTAAAAGTAAATCAGTTGTTACTACTACTCCTACTACTGCTCCTGTCCTGGCAATTGGGCAAGGAAAGGGGAAAAAGAGGAAGACCCCTTCTAGGGGTACCAAGGGAATGTCTCTTGATGGCTCCTCTTCAAGTGGAACCAAGAAAGGTTCCATTCCTCCTTCTTCAAACCCAAAGGAAGCACAATGCTTCTACTGCCAGGAAAAGGGGCACTGGAAGCGAAGCTGCCCCAAATACTTGCAGGATGTAAAGGATGGGAAAGTTAAACCCACCCATGCAGGGCCTAAGAAGAAGTGAGAAAGTGGAGCATGGGAAGATAAACTTAATCATGGGGAATAGAAAAGCATCACATGTTACCAAGATAGGAGTTTATTCTTTATTGCTTAATAATGGGTTAATGTTAGATTTGAATAAATGTTGTTACTCGTCTGAAATGGCGAGAAATATTATTTCCTTTCATGGCTTGTACAAACATGGGTTTACTTTTTCATTTGATAATGATAATGGTGCTATTAATGTTTATTACATTGATGTATTTTACTTGAAAGCATTACCTTGTGATGGTGTATATGAAGCTGTGAATGTTGTAGATAATCTAGGAAATAATGTGTTGTGTATTGATTCTTCAAATAGCTTAGACAAAGCATACTTGTGCCATTGTCGTCTTGGACATGTTAACAAGAAGCGCATGGGCCAACTCCAAAAGGCTGGACTTTTGGAATCATTTGACCTAAAGTCGGATGATAGTTGCGAGTCTTGTTTACTTGGAAAAATGACAAAGTCACCCTTCACTGGTACTTGTGAGAGGGGTGAGGGTTTGTTGGACCTCATACACACTGATGTGTGTGGACCCTTCAAAACCGCCACAAGAGATGCTAATCGCTATTATGTGACTTTTACTGATGATTATAGTATATATGGATATATCTACTTAATCAAGCATAAGTCAGAAACCTTTGAAAAGTTCAAAGATTTTAAGCAGGAAGTGGAGAATCAACTGGGCAGGAACATCAAGATGCTCCGATCCGATCGGGGAGGAGAGTATCTTAGTATCGAGTTCCTTGACTATCTTAAGGAATGTGCGATTGTCTCACAATTGACACCTCCTAGGACACCACAGCTGAATGGTGTGGCTGAGAGGCGCAATCGAACCTTTTTGGACATGGTTCGTTCCATGATGAGTCGATCCTTGTTACCAATCTCATTCTGGGGGTATGCCATAGAGACTGGCGCCCATATCCTGAATCTAGTCCCTACTAAAAAGGTTGCCAAAACACCTCTTAGATGTGGACTGGAAAAGTTACCAATCTAGATCACATCAAGATTTGGGGTTGCGAGGCTTTCATGAGGCGCGAGACTCACGATAAGCTCGAACCTCGAAGTGAGAGGTGTATTTTCATCGGTTACCCACAGAGATCCTTTAGTTACCTCTTCTACAGACCCAGTGATAATGTGATCTTTGTAGCTAGAAGAGGAGTCTTTCGTGAGAGAGAGTTCATAAGCCAAGGAAACAGTTGGAGACAAATTGACCTTGAAGAAATTCAAGAGTCAAGTGGTGAAGGAACCTCAAACCCTAGAAATCAACCAGAGGAGGAAACTCTTGTTGATCCGACTAACGAGCCCATACCTTTGAGGCGTTTCACAAGAGTTAGGAATGCACCTGAGCATTACTATGGTTTCCATATTACTGCGGAAGGTGATACGCTTATCAGTGATAGCACACTGGTAAGTCTGGATGAACCTAACAGCTACACGATAGCCATGGCAGGCCCTGAGGCTGCTAAATGGAAAGAGGCTATGGACATCGAGATACAGCCCACATATGACAATCAAGTTTGGAACTTGGTTGACAATGTACCAGGTCGTAAGACAGTTGGGTGCAAATGGATCTTCAAGAAGAAGACCGACATGGATGGTAATGTACACACGTATAAGGCGCGACTGGTTGCAAAGGGCTTTTCTCAAACTTCGGGAGTTGATTATGATGAGACCTTTTCACCAGTAGCAAAGATTAAGTCTATTAGGGTTATGTTAGCCATTGCTGCATTTCATGACTATGAAATATGGCAAATGGATGTCAAAACCGCTTTCCTTAATGGAATGTTTACATGAGTCAGCCAGAGGGTTTTGTCAGTACAGAGTACCCTAATAAGGTGTGTAAGCTTGAGAAATCCATCTATGGATTGAAACAAGCACCTCGCAGATGGAATCTTTTTTTCAATGAGAAAGTCAAAGAGTTTGGCTTTTTGAGGAGTGAGGATGAGTCTTGTGTATACGTTAGGGCTAGTGGGAGTATAGTTAGGTTTTTGGTGTTATATGTGGATGACATACTACTCATAGGAAATGACATCCCAACCTTGCAGGAGGTTAAATCCTGGCTTGGGAAGTGTTTCGCTATGAAGGACCTTGGGGAAGCTACATATATCCTAGGGATAAGGATATTGAGAGACAGGAGTAAGAGACTAATTGGACTTAGTCAGAGTACTTACTTGGATAAGGTGCTGAAGAGGTTCAGTATGCAGGATTCCAAGAAAGGGGAATTACCGATCCAGAGTAACACCAAACTGAGTAAGACTCAGAGTTCGAGTACAGAGGCTGAGATAGCTGGGATGAGCCATGTACCATATGCTTCCGCTGTGGGCTCAATCATGTATGCTATGACTTGTACTCGCCCTGATGTGGCCTTTGCCTTGAGCATGGTCAGTACATATCAAGGGAACCGTGGCAAGGCTCACTGGACTACGGTAAAGAACATTCTCAAGTATCTGCAAAGGAGTAAGGACTGGGTCCTTAGCCTTGGTGGCAGTGATAAATTGAGAGTCGCAGGGTATAGCGATGCTAGCTTTCAGACTGATAGGGATAATTTCCGCTCTCAGTCAGGCTGGGTCTTTATCCTAAATGGAGGAGCAATTACTTGTAAAAGTTCCAAGCAAGAGACAGTAGTTGATTCAACTTGCGAATCAGAGTATATAGCAGCAAGCGAGGCATCAAAAGAGGTGATATGGCTAAAGAACTTCATTGGAGACCTTGGAGTTGTACCAGCTATAAAAGAGCCAATGGAAATTTTCTGTGACAGTGAAAGTGCGGTTGCTTTAGCTAAGGAACCAAGGGATCACGGGAGATCCAGACACATTGACAGAATATACCATTTCATTAGACATCGAATAGAAGAAGGACTCCTCGTGGCAAAGAGGGTATCATCAGATGAGAACCCAACAGATCCCCTCACAAAGCGACTGAGTAGGGTTAAGAATTTACAGCATGCGAGGCGCATCGGGCTGAAGGATGATATTAGTTTTAATAATTAGATAGTTTTGAAACTTGTAAAATGTAATTGACATTTGATGATTAAATAAAAGTTGTTGTTTATTTATGAGTAAAGTGTTACTATCTTATGATTAATCGTTTACTATTGTTTCAACTTTGCATGTTTTGACTTCCAGAATAATTATATTATTCAAACTCTCCATAGTCAGTCATACTTTGGAAGTAGGTATTGAATTAAGACTGTCATGATTGGGTTTGTAGATTGTCTAAGGTGTATTAGACATAGCAATGGTTGCTGCAACATTCATGAGTGCTCATAAGGCCTGAGTATTGGACTCAACCCACGCTCACTTGTATCACTTCATGGAATTTATCTCGAGTGATCGTGAGACGGTAATATCATATAAATCTTCAAACCTAGAGATATGAGTTGTTGACTATGAGTTGTTTATACATTGATTGTACGAAAACGCATTGGTAACTCGATGTTATAAAACGTGCTTTTGTGCATAATTCAACAAGTAGTCAGTACAAGCATATGAGTCGAAGTGTATTTGTTGCTTCTAGGATTAGAAGCGATATTTGGGCCCCTCAATGATTTTGTTTTGACCTATGTACCGGGCCCGGTCAGAACCTAATTGATGTGTTCAATTTAGTTCTATGTCAAACAGATCAGAGATCGAGAAACAAATGTTGGACAATAAGTAAGATCATGTTCCATGTATTTGTCCGGCTGATATCTTGAGAGCAGAGGATTATATGATCACTTATCTTAAATGGCGTATCATCATCATCTCAGTTCTGCGAGACCTTGAAAGAGCTACGATTGATGATCGGTTCCTGAAGTCATACTTGCAGTTATAGTTATTAGACTTATCCAAGTGGGAGACTGTTGGATATAGTGTCTAAGTCCATAACTATATTTGGTATGTACTTGACCGACCCGGCATGGTCCATTTGGGTTGCATGGCATTGCAATGCTTGGATAGACCAAAATGAGAGAAAGGACACTTAAGGTTTATTAATATATTATAAGTTCTAATATATTAATAATATTATTTAATTAGTATTGATCAAAGAATTAATTTGGAATTAATTAAGTGATCAAAAAGAGACTAATTAAATATATGGGGTTGATTGTGTAAATCATCCATTCTTATATAGTGGGCTAATGATCCATGGTTTATGGAGTTGGGATAAAACCCATAAGGTGCTCCATGGATAGTCCATGGAGGTTACAAATCCATGGATCATGGAATATGGAAAGCCATGACAATTAGGGTTTACATGGTGTAACCCTACTTGTGCCACAACTATATAAAGACCCCTAGACTAGAAAAATCGGCACTTGTATAAGCAAGGAAGAGGGATAGCCGATTTTGAGGTGTTAGTGAAATTCTCTCAAGGTTATTCCAAGTATTGTGGTGTTGTGTGAGACATTTGAGGCATCACACTTGAGGTGCTAGGCTCACAAGGTTTTCAAGGAATCCAAACAACATAAGGTATGTTCTGCAACTAGCATTTATGTTTAAAAGTTCCCCATGCTATGCTAGATAGGTTACGAACCTTGGAAATCAAATTTGCATCTATCATAGTAAAACATAGATCCAAGGTTTCTAGGGTTGCATGTACACCATAGGAGTGTTAGAATGCTCAAAACCCATCACAATCATCCCGAGCTCTTCCATTTGAAAACCGAAGTACCTGAAACATAACTGAAAACCGTAAGCACAAAGCTTAGTGAGTTACCCAACATATCACATACCGTACATACACAAATAAACACATAATAGGCCCCGCCAGGCATCGACCCCCGCTCGGTATACAGATCTGTAAGTCATCAGGCCCCGCCTGGCATCGGGCCCCGCCCGGTATACATATAAACATATAACATGTAAACATATAAACATATAACACACAACACATGCCATAATCACCGAGATAAATAACATACATACCAATCATCGGGCCCCGCCCGACATTGGATCGTGCCCAGTAATCATAAAAACACATACTGATAACTAGCATACAATATACTCATCAGGCCCCGCCCGGAATCGATCACCGCTCATTAAACATAAACACATAACCCATGCAAGAGCCATGCAGACAACAAGCATACTAAGCATAACAAACCATGGGCTGACATTGGTGCCTTCGACCCGCTAAACATAGTGAGGAAACTCACCTCGCACTGTCGAAACACACGGACGATCCCTGGCTGCTAGCTGACAGATTCCCGAACTGTCAATATCAAAACAACATCCAATTACCATTGGGTTCCAAACCATAACCATAAATCTGTACACGGGGTAAAAAACCCATTTTACCCTTAATCCAACTTGGTCCAAGACCAAGGCCCAATTATGGCCCAATTTTCCAAATTGGGCCCAAACCCTTTACATGGGCCTTACTCTAAAGCCCATTCAATTTTCCTAGTCCATACACTTGTTATCAGATGGCCCATCAAGAACCCAAACACCTAAGCCCAAAAGAAAGGTCCAGCTCGAAGCCCAAACACGATTAGGGTTTTCACATAAAATGACGATTAGAGTTAAGTAAGAACACTTAACCCATTAAGGACTTAATCCATTAAGTCCATCACTATACCAGGTCAATCATACAATGTGGTCGGGCATAATTCATAACTCTAATCCATTGGTCCAAAATGCGGGTCCCGACAAGTCCCAAACTAAAGTCTCCAAGATTAGGGTTTTCTAAACCCTAATTAGGGTTTCTAACCCAGGCACATGCCAACTAAGTCCAAGGTTAAGTTTTTAGGTTAATTAGAGTTTCACTAGGTCGGGCACCACCCACTGCCACCTCGGGCGGTGGTGGTCGATGGTGGTTCACGGCGACAGCCACCACCCCATGGCGGTGGTGGTGGTTTTCGAGTTAAAATCCGACCACAAGGTTCCATTTCATCAACCAATGCAAAAAACACCCATACACATAAGAGTTCACGCACATAGCCACCTAAAACGACGGATGATGGCGGCAACAAGGTGACAGCCACCATGGTTGGATGTCATGGTGGTTTCCTACGTTTTTCGGCCAAAGAACCGACACATACACACCTCCCAAACATGAAATGACACTACATAAACACACCCACAACCGCCTTCGCGGTGGCAGGCGGTGGTCTGAGATGACAGCCACCATCTCATGGTGGTGCGTTTTCCTTTCGGTATCCGACCAAGCAATTACACACACACACACACAAGACATGAACCACTAGCAACAGAACACACACACACCCACACTTCCAAATTATGAACACAACCACCCACCTGGTGGCGTGCGGCGGTCAGTCACAAGCAAGTTGCTGCAAAACAGAATGAAATAAGGAGAATGGGTGGTCGCAGCGTGGAACGGGAGTTGCGCCTCCACCGAAGAACGACAACGGCAGCCACGATTCACGGTTCCGACGACCCACTGATCTGGCGACTACGTGATGCTCTTCGTCGTTGTCAGCAGCTTCACCAACGGTTTGGCTTCAGTGGTTTCCGGCTTCAACAGTGGCTAGGAGGCGGCGGCGGCCGGAGGTAGGGGTATAAAGGTGGCGGCTGGAAACTCTCCTAGGGTTAGAGTTTATGTTGTCTTTTTAAATGGAGGCTAAGAGGAGGGTGACGGGTTTATGCCTCGTCCATATTCAAACTTAACCCATTATTACATTTCCAGTCCCTCCCTCTCAATTTCTTTTCAACTTAAATCCATAATTTACCAAATTGCCCTCAACCTTCAGAATTCCTTACAATCCAAATCCAAAAGTTACAATTTAACCCTCAATATTCAAAAATATAAATTTTAACACCCCAATGCATACAACCCCTAATAATACGACTTAGAGATAAAATAAAATATAAGAATTACATCTCGAAGTTTTTAAGTATCATTATTTATTTATTATTTAATTACTTATTTTGCTTTAAACGGAATGTTACAAATGGTCCACACACATCCGTATGGATTAGGGCCAAAAAAATCTTTACCTATTTCACATGAACCAATTAAAGGTGATTTGGTCATCTTGCCCAACAAACAAGACTCACATTCATCGTCTGATTTTAGGTCAAACGATTCCATCAGCCCATCCTTTTGGAGTTGGGCGATGAGTTTATTGTTGATGTGCCCAAGACAACAGTGCCATAGGCATGACTTGTCTAAACTATTAGAAGAACCAATATTATACACATTGTTGACTGATTCATTCATACAAACAATAGTTTCATACACACTATCACAAGGATAAGCTTTGAAAATAAATGCACCATTAAAATAAACTAAAATAGTACCATCATTATTATCAACACCATAACGATGTCGTTGTCTAAATAAAGCATGAAAAGAAATAATTTTTTGAGCCATTTATGGAGAATATTAATAATTATCCAAATCAACCCTAATACTATCAAACATAAGCTCATGAGTCTCACTCCTGGTAACAGCCGATCTTTGCTTGTTCCTAATGATTAGGTTCAGTTTCCCATGCTCAACCTCATCACTTTCCTTTAGTCCCTGCATATTTGAACAAATTTAGAAACCACATCCCGTTCAAGAACCCAAGAATTTGAAATACAAGTATTATTGACTTTAATAGAATATGTACCAGAAGAAGAACCAACTGCTTTGGCCTTGGCATCTTTCACTTCCTACAAGTACTTGGGGCAGCTTCTTCTCCAATGGCACTTTTGGCCATAATGAAAGCACACGACCTCCTTTGGATCAACAACAGGAGGAGTATTGAAGTTGGGCTTTGCTTTTGATCCATTGGACTCTCCATGATGGACCTTCCCTTTCCATTTGGATTAGGAATGGGTCTTTCTCTTCTTTCTTCTGCTTTGTTGGACAACCATGATAGGTACACTTGAAGAACCGTTGGAATGAGACTTCTTCATTCTCGCCTCATCGATTTGCAACAGACTATGAAGCTCAATTAATGTGGTATCTATATTGTTCAAATGATAGGTCAATATGAACTTATCATAACTACTAGGCAAAGAGTTGAGGACCATGTCAATGGAAAGGTCCTTATGAAATTTTGCATTGAGCTTTTTCAATCTTTCCACACGCCTATGCATTTTTTGCTCATGAGCGCACACAAATTCCCCTTCTTTCAGTTAGCACGCCATAAGGGACTTGACCACTTCATAACACACTTGTCTTGCCTTCTTGTGGAACATTTGAGACAAGGTCGTGTTAAGTTCATACGGCCAGTAATCCTCATAAGTCTTTTGAATCTCATGTGCCATAGTTGCAATCATAATGAAAGAGACCTTTGTGGCGTCATCCACGTGCTGATCATAATCAGCAATCCCCTCAGGAGTGGCAGTTTCTTTGTTGATTTCCAGAATTGGAGTAATGAGAACATACTTTTTGTTCTCGTAGCGAAGCATCATCTTCATATTTCTCATCCAGTCCATGTAGTTTGGATCGACAAGCTTGTCCTTAGCAAGGACCGATAGTAGAGTGAAGTTGTGGTTTGATGGAGGAAGTTCACCACTTTAAGACATTTCTCTGAAAATAAAGACAAGATTTTAGTTAGTTGTTTTAATCCTTGATATTTTAACCCAAATCAATATTTGGGGCTAGGATCCAATAATGCAATTTGAAATTAAGAAAAAGGATGTCGTATTCTAATCACAAATTCATTTAAGGTATGCAATGCACTTTACCAATTTCAATCTACATGAAATTCCTAAATCATTTGAGATTCATAGAATCTTATCAATGACATGTTTAATCTCTATTATACACTTCGATTTTGTGACTGGGACGCCTAGGACCACAAAGAAGATGTGAATAACCATGCAAACTTGCTTGACAGCCTCAATGTCATTTATCATCTCAAATTAATGTGTCGGTAAACCACACGCTTCATCAATTAATGATAATTTTTTATTTGTGTCATCATTTCAACTTAATAGTCCCTAATTAGTGTGTTGGTTGACCACACACGCTCCACTAATGACTCATAAAGATTGATGTGCGTTTTCATGGATTAGCATACAATTTCACATTTTTCCTAAAGTAACTAGAGTGGGATAATTTTTTAAAAGGTTCTATTACTTTATTGCATTATACTTTTAATGAGGTTATGTCCTATTAAACCCGTTCTGCTAACGACCCTCCACCATACATGAGAGCGGTGGGTGAGAATAGGCCCTCATTCAACGGCTATTTTACAGGCCGTTTCCTTATACCCTCTTTATAGCATGACTTCGTGAATGAGGCATACTAGCGATTCAACTGACTTATGTTATACATACAATATTAAAATTTTAATATATATATAAGTATAAGGGTGTATTTTAAACATTTAAAATAATGTTCAGGATTATATTAATGATTTCAAATTTAATCTTTTTAATTAATCAGATAATTAAATTTAATTAAACCATGAGGATAATTCAAAGATTCCATATATTAGGAGATGAGATTACCAAGTTAAATATTCAGATTTTATCCAACTGAACAATATTTATTAATGTAATTATCCTACTCAAAAATCTTAATTATCCATAAAATTTCGCTGAACAGGAGGTCCCCACGACGTGGTAGATAAATCTCCATGTCATGGCAGGAGAAAAAGAATTACGGATCAGACATTTGCCACGATGTGGCAGAAGAGCTTCACGTCGTGGTATTGCGAAAGAATGACGATTCTGAAATCCTTCAATTATTCACGTCTAACTCATGCACATTCAATTGTTAGAAAACCTAATGCTCTGATAACATTGATAGGTTTTACATGTAATAATGCGGAAAATACATTACACTCTTAAGGGTACATGCAACCTAATTTGATCTATGTCATAACACTATTGAAGCAACATACCATTGAACAACAAAACTTCTAAAACATAATAGAAATCGAAATTCACATAAGGAAAACATACCACTGATTTGTTATTGTAAAAAACCATTTTGATCCAACTAGATCAATCCAATAGTCTCTTGCAAACTTGCTTCAATTATGTGCAAGTCTCTAATGGTTCACACCCACAACATTAGAACCCTAGAAGGATTAGAAGAGAGGGGAAAGAAGGGCAAATTTTCGAATCTAGTGTGAGGAATAGCATGGCCGAAAATTCCCAAGTACAAGGCCCTATTTATAGCTGATTAGGAAACACCTATAAACCCTAATTTGAACATAAAATAATATTATTTCAAATAAGGCAGTTATCTAGTTCCTTGATTATTTTTATGAAGGCTTGCAGAAGTGTAACACCCAAAAATTCAAGCCAAATTTAAACTTTCAAAACATGTCGAATTTATCAAAACATTACAACTTTGTTTTCAAAATACATTTATATCAGAGTTTTCCCAGAAACATAACATAATAGGAGGAGCTGTACGATCATGCCTTCGCCTTGCCGCGATCCCCTTATGTACCTAAAACAATAAACTGAAACTGTAAGCCCGAAAGCTTAGTGAGGTACCCCCAAAATACCGATACTCATACAGTCCACATAACCATGTCACACCATGACATATCATAACAAACTGAGCAGAACAGCACATAACGGGTCCACAGCTTTACAGACTGGAATACCCCTGGGCCCACAGTGTGAGTCTGGAATGCCTACCGGGCCCTCAGCTCACATCTGGATTGCCATCGAGCCCTCAGTACGAGTCTGGAATGCCTACCGGGCCCTCAGCTCGTATCTGGAATGCCACCGAGCCCTCAGTACGAGTCTGGAATGCCTACCGGACCCTCAGCTCGTATCTGGAATGCTCCCAAGTCCTCAGTATGAGTCTGGAATGCCTATCGGGCCCTCAGCTCATATTTGGAATACTCTAGGGTTTGTTGGCTACCGCACGGAGCAGTACAACCTCAACCCATCCCACATAACATATCAACATGTAACAGATAATGCACATGCAGACAATCAATCAGTATCACAGGTAGTCCTACAGACCTACCCTCTAGCGTAACAAACTAGCATGCATAACTAACTCATACTCAACATAATACAACTACTAGGATATTATATCCGATGGGCCGGCCTTGGTGCCTTAGACCCCTTAGTATAGTGAGGATAACTCACCTCGCAACTGTCGTCGGAAATAAGAAGGCTCAACTCCTGGGTCCAACACGAACTCCACCACCTATAGGTACCATACAAACCTTTTTCATAAATCTCCCAATTACCAGAAACCATCAGAAGTCAACTGGTCAACCCTTGGTCCAAGTCAAAGTCCACAGTCAAAGTCAGCAGTCTCTGTTGACTCGACTCGTCGAGTGCAGATCACCGACTCCTCGAGTCCTTCCTGAACTCGAGAAGTCGTGAAATCCTAGATTGGCTCGTCGAGTTCCCTTTTTAACTCGTCGAGTTCATACGTGGCCAAGATTTGGAAGAAACCCTAGCCAACTCGTCGAGTTCAAGGCAATCTTCAACGAACTCGCCGAGTTGCTCAACCAACTCGCCGAGTTCATGGCTATGTTCATAGGACTCGCCGAGTTCATTCAGTCCTTTTTCCATACAGACCTGGTTTGAGCCATGCAGCGGCTCCAAACCACAGATCTAGGCTTCTAGGGCATGCTTATCACGTAAAGTTGCAAACTTTACATGCATGCATAGCTTTAAAGGCTCCAAATGTCAAAACTAAGCTCTTAATGGGGTTCTAAGCTCAAGAGGGACCTCAATCACGAACATAACTGAGACTTTACAACTCTAGAAGGTAATGAGGGTCCAGATCTGAAGTATAGCCCAACCATAAGGTTTCTCTACCAAGGATTTGGGGTTTTAGGTCTTAAAAGCAACAATTTAGGGACAAACAAGATCTAATAGATCAATAATCAAGATGGAAACTTTATTACCAGAATGGGTGACCACAAATGAATGTGTTCTGGATCTAAGTCCCCTTCCTTGAGCTCTTCAACCCCTTCCTTCTTCCACTTGCTCCAATGTGCACCAAAAGTCCCTTCACAAGGCAACAATCACTCAAACTCACCAATGGAGACTAGGGTTTCGATAAGGAATGCTCTGAGGGTGATGGAGGCTGAGATGGGGCTATAAGGACGTTTAAATAGGGTGCAAACCCTAAGGATTAGGATTTCCTCCTGACTGGCCTACTCGCCGAATCCAGGCGTGGACTCGTCGAGTAGATCACTTAAAGCCCGCGTCCAATTCGACATCTACTCGGCGAGTTAGGGCTACAACTCGCTGAGTAGCTCTTACAAAAAGAAACATTTAATCAAATTAAATACATACCAGGAACGGGGCGTTACAATTCTCCCCCACTTGTCTCAGACTTCGTCCTCGAAGTCTGCTGCTGCTGCATCTGAAAACAACTCCGGGTAATGCCCCCGCATCTCCTCTTCGGACTCCCACGTCCACTTTGAACCCTTCCGGTGCTGCCACTGCACCTTCACTAACTGAACCACCTTGTTCCTCAAGGTCTTCGCCTTTCGATCTAAGATCGTAACTGGTCTCTCGATATAATTCAGGCTGCTATCAACGTGAATATCCTCCATGGGTACTACTGCTGACTCGTCCACCAAACACTTCCTCAACTGAGAAACATGGAAAGTGTTGTGGATCTGGCTAAGCTCTGTCGGGAGATCCAATCGATAGGCGACCCGACCCACCCGGGCCAAAACCCTAAAAGGACCAATGAACCTGGGGCCCAGCTTGCCTCTCTTCCAGAATCTGACGGCACCCTTCCAGGGTGATACCTTCAGGAGGACCATGTCACCCACCTGAAACTCCAACTCGGATCGGCGTTTGTCGGCATAACTCTTCTGCCGACTCTGAGCGGTCTGCAAACGCTGTCTAACCTGCTGGATCTTTTCGGTAGTCTGCAAGACTACCTCCGTACTACCCATCACCCTGTGCCCAACTTCGCCCCAACAAACCGGGTTGCGACATCTCCGCCCGTACAACATCTCGAATGGCAGGGCGCCAAGGCTAGAATGATAGATGTTGTTGTAGGCGAACTCCGCAAGCGGTAGGTGAGAATCCCAGCTCCCACCGAAATCAATGACACATGCCCGCAACATGTCCTCGAGGGTCTGAATAGTCCGCTCGCTCTGGCCGTCTGTCTGCGGGTGGAATGCTGTGCTGAAGTGCAATCGCGTGCCCAGCTCCTCGTGAAACTTTTGCCAGAAGCGGGAGGTAAACCTGACATCCCGATCAGAGACAATGGAGACAGGAACCCCATGGCGAGACACGATCTCCCGAACGTACAATTCGGCCAATTTCGCGGCCGATGAGCCCTCTCGTATAGCCAAGAAATGGGCGCTCTTGGTTAATCGATCCATGATGACCCATATAGCATCAAACCCCTTTGCCGTCTTCGGCAATTTGGTAATAAAATCCATCGTGATCTGTTCCCATTTCCACATGGGAATCTCTAGGGGCTGCAGCTTTCCATGCGGCCACTGATGCTCGGCCTTGACCATCCTACAGGTCAAGCACCTCTCAACGTACCAAGCGATTTCCCGCTTCATGCACGGCCACCAATAGCTCAAACTCAAATCCCGATACATCTTGGTAGCCCCCGGGTGAATAGAGAAATGAGACTTATGAGCCTCCTCCATAACCGTCTGCCTAACCCCACCCGTCATTGGAACCCAAACCCGACCGCATCGGGTTAATAGTCCCCGACTATCCTGCACAAACCGGGTGTTCTCGCCCTTGATCCTCTCCAGCTTCCAATTTTCCGGGCGGATGCCCTCAACCTGGGCACCTCTGATCAAACTCACCAGCGGAGAATCCACCGCTATCCTCATACATACCGCTGGGGTGGAAAACCCCGCTGACTTGCGGCTCAAAGCGTCCGCCACTACATTCGCTTTACCAGGATGGTAAAGGATCTCGCAATCGTAGTCCTTGACTACGTCCAGCCACCTGCGTTGCCTCATGTTCAGGTTCGGCTGATCCATGATATGTCTCAAGCTCTTGTGATCCGTGTAAATGGTACAACGGACCCCATAGAGGTAGTGTCTCCATATCTTGAGGGCGAACACCACCGCCCCCAGTTCCAAGTCATGCGTAGGGTATCTCGTCTCATGCGGCTTCAGCTGCCGCGATGCGTAGGCTATCACTCGTCCTCTCTGCATGAGGACCGCCCCTAAACCTGTGATGGATGCATCACAGAACACTACAAAATCCTCGACTCCCTCCGGGAGTGTCAATACTGGAGCCTCGCACAAATGCTGACGGAGGGTCTCAAACGCCCTCTGCTGCTCGGGACCCCATCGGAAATCCACTCCCTTCCTGGTCAGACGAGTGAGGGGCACTGCAATCTTGGAGAAGTCCCGTATGAACCTCCGGTAGTACCCTGCCAACCCCAGAAAGCTCCTAATATCTGAGGGAGATTTCGGAACCTCCCACTGCATAACCGCCTCGATTTTGGCCGGATCGACCAAAATCCCCTCCTGGTTAACGAGATGTCCGAGGAACTGGACCTCCCGTAACCAAAACTCACACTTCGAGAACTTGGCGTACAGCCGTTCCCGTCTTAGAACTCCCAACAGCTCTCGCAGATGTTCCTCATGTTGCTCTCGGGTCTTGGAATACACCAAGATATCATCTATAAACACTATGACCGAGCGATCAAGCATCGGTCTACAGACCCGATTTATCAGGTCCATGAACACCGCTGGCGCGTTGGTGAGCCCAAATGGCATCACCACGAACTCGTAATGTCCATAACGAGTTCGGAACGCGGTCTTCTCCACGTCCTCCTCTCTGACCCTGACCTGATGATACCCAGACCTCAAGTCTATCTTGGAAAACCAAGATGCACCCTGTAACTGGTCGAAGAGATCATCTATCCTCGGGAGTGGATAACGGTTCTTCACCGTCAACTTATTCAACTCCCGGTAATCGATACACATCCGGTGCGAACCGTCCTTCTTCCGGACGAAAAGTATCGGTGCTCCCCATGGAGAACTGCTAGGTCGAATGAACTGCTTGCCCAATCGGTACGGCGCCTTAGCAATAGGGGCCGCACCTGGCACCAGGTCGATCCTGAACTCGACCTGCCTCTCTGGAGGTATCCCTGGTAACTCCTCCGGGAATACGTCTGCGAACTCCCTGACCACCGGTACGTCGGAAACCGAAATCTGATCCCTGGCTCGCGTATCTACCACACACGCTAGATAACCTGCACACCCGTGCTGAATGTACTGTCGTGCCCTGGCAGCTGAACAAAACCCTGATCCCACTCTTGTGCCCTCGCCATATACAATCAGTTCTCCCCCACTTGGGGTTCGAACTACTACTCGCTGCCCCTCACAGTCGATCATGGCACCGAATCGACTGAGCCAATCCATGCCTACAATCACGCATACCTCCCCCATGGGAATCGAAATCAAATCTATCAGAAATGACACCCCGAAAATCTCCAAGTCACACCCTCGATAAACTGAAGAAGCAGAAACCCCGTGTTCGTTGGCGATAGACACTCGCAACGGACACTCTAACTCGCCCACTGGCGCACTGAACTCCCTACTAAATGTTTGAGATACGAAGGACCGACTCGCCCCCGAGTCAAATAAGACCAAAGCAGGCAAGGAGTTCACTAAAAACGTACCAGCAACCACATCTGGTGCTGCTCTGGCCTCCTCCGCTGTAAGCTGGAAGGCACGACCCTGAGCCTTTGGAGGCTCTGCCCTGACTGGTCTCCCATCCGTGATCCTCAAAGTAGCCGGCGCTGGAGCCTGCGCCGGTTTGGCGGCGAGTAACGGGCAGTTGGCCTTCAAATGGCCAACCTGATCACAATGGTAACATAACCTCATACTCTGAACTGGAGCGCCCTGGCGACAGTCTTTCGCGTAATGCCCCTCCTTGCCACACTTGTGGCATCCACTACCAGCTCGACACACACCAGAATGACCCTTGCCACACTTCCCACATGTGCGGCTCTGCTGACCCCCGGTCCTAGTATCAGCGGTCTTAGACCGCTTCGGCGCCGGCTAAGAATGTGCCGGGGCCTGCCGCTGTTCTCTCAACTGCTGCTCAATCTCCAACTCACGCTGTCTGGCGGCCTCCTGCAACTCTAGAAGAGTATCACATCGTTGGGTAGACACAAACTGACGGATATCCGTCTTGAGCATGCTCAGATAACGGGTCATCTGGGCCTGCTCTGAAGCAAACTCCGGGCAAAACATCGCCCTCTCAGTGAACATCCGGGTGATCTCCGTCACCGACTCCCAATCCTGTCTCAAACTCAAAAACTCTTGTGCCAATCGCTCCCGCTCAACCCGTGGAATGTAACGGGCGCGGAACATATCCCTGAACTGCTCCCAAGTAACAGCAGCTCTCTGATCATCAGACTACGACCCAGTCGCAAGTCTCCACCAGTCCTTGGCCCCAGACCTAAGCAGGTTCAGAGCACACCTGACCTTCTGGTCAGCAGGACACGAGCAGGTGAAGAAACACCCCTCCACATCTGAAATCCACCTCATAGCCTTGATGGGATCCTGCGTCCCATCAAAAGTAGGGGGCTTCGTGTTATCGAAGTCCCTGTACTGAAAACCTCTACCAACTCCTCCTCCCGTCGCTGATACAGCTGATGCAGCTGCTGCGGCGGCTGTCTCTGCAAGGGCTGCATAACGCTCATCAAAATACTCCACCATGGCGGTCTTGATCGACCCGAACATCTCCGGTAACTGAGCCCGGAATGCAGCAGCAACCTCATCATGCAGGATCTCTCGAATCCTGGCATCCAACTCCTCTGTACCCATCTGCACCACTGGCTCAGGTGCTGTCGGCCCCTCCTGGGCTCGGTCCCCTGATCCTGATCCCGAATCGGATCCAGCCACGAAGCGCCTCGTCATCACCATTCTGAAACATATCACCAGTTATCAGATAATTCATATAAATCACTGGGAGCCAACTCCCTACTAACCCTAGGGATTGCGACTTACTTGACACGCGTATAGGTCTTGTGCTTTCAGTAGCATGGGCCCCTACTACCTTCCACACCTACCCATATTTGCCCCAAGTATCACCACAACACCCTAACAATATGCGCAACATGGCGAGCGCTCAATCCTCACTCCTAGAGGAATGCTAAATATCTTATAACTGACCTCCCGGTCTCACTCAATCCCTCCTATCCATGAAACTTCCACCAACCCTGCAGCACTAATGTATGCTAGCCATGCATAACGCTGGACCCTATAGACTTTAGAATATCCAATCCTACCCCAAGCCCCCAATCAAACAAGAACAGAACATAAGGCCAAATCAAACATTCTCAGGCTATAAGATCTTAATTATGTACAACTGGGATGCATACATTAGACAACTACAGTAATGATGTCAATCTCACATAAAGGAAACCCTAGGCTAGCAGGCATCATGTATTCAGGCAATTCTATCATGCAATTCCTGAAGATCCCTAGCCTAGCACTAACATGTTGTTCTATCATATCGTATAATCAAATAACTTGTATGGTATTTTGGGGTCTACATACTGGCTCCGGCTGATCGTACACCCTACATCCTCCTTTATTTATTTTGAAAACCTTCTTGAAAAATCATTTTGAAAATCCTTTCCTTGATTTGAGACTGGAGTCACACGAGTGTTCCTCCAATTCACTCAAACCAAGGCTCTGATACCAACTTGTAACACCCAAAAATTCAAGCCAAATTTAAACTTTCAAAACATGTCGAATTTATCAAAACATTACAACTTTGTTTTCAAAATACATTTATATCAGAGTTTTCCCAGAAACATAACATAATAGGAGGAGCTGTACGATCATGCCTTCGCCTTGCCGCGATCCCCTGATGTACCTGAAACAATAAACTGAAACTGTAAGCCCGAAAGCTTAGTGAGTTACCCCCAAAATACCGATACTCATACAGTCCACATAACCATGACACACCATGACATATCATAACAAACTGAGCAGAACAGCACATAACGGGTCCACAGCTTTACAGACTGGAATACCCCTGGGCCCATAGTGTGAGTCTGGAATGCCTATCGGGCCCTCAGCTCACATCTGGATTGCCACCGAGCCCTCAGTACGAGTCTGGAATGCCTACCGGGCCCTCAGCTCGTATCTGGAATGCCACCGAGCCCTCAGTACGAGTCTGGAATGCCTACCGGGCCCTCAGCTCGTATCTGGAATGCTCCCAAGTCCTTAGTATGAGTCGGGAATGCCTATCAGGCCCTCAGCTCATATCTGCAATACTCTAGGGTTTGTTGGCTACCGCACGGAGCAGTACAACCTCAACCCATCCCACATAACATATCAACATGTAACAGATAATGCACATGCAGACAATCAATCAGTATCACAGGTAGTCCTACAGACCTACCCTCTAGCGTAACAAACTAGCATGCATAACTAACTCATACTCAACATAATACAACTACTAGCATATTATATCCGATGGGCCGGCCTTGGTGCCTTAGACCCCTTAGTATAGTGAGGATAACTCACCTCGCAACTGTCGTCGGAAATAAGAAGGCTCAACTCCTGGGTCCAACACGAACTCCACCACCTATAGGTACCATACACACCTTTTTCATAAATCTCCCAATTACCAGAAACCATCAGAAGTCAAATGGTCAACCCTTGGTCCAAGTCAAAGTCCACAGTCAAAGTCAACAGTCTCTGTTGACTCGACTCGTCGAGTCCTTCCTAAACTCGAGAAGTCGTGAAATCCTAGATTGGCTCGTCGAGTTCCCTTTTTAACTCGTCGAGTTCATACGTGGCCAAGATTTGGAAGAAACCCTAGCCAACTCGTCGAGTTCAAGGCAATCTTCAACGAACTCGCCGAGTTGCTCAACCAACTCGCCGAGTTCACAGCTATGTTCATAGGACTCGCCGAGTCCAGCGTTCTACTCGCCGAGTTCATTTAGTCCTTTTTCCATACAGACCTGGTTTGAGCCATGCAGCGGTTCCAAACCACAGATCTAGGCTTTTAGGGCATGCTTATCATGTAAAGTTGCAAACTTTACATGCATGCATAGCTTTAAGGGCTCCAAATGTCAAAACTAAGCTCTTAATGGGGTTCTAAGCTCAAGAGGGACCTCAATCACGAACATAACTGAGACTTTACAACTCTAGAAGGTAATGAGGGTCCAGATCTGAAGTATAGCCCAACCATAAGGTTTCTCTACCAAGGATTTGGGGTTTTAGGTCTTAAAAGCAACAATTTAGGGACAAACAAGATCTAATAGATCAATAATCAAGATGGAAACTTTATTACCAGAATGGGTGACCACAAATGAATGTGTTCTGGATCTAAGTCCCCTTCCTTGAGCTCTTCAACCCCTTCCTTCTTCCACTTGCTCCAATGTGCACCAAAAGTCCCTTCACAAGGCAACAATCACTCAAACTCACCAATGGAGACTAGGGTTTCGATAAGGAATGCTCTGAGGGTGATGGAGGCTGAGATGGGGCTATAAGGACGTTTAAATAGGGTGCAAACCCTAAGGATTAGGGTTTCCTACTGACTGGCCTACTCGCCGAGTCCAGGCGTGGACTCACCGAGTAGATCACTTAAAGCCCGCGTCCAATTCGACATCTACTCGGCGAGTTAGGGCTACAACTCGCCGAGTAGCTCTTACAAAAGAAACATTTAATCAAATTAAATACGTACCAGGAACGGGGCGTTACAAGAAGGCTCCAAGAGGAGCCTCCAAAGGAGCCTCCAAACTGTCCAACAGAGGAAGGTTCAGGAACATGTCCTTTGCTCAACTTTTGAACAGTTACAGCTATAGTCCTTCAACTTTTAATTAATTATAATTAACCCAGAGATAATTCCAAATTAATTCTAATTAGTTCTAAATTAATTACAACTATTTCTAATTAATGTATTAGTCATATAATATATTAATAAATGATTTACCTGTCTCTTACAATCAATCTAAACAATTTCTTGGTTATGAGGGCAACCACAAAAGGACTTTACTTTTATTCATCAACATTATACGAATTTAGTTAAGACCTCAGACACCTTAATCCAACAGGTTGCTCCCTGCAATTGATCAAACACGTCATTTATCATAGGCAGGGGTATCGATTCTTTATCGTAGCGTTGTTTAGCTCTCGATAATCAATGCACATTCTCATTGTACCGTCTTTTTTCTTTACAAATAGTATTGGAGTTACCCAGAGTGATGAACTAGATCTGATGAAACCTTTGTCCAATAATTCCTAGAGTTGTGTCATTAACTCTTTCATCTCTATAGGTGCTAAACGGTACGGTGTTATTGCAATCAGCGTCGTGTCGGGTAATAAGTCAATTCTGAACTCTACCTGCCTCTCTGGTGGTAATCCTGGTAAATCATCTGGAAATACCTCAAGAAATTCACACACCATAGGTATATCAATTATTGCTTTCTTTTCCTTATTTGTGTCAATCAAGTATGCCAATAATGTTGTACATCCCTTGGTTAGGCATTTTTTGGCCTTCATCATCGTAATGATCCCAGACTTCACTTTACTCTTATCACTGTACACGATGAATGTCTCTCCTGGGAGGGCTAATGCACACCATCTTCTTTCCGTGTAAGATGTCCACGAGGTTCCACCCAACTAGTCCATGCCCATAATTACGTCGAATTCGTTTAACTCGAAGGGTAACAACTCTTTATGAAATTTGTTTCCTTTTAAGTCGATGGTTATGCTTTCTAACCTATTACTAATAGATACATTCCTATCACCAGCTACCTCTACCATAATAGGATTACTTAGCCTATGTGATGATAATTTAAACTTTCTACAAAATTCATGCAATATAAAGGAGTGATATGCTCCCGAATCAAAAATCTTTGCAGGAATTTGATGTACTAAGAATGTACATGAAGCAACGTCGGTCTCTTCCTTGGATTCATTCAGGGTCATTTGGTAGTTTTGACCCTTGGGTTTTGTTGGCAGGATCTTTAGGGTGGTCTTCTCAGCCTTAGGGCATTCAGATTTTATGTGCCCTTCCTCCCTGCAGTTTTAGAAAACCTTTCCTTTCACTGGGCAGTTTGTGGAAACATGCCCTGGCTTACTGTATTTGAAGCAAACGACACAATCATCGAAATGCTTCTTCTTGAAATGGTCACACCATTTCGCTTCTTGGTTGCTCCCCTACTTTTTGTTTTTGGGGTTTGACTTTGAGAATTTCTTCTTCCTCCTGCTGTTGTTTTTTCCGGAGGACCCATCAGTTTTCCTCTTTCACTGACTTCAGCTTTGTCGGCAGTCCTTCTATTAATCATGATTTTAATAGACCATGCAACCCAGATCGTTACCTCAAACGTAGGAGCCTGATTAACTGGTACAATATACTATCATGGTAGTCCCTTTGAATATGTATCAATCTTTGACAATTCATCTGGGACAATACGTAGGCCGAACTCCATTTTTTCAGTGAAATATTTGGTATACTCATCAACAATCATGATTCCTTTTTTCAATGTCAGGAGTTGATTCTCGAACTCCAACATGTTTCCAGATGATTAGAATTTGCACTTGAAGTGGATCAAGAATTCTTCCCATGTCAGCTGCAGTGGCTTGTTAGGGATTATGGTCTTCGCTAACGTGTTCCACCAACGAACAGACGCGCCTTTAAATTGTTGCACATCATAAGTGGTTTGCAACTTTCCCGTGCAACCACAGGGTATGAAGGTTAGCTTCATCTCATAAATACAATACATGACTCATATTGGACCTTCCTTTCCATTGAAAGATGTCGGTTTGCAAGTCATAAAGTCCTTGTATCTGTAGTTGCCTCTAGGTTCATCATTCCCCTGCACCTCTGGTTCTTCTGGAGGAGGATGTGGTCCTTGATAACTCCCAGATCCATAGTTTCCTTCCTGAACCGTTGTTGCATGAGTAGGAAGCAATCCATTGTTAACTTGCTCAACGACTATTGGTTCATTGACCACTGGTACCCCCACCTCTAGTATTAGCTAGCTCCTGGGTTAGGAGATCTCTAAACTCACGTCATTGCTAATTTAGCAGAGTTTGCATCATTGCCCGAGCTTCTTTCATTGTGAACTGAGCAGCTCCTGCTCTGGTATTTTGAGTTATTGGACCTCCTTCGTTATTGACAACTCTACCGCTCCTTGTAATCGTCGTTGCGTTCTATACACGTAGGTTCAAGTAGTTTAGTATAGTATTATTTTACTTACTATATATATATATATATATATATATATATATATATATATATATATATATATATATATATATATATCACATAATAGCAGTTAAGGTATCTTCCTATAGTATGCTAGTGCTTGTATCTATAGAAATTTAGGAATCTATCCTAAAGCATGTTATTACACACCTCACCGTTTATACTTAGCTTCTAAGTTTAAGTCTATAAATTTTCTAAATTCCTAGTTCGCTTAAACTAATGATCTGATACCAACGGTGACATCCCTAAATTTTCAGAACCAATTAAAACTTTTTCTTTACGCTTTAAGTTATTAAGTTGTGGAAAATCTCAGTTTAATTAAAACATTTTGAGGTAACAAAAGTTATTTCATTATATTAAAATACCAAGGATGTCATCATTAATATCCAAACATAGGCTACATTGTAAATACTAAAAGGTCCTAAAATACTATTAAAGGCTCATCTCTTATTTCACCCAACATCCTAATTAGTTTCTAGCAACCATAGTTCCACTACCTGTGATGCATATAAATTGAGTGGGTCAGATTTGGGAAAACCTGGTGAGATGCATAGGGTTTTCAAGCCCATAATATTTTAATGATAATAAATTATAATAGCATTCCTGAAAAACAACCATTACCAAATAATATAAATATATAAAATCTGATGTAAATATATATAAGACAATCTACCCAACCCGACCGATTCTCACGAATTCTAAATCAACGATCATCTGGAAGAATCGCCTTACCTTATGAATCGTTTGAGCAACTGTTTCACTACACAACTAGTGGAGTCTTTGGCCAGTGTAAGTCATATTAAAGGCAACCAATGTTTAGAGTAATTGATGACTATGATATCCCATTTTATCTACGTCTGTGGGTTATAAGTACACACTAGCAATGTAATTCACTATACCGCCTAGAATAGTCAAGTGTTGTCATCTAATTTGGTCGATGACCCAGACATACCTACTGGTTGTTTGATCTGGACCCACCATTTAGGTCCATCTAAAAAGAGGAGGATTACTACACTTCACATTGATCTCACATTCTATCCATGATGAGACCTATTCGATATTCAGGTTAATTTTAAACTAAACGTCCTTTACAATCCTTATATAACTAGACAGTAAAATAATGAAGGCAATCGACTCCTAGTACAATTCTTGATCAAGTAATACTATTATAGTTATACAAATAACACGGAGTATAGATAATACATTTTAGCATGTAATAAATACTTTTATTAGATTATGCTCTTGAAAATAACTACACACTCATTTGACAAGAGTGGTGATTTGAGGTTAGGGAAACGCTTCGCCTAACACCTTATCTTTTCCTTTTGAATAATCTAGATGTAAATATCACTAAGTCTTAGTCTTAAATTCCTTGTGACTATAATAACGATAGCCGAGATTCCTCAATAATCCCAATGTCTACATCAATATCTATCAAGTAAGGAATAACCAGGTAGGATCATATTGGAGGTAGGTTTTTTTTGGTATACAGAGTATACTGTTTGGAAATCCCACTTTAAACACCTCACTAGATCCAGCTTAGACATCACTCCCGTAAGTAGATCAATCAATATTATGACTTGGAATCACAGATAAATCTTATTTATAGGTTCATAACAACGACTATGACTATAAATATAAGTTACACTTAAGCATAGTAAGTGCAGCTTAACTTACATAATTTTCTAACGAGAACTGGTAATTGGGCAGGCAGAAATATGACCGAGGAACTTCTATTTCTATGGCTCTCTGATGCCGCAGAGCCTTGCTAAAGTAGTCGAGAACTAGGGAGTATCAGGGCTAGGATTATAATGGATTCCCAGAGGATTCGGGTGAATATGGGTGAGAAAATGAGCAGAAAACGTAGGTTTATATAGGTTGGAGAGAGGGGTGCGTCGTGCCTCTTGTCGGCATCGTTGATGTGGCTCCGGTCACAAGTTGCCATGTGTCACAAACGTGGTGGGCCGCGTCGACTGGTTGGTGTGCGCCGCACCTCCAGTCGGTGCAGGTGATTTTTTTTCTTCAAAAATTCATATCTTTCTCATATAAGCTTCGTTTTCGACGTTCTTTATATCCATGTGTAGCTATCGACGATTATTACAACTTCCGTTTAGACTCTGTCAGCTAGTTTTCATTTTATTTTTAAAGTTATATTTTTTTAGGCTTGGACTGATAAAATATGTATAAAAATCATAATTCTCCCATACGACATCCGTTATTGATTGTTTTTATATCGACGGATTCTTATTCACGAGATCTTTGATTATCGTTTAGATTGTTTTGCCTAACAATTGACCTATTTTAATTTCGGTTTCTGTGTCGCACGCTGTTGTATTGTGTCACATCAAAACTTCGAAAAAATATAAATTCCTCGAAGTTAGATTTAGACGTTCTTTATATGCACGAGTTTGCCTTTTCGACTACTATGATTCTTGTTTAGATTATTTATCCTAAATAATCTTTTAATTTTAATATTTATTTTTGCCTTATCTATGAAGTTTTTTGACGTAAGTTTTTACGCATATATTATATACACCTAATATCTATAAAATTCACATAAACACATATATATTTGAATAATTCACTTTTATTTATTCTCAAAAGATCTACATTGTCGAATGACATGGATACGAATTCATAACTATTCCTAGCGAGAAACGAGGATGTTACAACTAATCTTACAAATAGATTATACCCCCTTCAGATATCCTGCATTTTGGTTTATTGGTTATCAATAATTCTCTGCCTTTAGGATTTGTCCACGAGGAACACATTTTCATCAAATCTACAGTGCATGGGATGTTCTGCAATGATGCTAATGGAGTTTTGTGTTTTATGAGATCAGATGACATTCCTCTTGCTCCAACCAAACATTTGTTTCATCTAAGACCGGATTGCTTGGGTCAACATCCTTGATAGTTTCATTTTATTTACTTCTTTTTATAGTTTATTTTAACACATTCCATCTCATTTTAGTTAATGTTCATGCATATTTTCTCTTTTTGTTATTTTTCTCCTTTTACCGGGTGCTTTCCAGTCTTTTGAGCTTATTTGCAGGATTTATCGAAGACTATTTGTCATTGGAGGTATGGAAGGAGTGCGGGACTTTTGGAGGCTTGCGGTTTGCTTGTGGACTTGAAGCGGTGTGATTGGGCATGTTGTCAACATAATCAAAGGAGCAAGTTGGGCTTAATTTTAGATGAAGAATGATGATGATGTGAAGAGAATTTTGAGTTATAGAAGATCAAGGAAGCAATGACCCATCTTGGGAGAGTCAAGAAGACACAATTGGGCTGTCAAGAACCTTTACATGTGGGCTGGACCAAGAAATAAAGGAGAAAAACTAGAAGGTCAATCAAATGGGCCAAATGGCCCAGAATCCACGCGGTCCGCGTGGATTTACAAATGGTCCGCGTGGATCGCACTGTGAAGAATCCGGATTTTTGGCTTTTTGACTCTATTTTGGGAAGGTTGGTGGAATGCTTTTGGGGGACTTTTGGATCCGATTTTTGACCACTTTTACTGGAGTTTTGAAGCAAGAAGGAAAAAAACACATGGAAGAACAACACATTTTACTCTCTAAGAAGATTTGAAGATTTGTGGATTTCTTTCATCTTTCATCTTGAACAATGTTTGGTATCTCTAATCTCTCTTGTTTTTCTTTAATCTTAGCCATGCTAGGCTAGATTTACCATTTGGTTGACTTGGATGTAATTGCTTGAATGTTTTGGTTATTTTGAAGAACTCCATGAACTTCTGTTGAATATATATGATTATATTTTCTATGAAAACTTCCTTCATGTTTATATATCTCTAGTCATGAATATTGATATGTGAATGTTATTTTTGTTGGTTAAATTCTTGGCTAAGTAATGGGTCTTCAAGTTAACAAGCAACAATTAGTTTAAATGTTTGTTTTCATTTCATTTAGACTAGGAAAATATTTTCTCCATAGTAGTAATGAAAGCAATAGATTACTCTTTGGACTTGGTGATTCTTAAAACCTAATGCTAATTGATTTTCACAAAATTACATGCTTCATTAGTTTTGTGACTTTGATTTAGGAAATGTGCTATGAGCTTCTCTAGTCATTTTAATACAAAAGAAGAGTTGAGGCAAGTTATGCTTATAAATTGCCATAGCCAAGTTAGATTATAAACACAAGTATTGCACCTTGGTATTCTCATGATTAATTAACCAAATGTTCAAGTAATGAAAGTCCAAAGTCAACCATCTTTATCTTATTGATTTTACATCAAACTTTGCTTTTGTTGAATTGTGTTTTTAAATCTTAGAGTAATTCTAGTTTTCTTTTAAACATATCAAAAGATCAAAATCCCCCCTTTTTTTTTACTTTTACTTTTATTTTAAAAGTACTTGAACAAGTGATTTGCATAGAAATTTAAATTGAACCAATCTCCGTGGATACGATCCCTTTACCACTATACACTATTTTACTGTGAAAGATTTAGGGTTATTTAATTTTGTTGGCCTTGACAACCACCAAATTTTGGCGCCGTTGTCGGGGATTGGTTTATATTTAATCAGTTTGTTTCTCTATGCCTAGATCTCATTGTGTAGGTACTCTAGTTTAAAACTCAAAAATTGAAAAAAAAAAGTATGGTTTGAAAATGAACAATCCTTGCATTAAAGACCAACTTTCTGAGCTAGCTCAGTTAGTTATGATGATTGGAAGTGACCAAAGTGTGCAACCCACAACTCTTCCTTGCGATAATTGCACCCAAAATGGACATCATTCTGATATGTGTCCATATTTACAAGGAGAATGGGAAGAAGTACAAGAAAAGGGAAGCTACTACTGGTCAAACCAATGGAGTTATGATCAACCTCAACATGATCAATGGTGGGACAACAACCAAGCTTGGGGATACAACCAATACCAAAGCCCATACGAAGCTTGGAGAAGTGACCAATACCAACCAACTCCACAATTCCAACATCCATATTCTCCACCTCCTCAACAACCTGAAATGCCAAGCATGTCCTTAGAGGAGATTGTGAAGAGCATTGCCACTTCTACCCAACATTTCCAGGAAACAACGCAAGCTAGCCTCAAAAGCTTAGAGCAACAAATAACACAACTTGCTCAAACAATAAGTATAATGGAAGCTCAAGACAAACTACCATCTGAAGAGAGCCCATGGCATGATGCATGTGCCACTCCTTTGAAAGATGAGAAAATTTTTGATGCCCCAAGAGTGTTATATGGAGAAGTGGAAGAAGAAGTAGAAGTAGAAGAGGCTATCAAGGAGGAAGAAGAAATTGAGAAAGATGTCAATGCAACAATAGATGACGTTTTGGGGGTTAACGAAAGAGAGTTTGAACCACCCACTACCATTGAGAAACTAACTCCAGTGATAGACCAACCACAAGAGCCGAAAACGCTAAATCTGTCAGACCCTTCAAAGGATACGTATCCCGAGAAAGAAAACGCCCAACCGGTCATCTACTCAACCACCATGTCAAAGAGGGAAGAGTTGGTCGCCTTACTAAACAAGTACAAGAAAGAATATGGTTGGATGATTGCTATTATCAAAGGTCTAAGTCTGATATGGTTCTCCCGTAAAAAGAAAGTCAAATACAAGAAAAGAGTCATAATGGAGGTGTGGGAATTAAAAAAATGTCGACACGGGGAAAATCTTCAAAGTCAATGGGCATCGTTTGAAACCTTTCTATGAAGGTTTTAATGCAAATGTCCTAGATGTCATCCATTTGGATGCCCCGGTATACTGAAATAGAGAGGAAAGTACGTCTCGCCAAAGACATTAAAGAAGGGCATTTTTGGAAAAAAATTGTGTTTTCATCTTTTCTAATTCCGAATAAATGTTTTTAGATAAACCCTTTTTGCATTTCAAATTTCTTCTTCCTTCTTGCAGTGAAAGAGTGTTGAATTTTAAGCCCACGATGTTCGTTTAAGTCAAGAGCGAAGATTTGAGATTTTTCACTGGTTAAAAAATGGTCCGCGTGTACTCAAGGGACCGTCCGCGTGAATAAACAAATGGTCCGCGTGCACTCGCCCAAGTCGTCCGCGTCATTCTTTGAATTTAGCATCATTACAGAACTTTTCATGAGGACCGCGTGTACCCAAGGGACCGTCCGTGTGAATAAACAAATGGTCCGCGTGTACTCCAGAACTGTCCGCGTGGATTCGTTGACCAGCTTTGACCAGATTTGACTTCCATTGACTTGTTGACCAAATAACTTAAGTGACATGCAACCTTTCTTCTTCATTAACGCACCGGTTTTTTCCCTCTCTCTATACATTCGTTCTCCCTCAAAAAACCATTAACCCCTACCCTTACCCCCAATACCCATATCCTCCTCCCGATCCCCCGGTTTAGGTACTTTCGCCTCGCCCCAAGCATTGAGGACAATGCTTATTTCTAAGCTTGGGGTGGGGTATTCCCTTTTTCTTTTTGCTTTCTCATGCATTCTAACTTAGGTTGCATAACATTTTAGCCTTAATTTGCATTCATTTATTATTATTATTTTTTTATATAAAATTCCAAAAAAGATTTTATTTTCTTCTTTTTCACTTTTTATTTTTACATGACATTTAGCTTAGGGCATTAGCATTCATGCATTTTTGTTATCTGTTTATTCTCACCCCCTTGGATGCCATGGAACAGGTTCATAGTTATTGTATCATTATTGGTCCAGGATCTTGTTGTAATCTCACCCATCGAACCGGGACCACTAGCTGCAGTTTGGGACTTTATACTTGGGATCAGATGCTGGAAGCTTAAAGGGGTAAGTGATCATGGTCAGGTAGTTTCACGAAGAATTATGCATGCAATACTAAAAACTGTAGGATATACTATAACAATGGATGTTCTTAGCCTTGCGGTCACTACCGCCGAGAGGATCACACTTCATCATGTTTGAACCGTTAGGATGAAGCACTGGTGCTTGTCCCCGAGTAGAATCCATATCCGGTCTCTTTACATCCCCATATTTTCTTTGCGATTTTCTTAGGATTTTAGAGAGTCTTTTAGTCCACATTTGTAAATTTTCTTTATTTTTGAAAAATCACAAGTTTAAAAAGGAACTTGCATATTTACGCTCCACACATGGTCATTTTCACACTTAGACCATTCGGATTATTCTCGTTACTCCCTCGGTTCCACTTACATAATTTTGGGAACCAAATTTTGAGTCAAAAAGTTTTCTTGATAAAAGCAAATATTCAATATGTTAGTGCATTACATTCTAGTACTCTAGTTAAAAAAAAAAGGTCCATGGCTGTAATAATCTTAGATAGGTGACCGGTTCAATTATTGAACAAATTTTCCTACATTTTGGTCACCCGGCGTTTGATACTTATTTATTTATTTAGGAATGTTTTATAGTATATAGATCGAGTTGTTTTCGAAGTTAGATTTAGACGTTCTTTATATGCACGAGTTTGCCTTTTCGACTACTATGATTCTTGTTTAGATTATTTATCCTAAATAATCTTTTAATTTTAATATTTATTTTTGCCTTATCTATGAAGTTTTTTGACGTAAGTTTTTACGCATATATTATATACACCTAATATCTATAAAATTCACATAAACACATATATATTTGAATAATTCACTTTTATTTATTCTCAAAAGATCTACATTGTCGAATGACATGGATACGAATTCATAACTATTCCTAGCGAGAAACGAGGATGTTACAACTAATCTTACAAATAGATTATACCCCCTTCAGATATCCTGCATTTTGGTTTATTGGTTATCAATAATTCTCTGCCTTTAGGATTTGTCCACGAGGAACACATTTTCATCAAATCTACAGTGCATGGGATGTTCTACAATGATGCTAATGGAGTTTTGTGTTTTATGAGATCAGATGACATTCCTCTTGCTCCAACCAAACATTTTTTTCATCTAAGACCGGATTGCTTGGGTCAACATCCTTGATAGTTTCATTTTATTTACTTCTTTTTATAGTTTATTTTAACACATTCCATCTCATTTTAGTTAATGTTCATGCATATTTTCTCTTTTTGTTATTTTTCTCCTTTTACCGGGTGCTTTCCAGTCTTTTGAGCTTATTTGCAGGATTTATCGAAGACTATTTGTCATTGGAGGTATGGAAGGAGTGCGGGACTTTTGGAGGCTTGCGGTTTGCTTGTGGACTTAAAGCGGTGTGATTGGGCATGTTGTCAACATAATCAAAGGAGCAAGTTGGGCTTAATTTTAGATGAAGAATGATGATGATGTGAAGAGAATTTTGAGTTATAGAAGATCAAGGAAGCAATGACCCATCTTGGGAGAGTCAAGAAGACACAATTGGGCTGTCAAGAACCTTTACATGTGGGCTGGACCAAGAAATAAATGAGAAAAACTAGAAGGCCAATCAAATGGGCCAAATGGCCCAGAATCCACGCGGTCCGCGTGGATTTACAAATGGTCCGCGTGGATCGCACTGTGAAGAATCCGGATTTTTGGCTTTTTGACTCTATTTTGGGAAGGTTGGTGGAATGCTTTTGGGGGACTTTTGGATCCGATTTTTGACCACTTTTACTGGAGTTTTGAAGCAAGAAGGAAAAAAACACATGGAAGAACAACACATTTTACTCTCTAAGAAGATTTGAAGATTTGTGGATTTCTTTCATCTTTCATCTTGAACAATGTTTGGTATCTCTAATCTCTCTTGTTTTTCTTTAATCTTAGCATTGCGCGGCTAGATTTACCATTTGGTTGACTTGGATGTAATTGCTTCAATGTTTTTATTATTTTGAAGAACTCCATGAACTTGTGTTGAATATCTATGATTATATTTTCTATGAAAACTTCCTTCATGTTTATATATCTCTAGTCATGAATATTGATATGTGAATGTTATTTTTGTTGGTTAAATTCTTGGCTAAGTAATGGGTCTTCAATTTAACAAGCAACAATTAGTTTAAATGTTTGTTTTCATTTCATTTAGACTAGGAAAATATTTTCTCCATAGTAGTAATGAAAGCAATAGATTACTCTTTGGACTTGGTGATTCTTAAAACCTAATGCTAATTGATTTTCACAAAATTACATGCTTCATTAGTTTTGTGACTTTGATTTAGGAAATGTGCTATGAGCTTCTCTAGTCATTTTAATACAAAAGAAGAGTTGAGGCAAGTTATGCTTATAAATTGCCATAGCCAAGTTAGATTATAAACACAAGTATTGCACCTTGGTATTCTCATGATTAATTAACCAAATGTTCAAGTAATGAAAGTCCAAAGTCAACCATCTTTATCTTATTGATTTTACATCAAACTTTGCTTTTGTTGAATTGTGTTTTTAAATCTTATTGTAATTCTAGTTTTCTTTTAAACATATCAAAAGATCAAAATCCCCCCCCCCCTTTTTTTACTTTTACTTTTATTTTAAAAGTACTTGAACAAGTGATTTGCATAGAGATTTAAATTGAACCAATCTCCATGGATACGATCCCTTTACCACTATACACTATTTTAGTGTGAAAGATTTACAGTTATTTAATTTTGTTGGCCTCGACAACCACCAATATTTCAGACATTTTTCACTTGCTATTGTCTTTTGAGTTGAGCAAAATAAGAAAAAAACTTTTGATCGATGACTATAAATGGATCAAGCATGAAAGTATCGCTAAAGATGATAAGGTCTTAACTCACAATTTTGGGTAGGATTTTTTTAAAAAGGTTTTCACATGATAAGATTGGGGGAGATTGTAAACTCGAACCTTATAATCTGATATGTAAAACCTAATTCAAGTTGCTCATCTATCAACGTCAAACACGCTGCCCTATCTTCATCAGCGCTAGTGTAAAAGTCTTACGTGTACACTACAGTTTCCAGATCCGCAATCTTAGTGATTAGGATCTTATCTATTTATAGTTTGTTTTGAATCCATGATATGTTGTTTTGTTCATCTCTCTCTTTGTGGGAGAAAAATTTCTTAGTGAAATCCTTGATCGAAATTAGTTTTCTATTAAGACTTTGTGAAAAGCATTTTGTTCTTTCGTTTAATTTATTGCTTGTTGTTAACCCTAGTGATCCTACAAAAATATATGATGAACGAAGGTCTCAAATCCTCTATTATGTTGGTCACCCAAGAACCCCATATTTTTCTTTGCCGAAATGCCCAAGAACTCCGATGGTTGGGTTTCCAAGTATAAACGACAACATCATAAAATACCAAGAACTCCAGATATTGATTAAGGATACATGCTTTTTTCCCTTTTTCGCACCCTCACCTTCAGTCGAGCACCACCAACGCTATGAAAATGATGAACAATTTAGAGATTAACCATTTTTGCAATCCTCTTCTATTTTAAAAACACATTCACAAAAAATGTTGCTTTTATTCTGTTTATGGATTTTTACATAATAATTATACATTTTCCCAAAAGAACATTCATTCATTTCTTTCTTCCCCGTCGACCACGACGACAGAAACGACGCGAAAAATCCAGACCCGGAAAGGGGAAGGCTTTAGTTTGTCTGGTCTGGTATCGATGCATGCAATAGGAGTTCTAGTCTTGCTATATGTCTTTTGTTTAAGCTTCGCTTCTAGTATTTACAAATATTCTCTTTTCTCTCCTATTCATCTTTCAGGCCTATCTAAGATTTATCTACATCTTCTTTCTTCAAAGTTTGTAAGAGTTGAAAGATCTCAATGCTCTTGGTGCTAAGAAAAAGAGTGGCATCATGTCTTCTTATTCTTACGAAAACCCTCTTTCACCTCCACTCACTGTTATGGATGCAAAGAACAACCATCAATGCAGTAAGTCTTGTTTTCATCTACTGACTCATAATATGATAAACCCTCGAATGCCCTCGTGTTGATCTTGAGGACACAATGGTTTTATGGATTCGATCCAGTTAACTCGTTGGTTACAAAGACTGATCTCTACTTCTCTTTTTCTCTTGATACATATGAAGCTTGGAATCCATTGCAACGTTTAAATGATAAATGCATTCATCTCTCTTTATCTATAGTGAAATGTATTGTGTTTTGGTGTTTTTATCTTCACTTGTGTTTAATTTTATAGCCGGACTCGAAGAGTAGATATCTTGAACAAAGGAAATTAATTAATGAGTGTTTAATTCAAAAGATTTATCTTTTATGATTCTACGCAAAAGATTTTATGAAAAGGCTATATAAATAGAGTCTCTGAAAAAGGTTGTATATTCTTTCCTTGTTTGACTAACTCTTTTGTTGTATTCTTATATTATTTATTATTATTTTATGTACCATATTAAAGAATTGATGGTAAACTCTATAGTTCTAGACTGCAAATTAACTCTATGATACAGAAGTTTACACCACTTCTTGTTGATGAGTTGACACCGTCTATGATTCACGCTGATTAGACCTCAGCGTGACTGAGACCATCCATTATGTCCTTCGTTTCTTCTTAATAAAACTTAATGATTCACTGTGATATACCACACACTGATAAAAGTTTTAAACTCTATGTCGATGGTTAGTCTATGTACCGTAGGCTATCACACGTACCGGTCTGTTCTTGCCCTGATATTCTTCTTTAAAGCTTTATGAGTCAATGTAATGTACCATACGCCGATGAGAGCTTGAAAAATCTATGTCGATGGTTAAGCTAAAACACCACAACTTATCACACACATCAAACCATTCTTTCCATAAATTCTTCTTTAGGATTTTATGATTCAGCATATGATACCAGATGCTGATGAGAATTCAAAAATTCTGTGCCGATGGGTATATCATTGTCCATGATATATTACACGTACCTACCCACTCTTTCCCAATAATTATTCTATTAAGAAGTTAATGATTCACTGTATTAGCCATACACTGATAAAACTTCGACACTATTTGTCGATGGGTACATTTCATACCATAATGTATTCACGCATCATACCACTCTTGCCATTTTCTTCTAATAAAAGTGATTAATGAGTCAGCGTATGAAAACACACGCTGATGAAATCTTGCAATACTATGTCAGTGAATGATAGTTTAAGCCAATACTATCAAGAGACATCACAATCTTACTACAAGCTACAGTAACTATATTCTTGTGTTTACTACTGATGTTAAAAAGGGGGAGAGAATCTTGTTGAAGAAATCTCGCTACTAGAACTACAGAAAAGCACAATATAAAAGGGAGTCGAGTCAAGTTGATATCAACATTCTCAGCTCAGCTCATCACCTATCCATCCGCTGTCCGCTGTGATTCATAAATGTTGCCTCAACTGCTTGATAAGTCATTCATCTTCTTAGGATGAGCATGAGTTAAAGCTGAAACGTTAAAACTTCATTCTTACTCTCAGGGGGAGCATGAACTGAAGAAGTCATTGAAGATTAGTTTTGACATCATCAGATAAAGGGAGATTGTAAGGTCACACCTTATGATCCAATGAGTCAAACACTCCACACACTGTCTGTCAGCGTCATCGTCTACAACATCGACAACGCCAGCGTATCAAGCATATCAACGTCATCGCATAGTATAGTTATTTTATATATCTTTTGTATATTAGGTAATGATATAGATAAGTATAGAATAGATAACAGATCTGATAACCTTGTGATAAGATTGATTCTTAGTATAGATTAGACGCAATCCTTTTAATCAAGGGATATACTTGTATAGATTAGTATATAATCAACATTACGGTAAACCCTAATGTTGAGTTCATCTTTGTGACCGTCTTTATGACAACTCGTTTTCTTGGTGAAGTCAAAACCCTTTCTTGGTGAAAGACAATTTGGAAAACTCCCTGTGTTATTTACCTTCTGTTCATTCTTCTGTTTATATTAGTTTTGTTTTCATTATTAATACTTGAAGTGTATCCGATCGATACAAACCTTCAAATGATACAATTAAATGCTTAAAAACTTAATTAGGATTATTATAACTTTAGTGGCCAAATGGAGACAGTTTTGAGACTCCATTAAAAATGGTTTATTTATCTTCTAAAACACCCCACCAGGGTATTTTAAAATAGTCGTTTAAAAACAATTATATCTCAAAACATAAACACACACATACATACGAGGATTTTATACCTCAAAACATAAACTCAAAAATATTCCACACCTAAGGGGACTCTATACCCCTACCAGGTAAATTCCAGCCCTTATCTGAACACGAGAGAATATGTCATCTCGAAGTCGTTGTAACGTCCGGTTTTCAGGTAAATTTTTTAAATTCTATAGTGTTTAATTCTTTTGCATATTGGCATGTTACGCTGAGCGTAACTAAGGTACGTTGGGCGTACCTTGGCAAATCTTGGACACGAGGTTTCCCCCTGGTATGGTGGGCGTACCTATCATACGTTGGGCGTACTCAATCCAGGGGGAAACCCTAAAATTTAAGGTTTGGACCCTATTAAAGCACCTTATAAACCCAATACCTCTTCCATCATCAGTCTCCTTCATCCCAAAGTAGCTTCCACGAAACCCTAACCTGTTTTTAGATTATATTGATCCTTGTGTGTGTTTTGGTATGTTTTTGGCTCATCTTGAAGGAAGAAGAACCCTTTGGATAAGCACTTGTTGATTTGAAGATTGTGGTCCAGACTCTACTCACCTTGATCACCCTCTTGGAGGTATAAAGTCTCAACCTTGTTGAATCATATCTTAGATCTAGTTAGTTTAGGGTTTTTGGCATATTTTGGTCCCTTAGGTTGAATCATGTGAGTATAAGTTACTCCAGGAGTTTAGAATAGTAGATCTTGATGTTTTTGGGGTCCCCTGTTCATAAAAATGACATCTTGATGTATTTAACTCAACCATGCAAGAGTTGATGATCATGTTATGAAGTTAAAATGTTAGAAATGGATGTTGGGCCTCTTTGAGCCATGTAAAGGTATCAAGTTGATGACTTTATCATTTAAGACTTTTCCTAAGAACTAGATATGTGATTTGGATGTTTGGACTTAAGGCATTAAGTGCTTAATGGGAGTTTTGGCAACCATGGGCATACATAGGCATACGCTTAGCGTAATGCGTTTCAACCTATTTTCCCTCGCCGTGAGAGCTTGTACGTTGGGCGTAATTAGGATACGCTTAACGTACTCACCAGAACCCTTTTTGGGCTATTTCTTGGGCCTTAGGTCTTTAGGCTTGGGCCATGGCTTGTTGGGCCTAGGGTAGGAAGGGTAAAAGGGTCTTTTACCTTTTTGTGAGAAGGATTATGATTTGGGCTTTTCGTTGTGGTTATTACCCTGATTATTTATTAGAGTTAGTTTGAATTTGTTCAGTTGAGGAGCCATCATAGTAGCAACCTATGTGTGTGATTGTTCATCATTTATTTGAGATGAGTCTTCTCACATTGTTTTGGCGGGTCGAAGGCACCAATGTCGGCTCATGGATTATTTTTATTAGAATGCTAGTTGTCTATGTGACTCTTGTATGTATTGTATGTTTAATATGTATACCGGGTGGGTCCTGATGCCAGGCGAGGCCTGATGAGTGTGTTAGGTGGGGCCCATCACAAGTTATGGACAGATTTGTACTGGGTGGGGCCTAATGTCAGGCGAGGCCCGATGGATGTCGGGTGAGGCCTATTGTATGTATGGTATGTGGTATTTTGGGGAGAACTCACTAAGCTTTGTGCTTACGGTTTAATTTTTGTTTCGGGTGCTTCCAGTTCGAAAGGGAAAAGTCTGACTTGATCGCAGGGCATCCACCATGTGTCCTCACTTTTATGATTTTGGGATTGTACTCCGATAACTATTTTTACTTTGACATACTTTTGGATGGTTTGATATGGATATTTGATGGTTTTCGGTTGAATTAAAAATGAAATTTTCACTTATGGTTTTTGGGATGCTACAAGTTGGTATTAGAGCCTTGGTTTGAGGGATTTGGACACACACTCGGGTGTGTTTGAACTAAAACTGAGGGTTTGGTAAGTTTTCATAAAAGAAAATGATCTTCTAAGAGATTACCACTAGAAATAAGGGGTGTGATGCATGCAATCAGCCGAGCTCAAGTAAGTGTTCCCAAAATACCCATATATGTTTCTTTGATTCAGTAAGTGAATATGTGAATAGCATGCTAGATTAGGGCTAAGGATCTGCTCGGGATTGGTATGATAGGATAGATGCCTTGTATGGTTTACTATATGAGCCCCTACAACTGCATGCTAGTATGGATTATTGATGATATGTTAGGATGTCATGTTAGGTAGTGCTCTGGTCAGAACTCGATGCTCGAATGTTGCTTGCTTTGTGCTATTAGGAACCACCTCTAGTGTCGGCTGACTATCACGCGAATATGCTAGGTTACATGTTGCAGAAGTTAGATAATTTTAGAAGGTTAGGTTTAACTCTTGTTTGAGTCCAACCGTTGTAGCATGATGCCCTGCAGTCGAGGAATTATTTAGTGTCTGTGGCATGTAATTATGTTCATAAGGTAGATAGCGGGTGTTAGTGGGGGTTTCTTCTGTAGCTGATGGCGGAGAGTGGTGGGGATGGAATCCTAGGAGAACCTTGGGATAATGTTAACTTTAGCAGATGCATTGTTTAGGGAGTCACTTAGGGGAATCGGGGTGATTATTGAGGAAAGTACGGATAGATGTGGAAGGTAGTATTGGGCCCATACTACTGGAAGCACAGGGTCCGTACTCGAGTCAAGGGAGTCACGAGGACACTAAGGGACCCGCATGGTGTGAGACTCTTCGAGTGTTTTTCTGATGGTTTGTATGGTTTATTTTGAGTATGGTGGTCACTCGAGGTGGTTCTGGACGTGGTGAGGGATCGGGTTCGGGCTCTAGAGTCGGACCCTTGGATGATCAGATGTGGGAGTTCATTTCATATGAGATTACCCGCAACATTTTGGAGCAGACTCCTATGATCTTTGGTTCGATGAAGGAGGGCATTCTGGAGTTAATGGATGAGCGTCTAGGCGCATTTCACATTGAGTTGGTAGCTATAGTGGGTGCACTCTCTCTGACATTTCGAGAGTTTCGTGCATGTGGGGCTCCTGAGTTCTTTGGATTCAAGGACCCCATTTCTAGAAGACAGTGGTTGGCGGATATCGGGAATCCCTTCCAAACCAGCTTCTGCCCTGAGGGGTCGAAGGTCAGATTTGTATCATGTCTTCTGAAGGACAGAGCTCGTGATTGATGGGAGGAGGTCTACTTCATCAGGGATTGTACTGCCACCACCACCACCACCCACAGATCGGGTCTGATTTGCTTCCATTGCATTTAGCGAGGTCACTAGAAGGTCGATTGTCTGAGTTTGCCAGCAGGGGGAGCGGTAGTAGCACCCGCTCTGATGACATTGAGGATTACTGACGGCTGCCAGGGCAAGTCGGATGCACCAGTTGTGAGGAGTCGAGCTTTCCAATTGTCAACCGAGGAGGCTCGCACAACGCTATAGGTGGTTACGGGTATGTATTTCCTCCCTATTTCATTATTTGCTTTGATTTTTATGCTTATTATTATATAATTGTTGTTATATAGGGGCGTTCCTAGTGAACAGTGTTCCAACTTTAGTTCTGTTTGATTCGGGCGCCACCCGATCGTTTGTGTCTCTTGCGTTGAACAAGAGGTTCGGTGGCGCTCCAGGGGATCTTGATTATCCATTAAAGGTGGATATTGTCGATGATCGTATAGTGCGAGTATCGAGGGTGCATCGAGGTTGTGTTCTGGAATTATTCAGCGAGTGGTATCTGATTTATTTGGTTCCTATCCATTTGTGCAAGAGCAAGGTGGTCATAGGAATGTATTGGTTGAACCCTAATCGGGCAATGATCGACTACAGGCACTACTTAGTTCCAGTTTGAACCCTAAGTGGGGGAGAACTAGTTATTCATGGCGAGGGTGCTCGGTGGGAACTGGCTCTCTGTTCAACTGCGAGAGCTAGGAGGTATCTACATCACGCTTGTTTTGGTTTTGTGGCTTATGTATTGGATACCAGGGAGGAGAAGAAGAGGGTGATTGATGATGTGCCGGTTGTTCAGGAGTATACATATGTGTTTCCAGAGGACTTGTCCGGAGTGCCTCCGGAGAGGCAGGTGGAGTTTCGTATTGATCTGGTTCTAGGTGCGGCTCCGATAACCAATGCACCCTATCGATTAGCACCATCGAGATACAGGAGTTGTCTACACAACTGCAGGAGCTGTTAGACAAGGGATTTATCAGACCGAGTAGTTCACCATGGGGAGCACCGATATTATTTGTGAAGAAGAATGATGGCTCCCACAATTTGTGCATTAATTATCGGGAGCTGAACAAGTTGGTGGTGAAGAACCGTTATCCACTTCCGAGGATTGATGATTTGTCCGACCAACTTCACTGTGTGTCTTGGTTCTCCAAGATTGATTTGCGTTCAGGCTATCATCATATGAGGGTTCGAGAAGAGGATGTTTTACAAGATGGCCTTCAGGACTCGTTATGGTCAATACGAGTTTGTGGTAATGAATTTTGGGCTCATCAATGCACCAACAACATTCATGGACCTCATGAACCGGGTTTGCAAACCGATGTTGGATCGGTCATTCATCGTGTTTATTGATGATATCTTGGTCTATTCTAAGACTAAGGAGCAGCATGAGGATCATCTGCAAGAGGTTCTAGAGACTCTGAGGAGGGAGAGGTTGTATTCCAAGTTCTCCAAGTGTGAGTTTTGGTTGCGCGAGGTGCAGTTTCTTGGCCACCTTGTCAACCAGAAGGGTATATTGGTCAATCTGGCCAA
The DNA here is from genome assembly GCF_052849685.1 of Lactuca virosa. Lineage (NCBI taxonomy): Eukaryota > Viridiplantae > Streptophyta > Magnoliopsida > Asterales > Asteraceae > Lactuca > Lactuca virosa. The sequence goes on along the minus strand of NC_136433.1, from coordinate 99,776,107 downwards.
GATCAAGGTCGTGATGCAGTGGGAGGTTCTGAGGTATCCAGTCGAGATTCATAGTTTCCTTGGTTTGGCTGGGTATTACTGGAGGTCTATTGAGAATTTCTCCAGGATCGTAGTTTTGTTGACTAGGTCGAAGAGGAAGACTGCTAATTTCTATTGGGGGCCTAAGTAGCAGGCGACGTTTGAGACATTGAGGCAGAAGTTATGTGAGGCTCCGATATTGATCCTAACTGAGGGTATGGATGATTTTTTGGTGTAATGTGATGCATCGATTTCGGGATTGGGTGCAGTTTTGATGCAGAATGTTTGTGTGATAGCTTATGCTTCCAGGCAGCTGAAGCCTCATGAAGCGAATTATCCCACTCATGATTTGGAGTTGGGGGAGGTGGTTTTTCCCTCAAGATTTGGCGACATTACTTGTATGGGGTTTGTTGTATCATTTACACGGACCATAAGAGCTTGAGATATTTGATGGATCAGCCAAATCTAAACATGAGGCAGCGCAGGTGGCTTGATGTGGTGAAGGATTATGACTTTGAGATCCTTTATCACCCAGGAAAGGCCAACATGGAGTCCGATGCTCTTAGCCGCAAGACAGCTAGCGCACCGATCATGGATGTTTGTTTGAGGGTGACTATGATTATCCTGTTGGATTTAGTGTCCAAGCCCATAACTATAACTGGGATGTACTTGACCCGATTGTAGCATGGTCCTTTTGGGTTGCCTTCACCAGTGCAATTTGATAGGATGGACTTTTGAGAATAAGGTTATTTATGATTTATTAATATATTACAAGTATAATATATTAATATGAAATCATATTATTTAACTAGTATTGATCAAGAATTAATTTGGAATTAATTTTGTGATCAAAAGAGACTAATTAAATATATGAGGATTGATTGTGTAAATCAATGATTCTAATAGTAAGGGCTAATGATCCATGATTATTTAGGATGGGCTAAACCAATGAGATAATCCATGGATAGTCCATGGAGGTTAACCCATGGATCCTAAGTAATATGAAAGGTCATTAGGGTTTACAAAGTGTAACCCTAGCATTTGCCACACTATAAATAAACCCCCCCTAGAGCCAAAATCGGTTGCCACAACATTCTTGGTGAGTGATATTGATTTTGTGCAAGTAACTTACTCTCTCAAGCCTCCTCTTGCATATTGGTGTTTGTGAACCATTAGAGGCATCACACTTTGGGTGCTCAAGCTTTCAAAGGTCAAGAACTACAAGTCCTTCTAAGAGGTAAGTCATCTAACTAGTTGCATTGTTCATTTGACAATTTGTATGCTAGTAAGGATATATGATTTGGAAAATTGAAAATATGCATGTATAATTAGAGAAAACATAGATCCAAAGCATTTAGGGTTGCATGTGCACCATAGGAGTGTTATAGTGCTCAAAACCCAACAGTGGTATCAGAGCCGAGGATTGTTTTCTGTTATACTTGATGCTTACTAGTTTTCAAAGTTAAAAAAAATCGTTTTTTTTTCCTCTGACTGATGATCTCGCCGAGTCCACTGGCTGACTTGACGAGTCCACTCAGTAACAAGGGCAACTCGACGAGTCAGTTCATGCACTCGTCGAGTCCATGGTTCTGGTGGCAGAATTTCGAGTTTTCTTGGCCTTGATTGGATTGGAATCACTACTACAAGCTGTTTTACATCATTAAATTTGTTTTTTTATGATATGGTAGTGATTATGCTCATCCAATCACAAGATAATTGTCATAGTTTTAAGATAATTGTTTTTTTATATGATAAACAAAGTTGCTTGCAAATTGTTGACTAGATATTATCTTGTTTATGATTTTAGCTAGATCAATCTTGAATTATATGATAATTTTAGTTGTTGATAAATTGATCTAAATGAATTTTAATGACCTCCATAACTTGTTCAAGTTATGGAAAATGAAAAGTCTCGTCTTTAAAATTGCATTAAACTCATAAGTTATGAATTCCAAGAGTCATCAAAAAAAATAGTTGTCAAAAGTCTTATGATAGTTGTTAGTTTATATGTTAAGCCAATTACTTGTATCATTTGATTTGAAACTATTTTCCTTATGAGTGAGTTTAGATCATGATTAAAAATTATATCATAATTTTCCTTGTAAGAATTGATCTAAATGTTCTTTAATGAGTTCCATAACTTGTCCTCAAGTTATGGAACATGAAAAGTCTTATCATAAATGTTTTAATGAACTCCATAACTTGTCCTCAAGTTATGGAAAATCAAGAGTATTTTCATAAAACCAACATTAACTCATAAGTTATGGATATGAAGAGTTTTGACAAGTTTCAAAACTTGCCCTCAAGTTTTGGAATTTATAAAGTCTCACTAATGAAACTTTAATTCCAAACCCTAAAAATTTAAAAGTTAAAATTCAACCATTATACTATTATTATATTAAAAGTTAATATTTATATATATATATATATATATATATATATATATATATATATATATATATATATATATATGGATAAGACAAGTCAGTATTACCGTTAGTAGGCCTCATTCACGAAGCCGGACTATAAGGGGATATAAGGTTACTGCCTATAAAATGGCAGTTTAATGGGTGTCCACTCTCACCCACCGCTTCCTTGACTGGTGGAGGGTCGTTAGCCGAACGGGTAAGATAGAACATTAATTCTCCCTCATTAAAAGTATAATGATAAATATAAAGTAACTAAACTTTTATTAAATTCTCAATCTTAGTTACTTTAGGAAAATGTGAAAATGGTGCTAATCCATGAAATTACACTTTGCACCTTGTTAATTCATTAGTGGAGCGTGTGTGGTTAACCGGCACACTAATCTGGGACTGACAATGTGTGGCAAAGGGTAGCTTGATGTTAATCATAGATCAATGGAACGTGTGTGGTTAACTGGCACATTGATTAGGTGATCTGTAACATTGAGTGTACCAAGCTAGTTTGCATGGTTATTCACACATTGTTGGTGATCCTCGGTATTCCAGTCAAAAACTTGAAGGGCACAATCGAGTATAAACATGCCATTGAAAATTTCAATGAATCTCAAAAGATCTAGGAATTTCAATCCAGTTAAAACTTAATAATCTATTTTGTTTTTCTTGGTGGAAATTGGTAAATTGTCATTACCTACCTTCAAATATTTTACAATTGGATTACGGCATCCCTCTTCGCGATTGTAAAATATTGTGTTGGGTCCTAGCCTTAATATTTCGTTTTGGGTGTTATATTAAGGACTTAAATCAACTAACTTGAATTTCTCCCTTGTAGATGTCTAGTTCAGACAACTATGGTCTTCCCGAATCTTTTGGAAAAAACTTTCCAAATGAAGATGATATTCCACAATATCATACTTCACTTCCTCCATCTCCTCCAATTATTCTCCCTGATCCACAAGTTCGAAGACTTGAAATGTTCAAGGTCACTCAAGCGCTAGTGGCTAGTAAACACCAAGATGGAAGGTCTGTGTGTGCATATGTCTTGGATATGAAGTCACACTGGGAATGTTGGATGTCATTTTCCCAAGGAAGTTGGTTGTTGACTTGGTTCTTCAGTCACTTCCCGAGTCGTATAGTCAGTTTGTTAAAGACTACTATATGACAGACCGCAATGTGACCCTTATTGATCTTACCTATTTGCTTATTGCTGCTGAGTCAGCAATGATTTGGCGCAATGGTCAAGCAAATTTGATTAGAAGATCTACTTCCCAAGCTGCCATGGAGATAGGCAATGACATAGATAGTACAGAAAAGATCCTTTCTCCTATGGGAAGGGAATTGGCTATGGTAAAAAGATTTGACCATAAGAGAAAAGCCAGTTCTAAGATAGTTCCATGTGTAAATGCCAAAGAGTCCACTTGTTTCTACTGCCATTTGAAGGGACATTAGAAGCGAAGCTGCCCTGAATACCTGAAAGATCTAAGAGAAGGTAAAGTCAAAAAAGGTTTGCCTCTACTTCAGGTAAATCCACTATCTAACTCTATTAAGTTCCTATTTGTAGATTCTTAATACATGATGTGATAAGATTACATTTTGATGTTTTTTAGGATCAAAGGAAGCTTAAAGGAAAGGCATGCAGATTCTGATCATGAAGAGATGGATTTCGATCGCATGGTTCGATGATCGGATTTTTGAGCTGCTGCTTAAGAGTTATAATAGATTGATTAGAAAATATGTAGTAACATACTTTTCATTTGTAATTGCATTGTAAGGAAAAGTTTTTCCTCACCTTTTATAAATAAATAAAATTTTGAATTTTTTATCTTATTTTATATTTCCTTGCAATGGCATATGTGAAGATTGATGTTTGTATTTTTAGCAATATGGATTTGATTCTTTCATTTGTGGTAGTGACTAAATTTATCAAATAAGTAAAGATTCTCATCACCCAAGTTTCAATAGGACAGAAACTTGAAATCATGCAACTTGTATTGTGTGATGTATGAGAACTTTCTTCTTTGGGAAATTAAGACTAATTCCTTATTCACATGTATATGTGAGACAAGTGAAGGACTAGGGGATCGGGTACACTTGGTTGTGCGTTGGTCAGGTCCACCACAAAGAACGATAAGACTGGTCGTTATGGTTTACTAAAGTTAGTAAATATGGTTATGCTTACAAGATTAAGTATAATTCTAAGTCATTGAAAAGTCTCAATGTATAGCATAACGAATAAGAAGAATCAGAGTTGGCAGAAAGATAAAAGTTTCTCTAATCTGAAAAGATGGGAGAGTACTTCACTATCGTGTTTTATGATCATCCTAATGATTATGAAAACCATATCACAATTTGATCCTCTAAGGACACCTTAGTGCATTTGTTTGGCTAAGAAGAAGAATCGGGAATTGTTGAAATGGTTAAATCAATTAAGATGAATCATACTTCGGTCCGGAATCAAATCTTAGAGTCATACTCCAAGATTGTATATTGAGTGACATATCAGCAAATGTAGAGTAAAATGTTTACCACTCTTGTACATTTGAAATTGATAAGTTGTAATGTTTTGGATAAAACAAAGATCAACTAGGACCGATTGTCAAACGTGTTTGTCTTGATAAGAAATCGCACTAACTCTTGAATATTTGTTTGTCAAGTAATGTTTCTTGACAGAGAGAAACTTATATGTCAAGAGGTCAGTGGGAGTCTTAAAGATCTTGAAAAGTTTTAAGAACTAATCAAGAGTCAAACTTATTGTTAATCACTAGCACACGACTTGATGTTTGTTACCTATCGTGTTGACATATTCTTATTTTTTGTGGCCATTCCAGTTAAAATTGACTATGCATGCGAGTTCTATGAGTTCTCAATTGTTTTGTAACACCCATCAAAATCATGCCAAATTTAAACTTTCAAATTCATTTCAAAACCATTAATCGTTACAAAACTTGTTTTCAAAATGTATAATATCAGAGTATCCCAGAAACATAATGTAACATACACGTTTAGTTATCGTGTTATGTAATTTTAAAAGTGAAAAATATAATGAAATATTATATGAATTTGAGCGTTGAGTTCTAACAAGATAGTTTTTACTAGAATTGAAGTAAAACTATGTTTAGAATCACTCAGAAGGTATTGGAAGTCTTATGAGATTCCAATCAAAAGTCAAATATTGAAATTTAACGAAAATTTAAAATTTAAAATAAGTGAAATTTTATTATTGAAAGTTGTAGAGAATCCTGTTAGAAACATTTAGGCGAAAACCTCATCGAAATCCGAGTTATAACGAAGAAGTTATGACCAATCGAAGTTTCGCGACAGAACCGGCACGACGCCGTATAGCGTAAAAAGTGAGTTTTCGATAAACTAATTTTTAGCTTTAGTGATCTAAATGAAAGTCGTATTATTTGTTAAACCGATAATTTTCATAAAAAGAACGTCCATATCTGACTTCGTATGAGGAAGTTATGATTTTTCTAAGTTTCGGAATAGCGGTAGACAGCTAAAAACTCGAAATAATGATCGAGTGATTTTTAGCCGACGCAACCTAAATGAGAATTGAATGTCTCGCCAATAGTAGTACAACGGTAAAAAGACAGACGAAAACGGACGTCGAATGAAGAAGTTATGAAATTTTAACGGACTTTCCTGTCTCGGCCCGTTCAAAATATAATAAAAATAATAATATTATAAATAAAGTCAAAATTAGCCGATGAAGTCTAAATGAAAGTTGTAGAGCATAATTTTACCTACGCGTGCATATAAAGAACGTCAAAAACGGAGCTCGTATGCGAAAGTTATGAATTTCGGACGTTTTTGGCTCAAAAATCAAGAAAAGTCTGAAATCCGAGGAATTTCGCATGGCTGGTGTTCGGCCAAGTCACCCTCATCCAGATCTCACCCCATGTCCGCCTCGTGTCCGAAGCAGCTTAGTCACTGATGCGCTGTGCATCCGAGACTTCGACGCGTGCCCGGTGACTCCTCGTATCCGAGGCGCTGGACCAGTCCGAAGCCGACGCGTGTTGCGCCGGTGTCCGAACCTCGCACCCTCCACCTGGCCTTCGCTCCTGTTGCCACCTGGCCTTCGCTCCTGTTGCCACCTGCCCTCCTCCGGATCCGAGCTTCGCCTATAAAAGAGAGGCTGTGAGATCTCCCGGGTAATTTTTAGGAAATTGCCAGTTTTTACCCCAAAATCAATATTTTAGCTATTTCGATTTCCCCCGAAGCCCCGGTATCATTTTTTACACCCGAAATACGTTCTGAAGTGCCCGAGAAGCCCAAGAAATTTATCTTTTCGGTTTTGAATCCCAACCCTCGCAGGGCCCGGTTTTCAACGAAGAAAGCTAATTATAGTAACGAAGTGCTGCCCAAATTACTATTTTAACCCTCGGTTATTTCACGGTGAGTTCAATATATAGGAACAACTGTATGTTATGTGTTATATATGCTATATGCTTTCCTGAGTTATTTTGCTTTTTTACTGTTGATCATGTAGAGCATGTCTCGTATAACTTCTAGTATTGGCTTTGAGCCTCTGGCCATGTAGAGCATGTCTCGTATTATTCTGGTATCGGATTTATGCCTTTGGCCATGTAGAGCATGTCTCGTATCACTTCTGGTATTGGCTTTGTGCCTTTGGCCATGTAGAGCATGACTCGTATAACTTCTGGTATTGGTATAGGGCTATGTAGGGCTGAAAGCCTGTATATTCTAGAAAAATTATAATCAGAAATTGTATGTTTTCTGTGCCATTTGGGCCGAAGTGTTATTGATGTATATCAAGTATTGAAAATTGTTATGTCTCGTTGATTGTATATCTTTGAATTAAATCATCGATTGATATGGAAAGTTTGTCGCATGATTCACATATGCCTTTGTTGTTCCTTGTTCCTCTTTGCTTCTGCCATATTGAAGTATATATATGGCATAACGTTATATTGTATCTATTATTGAACTCACTAAGCGTCACCGCTTACCCCTCTCAGTGTTTAACAATTGTAGGTAATAAGCATCCAGTATAGTCTTATACTGTTGGAAGATTTAGAATAGTTTATACTGTTACTTTTGTAATTGGGTTTATGTATGTATATGAATAATAGATTCCTGGGTAGTTATGTAATATACTAAAACTTAGTCAGTTTGTATCCAGTCTTTTGTAATCACACTATCAATGCAAAATATTGTTTATAAATATGCATGTAGCATGTTTTGGAGTAACAATATTGTGAAGTATGAAAGTTTGGGCCTTTCATAAATACGAAAGTTAGGGTCTTTCACATAAACATAAATAAGAGGAGATGTACGATCACGCATTTGCCTTGCCGCGATCCCCTGATGTACCTGAAACAATAAATTGAAACTGTAATCCTGAGGCTTAGTGAGTTCCCCCAAAATACCGATACACTACACGTAACACACATATACAAATAATAGCATGTAATGGGTCCACAGCTCTACAAATTGGATTACCCCCTGAGCCCACAGTGTGAGTCTGGCTTGCCTTCCGGCCCACAGCTCACATCTGGCTTGCCTCCAAGCCCACAACATAAGTCTGGTTTGCTTTCCAGCCCACAGCTTATGACTGGCTTGCCCCCTATAGTCCTACAACTGGAACATATCTGACTTGCCCTCAGTCGGAGTCTGTCATACCACTTGGTCCTCAGCTCATATCTGGTATGCTAATGAGTCCTCAGTATGAGTTTGGTATGTCTTCCCGACCCTCAGCTCATATCCGGCATACTCCAGGGTTTGTTGGTCACTGCACGAGACAGTGCAACCTCAACCCTACCCACACAACATGTCCACATTCCAAATGGAGCACACAAGAATGGAGCACACACACGGATTAGGGTTTTCTGGACTCTCAAGACGCTGTAAGGGAGGCTAAGGGAGACTAATGACCCTTTAAATAGGGTGAAAAACCCCGAAAATTAGGGTTTCATCCTCCAGCTCCTACTCGTCGAGTCCTATCTTGGACTCGGCGAGTCGGTCACTTAAACACGTGGCCAAACCCGCTCCTACTCGACGAGTCAAGGCATCCAACTCGTCGAGTAGACCTTGCAATTTATGAAAGTTAAAGCCAATAAAACTAATACCTGAGATTCGGGGCATTACAATTCTCCCCCACTTGAACTAGACTTCGTCCTCGAAGTCTGCTGCGGTGAACAACTCTGGATAATGCTCCCGCATCTCAGCCTCCGGCTCCCAAGTCCACTCGGATCCCCTCCGGTGCTCCCATTGTACCTTTACCAAAGGTACTTCCTTGTTCCGTAGAACCTTCACTTTCCTTTCCAGAACTGCTACCGGCCTCTCGACATAATTCAGGCGCTCATCGACCTGAATATCGCCTAACGACACCACCGCCTCCTCATCCAGAACACCCTTCCGCAATTGCGAAACGTGGAAGGTACTGTGGATCTGACTAAGCTCCTCTGGTAACTCGAGTCTATATGCCACCTTTCCAACCCTGGCAATGATCCTGAATGGCCCAATGTATCGGGGACCCAGTTTCCCCCTCTTCCTGAAGCGGATCACACCCTTTCAGGGTGAGACTTTTAGGAGTACCATGTCACCGACCTAAAACTCCAACTCAGATCGGTGTCGGTCGGCGTAGCTCTTATGCCGACTCTGTGCGGTCTGCAGTCGCTGTCTAATCTGCTGAATCATATCGGTAGTCTGCACGACTACCTCGGTCCGACTCATCACCCTGTGACCCACCTCACCCCAAAAGACTGGGGTGCGGCACCTCCGCCCATATAACAGCTCATACGATGGAACACCAATACTGGAGTGAAATTTGTTGTTGTAGGAGAACTCTGCAAGTTATAGGTAGGAGTCCCAGCTCCCTCCAAAGTCAATAACTCAGGCACTCAACATATCCTCAAGAGTCTGTATCATCCGCTCACTCTAGCCGTCCGTCTGCGGATGATAGTGATGGGTTTTAAGCATAAGAACAATCATGTGTGCTCATACAAACCCTAATGCTTGGATCTAGGTTTCTCTATTGTACATGCAATGAATCCAAGACTTACAAACCCTAGATCTATCAAATAAGAACTGAAATAATGGTTTAGTAATTACCTTTGTTATATAGCAATAACAATCAATCCTTGCTTTGATTGGCTTCAGAAAGCTTAATGCCTCAAGTGTTGCACCTCTAATGGAGTCACAAACACCACTAAGCAACTTGGATGAAGAGGGAGGAGAGAGGAGCCACCAAAAACGGCTGGAAACCCTAAAGGATTCCTTAGCCACGTTTTTGGGGCATAGGGGTCCTATATATACATGTAGGCTATTAGGGTTTGCAACTAGGAAACCCTAATCTGACTGCTTAAGCCCTAAGCAGTCCAATGGACCATTCCAGAAGGCCCTTGGACGATTTCTTTATGGTCCTCCATATAGAATTCGTCCATTGCCATCTAATGGATCCTAAGCCCAACTTTGTAACTATCTTATAATTACAATATCAGTCCCCTTAATTTAATTAATCTCTTTTAGTCACAAAATTAATTCTTAATTAATTCTTGACAATATGATTTCTCCTTTAATATATTATTCTTATAATATATTAATAAATCATAATTAAACCTTTCTCTCTCCTTAAGTCATCCTACATATTGCTATGGTGAAGGCAATCCAAAAGGACCATGCTCATAATCGGGTCAAGTACATACCAAAATAGTTATGGACTTAGACACTAATCCAACAGTCTCCCACTTGGATAAGTCTAATAACTATTCTGTGTATGACTTCAGAACCTGATCAGCAATCGTAGCTTCCAAAAGCCGTTGTCAACTCTGATCTTATCAGATACGCGTGTCCTTTAGATAAGGGATTATATATTCCTCTATTCTACAAGATATCGTATAGACATGAGACATGGATTGAAATCATTCTCTCAGTCTATGTGTCGTTTCCCGATTTCTAATTTATGACGACTGACTAATTGAACAAATCAAATCAGTCCTGGCCCGGCCGAGCACTTTCCTTTGTCATCACTAAATCATCGAGGGGCCCACAAATATCGCTTTTATCCCACCTTGGGTAAAAGGAATGGATAAACTTTGACTCAAATGCTTGCTTGCACCTACTAATCAAATCACACACAACAATAAGTTTTATAACACCAAGTTACTGGTGTGTTTACTTATCATCAATGTGCAACCGACCAGCAAATAACAACTCACACGTCTCGGTTTCAAGAATATACAATGTTATCGTCTCACCAATCACTCGTGATAAAACCATGAAGTGATTCAAGTGAGCATGGGTTTAATCCAATACTTTAATCTTATCAAAGCACTCATGAACTCTATAGCAAACTTGTGTTATGTCTAAACACTTTAGACAATCTACAAACAGATTCATGACAGTCTTCCTTCATACCTACTTCCAACGTATGACCGACTGTGGAGGTTCGAATAACCTAGTTATTCTGGAAGTCAAAACATGTAAAATGAAACGCAATAATAATATTAATCCTATATGGTCCCAAAATTTTTGAGCGTAAATAAAAACACTTTTATTTAAACACCATATTCATTACTCATTATTCATTGCTTACTGTTTCAGAAAATCAACTTATTACTCGAATTATAACCACAATTGTCCCATGCTCCAAGCATGCACACTTTGGTTTCGTATGGTCCATACTTTGTGAAATAGATCAATTGAAAACTTTTCCAATGAAACTCATTTCACAATCCCCAATCCTTATTATTAGTATAAGAATACCAAATTCTTGCCACTTTTAGAATATGTCAGATTCTAACATTTTATGCAATGATTCTTTCGTAATGTCATAGCACAAAAGTCATCAAGACCCGGCTAATGAAATTACAAAGTATTCTATCGGAAATTGTTACAAGACAATTCCATAGACGTGAAGTCTCACATTCAAAGTACATTCCTTTGAACATCCTTCTCGCATAAAAGTTTCTAATCTAGACATATTTCTTAATATCCAACTCCCATTGATGGAAACATTTCCATATTTGCCATATGACAACTCATTCTTAATAGAATCTTATCTATTCATAATAATGTCAATATAGTCCATCCAGTACTATACTTCCAACTACTCACAAGCGACAAATCCTCAGTGAACCTCAGATCGTCCTTTGATAGTTGTTTAATTATTTTAGTCAAAACCAGTTCTAGTCCCTTTTCCCTCTTAATGCCTTAGGCATTTGGAGAATTTTAGAATGGTCAAATATTATAGCATATGCAATCGATCCCATACCCGAAGCGTATTGGACATGATGCATAATGTCTAACATAAGGACGTGATACTTTATCATCCTTCTGCCATAATATTTTATGTGCCATGTTCCCACAATTCGAACTATGAAGAGGGATGCCGTAATCATAATCGAATTTTGAGAATGCACTATGTATCCTTGACTAAATTTATTAACATTTCTCGATCTAAGCTTTAGAATTTTGAAATGATGTATAATATTCTCTCCCTTAATTATAGCAAAACAACTTTTCAACCCTTGCAACTTTGCAAAGTGAATCTTTGTTTTCTATAATTAATATTGCTAACTTGCAATACTTACCATAATAATCATGCTCCCACTAAAATGATGATTATTTTCTTACCAGCATAATACTTATGCTCCCACTAGCTTTGACATGTATTCAGAAACCAATTGAACTTCTAGAAAACAATGCTTATTGAATTCCTTAAGTTCACATTTCTAATACCTAATGCTTTGATAAGCCATTATCTAAGCTTTTTAAGCTCATACACCTTTGCCTTAGATAGCTCACATGTGTGTCTAAAAAATTCCAGAACTTATAGCAATAAGTCTCGATTGTTCAAACTAATTGCCAAATCTCACAATTCGAATTATGAAAAGGGATGTCGTAATCATAATCGAATTTGAGAATAAAATTTTCACAATTGCAATCTTCTTAAAATCTCTCTTAGTGAAAGCATTTTCTCACAATCATTTTCATGAAGGAGGAAACCTTATGACACTTAGATTTTATGATGTATGTGTTCCTATCCATGTGAATTTGTCAAAACGAAAGTTTGCGACAAATTCAAAACCATATGGACTGAACTTGTTCAATCTTGATTTCTTGCCTCATGAATGCCCACCATGTCTTCCAAGCAACTCACCCTTTCGTATCAATGTACTTTCCATTGATCAAGGTGCTTTGTCTTTATGCATTCAAATGAGAACTCATAGAACTCACATGCATAATTAACTCAATTGGAATGGCACAGAAAAAGAGTATGTCATCCACGATAGGCTTTAGACCTCAAGTCATGTGCTAGTGATGATCAACTAGGTTTAACTCTTGATTTGTTCTTGAAACTTTTCAAGACCATTAAGACTCCCACTGACTCCTTGACATATAAGATTCTCTTGTCAAGAAACATTCCTTGACAAAACAAATATTCAAGAGTTAGTGTAGTTTTTATCAAGACTATCACTTCACATAATTGGTTCTAGTTGGTCTTTGTCTTATCCAAGACATCACGACTTACCAATTTCAAATGTGCAAGAATAAGAAAACTTTTCCAAATTCCACATCTGACGAGTGTTATAAACCTACTTAAGACTTGTCACTCAAGTCACAATCTTGACTCTAAGACTTGATATTGGAACGAAGTATGATTGACTTCTTGATTTAACCATTTCCACAATTCTCGATTCCTCTTCTTAGACATACAAATGCACTAAGACTCACTTAGAGGATCAATTTAGATATGGTTCATAATCATTAAGACTTATCATAAAACACAATAAAAGGTACTATCCCTTCTTCTTGGAATGGAGAAACTTTTATCTTTCTGCCTACTTGATTCTTCTTATTCGTTCTGCTTTTGATTGAAACTCTTTCGATCAACTCAGAATTATACTTAATCTTATAAGTATAACCATATTTACTAAACTTTAGTAAATCATGACGAATATCTCTATCACTCTTGTGGTGGACTTGATCAACGCACAACCTAGTGTACTCGATCTCCTAGTCCTTCTCTTGACACTTTGTCAAAGAATTAGTCTAATTTCCAAATATGAAGTTTCTCATTCATCACGCAACCAAGTTCCATGACTCCAAGTTTCTGTCCAACTGAAACTTGGGCGATGAGAATCTTCCCTTATTTGGCAAATTCTCGACATTTCCACAAATAACATAATTAAGAATCAAATCCATTATAGAAACAATTAAAACATCAATTTTTCATACACATCATTGCAAGGATAAATAAATAAGACAAAATCAAATTTATTTTATTGCGGAAAAACTTGCCTTACAATGTAATTCAACTGAAAAACTATGCTATTACATATTTCTTATAAATCTATCCTAACTCTAGAGTAGCAGCTCAAAAATCTGATCCTCGAGTCCATGCGATCGAAATCCATTTCTTCATGATCAGATTCAGCACGCTTCTGCCTTAAGCTTCCTCTCTTTTCTTCGATCCTGCAAAAACATCAAAATGTAATCTTATCACATCATGTATTAAAAATCAAAGAATAGGAACTTATAGAGTTAGTTAATAGAGTTTACCTGAAGTAGAGCCATACGTCTTGACTCTCCCGTCTCTTAGATCTCTCAGGTAAACAGGGCAGCTTCGTCTCCAATGCCCCTTCTTTTGGCAGTAGAAGCAGATGGACTCTTTTGGAATGGCACAAGGAACTATCTCAGAATTTACCTTTTCTAGATTTCTAATGTCACCATTTTCAATGTCCATTGAAGTTTGGGAGTTTGATTTTCCAGACAAATTTGCTTGATCAGCACGCCAAATCATTTCTGATTCAACAGCTATAAGCAAATAGGTCAAATCAATGAGGGTCACGTCATGGTCCATCATATAGTACTCTCTAACGAACTCACTATATGATTCAGGAAGTGACTGAAGAACCCAGTCAACAGCCAACATTTCCGAGATATCGACACCCATCATCCTTAACCTATCAATGTGTGACTTCATCTCTAAGATGTGTGCACACACAGGTTTCCCATCTTCGTGTTTACTTGCCAATAGGGTTTGAGTGAGCTTGAACTTTTCAAGCCTTTGAACTTGTGGGTTAGGGAGAATAATTGGAGGAGGTGGAGGAAGTGAAGCATGACTCTCATTTCCTTGATCGTATCGTGGAACGTCATCTTCATTTGGAAAGCTTGTTCCAAAGGACTTGGGAAGACCATTGTAAGATTTAGACATCTACAAAACAGGAGAAAATTCAAGTTAGTTGATAAGAATCCTTGATGTAACACCCAAATGAAACATCAAGGCTAGGATCCAACACAACATTCTACAACCTACAAGAGGGATGCCGTAATCTAGTTGCAGAATATTTGAAGGTAGGTAAATGACGATTCACCAATTTCCACCATGAAAAACGAAAAAGACTTTTAAGTTTTAAATGAATTGAAACTCCTAGATCTTTTGAGATTCATTGAACTTTTCAATGGCATGTTTAATCTCGATTATGCCCTTCAAGTTTGCGACTGGGATGCCGAGGATCACAAACAAGGTGTGAATAACCATACGAATCACGTGGTGCACCTAATTGCTATTATCACCTAATAAATGTGTCGGTTAGCCACACACGCTCCATTGATCTATGATAAACATCGAGCCACCCTTCGCCACCAATGTCAATCCCAAATTAGTGTGCCGGTTAGCCACACACGCTCCATTAACGTTTGACAAGGGTACGAAGTGTAATTCCATGGATTAGCATACAAATTCACATTTTTCCCCAAAGTAACTAAGATTGGGAATTTGTAAAAGCATTTAGTTACTTTGTACTTCATTATACTTATAATGGAAGGTTTCGTCCTATCCTACCCGTTCGGCTAACGACCCTCCACTAGTCAAGAGTGCGGTGGGTAAGAGTGGATACCCATTCAATCGCCATTTTATAGGCAATTTCCTTAAACACCCCTTATAGACCAGCTTCGTGAATGAGGCCTACTAACGGTAAGACTGACTCTTTACTCATATATATATATATATATATATATATATATATATAATATTAGACTTTTAATGTTACATATATATAGTATAGGGTGTATTTTACACTTTTAAAATTCTAGGTGGTTTTATTAACCTTCTCTTTTAATTAACTTAACAAAACCATGAGGGTGTAATTTGAACTTTTCAAAATACTAGAGTTTTAGAATTTAAATATTACATAATTAAACTATTAATCAAAATTTTAAATTCCAAAACTTGAGGGCAAGTTTTGAAACATTTCAAAACATTAGGTTTTAGAATTTAAATATATCAACATTAAACTTTTAATCATGATTTTAAATTCCAAAACTTGAGGGCAATTTCTGAAACTTTTCAAAACATTAGGGTTTAACTATTTAAATTTCAAAAACAAAACTTTTAAGTTCAAATTTAAACTATAAAACCTAAAGGGAGTAATTTGAAACTATTCAAACTTACTAGGGATCAAATAATAAATAATATAAATCAAACAATTAATTTAGTGATTATCTATATTTGACCTAATCCAATTTCTTGCAAGATAAGTTACCCAATTAATACAAATAATCAATTTTAATCATATAAGGAATTTATTATCTAATCAATTGGTAATTATCTTGTGTTTTGGCAAGGATAATCTTTCAATAACAATAAAATTCGAATTTTATCAGTTAAAAACATATAAGGCAATTATTCTTCATCAAAACAGCAAGAAATCCCGAGATATCCTCTGTCTGAGTCCCAAACTCGCCGAGTAGCAATCTGAACTCGCCAAGTAGGGCCAACTCGCCGAGTCCAGATACTGACTCGCCGAGTTGGTATGGGCAGAGGCAAGAAAATCGTTTTTCAGCAAGAATTCGACAATTGCATCACATACAACATAAACCAATCAAGACTCTGATACCACTAATGGGTTTTAAGCATAAGAACAATCCTGTGTGCTCATACAAACCCTAATGCTTGGATCTAGGTTTCTCTATTGTACATGCAATGAATCCAAGACTTACAAACCCTAGATCTATCAAATAAGAACTGAAATAATGGTTTAGTAATTACCTTTGATTGTTATATAGCAATAACAATCAATCCTTGCTTTGATTGGCTTCAGAAAGCTTAGTGCCTCAAGTGTTGCACCTCTAATGGAGTCACAAACACCACTAAGCAACTTGGATGAAGAGGGAGGAGAGAGGAGCCACCAAAAACGGCTGGAAACCCTAAAGGATTCCTTAGCCACGTTTTTGGGGCATAGGGGTCCTATATATACATGTAGGCTATTAGGGTTTGCAACTAGGAAACCCTAATCTGACTACTTAAGCCCTAAGCAGTCCAATGGACCATTCCAGAAGGCCCTTGGACGATTTCTTTATGGTCCTCCATATAGAATTCGTCCATTGCCATCTAATGGATCCTAAGCCCAACTTTGTAACTATCTTATAATTACAATATCAGTTCCCTTAATTTAATTAATCTCTTTTAGTCACAAAATTAATTCTTAATTAATTCTTGACAATATGATTTCTCCTTTAATATATTATTCTTATAATATATTAATAAATCATAATTAAACCTTTCTCTCTCCTTAATTCATCCTACATATTGCTATGGTGAAGGCAACCCAAAAGTACCATGCTCATAATCGGGTCAAGTACATACCAAAATAGTTATGGACTTAGACACTAATCCAAAAGATAGGTTGTACTGAAATGTAGCCATGTGCCCAGTTCCTCGTGGAACTTCTGCCAAAATCGGGAGGTAAACCAAACATCACAGTCTGAGATGATAGAGACCGGAACCCCATGGCGAGCGACAATCTCGCGTATATACACATCGGCCAGCTTCTCGGCTGATGAGCTCTCTCGAATGGGCAGAAAATGAGTACTCTTGGCCAATCGATCAACGATGACCCAGATAGCGTCGAACCCCTTCGCCATCCTCGACGGCTTGGTGATAAAGTCCATCGTGATCTGCTCCCATTTCCACATGAGAATCTCCAGAGGCTGCAGCTTTCCATGCGGCCTCTGATGCTCGGCCTTGACCATCCTGCAGGTCAAGCACCTCTCGATGTACCAAGCGATTTCTCGCTTCATGCACGACCACCAGTAACTCAATAGCAAGTCCTGGTACATCTTGGTGGCCCCCGGTGAATAGAGAAGCGAGACTTATGAGCCTCCTCCAATATAGTTTGTCTGACTCCACCAGACATTGGAACCCAGAACCGACCGCAGCGGGCCAATAATCCCAGGCTAGCCTGCACAAACCGGGTGTTCTCACCCCTGATCCTCTCGAGTTTCCAGTTCTCCTGACGCATACCCTCAGCCTAGTCTTCCCTGATCAAGCCCACAAGCGGAGAATCGACCACTATCCTCATACACACCACTGGGGTGGAAGACCCAGCTGACTTGCGGCTAAGAGCGTCCGCCACCACATTCGCTTTACCGGGGTGGTAAAGGATCTCTTAACCATAGTCCTTGACTACATCCAGCCACCTGCACTGCCTCATGTTCAGGTTCAGCTGATCCATGATGTGTCTCAGGCTCTTGTGATCCGTGTATATGGTACAACGGACCCCATAGAGGTAATGTCTCCAAATCTTGAGAGCGAATACCACCGCTCCCAACTCCAGATCATGAGTAGGGTATCTCGTCTCATGCGGCTTCAACTGCCGCGATGCATAGACTATCACCCGTCCCTTCTGCATGAGGACCGCTCCTAGTCCCGTGATGGATGCATCACAGAACACCACAAAATCCTCAACTCCCTTTGGAAGAGTCAATACTGGAGCCTCGCATAGTCGCTGTCTGAGGGTCTCAAACGCCCACTACTGCTCGGGGCCCCACCGGAAATCCACCCCCTTCCTCGTCATATGAGTGAGAGGTACTGCAATCTTGGAGAAATCCTGTATGAATCTCCGATAGTACCCTGCTAATCCCAGGAAGCTCCTGATGTCTGAGGGAGATTTCGAAACCTCCCACTGCATAACCGCCTCGATTTTGGCCGGATCGACCAAAATCCCCTCCTGATTAACGAGGTGTCCCAGAAAATGGACCTCTCGTAACCAAAACTCACACTTCGAGAACTTGACGTAAAGTCGTACCCGCATCAGAACTCCCAATAACTCTCGCAGATGCTCCCCATGCTGCTCTCGGGTCTTGGAATACACCAAGATATCGTCGATGAATACCATGACCGAGCGATCGAGCATCGGTCTGCAGACCCGATTCATCATGTCCATAAACACTGCTGGCGCGTTGGTGAGGCCAAACGACATCACCACGAACTCGTAATGTCCATAGTGAGTTTGGAACGCGGTCTTCTCCACGTCCTCCTCTCTGACCCTGACCTGATGATACCCAGACCTCAAGTCTATCTTGGAAAACCAAGACGCACCCTGCAACTAATCGAAAAGATCATCTATCCTCAGGAGTGGATAACGGTTTTTCACCGTTAACTTGTTCAACTCCCGGTAATCAATGCACATCCGGTACGAACCATCCTTCTTCCTGATGAAGAGTATCGGTGCTCCCCATGGGGAACTACTCGAACGAATTAACTGTTTTCCCAGCAGCTCCTGCAGCTGTGATGACAGCTCCTGCATCTCTGGCGGTGCAAACCGGTACGGCGCCTTGGTGATAGGGGTTGCACCTGGCACTAGGTTAATCCTAAACTCGGCCTGTCTCTCCGGATGTACTCCGGGTAACTCCTCCGGGAACACATCAGCAAACTCCCTGACCACCGGAACCTCTGAAACTGAAACCTGATCTCTGGCCCGCGTATCAACTACGTACGCTAGATAACCCGCACACCCGTGCTAAATGTACTTCCGAGCCCTGGCAGCTGAATAAAACCCTGATCCCACCCGGTGCCTTCGCCATAAACAGTCAGTTCTCCCCTACTTGGGGTTCGAACTACAACTCTCTGACCCTCTTAGTCGATCATGGCATCGAAACGACTAAGACAGTCCATACCCACGATCACACATACATCCCTCATGGGAATCGGAATCAGGTATATCGGAAAAGATACTCCGAAAATCTCCAATACGCAACCCCGGTAGACCGAAGAAGCATAAATCCCGTGTTTGTTGGCGATGGAAACTCACAACGGACACTCTAACTCTCCTACTGGCAATCCGAACTCCCTACTGAAAGTCTGAGAAACAAACGACCGACTCACCCCCCGAGTCAAATAATACCAAAGCAGGTAAGGAGTTCACTAAAAACGTACCTAATCGCAGGTACAAACATATAAGCATAAAACATATATAATCAGTAAGATAAGGGATAGAAACATACCAGCAACCACATCTGGTGTTGCCCTGGCCTCCTATGCGGTGAGCTAGAAGGTGCGCCCCTAAGCCTTCAGGGGCTCGGCTCTACCGGACCTCCTGTCCGTGATCCTCAATGTAGCTGGTGTGGGGGCCTGCGCCGGCTTAGCGGCGAGCAACGGGCAGTTGGCCTTCACATGACCAATCTGCTCACAGTGGTAACATAACCTCACACTCGGAACTGGGGCGGGCTGGCGACAATCCTTTGCATAATGCCCCTCCTTGCCACAGTTGTGGCACCCGCTACCTAATCGACAAACTCCAGAATGACCCTTTCCGTACTTTCCACAAGTGTGGCCATGCTGACCTCCGGTCCTAGTATCATCGGTCTTGGACCGCTTCGGCGTAGGCTGTGACTGCGCCGGGGCTCGCCTCTACTCTTGTAACTGTAACTCAATCTCCATCTCACGCCGCCTGGCGGCCTCCTGTAAATCCAGCAAAGTGTCACATCGTTGGGTAGCAACAAACTGTCGGATATCAGTCTTGAGCATGCTCAGATAACGTGTCATCTGAGCCTGCTCGGAAGCAAACTCCGGGAAAAACATTGCCCTCTCTGTGAACATTCGGGTGATCTCAGTCATGGTCTCACCCTCCTGCCTCAACTCCAAAAACTCCTGAGCTAGACGCTCCCGCTCGACCCGTGGAATATAGGGAGCGCGGAACATATCCCTGAACTGCTCCCAAGTAACAGCAGCTCTCTGATCATCCGAATAAGACCTCGTCATCAGTCTCCAGCAGTCCTTTGCCCCGGACCTCAGCAGGTTTAGGGCACATCTGACCTTCTAGTCAGTAGGACATGAACACGTGAAGAAACAGCCTTCCACGTCAGACAGCCACCTCATAGCTCTGATCGGATCCTGAGTACCATCAAATGTCGGGGGCTTCGTGTTATCGAAGTCCCGGTACTGAAAAGCTCTGCCAGCTCCTCCCCCTGCCGCTGTTACAGCCGATGTAGTTGCTGCGGCAGCCGTCTCAGCTAGGGCTGCATATATGTCGTCAAAATACTCCATCATAGCGGTCTTAATAGACCCAAACATCTCCGGAATCTGACCCCGGACAATCCCGACCAGCTCCTCGCGGATGATCTCCCTGACACGATCCTATATCAACACTAGCCCACCCTGGCCGACAACCTTGGGCTCTGTCGGAGCACCCTGATCACCCTGCCCTGATCCCAATCCGGATCCGGTCACAAAATGCCTCGTAACCACCATACTGAAAATACACCAGGAAGATATCAGATAATCCGCATAAATAACAGGGAACCAACTCCCAACTAAGCTCTAGGGATTGTGACTTCCTTGCTACGCGTATGGGTCCTGTGCTTTCAGTAGGACATGCCCATACTACCTTCCACACCTACCCATATTTGTCTCAAGTATCATCACAATACCCTAAAAACATACACATGCATGGTGATCGCTCAATCCTCACTCCTAGAGGAATGTTAAATATCTCATAACTGGCCTCCCGGCCTCGCACGACCCACCCATCCATGAAACTTCCACCAACCCTGCAGCACTAATGTATGCTAGTCATACATAATGCTGGACCTTATAGACTTTCGAATACCTGATTCTACCCTAAGCCCTTCATCAAACAAGAACATAAAATAAGGCCAAACCAAACATTCTCAGGCTATAAGATCTTAGTTATGTACGACCGTGATGCATACACTAAGCAACTACAGTAATGATGTTAATTTCATATAGAGAAAACCCTAGGCTAGCAAGAATCATGTAATCAGGAAATTCTATCATGCAATTCCTGAAGATCCCTAGCCTAGTACTAGCATGATGTTCTACATATCACAATATCAAATAACTGTATGGTATTTTGGGATCTACTCATCCTCCTTTGATATTTTGAAAACCTTTTTGAAAATTATTTTGAAAATCTTTTCATTGGTTTGAGACTGGATTCACACAAGTGTTCCTCCAATTCACTCAAACCAAGGCTCTGATACCAACTTGTAACACCCATAAAAATCATGCCAAATTTAAACTTTCAAATTCATTTCAAAACCATTAATCATTACAAAACTTGTTTTCAAAATGTAAAATATCAGAGTATCCCAGAAACATAAACATAAATATGAGGAGCTGTACGATCACACCTTTGCCTTGCCGCGATCCCCTGATGTACCTGAAACAATAAACTGAAACTGTAAGCCCGAGGCTTAGTGAGTTCCCCCAAAATACCGATACACTGCACGTAACACACATATACAAATAACAGCATGTAATGGGTCCACAACTCTACAGACTGGATTACCCCCTGAGCCCACAATGTGAGTCTGGCTTGCCTTCCAGCCCACAGCTCATATCTGGCTTGCCTCCAAGCCCACAACATAAGTCTGGTTTGCTTTCGAGCCCACATCTTATGACTGGCTTGCCCCCTGCAGTCCTACAACTGGAACATATCTGACTTGCCCTCAGTCGGAGTCTGTCATACCACTTGGTCCTCAGCTCGTATCTGGTATGCTAATGAGTCCTCAGTATGAGTTTGGTATGCTTTCCCGGCCCTCAGCTCATATCCGGCATACTCCAGGGTTTGTTGGTCACTACACGAGACAGTGCAACCTCAACCCTACCCACACAACATGTCCACATATACAGCTAATAACACATACTGATAATCGAACAGTTACACAAGCAGTCCTACAGATCTACCTAACTGGCATAGCAAACTAGCATGCATAATCATCTCCTATTCAACACATAATAAACTACTGGGATATCGAATCCAATGGGCCGGCCTTGGTGCCTTAGACCCCTTAGTATAGTGAGGATAACTCACCTCACAAATGTCGCACTGAAATGATAAGCTCAACTCTCGAATCACCGCCACGAACTCCACCACCTTCAAATGATGCTACACTGAGGTAGACTTCAGATCCACATACGTTCTTTGCTTCAAGCTACTTGATCTTCAAGATCCTCTCACCAAGATCCACCTTCCAAAGCTTCAAAGACACAAGAATGGAGCACACACACACAGATTAGGGTTTTCTGGACTCTCAAGAGGCTGTAAGGGAGGCTAATGACCCTTTAAATAGGGTGAAAAACCCCCAGAAATTAGGGTTTCATCCTCCAGCTCCTACTCGTCGAGTCCTATCTTGGACTCGGCTAGTCGGTTACTTAAACACGTGGCCAAACCCGCTCCTACTCGACGACTCAGGGCATCCAACTCGTCGAGTAGACCTTGCAAATTATGAAAATTAAAGCCAATAAAATTAATACATGAGAGTCGGGGCGTTACATGTTTGCATAACAATTTGGAAGCAATGGTAGGCCCTTGTGCTGCCAGGTGGCAAGAAATTAAGATTGAACAAGTTCAGTCAATATGAGTTTGGATTTGTCACTAACCTTGTCTTAAGATTATGGTTATGACAAATTTACATGGATAGGAACACGTACACCATAAAATCTAAGTATCATACGGTTTCTCTCCAATTCATGATAATGATTGTGAGGAAACGCTTTCACTAAGTAGATTTTAAAGAGTTAGCAATTGTGATATTTGCATTCTCAAATTCGATTATGACTACGGCATCCCTCTTCATAGTTCGAATTGTGAGAAATGGCAAAAGGTCTAAACATTTGAGACTTATTGCTGTAAGTTCTAAAATTGTTTAGACACACATATGAGCTTTCTAATAAAAGGTGTGTGAGCTTAGATAAAGGCTTATCAAAGCATCTCGTGTCATAAATCTGAACTTTGGTAAGAAAGTCAATAAAGTATTGATTTCTAGAAGTCCAGCTGATTTCTGGATTTATGTCACAGCTAGTGGGAGCATAAATGTTATGCAAGTAACAAAATAATTGTTATGCTAGTGGGAGCATAATTATTATGGTAAGTGTTGCAAGTTAGCAATGTTAATTATAGAAAACAAAGTTTTAAATTCGCAAAGTTGCAGGGTTGAAAAGTTGGTTTGCTATAATTAAGGGAGAGGAACTTATACTTCCTTTTAATTCTAAAAAGTTTAGATTGATATTTTAATCAAATTTAGTCAAGGATTTATATGAATACCATGTTGAAATGCTTCAACATTGGAAATTCTATATATGGAAATATTATAGCAAAAGACCGGTCAAGTATCATGTCTTTATGTAAGACATTATGAATCGTATCTCATATGCTACGGGTATAGCATCGATTGCATATGCTATAATATTCATGTCTAATTTTCCAAATGCCTAGGGCATTAAGAGGTAAAAAGGACTAGAACTGGATATGACTAAAGTTATTAAACAACTGCTAAGAACAATCCAAGGTTCGCCAAAGATTGGTTGCTTATAGATAGTTGGAAATATAGTAATGGATGGACCATATTAACATTATTATGAATAGACATGATTCTATTAACAATGAGTTATCATATGGCAAATATGGAAATGTTTCCATAATGGGAGTTGGATATCAAGAATCTATGAGAAAGTTAGAAACTTTTATGCAAGAAGGATGTTCAAAGGAATGTGCTTTGAATATGAGACTTCGGATCTATGGAATTGTCTTGTAACAATCTCCAATGGAAAGTTTTCTAATTGACAAAGTCTCTGTGACTTGTGTATATAGTCATTACAAAAGGATCACTGCATATAAGTTTAGAACCTAATAAATTACAGTAAGTGGCAAGAACTTGGTATTCTTACACTTACGCTAAGGATTTGGAATTGTGAAATGAGTATCATTGGAAATGTTTATAATTGATCTATTTCACAAAGTAAGGGCCATAGGCAAACATAGTGTGCATGCTTGGGGCATGGGATAACTATTGTTTTAATTCAAGTATTAGTTGATAAATCGAAACAATATACAATGAATAATGTGTAATCAATATGGTGATTAAATATAAGGTGTTTTATTTACACTCAAAAGTTTTGGGGCCATATAGGATTAGTAGTATTCTTGTGTTTCACTTTGCATGTTTTGACTTCCCGAATAACTAGGTTATTCAAACTATCCACAGTCGATCATATGTTGGACGTAAGTATGAAAGAAGACTATCATGAGTTGGCTTGTAGATTGACTAAGGCATTAGACATAGCAAAAGTGTGCTACACCATTCACGAGTGCTAATGAAATAAGATTTAAGTATTGGATTCAACCCGCGCTCCCCTGAATCACTTCATGGAATTTATCATGAGTGATCGTGAGACGATAATATCATATAATCTTCAAACTAAGATATATGAGTTGTTGACTACGAGTTGGTTGTGCATTGATGTAACATCCCGAAATTCAGGTATATCTCTTTAATCCTTCTTCTTTTCCAAATTGTCGAATTTAGCCCAAAATAGAAAATGGTGACAAGTGGGTACGCTGGCGTACTGAAGAGTACGCTGCGCGTACCCATTGACGTGACTTTGACGCGGGCTCTACCCAGGTATGCTGGGCGTACCTTAGCTTACGCTGGGCGTAATGGGCCCAGATTCAAAACCCTAAATGATACATGAGCACTATAAAAGGAATACTATAGCCCCCATCCCAGCCACCATTTTACAGAGAGTAAAACCCTAAGAGAGCCAAACCTTCGTTCTAAGCTTGTGTGTGTGTCTTGAGCTTGAAAGTATCATTGTGTGCTTGTGAAGAAGAAGAGAGGGCCATTGTGGAAGCTAGACTTGGAGTGCAAGCTTTGGATCTGAGCTTTACAAAGGTTGGGGCACCACTTGGAGGTAAAAAGCTCAAAGCTTTCTTCATCATTTTGGATTTGTGCATTATGGACCAATTTTTAGGGTTTTTGTCCAAGATGGAGACTTTATGAGTAAATGGTCTCCATAAGCCTTGATCTGCCCCCATTTCAGTATAAAATGTGTTGTAGATCCATAAAAATCCAATCTTGATCGTTAGTATTGAGTCATGCATGAATTAAGGACTTAATGAGGAGAGAGGATAAGAGTTTGGAGTGATTGGTGACCTTTACAGCCATGCAAAGGCTTAAAGGCTTCGACTTTATGGGTTAAGAGGCATTAGAAGGACTAGATCTGGAATATGAGCTTGTATCTTAATCGATTCAGACCAAAAACATTAAGAGCATGAAACTGAGACTTACGTTGCGCGTAAATCTCAGAACGCGCCGCATAGGGGTTGAGATCCCCGATTCTGGATAGTCGGGGTACGCCCCGCGTACTACCCTCTATTGACTTTCGTTGACTTTTAGGGTTTGGTCAACAATTGGACATTTGGACCATTGGAGGGGTAAAATGGTCTTTTCCCCTTCTGATAGATTATAGGAAGGGATTAGTCTAGCCTTTGAGAATCGTTGTTAATTAGAGGTAAATTACTTTATGTGATTAGGCGGAGGCTAGATCAGTATTTCGAGTTCGAGACTTTCCGAGATTACCCGAGGTGAGTCTTCTCACTATGCAGACCGGAGGGTCTTATGTGTATGTGTATGTTTGAGATTTATGTGCATTGTGTTATATGTATGCTATGTGTTATATAGACCGGACCAGAGGGTCCAACGACTCATGAGGCCAGAGGGTCCTCGATCAGACCAAACCGGAGGGTCCAACGATTTAGACCGGACCGGAGGGTCCAACGAGCTAGACCGGACCGGAGGGTCCAACGAGCTACGGGACTGGAGGGTCCCGCTGAGATACATTGACCGGAGGGTCATACCGAGTTATAGCCTCGAGTGGCTTATGTGTTGTATGTGGTATTTTGGGGAACTCACTAAGCATTTATGCTTACCGCGTTATGTGATATGTGTTTCAGGTACTAGCGAGGATTGCGGGAAGGAGCCGGCATGATCTGTACACACTGATAGAGTATTATGTATTTCATATTCTGGGATATGTTTTACTGAGATAACATTTGATACATTTGAGTTTTGAGATTACTTTATGAGATATGTTATGTTTGAAAAATGAAAAATTGTTTTGAAAATTAATGTCGTTACAAGTTGGTATCAGAGCCTTGGTTTGAGGGATTCGGATGCACCTTCGGGTGTATCTGAACTCAAACTAAGGATTTGAGAAAAAATTTCATAAAATAAACAATTTTTCTAAAAGAGTAAAAGATTTTGAGACAAGCAGAATGGAGCAGTGTGTACGATCAGTCAGCGCCCGAACGGTGATTTCCCAAAATACCCTTACATTCTGTGTTATGAGATATTATGTGATATGCTATGCATGCTAGAGTAGGCTAGGTATTCATATCTAGGACTAGAGTGGCCTGATTTGTGATGCCTTAGCCTAGGAGATTACTGCTACTATGAGATACTTCGAGAGTGAGTAGGTAGCAGCGAGTAGCTTATGAGTGGTCTACTGGAGGGTAGCCTGTGTTTAGCGAGATATAGAGTACTTGTGATTTGGGATCCTAGGAGGAGGACTTGGGGTGAATACCGATGCGTTGTGGAAGGTAGTATAGGGCCCGTACTACTGGAAACACCGGATCAGTGAGCAGTCCAAGTAAGAATCCTTAGGGTACTAAGGAACAAGTAGGGTTGAGTATCGAGTGCGAGTATACTCGAGCGATTCTCTGATTTCTTTTGTGTTGTGTTTCAGAGACATCATGGTTGGGACACGCCATACACCAGAGGGCAGCAGCGTTAGCGATGAGGAGATTCGTCGGATGATTCATGACGAGGTGGCTGTGGCGATCCGAGAGGCCATTCCGGAGATGTTTGGGTCTATCAAGACCAAGCTGATTGAGACATTTGACGAGAGATATGCTACTGTTACTGAGGCGGCTGCTGCTGCAGCCATTGCAGCTGTCGTTGCTGCGAGGCCACAGGGGGGTGACTCGTTGCTGTACCGAGAGTTCAGCAACACGAAGCCACCAGAGTTTGATGGGACTCAGGATCCGATAGTCGCGATGAGGTGGATCTCTAACATTGAGGGATGCTTCTACACCTGTTCTTGTCCGGAGCATCTGAGGGTACGGTTCGCGCTGAACCAGCTTCGCTTGGGAGCGAAGGACTGGTGGAAGTTTGTGACAGATGACTTCACTCCTGCAGAGATTACAACGGTGACCTGGGAGAGGTTCACCACCATGTTCCGAGATGAGTATGTTCCCCTGTGGAGAGGGAACGTCTAGCCTAGGAGTTCTTGTCCCTCAAGTAGGGGACGGAGTCCGTGACTGTGATTACACGGATGTTTCACGAGAGGGCGTTGTTTTGCCCTGAGCACGTGTCTACCGAGCAGGCACGTATGAGCCGATATCTGAGCATTCTGAGGAGAGACATTTGTAAGTTCGTGGCGAACTTGACATACCGGACATTTGCCGAGCTCCAAGCAAATGCCTGAAAGAGGGAGATTGAGCTAGAGACTCAGGCCAAGGAGGAGGCCGAGTCTCAAAGGAGGGACAGGCGACCGGTTCAGTCACGGCCGGCAGCCAAGCGGGCAAAGCCCGCTGATTCGAGATCGGGGGGACAGAGGGGCCGCACTTGTGGGAAGTGCGGCAAGAGCCATGTGGGAGTGTGCAGAGCAGGGGTGTGCTACAAGTGTGGCAAAGAGGGGCATTTCGCAAGGGATTGCCCCAAGGGGTTTGCAGTTTGCTTTCACTGCAACCAGACTGGCCATCGGAAGGCCGAGTGCCCACAACTCCTTCAGGGATCAGCACAGGGATCTACACCTACTGCTAGAGCTACCGAGACCCGGCCAGCGAAGGCCGAGGCACCGAAGGCTCGTAGGAGAGCCTTTCAGTTGACAGCGGAGGAGGTCCGCGCAGCGCCCGATGTCGTGGCTGGTATGTATTCATTTATTTACTTATACTGAGTTTGAGATATTGTTCTTATATTGTGGTATGCGTAGGTACTTTTCTTATGAGTTTTATACATGCTTTAGTGTTATTTGACTCGGGTGCGAGTCGATCTTTCGTGTCATTAGCGTTTAGCCAGCACATCAGTATCCAACGAGAGGCGTTGAGTCGACCTCTACGAGTTTCTATAGCCGACGAGCGAGCGGTGTATGCTACTGATGTGATTCGAGGATGTGTACTCGAGATTTTCGGTGTTGAGTTCCCGATAGATCTGGTACCGATTGCGATGGGGGATGTCTGTGTCATCGTGGGCATGGACTGCTTGAGCCGATTTGGAGCTGTTATCGACTGCGAGCATTAGTTGGTGACCATACGAGACCCAAGTGGGGCAGTACTTACGGTGTATGGAGAGGGTACCCGATCTGGGTCAGCATTTTGCTCGGCTGCCAGAGCGAGACAGGGTCTACAGCAGGGCTGTAGAGTAGGGATGAGATTTAGAACCGGAAAACCGGACCGGAACCGGAATCAGACCGGAACCGAAACCGTTAGAACCGGAATATGTAAAACCGGTCCGGGTCCCGAGTTTAAAGAATGGCTCTATCCGAGTTCCGGGTAATCCGGGTTTCGGGTCCTTTGGGTCCGGGTAAACCGGGTTTAAGAATCGGAACCGTGTTAGGAACCGGAACCGGTTTTAGGGGCCGGAACCGGTTTCTATGAAAAGTTTAAAACATGCATATCTCATTCGTTTGAAGTCGGATTGGCATGGGGTTTTTTCCATAGTATAGTTTATAATTTTAACATGATTTTAGACTATAATTTTGTCATTTTTGGGTTTATATTCATTGACTTATAGTCTCTCAAAGTCGGGATATCAAAGCTGGAAATTTTATGTTTTTCAGCTTTTTTTGTATTCTGTGATAGTTTTTAAAACATACATATCTCATTCGTTTAAAGCCGGATTGCCATGAGGTTTTTTCCATAGTATAGTTTATAGTTTGTACATGATTTTAGACTATAATTTTGTCATTTTTGGGTTTATATTCTTTGACTTATAGTCTCTCAAAGTCGGGATATCAAAGCTGGAAATTTTATGTTTTTCAGCTTTTTTTATATTATGTGATAGTTTTAAAACATGCATATCGCATTCGTTTGAAGTCGGATTGGCATGAGTTTTTTTACAGAGTGTAGTTTATAGTTTGTACATGATTTTAGACTATAATTTTGTTATTTTTGGGTGTTTATTCATTGACTTATAGTCTCTCAAAGTCGGGATATTAAAGCTGAAAATTTTATGTTTTTCAGCTTTCTTTGTATTTTGTGATAGATTTAAAACATGCATATCTAATTCGTTTGAAGTCGGAATAGCATACGGTTTTTTCCAAAGTGTAGTATAGAGTTTGTAAATGATTTTAAACTATAATTTTGTCATTTTTGGTTTCATATTCATTGATTTATAGTCTCCCAAAGTTGGGATATCAAAGCTGCGAATTTTTTTTTTCTCAGCTTTATTTTTGTATTTTGTGAAATTTTAAAACATGCATTCGACCCACTTTACTCGGTTCCTCGGGTTTTTCGGTTTTAGACCCACTTTACCCGGTTCCATTCGACCCACTTTGATATTTCTGGGTTTTCCGGTTCTAGACCCACTTTACCCGGTACCTTACCCGGAACCGAACCAGAACCGGTTCCTATATACCGGTCCGGTTTCCGGTCATAAAAAATCTATTTAACCGGTTCCCGGGTTTTCCGGGTCCGGGTCTATCGGTACGGGTTTGGACCCACTCTCATCCCTACTGTAGAGGGTTTGTAGCCTATGTGATGGACACACGAGTTGCCGCAGAGAGGCCGAGTTCTGTCGGTGAGGTACCGATAGTGCGAGAGTTTCCGGATGTTTTCCCTGAGGAGTTGTCGGGTGTGCCTCCCGAGAGGCAGGTGGAGTTTCACATCGATTTGATTCCGGGGGCGGCACCTATTTCTAAGGCACCCTATCGCCTTGCGCCACCGGAGATGCAGGAGTTATCCTCGCAGCTTCAGGAGCTGTTGGGGAAGGGATTCATCTGACCGAGTAGCTCACCGTGGGGAGCGCCGATCCTTTTTGTCAAAAAAAAGATGGTTCACACCGGATGTGCATTGATTACCGGGAGTTGAACAAGTTGACGATCAAGAACCGTTACCCACTACCGAGGATCGACGATCTGTTCGATCAGTTGCAGGGAGCGTCTTGGTTTTCCAAGATAGACTTGAGGTCTGGATATCATCAGATGAGGGTGCGTGATGAGGATATCCAGAATACGGCATTTAGGACTCGTTATGGGCATTACGAGTTCGTGGTGATACCTTTTGGGCTCACCAATGCACCAGCGGCGTTCATGGATCTCATGAACCGAGTATGCAGGCCGATGTTGGATCGATCGGTGATTGTGTTCATCGACGATATTCTAGTGTATTCGAGATCCAGAGAGAAGCATGAGGAGCATCTGAGAGAGATTCTTGGAGTATTGAGATCGGAGAGGCTTTATGCCAAATTCTCCAAGTGTGATTTCTGGTTACGAGAAGTCCAGTTCTTAGGACATCTCGTTAATCAGAATGGGATATTGGTTGATCCGGCCAAGATTGAGGCTGTTATGACTTGGGAGGTGTCGAGATCCCCCACCGAGATCAGGTGTTTTCTAGGGTTGGCCGGCTATTATCGGAGATTTATCAGGGATTTCTCCAAGATTGTCATTCCCCTCACCAGATTGACCCGGAAGGGTGTGGCTTTTACTTGGGGTCCAGAGCAGCAGACCTCGTTTGAGACGCTTTGCCAGAGATTATGCGAAGCCCCGGTGTTAGCCCTTCCGGAGGGAATGGAGGATTTTGTGGTTTACCGTGATGCGTCTATATCAGGGTTGGGTGTGGTGCTTATGTAGAGAGGGCACGTGATAGCATACGCATCGAGGCAGCTGAAGCCTCTTGAGACGAGGTATCCCACCCACGATTTGGAGTTGGGGGCAGTAGTGTTCGCCCTCAAGATATGGTGCCATTATTTGTATGGGGTTCGGTGTACCATATACACGGACCACAAGAGTTTGAAGTATCTGATGGATCAGCCCAACCTGAACATGCGCCAGAGGAGATGGTTGGATGTGGTAAAGGATTATGACTGTGAGATCCTGTACCACCCGGGTAAGGCTAACGTTGTAGCCGATGCCCTGAGCTGCAGGGCGGAGAGTGCCCCGATACGAGATATATGTATGAGGATGACGGTGATGACTCTGGTATTGGATACCATCCGAGAGGCCCAGGCAGAGGCTGTGATACCGGAGAACCGCAAGAGAGAGCGGGTGATTGGGCAGGTATCCGAGTTTGTTACTAATAGCCGAGGGCATATGACCTTTCACGGTCGGATTTGGGTGTCGTTTATGGGCGGGCACGTAGCATATTGATGGAGGAGGCACACAGATCGAGATTCTCGATCCATCCCGGGGCCACTAAGATGTATTTGGACCTGAAGAGAGATTACTTGGTGGCCCTGTATGAAGAGGGATGTTGAGTGGGTAGTAGAGATGTGCTTGACATGTCGTCGGGTTAAGGACGAGCACCAGCGTCCGCATGGCAAGTTGCAGCCGCTAGAGGCTCCCCAGTGGAAGTGGGAACAAATTTCTATGGATTTCATCACCAAATTTCCGAGGACCGCGAGGGGTGTTGATGCAATTTGGGTGATTGTGGATCGGCTGAAGAAGAGCGCTCACTTCCTTGCTATCAGTGAGAGTTCTTCTGCAGAGAGGCTGGCAGATATATATGTGAGGGAGGTGGTGTCGCGACATGGGGTGTCGATCTCGATTGTGTCAGACCGAGATGTACGTTTCACTTCCAGATTCTGGAAGAAGTTTCATGAGGAGTTGGGTACGAGATTGCACTTCAGTACTGCTTATCACCCACAGACAGACGGGCAGACTGAGCGGACGATGCAGACGCTTGAGGACATGCTTCGATCATGTGTCATGGACTTCGGTGGAAGTTGGGATACATACCTACCTTTGGCTGAGTTTTCCTACAACAACAGCCACCATTCGAGTATTGGTATGCCTCCCTTTTGTTGAATATTAAAGTGACCCTCTTGAACTTGAACTACCGTAGCTCTCAAGGATCCATAGTCAACCCTCATCAGCAACCTCATCCGAAGTCATCATCAACCGCAGCTTACTTACTAGTTTACTTAGTTTAACTCTATCTACTTTTGTTGTAGTACTCTCTATTGTCCAGTATGCCTTGCATGGCTACGCTTAGAGAATTGATCCAATGTAATTCTTGAGTCTCTATATATATAGCTCAATCTTTCTCATTTAATATACATCTCTTACATCTATCTGATTACGCATCTTTTACTCTCTCCTTCTTACTCTCAAAGTTCACTTGAATATAATTGAATATCATTTCTCTTCGGAGCAAGTCTTTCGTGACTTAATCACTAAGTTTGATCTCACTTACTAACTTGGTCTGAATGCATTCCTTGTTAAGAATCAACTTATGTGTATACTTGATATAACACCTGCTGTCATTTATATTTCCTTACATTTCCGCAACTAACTCTCTAATTATCTAACTCGTTAACTTATTATTATTGTTGAGCTTTTAGATCCTTTGAGATAAACTATTCCGCAACTATACTTGTTCTAACGTTTGTTTAAGTGTGTCTCAAGTTTTTCTCTCAACAATTGGTATCAGAGCCATAGTGGTTGTTTTTTGAAAACAAAACTCTGATTTTCAAAAGGCCTTCTATACCACTGAAGCTCATTTCTTAAAAAAAACTTTTCAAAAAACAAGGAAAAATGGCACAAGCATTATCTCTGAATGTTTCCAACAGTGTTGGTGGTTCGAACCGAGCCCCAATATTGGTGGCAAATGAATATCATCACTGGTATCAGAGAATGGAAAGATACTTAAGGAGACTTGGTAGAGATGTATGGCGGTCCGTAGAAGAAGGACCACATGTCCCTATTCTTACACCAGTTCAAACTGATGGCGCCACAGCCAGACTAGGAGGAGGTCAACCAGTCATGAACCGTCCCACTAAAGATGACCTCGATAAAATGGAAAATGTTGTTGTTGCTTTTTATGAAATCTCTTGTGGAGTTGCTCCTGACAACTTCGACATTATCATAAACTGCAAATCAGCAAAAGAAATCTGGGAAGTTCTCAAGAATTTGTACGAAGGTTCAGAACAAGCTCAAGATAAGAAGCTCACAACTGCACTCAATGAGTTCAACAATTTCAAAGCTCATACTGGCGAAAGTTTAGAAGACACCTTCAAAAGGTTCAACCTAATAGTCACCAAGTTATCGAATGCCGGCACCATCCGCAGTAACCATGAAACAAACCTTCAGTTTCTCAATGGTTTATGAATACATTGGACTACTGCTAAGATGATACTTCAAGGGGATAGAAAGATTCATTCTTTGTCTCTCTACAAGCTCTACGGGGAACTACAAGCACAAGAGTCCACCGTACTCAAAGACTGTGCTAACTTTGGAGGACCACTTGCTCTTATAGCACAAGCTCCACATAATCAATCCTACTCTCCCTCGTATGACACTACTCCGCATTCATACGAAGCCGACTCAGAGTATGACGATGAAGAAGAATTCCAGAAGGCTATTGCTCTTGTTAGTCAACAGTTCAACCGGCTACCACCTCCTTCTTTTCGTAAGAATCAGCAGTTCAACAAACCTCCATTCAACCGTAACTTCAACCCGTAGAATAACCACTCTCGATATCCCAAAAGTTCTCATCCACCACCACAATCTCAAAATAATCAACCAAAGGAGGCACCGCAGGCCATCCAAACCACTGACTCCGGTACTCCCTCAGAAGACAAAGGTGATGTTGTGATTTGTCACAAGTGCAACAAAGAGAATGATTTTGCAAAAGATTGCAAGGCAAATGTAGTGAAAGACAGAGCATTCTACCTAAGAATGGCTCAAGAATTGGAAGAAAAGGAAAAGGCTAGGGCATATGTAGCCCATGTCAAAAGAGACCATCAAGTTTGGTCATCCGGAGATGAAGAAGAAGCCATCAGCAATGTCAAAGGAAAAGCTGGCAACTGCGGATGACGATGGGTCTACAAAGCTGGAAAAGAACTACTGCTACATGGCAAAGGATGGAACTCTAAGCATCGTCGAACAGGTAAAACTCATGATTCAAACTCTAAACTATAGCCTGCATGACTGTCAACCTTTCATAGACAATCTTAATGACACATGTGTTGCCGTCCTTACAGACTATAACAAAGCTTTAGATGAGAAGAACATAGCGTCCCAAGAAATGTTTCATGTAAGAGGACGAATGGACAACAAAAGACTCAAAATGGCTATGTTAGAAAAGGATTTAGAGTTAGAAAAAGATGTAAGAATGTTGAGTGAAACACAACTAGAGATAGCTTTAAACCAAAGAGATTTAGCTCAGAGTGAGATTGTACGCTTAAATCTATTAATAGAAAAATTGTTCAATGAAAGTGAAGCTATTGAAAATTTGGTGAATAATGGAACTGTGGACAATACATACAATTGGGGTTGGTCCAATGGATATCCTACCGCAAAGGATTCCTCACCCCGGTTTAACAAAGATCGATTGTATGTCACCGAGAATTTCATTTCCCAGTCAATGACAAAACATTTCCTGAAGATATCAAAGCTCACTTTGGTAGACTTCACGATCTGAGTAACAATTGTGTTATCGAGGAAATTCTTCCTAAATTTTCTAATTCTATAAATGACACAACCCTTCTCAGTTCTCAGACTTCATCAGTTGCTGATGAGGAAATTGTTTTGGAAGGTCCTGAAGTCTCAATGGACTTCCCCTCTCTGTCGTTAGACCGCAGTATTCCTCACTGCAGTCAGAGACCGCAGTTTGTCCATCTATCTTCCATCAACTGTCCCACCAATGTATCTACTCAGACTTATTCTGCGATTGTTCAAAACTCCGAACCGCAGACCTTAGTCAAAAGTATCGTGACCATCCAACCAATCCATCATGAATTGCCAATCGAAAATTTTGAAGTTGGTCAATGTTCCTTGAATCCAGAACTCTCCAGTTCGGATGAATCAAGTCCTCATTTTTCAAAAGTACCAAATGTTTCAAGGAAACCGCAACTAAATGTCACTGACTGCGGTTCTCCTAAAACCGAGGCAAAAAGGGCTTTCAAAGAAGAAATTCGATCTCGTGGCAAAAAGCGGGAAAATCTTTCAAAACAAAAACAATTTGTCAAAATTCCTAAGTCTAGGAGTCCAGAAAAAATTGTTTTCTCAAATTATTTGCCCAAAAACTCTGCAGTCAAGAAAACATACAAAAAGGAATATACAGTTTCAACAGTCATTCCAAACTCATCTTTGACACAATCCAAAAGAAAGTAAGGTCTTTTCGAAGCAATGGTTTTCAAATCTATTCCTCAGATGATCCAAAATGGAAGGGTATCTTACCCACTCCAACACTTTTAAAGTCACCTCAAAGTTTTAAGAAATCACTTCACAAAAGATCTACACGTGCTAAATCTTTTTCGAAACAAACTTTTTCAAATTCCAACAGCACCAATGTCATATCTTACCACCCTCGGACCGGTCACAAGCCTACCTCATCCTTTAGACCGCTGACCAAACAAAGTGTCAGAGCAAAAGACAAAATTTCAGCATGTCAATGTCAATGTAGTTGTCAAAATGGTTCATCTCATGTCAAATATGGTCCTTTTCAGAAACCTCGTAACCTTTCTAAAAATCGCAACACTCCAAAAACTCACAAACACCCAGGACTAGGATTAAAAGTTGACACGAAACCAGTCCCTGCAACCTCGGTTCATGCATCAATCAGAAACTCATCCTTTGTCCCAGGCTCCAAACTAGTTTGGATGCCTAAACTAACCGTGTAATTCTCAGGCCTTGTGCAAGGAGGAACAAGACGAAGAATGGTTAATCGACAGTGCCTGCTCCTTGCACATGGCCGGAAGGTTAGAGTACCTTCGGGATTTCAGGCCAATTTGCAACGGTGGAAATGTCACATTCGGAAACAATGCGAATGGGATAATCCGCGGTTATGGTGTTCTTACTATGGGAAACTTATATATTCAAAAAGTTGCTTATGTAGAAAGCCTTAAACACAATCTCATCAGTGTTGGTCAACTATGTAAGGCAGGCCATCGAGTTGAATTTGATGACCAATTTTGCTATGTAATGACAAGTGATAGGAGCACGTGTCTGATCAAGTCCCGATCCGAAGGTACTATGTATCCTCTGGACGTGTCTCTGATCATAGGCAAACCGCAGTTATGCTTCCTATCCAAAGCAGTATCCGAAGTCAGCTGACTATGGCACCGCAAGCTAGCTCATCTCAACTTCAGATACATCAACAATTTGGTCACCGGAGAACTAGTCAGAGGTCTTCCAATCCTCAAGTTCAGCAATGATACTCTCTGTCCTGCATGTGAATGTGGAAAGCAATCCAAAGCAAGTCACCCCATGGTGATTGACTCCTCAATTTCTGAACCACTGGAACTCCTGCACATTGATCTCTACGGTCCATCCACCGTAGCCAGTCTTCATCACAAGAAATACATACTAGTTATAGTTGATGACTTCACACGGTTCACCTGGGTTTCTTTCTTAAGACTCAAATTAGAAACTCCGCAGATACTGATCAATTTCATCAAGGAAATTGAACTTCAGATCAAGTTACCAGTTGGACGCATCCGAAGTGATAATGGAACTGAGTTTACTAACCATCTCCTAAATAGTTTCTTGGTTTCAAAGGGCATCACTCATAACTTCTCAGCTCCCTACACACCGCAACAAAATGGGGTAGTAGAGCGAAGGAACGGCACTCTAGTAGAAGCAGCCAGATCTATGCTCAACTTCGCACACCTTCCTCTCTACTTCTGGTCCGAAGCAGTGGCCACAGCCTGCTTTGTGCAGAACTGAAGCATTGTGTGCAAACGTCTCAGCAAAACACCGTATGAGGGCCTTAACAACCGCAAGCCAAATGTCTGATTCTTCCATATCTTTGGGTGTAGATGTTTCGTAATCAACAACAGAGACCACCTTAATAAATTTGCACCGAAGTCTGATGAGGGCATCTTCCTTGGCTACTCAACAAACAAAGTTGCTTATAGGGTTCTCATTAGACGCACAAGGCTAATAACTGAAAGCTTCAATGTGAAATTCAATGACAGTCACATCCACAACACCGCTCCATCAACCGAAACCACAGCAATCCTAGAAAGTGATATTCCTGCTTCTTCGGGTCCACTAAACCTAGTTGAAGTAAACTATGACGATCTCTTTGACCCTGTATGTCACACCCCGATCCTTGTCGGAATCGATCAAGGCGTGATATATTGTTCAAAGTCTCATGACAACTATGTTATAATATGATTAGATTCAGTTAAGTACTAAGTATGCAAACAAGATCCACAACATACAAATACAAATCCAAATACGAACAACATTTATTACATCAAATTTAAATAGTCTTGTGGATTTCTAAGGCACAACCTATTTTTCATCAACTTCATTCTTCAAATCTGCATCATGGGTAAAAACAGGTCAACTACGAGAGTTGGTGAGTAATCTAATTTTAGTAGAGAAAATTGTGAAGTTGAAACATTTATAATTTGAAATTTGTTTTCTTTTGAAGTCGGCAAACAATTGTATTTGAGATAACGGTTTATAAATCAAAAATTGATTAACAAATGATAACAACAACAATAAGTCCTCACCCTATATATATATATATATATATATATATATATATATATATATATATATATATATATATATATATATATATATATATATATATATATATATATATATATATAGGATGGAGCATCTAATCATCAAACACACTCAACCACGTGCGATCAATCACCTTAGCGTCCCAAGGCGGGGTGGTCAACCCAATAGCGCTATTATTTTCCATAACGTACCTCAAGAATACGGGCATAGTCATGCAGATTAGATTAAAAATGGTAATGCACTACAAGTACATGTAGCGTAAACAAACAATAGTTATACAATTAATGACTCACGTATAAATGTCCCAACAATGTCTCAATTGTGATAAAACAATAAAATGAAGTTGGAACATATTAGAACCACATGATACACCCCAAAAGTATTGAAAATTATAAAATATGGGGTAGATTACTCACATTAGTCCCAAAACGAAATGCGTGTGTCGTACGATAGACGGTTCGGGTCAAAATGTCGTAGAACCTAATATAATTAATAGTTTTGGTTTAGGAACTGCTAAACGAGAATAGAGTACTAATACAAATAATTAGACACATATTCTTATATTAGATGAATTAACAATAATTCATTTTGATTAGAATATTAAGGTATTCATTTGTTAAATGAATTTTAAATTGAATTAATTACTTTGCATAATTAATTTATATTTTCAATTTAGGCCAGATTTTAATAATTTCTTATTAAAATAATAACTTGCCCAATTATAATTATTTACAGATTTTAACAATTATTTATATGAAATAATCATTAAAATGCATTTTTACATGCTTAAATACTTAGGAAAATGGTTTTAAATAGTAAACAGTATTGAAAAATTATGAAATTATTAGGAAATCATTATTTCATACAATATTAATTACTGTAAAATTTTTATATTTTTCTGAACTGTTTTAGTATTTATTTAATACTTTAATGATTAAACAACAACAAAATTCGGGAAAAATAATAAATGATTCCCAAAAATTCTGTAAAATTAACCATAGTTTTATAACATGATATAGAGTCCAGTGTATAAGTTTCGGATATTTGTGACTATGTGAAGTATTTTTTATATATTTCATTATTAATTAATCAATAAAATCATAAATAATAGTAAACAGTAATATAAATGCATGAAACTTCATAAATTATGTTTAATCAATATATTGGTCATCCCTGAATTTTCTCAGAATTTATTGAATGCAAAAAGTATTTTATGTGAATTATTGCCCTACTTTATTGCAATAATTATAGTAATTCAATAAAAATAAGTTATTTTCTGAAAATTTCCAGAACTTCTTATTTTATTGAGGGGATTCCAAGAAAAATTAGGTTTATGCATAAAATGAGTTTTAGATAGTTTGGTGGATTTAATTTGTTTCTTGTATGAATTTGAAACTTTTAACAACATACCTTGATGAATGCTTCAAGAGGGATGAAGATTTGAGTATAATAGATTGTTCTTGGCTGGAATATGAGTATCTCTTGGATGAATTTCGAGATTGAGAGTGAGAGAAAGAATAGAGAAGGTTTAAGTGGTGAAGAGAATAATGTGTTGGGAGAAAAAGGAAGGAAAGTGGATGGGAGGTGTGAGTGGGAGACCATGGGAATAATCTTTTTGCTTTTGGTGGTCTTCATAATTTCCCACTAACACAAGCATCTTTTATATAATTAATATAAGAGTTTTATAAAATTTAAAGTAAAGTTTATAAAAATAGAGTTTTATAAAATTTAATGTAAAGTTTATAAAAATGGAGTTTTATAAAAGATAGGTTATCATTTGATTATAACAATCTACTTTGATTTGAAGTTTAATTATAGCATTCAAGTTTGATTCTTTTAATTTAATTAGAGCATTATACTTTGATTTGATTTTAATATGGTATCATAATTTAATTTGATTATAGTTATAACGTTGTACTATACTATGTTGCTATTAACGTCAATTTATATCGTAGTGTATGGGTTTTGATCCTATTAGCGTCAAGTAATCTTGAGTAGGGTTTATTAAATTTCCAATTGGGTTGGGCTGACCCGAATCCATTTTAGGCGGATGTCACAGTCTCCCCTACTTTAGGAAATTTCGTCCCGAAATTTAAGAAGAGAGTACCTTAAGAGAAAAGATGTGGGTATTTGGTACGCATGTGATCCTCACGCTCCCATGTATACTCAGGTCTACGTGCCGACTGCCACCTGACCTTAACCAGGGGAATGCGACTTCTTTTGAGTTGCTTTTCCTTTCGGTCAGCAATTTCCAAGGGTTTCTCGATAAATTGCATTGTCTCGTCGATTTGGATATCCTCGAGAGGAACATGAAGGTTCTCGTCTGCTAAACACTTCTTGAGGTTGGCTATATGAAATACTGGGTGAACTTTCTTAAGCTCTGTTGGTAGATCCAGCTCGTAGGCTACTGGTCCGATCCTTTTTATGATCTTAAACGGGCCTACGTAGCGTGGTGCCAATTTACCCTTGCGTCCAAATCGAACCACACCTTTCCATGGGGACACTTTTAACATGACCATGTCACCCAGGGTAAATTCAAGCGGTTTGCGTCGCTTGTCAGCATAACTCTTTTGTCGGCTACGAGCTGCGAGAAGGTTATCGCGAATCTGAGTGATTTTGTCGGTTGTTTCCTGGATAAGCTCAGGACCAACGATTGGAGAATCCACTGTTGCGCGAATCACGTGGGACTCACCAATTTCATGCCAACAAATAGGAGATCGGCATTTACGGCCATACAATGCCTCAAATGGTGGCATATTGATGCTAGAATGATAACTGTTATTATAGGAGAATTCCACCAACGGTAAATGAGAGTCCCAGTTTCCTCCGAAATCCAAGACACACGCCCTCAACATATCTTCGAGTGTTTGAATTGTCCTCTCAGATTGACCATCGGTCTGAGGATGATAGGCGGTACTGAGATCGAGGCGGGTTCCCATGGCTGTTTGAAGTGATTGCCAAAACCGAGAGAGAAATCTCCCATCACGATCTGAAATGATGCTGAGAGGAATGCCATGCCGACTAACTATCTCGTTGATGTAAATCCGAGCAAGTTTTTCGACTTTGAAATTTTCACGGATGGGAAGGAAATGAGCGGATTTGGTCAAACGGTCAATGATTATCCAAATGATGTCGTGTCCTTTTGTGGTATGGGGAAGTTTGGTTACGAAATCCATGGCGATCGCTTCCCATTTCCACCTGGGGATTTCTGGTTGGACCAATAGTCCAGAGGGTCGTTGATGTTCTACTTTGACCCTGGAACATGTAAGACATTTGGCCACGAATAAGGCAATATCCTTTTTCATTCCCGACCACCAATAATTGGTTCTCAGGCCATGATACATCTTGTCAGTGCCCGGATGAATGGAATATCGGGTTTTATGGATTTCTTCCATCAGGAATATATGAAGATTGTCACGATCTGGGATCCAAATGCGATCTTGATAATAGAAAATACCATCAGATTTAGTTTCCAACTCCCCATCAATTCCCGTGGGCATGTCATTTTCGGTAATTGCCGAGTGTTGGGCTCCTCGAATTCGGTCGCTGAGATTGGACAAGATAGGAGAACATATTAGATGAAATGCATGGGCATGTTCTTTTCGGCTTAACGTGTCGGCTACGACGTTTGCCTTGCCCGGATGATAGCGTATTTCACACTCGTAATCATT
This sequence comes from Lactuca virosa, assembly GCF_052849685.1. NCBI lineage: Eukaryota > Viridiplantae > Streptophyta > Magnoliopsida > Asterales > Asteraceae > Lactuca > Lactuca virosa. The sequence goes on along the minus strand of NC_136433.1, from coordinate 99,734,237 downwards.
TAGGAGCTCGACCCATCGTCTTTGCCTCATATTGAGTTCCTTTTGATTAAGAATATGTTGCAAGCTCTTGTGGTCGGTGAAAATTACGCATTTAGTGCCGTAAAGGTAATGCCTCCAAATTTTAAGAGCGAAAACCACGGCACCGAGCTCCAAATCATGAGTCGTATAATTCCTTTCGTGGATTTTGAGTTGTCGTGATGCGTAAGCTATAACCTTTCCCTTTTGCATCAAAACACAACCTAGACCGAGATTGGAGGCATCGCAGAATACCACGAAATCTTTGGATCCTTCAGGGAGTGTAAGAATCGGAGCGTCACACAAACTTTGTTTAAGGGTTTGGAAAGCGTATTCCTGCTTGGGTCCCCAATCAAATGGTGTACCCTTGCAAGTGAGAGAAGTAAGCGGTAAAGCAATCTTTGAGAAATTTGAAATGAAACGCCGGTAATAGCCGGCTAAACCGAGGAAGGACCGAATTTCCTTGGGGGTACGTGGGGCTTTCCAATTCTGGACTGCTTCAACTTTTGCGGGATCGACTAAAATACCCTTGTCACTTACAATATGACCAAGGAATTGTACCTCTTTTAACCAAAACTCGCATTTCGAAAATTTGGCGTAGAGCCGATTTCCTTGCAACATTTGGAGAGTTAGGCGAAGGTGTCTTTCATGCTCTTCCTTTGTCTTGGAGTAAATGAGGATGTCATCAATAAAGACGATAACAAAACGGTCGAGATAAGGTTTAAATACCCGATTCATCAAGTCCATGAATACGGCAGGGGCATTTGTTAGGCCGAAAGGCATAACAGTGAACTCGTAATGACCATAGCGGGTTCGGAAAGCGGTTTTGGGGATGTCTTCTTCCCGTACTCAAAGTTGGTGATAACCCGAGCGAAGGTCAATTTTGGAGAAGCATGAAGCTCCTTGAAGCTGATCAAAAAGGTCGTCGATCCGAGGTAACGGATATCGGTTCTTGATGGTTAATTTATTTAACTCCCGATAATCGATACACATACGAAACGAACCATCTTTCTTTTTGATGAAGAGAACCGGGGCTCCCCAGGGTGAAGTACTAGGGCGGATAAATCCCTTATCGGTTAATTCTTGGAGCTGACTTGCCAATTCTTGCATCTCGGCTGGAGCCAACCGATATGGAGACTTGGCTATGGGAGTAGCCTCAGGAACAAGATCGATGCGGAACTCTAGCTCACGTACTGGAGGGAGTCCATATACGTCATCAGGAAAGATGTCGGGAAAGTCTCGTACTATCGGAATATCTTCGATCTTTTTTTCTTTGACCTTTGTTTCCACCACATGGGCTAAGAAAGCCATATATTCTTTTCGTAGATATGATCGAGCTTGAGTACATGACATAAGACTAAGCTTTTTCGAATGAGTCTCGCCATAAATACGAAGACTTTGACCGTCGGCGAGAGGAATACGAATGAACTTATCGTAACATACTATTTCAGCATGGTTTTGGGATAGCCAATCCATTCCTACAATGATGTCGAAGCTACCAAGTTCCATAGGAACTAAATTGACAGAAAATTTATGACCGCAAAAATCGAAAGTGCAATCTTGGAGGATTGCATTGAGTGAAACGTATTTTCCATCGGCGACTTCTACGGTAAAGTATTCATCAAGAATCGTGCGAGGTGTGTGAAGTATGGGCTCAAATTCCAAAGACACAAAACTTTTATCGGCACCTGAATCAAAAAGTACTGACGCGTAGCAGTTATTTATGAGAAACGTACCATTTACGACCTTGTTATCGGTCTTTGCTTGGGTTGCGGTAATGATAAAGGCTCGGCCTTTGGGAGCTGGAACCTGCATTGTTGGATTTGCCTGGGCTTGGGTGTTGATGATATTGACTAGCCTAGGACACGCGTTTCTGAAATGGGTGGGGTCACCACAGTTGAAGCATGTTCCAGTTGGATACCGGGTTTGTGTTTGCTGATTTGAGGGTAGATAGAGTGGTCGCTGAGTTTTTGGTGCACGACATGTGTCCGCCAAGTGGCCATAGCGACCACAATTCGTACAGAGGCGACACGGGCTGGTGGTCATATGGTGATAGTTACAGTGGTTACAGAGGGGGTGAGGTCCGGTATACGGCTTTTTATTCGGTTGGGCTTGTGGGGTGACTTGGGTGATAGGAGTACCAGGGGTAATAACAGCATGGTTGTGGTGATGACTTTTCCGCTTCTTTTTGTCATGTCGGTGGGAGGACTCGGACTTGACAATTAGGGGGGTCTCAGGGGTCGGCTTTTCAGTTGACATCTTTGAACCCTTGCGTGGGAGGACACCATCGTTCATATTGTCCTCGTTAAGTTGACCTGCTATTTCAATGGCGGATTCTAGGGTAGATGGCCTGCTGCTGGTCACCGAATCACGGATCTGGCGTGGTAACCCTTTGATGTAGCGGCGTATTGCAGTTTTCATAGGTTGAACCATGTGAGGTAGGAGTCTCGAGAGATCATGGAATCTATTGGTGTAGGTCGCGTTGTCGCCTCCCTCCTGTTTCAGATTCCAGAATTCATCCTCGAGAGTTTGCAATTCGCTGTCAGGGCAGAACTTCTCCATCATGCGTTCTTTTAGTTTTGACCAGGTCATTCCCAAGGCAACAGCCTCTCCCTTTGCCCGTTTTTCTAGGTTCCACCATGTGAGAGCATGACCTTGGAGGCACCCTGTAGCATGACGGACCATCAGGTCCTCAAGACACTCGCTATGGAGGAAAGTACTCTCCATTTCTTCAATCCATGTGAGGAGTGCGGTGGCACCATCGATGCCTTTGAAGTAAGGCGGATTGCAGTTACGAAAGTGCTTGAACGAGCAACGAGGAGTGGTTGCTGGAGCTTGTGGCTGAAGAGAATGAAGTTGGGTTGCAATTGTTGGGATGACGTTTTCTACCTCCTTGGCGATAAGGGCAGCTAGCCTTCGGTTGTTACAAGCAACGTATGGGGGTCGTAATGCCATCTACGAGAAACACGCATATGGACTTGTGAGTTATTTGTAAATTGATTATGGAAATAAAGTTTTTAGACATTGTTGGGTAAAATAATTGTAAAACACTTGTTGGGCCATGGTTAGGAGTGTATCCTTTCGGATACGTTTGATAAGGTCGGGTATTTTGATGGCTCAAAAGTAATGTGAATGACGCGCTTTGGCCTATAGGTTTGGGAACTCTCGCCTTTGGTCCCCAGATAAGCAAACTGGTCCCTCGGTTGATTGGGATGTATACGAATGCTTGCCTAGTCAGGACTTTCAGGCTACCGGCACCTCCCCCTTCCAGTTACTACGCGTCCATTACTATGATCCTACCCAACTAGAGTGGATGACTTTGAATTTCCTATGAGCTCTAAGGAATATATATGTATATACATTTTTTTTAAACCACTTGAATATGTGTGTGATTTTCAGAGAAAGAGGAGAATATTCACCAGTGTATGCACACATATAAGTGTCAGGAGTAATACGTATGCACTTAAGGGAGCAATTAACACACAAAGGTATTCCTAGAATTTTCTAAGTGTGAATTGCATGCAGTTGTGTGTGCATTTTATAAACTAGCATCCGAGAGGACCCTAGAGGCTATAGACTAGGTCAAGGCAATTAACCTAATTCCCTATAGTCAAGGGCTCTGATACCAATCTGTCACACCCCGATCCTTGTCGGAATCGATCAAGGCGTGATATATTGTTCAAAGTCTCATGACAACTATGTTATAATATGATTAGATTCAGTTAAGTACTAAGTATGCAAACAAGATCCACAACATACAAATACAAATCCAAATACGAACAACATTTATTACATCAAATTTAAATAGTCTTGTGGATTTCTAAGGCACAACCTATTTTTCATCAACTTCATTCTTCAAATCTGCATCATGGGTAAAAACAGGTCAACTACGAGAGTTGGTGAGTAATCTAATTTTAGTAGAGAAAATTGTGAAGTTGAAACATTTATAATTTGAAATTTGTTTTCTTTTGAAGTCGGCAAACAATTGTATTTGAGATAACGGTTTATAAATCAAAAATTGATTAACAAATGATAACAACAACAATAAGTCCTCACCCTATATATACATATGTATATATATATATATATATATATATATATATATATATATATATATATATATATATATATATATATAGGATGGAGCATCTAATCATCAAACACATTCAACCACGTGCGATCAATCACCTTAGCGTCCCAAGGCGGGGTGGTCAACCCAATAGCGCTATTATTGTCCATAACGTACCTCAAGAATACGGGCATAGTCATGGAGATTAGACTAAAAATGGTAATGCACTACAAGTACATGTAGCGTAAACAAACAATAGTTATACAATTAATGACTCACGTATAAATGTCCCAACAATGTCTCAATTGTGATAAAACAATAAAATGAAGTTGGAACATATTAGAACCACATGATACACCCCAAAAGTATTGAAAATTATAAAATATGGGGTAGATTACTCACATTAGTCCCAAAACGAAATGCGTGTGTCGTACGATAGACGGTTCGGGTCAAAATGTCGTAGAACCTAATATAATTAATAGTTTTGGTTTAGGAACTGCTAAACGAGAATAGAGTACTAATACAAATAATTAGACACATATTCTTATATTAGATGAATTAACAATAATTCATTTTGATTAGAATATTAAGGTATTCATTTGTTAAATGAATTTTAAATTGAATTAATTACTTTGCATAATTAATTTATATTTTCAATTTAGGCCAGATTTTAATAATTTCTTATTAAAATAATAACTTGCCCAATTATAATTATTTACAGATTTTAACAATTATTTATATGAAATAATCATTAAAATGCATTTTTACATGCTTAAATACTTAGGAAAATGGTTTTAAATAGTAAACAGTATTGAAAAATTATGAAATTATTAGGAAATCATTATTTCATACAATATTAATTACTGTAAAATTTTTATATTTTTCTGAACTGTTTTAGTATTTATTTAATACTTTAATGATTAAACAACAACAAAATTCGGGAAAAATAATAAATGATTCCCAAAAATTCTGTAAAATTAACCATAGTTTTATAACATGATATAGAGTCCAGTGTATAAGTTTCGGATATTTGTGACTATGTGAAGTATTTTTTATATATTTCATTATTAATTAATCAATAAAATCATAAATAATAGTAAACAGTAATATAAATGCATGAAACTTCATAAATTATGTTTAATCAATATATTGGTCATCCCTGAATTTTCTCAGAATTTATTGAATGCAAAAAGTATTTTATGTGAATTATTGCCCTACTTTATTGCAATAATTATAGTAATTCAATAAAAATAAGTTATTTTCTGAAAATTTCCAGAACTTCTTATTTTATTGAGGGGATTCCGAGAAAAATTAGGTTTATGCATAAAATGAGTTTTAGATAGTTTGGTGGATTTAATTTGTTTCTTGTATGAATTTGAAACTTTTAACAACATACCTTGATGAATGCTTCAAGAGGGATGAAGATTTGAGTATAATAGATTGTTCTTGGCTGGAATATGAGTATCTCTTGGATGAATTTCGAGATTGAGAGTGAGAGAAAGAATAGAGAAGGTTTAAGTGGTGAAGAGAATAATGTGTTGGGAGAAAAAGGAAGGAAAGTGGATGGGAGGTGTAAGTGGGAGACCATGGGAATAATCTTTTTGCTTTTGGTGGTCTTCATAATTTCCCACTAACACAAGCATCTTTTACATAATTAATATAAGAGTTTTATAAAATTTAAAGTAAAGTTTATAAAAATAGAGTTTTATAAAATTTAATGTAAAGTTTATAAAAATGGAGTTTTATAAAAGATAGGTTATCATTTGATTATAACAATCTACTTTGATTTGAAGTTTAATTATAGCATTCAAGTTTGATTCTTTTAATTTAATTAGAGCATTATACTTTGATTTGATTTTAATATGGTATCATAATTTAATTTGATTATAGTTATAACGTTGTACTATACTATGTTGCTATTAACGTCAATTTATATCGTAGTGTATGGGTTTTGATCCTATTAGCGTCAAGTAATCTTGAGTAGGGTTTATTAAATTTCCAATTGGGTTGGGTTGACCCGAATCCATTTTAGGCGGATGTCACACTGTAGAAACAGCCAAGTTATCCAAAGTTCTTGTGTCCCCGGAAGCTCTACAGCAGCATGCTGACATATCTGGTCCTACACCATCCGATGAGGTATCACTAAATACTTCTACCTCGCCGGTTGAGGGGGAAAACTCAACTTCGGACCATACAACAACCATCGACGTTCCAGTACTAGAAGATGCAGCTCCAATCCCTATCCGCAGAGGATTTCAACCATCAAACGTCTCTTCGGACTCGGATGATGAAAACATAGAGAACATTGACACAAGAACACACTCAAAAATTATCACTCTCCCATCCGCAATCCAGGGGGAACCTTCTCAGGTTCAAGGGTAACTCTCGTCTGCAATCCAGGGGGAACCTTCACCATCTGCCCAAGAAAACTTTGATCCCACCTTTCCAGTTCAAGACAATTCAGCAGGATGTTCTCAAGTCCAGGGGGAACTGCCATCTCCAACCGCAGAGTCTTCCGATATTGAAGACATTCCCTCTACCGCAGCTGCTGATCATCTGCAACCCCGTCTACACGTATAGACGAAGGACCACCCACTAGGTCAAATCATCGGCAACCCATCCGCAGGTATCCAGACTCGATCTTCCAAGGATTTATCTGATCACTATCACTACGCAGCGTTTATGTCCTCGGTCGAGCCCAGAACGATCAAAGAAGCATTACTAGAACCAGACTGGATATCCGCAATGCAAGAAGAGCTAGAAGAATTCAAAAGAAACAAAGTGTGGTAGCTCGTTCCGAAGCCTCAAGGTCACACTATTGTTGGTACTAGATGGGTGTACAAGAATAAGTTGGATGAATCCGGTGCGGTCGTCAGAAACAAGGCAAGGCTAGTTTCCAAGGGATATAGTCAACTTGAAGGTATTGACTATGATGAAACGTATGCTCCGGTGGCACGAATGGAAGCCATCCGAATCTTCGTAGCATACGCAGCTCACAAGAACATCAAGGTACATCAAATGGATGTGAAAAGTGCTTTTATCAACGGTTAATTAAAAGAGGAGGTTTATCTTCAGCAACCTCCTGGCTTTGAAAGTCTTGAATTCCCAGACTACTGCTACAAGCTTGAAAAAGCAGTCTGTGGTCTAAAGCAAGCCCCAAGAGCGTGGTACGAGACTCTCTCTGAATTTCTTGTCTCGTCTGAATACAAAAGAGGAGTGATTGATCCCGCTTTATTTAGAAAGGCAAATGGTAATCACCTTATGCTTGTACAAATATATGTGGATGATATCATCTTCGGATCAACTGATCAAGGATTGGTGGATGAATTTGCTAAGCTCATGACCAACAAGTTCCAAATGAGCATGAATAGATAGATTAACTTCTTTCTAGGACTTCAAGTAAAACAAGTCCCTCAAGGGATATTCATCCATCAGGAGAAATACACCACCGAACTGTTAAAGAAATATTCAATGGACAACTGTTCTTCGGCTAAGGTCCCCATGGCCTTCGGATATAAGATATTTGCCGATCCCTCAGGCGAATCAGTGGATCACAAGACTTATAGAGGTATAATTGGCTCATTGATGTACCTCACCGCAAGCCGACCAGACATTGTCTTTGCAACAGGTGTATGCGCAAGGTACCAGGCTGATCCAAAAATGTCACACATGACCGCAGCCAAGCAGATTCTAAGATACTTAAAGGGTAGCAAGACTCTTGGTTTATGGTACCCCACAGGGAATGACTTCAACCTACAAGCATTCACTGATGCGGATCATGCCGGATGCAGACTAGATCGAAAAAGCACCTCCGGTGGATGTCAATTTCTGGGTGGAAGACTCATCATCTGGTCATCAAGAAAACAAAATTGTGTATCACTGTCTGCCGCAGAAGCTGAATATGTGGCCGCAGCCAGCTGTTGTTCACAAGTCTTATGGATGAAAACACAACCTATGGACTACGGATACAGAATGTTGCGGATACCAATTTATTGTGACTCTGAGAGTGCTATAGCAATTTCTCACAATCCAATTCAGCACTCTAAGACAAAGCATATTGAACTATGGTATCACTTCATCAAAGATGACATCCTGAAAGGTAACATTGAACTAATTTTTGTTCATACTCATGACGAGATTGCTGATGTATTTGTTGGATTAATGTCTAAGTCCATAACTATAATTGGTAAGACTTGACCCAACCCGGCATAGTCCATTTGGGTTACATGGCATCATGCATTTGGATAGACTATAATGAGAGAAATAACACTTAAGGTTGGTTAATATATTATAAGTTCTAATATATTAATAAGGTTATTTAATTAGTATTGATCAAGAATTAATTTGGAATTAATTAAGTGATCAAAAGGAGACTAATTAAATATATGGGTTGATTGTGTAAATCATTCATTCTTATATATGTGGGCTTGTGATCCAAGATTCCTTATGTTGGACTAAGTCCATGGGGTGACCCATGGATACTCCATGGAGCATAAGGAATGGGTAAAGTTATGAGTTACATGGTGTAACCCTAATAGCCACCATATAAAAGAATCCCATGGCTCAAGAAATCGTGCACTAATGTGTGAGTGTGAGGGCTAGACGATTTCAAGGAGTGTTCAAGTTTCTCTCAAGTTATTCCAAGTGTATTTGGTGTTGTGTGAACCATTTGAGGTGTCACACTTGGGGCACTAGGCACTCAAGCTTCATGAAGACATTCTACATCAAAGAGGTATGTATTCTATCTTGTTATATTTATTATTTTGTATGCTAGATTAGGATAATACCTTGGATGTTCATAATTGTATGTATAATAGAGAAAACATAGATCCAAGGTATTTAGGGTTGCATGTACACTTAGGAGTGTTAGAATGCTCATAACCCAACAGTGGTATCAGAGCCTAGGCTTGTTTTCTTGTTATACTTGCAAAAGTAGCTGAAAAATCGAGTTGGATGCATATATTCGATTGTTTTGGCTGGAATTGGACTAGGATCATTACCCTAAGATGTTTTTGGACTTATAAACTTGTTTTTGATGTGGTAATGTTCATGCTAATCCAATTTCTAAGATAATTGTCATAATTTCAAGATTTGTATTAGTTTGTATGTTCATGCTAATTTCTTGAAGATTGATGATTTGAATTATCTTGTTCTTATGAGGTTCTTAGATTAATAGAAAAGTTGTGTGAAATAGTTGTTTTCAATCCATTTTAATCTAAGAGTTGATTCCAAAGTGTGTTTTTGTAACTTGTCCTCAAGTTATATGAAAAGTCACATTTAAGAATCATAAAACTCATAAAAGTTGGCAAAGGTTACAAAATGAAGAGTCTAGTTCTAATTAAATGGTTTTATGACTCCATAACTTGTCCTCAAGTTATGGAGGTTCAAGAGTCTCTTCATTAAATTAAAAAAAAAAGTGTAACCTTAATTAGTTCCATAAGTTACAATAAAAAAAGTTATTTTTTTTATTAATTAGTTTAAAGTCTTCCATAACTTGTCCTCAAGTTATGGAACTTGAAAAGTTTTTTTTTTTTTAATTAAAACTACTTTAAACTCATAAGTTATGGAATTAATTAGTTTTGAATAGTTTCAAAACTTGCCCTCAAGTTTTGGAATTTGAAAAGTTTTCACTTATGAATACTTTAATTCCAAGTTAGCCCTTAGAATTTTAAAAGTTAAAATTCAACCCTTATACTTTATAATATTATAAGTTAATAATATTTATATATATGTATAAGAGTAAAGTCAGTCTTACCGTTAGTAGGCCTCATTCACGAAGCCGGTCTATAAGGGGGGTATAAGGTTACTGCCTATAAAATGGCAGTTTAATGGGTGTCCACTCTCACCCACCGCTTCCTTGACTGGTGGAGGGTCGTTAGCCGAACGGGTAGGACAAAGACTATAATTCTCCTTTCATTAAAAGTATTAATGATATATACTAAGTAACTAAACTCTTATTAATACCCAATCTTAGTTACTTAGGAAAATGTGAATTTGGTGCTAACCCATGAAATTACACTTTGCACTTTGCTTAAGTCGTTAGTGGAGCGTGTGTGGTTAACCGGCACACTAACCTGGACTTAACAAGGTAGGCAAAGGGTAACTTAATATTTATCATAGTATCGGTGGAGCGTGTGTGGTTAACCGGCACACTGATTAAGGGGTAAATATTAAGGGTACCAAGTATATTTGCATGGTTATTCACACCTTGTTTTGTGATCCTCGGCATCCCAGTCACAAAACCTGAAGGGCACACTCGAGATTGAAACATGCCTTTGAACAGTTCAATGAATCTCAAAGATCTAGGACTTTCAAATCCAATTAAAACCTAATAAATTATTTCGTTTTTCATGGTGGAAATTGGTGAATCGTCATTCACCTACCTTCAAATATTTTATAGCTTGGATTACGGCATCCCTCTTCTAAGTTATAAAATAGTTTGTTGGGTCCTAGCCTTAATATTTCATATTGGGTGTCATATTAAGGACTTTAAATCAACTATCTTGAATATCTCCCAAAAAGATGTCTGGTCTAGACATTTATGATCTTCCCAAATCTCTTGAAACAAGCTTTCCTAAATGAAGATGATGTCCCATGGATATCATACTTCTTTCACCTCCTCCAATTATTCTCCCTAACCCACAAGTTCCTAAAAAGTTTAAGGTCACTCAAGCCCTATTGGCAAGGCAAGGTCTAGGTGTGATCACATCTTGGAGATGTAGTCACATATTGACAAGCCGGGAGAGTTGGGTGTCAAAGTCTTGAGAAAGTTGGTGGCTCAACTACTTTCTAAGTCACACAGTGAGTTCTTTTGGGAATCCTATGAAACAGACTAAGACAAGACCCTTAATGATCTTATCTATTTGCTAAGATCAACTTCCTAAAACGCTATGGACATTGACAATGATGCCATTGGATATCCAGTAAAGCTCTCTCTTCCCAATGGAAAGGGATCGGCCATAGTCAACTATGTTGACCCAATGGTAAAGAGAGAGGCGAAGTCTGAGATAGTCCCATTATCAAGGATCCATAGGTAACTATTGCCAAAGGAAGGGGCATTGGTTACGAAGCTGCCAAATTTACCTAAGGATGTTAAAGTCAATAAGTTTGGCTCTACTTCAGGTAAAGTCCATTGTCTAACTCTATTAAGTACATGTTGATTCTGATCGCGAAGATGGATTTCAATTGCATGGTTCGGTGATCAGAATTTTGGGCTATTACTTAAGAGTTATGATATTTATATTGCTTAGGAATAGATAACAACAAGGTTTTCATATGGATTGTAAGGATAGGTTTTTCCGCAAAGTTTTAAAATAAAAGAAAAAGGTTTTGATTTTATTTATTTTAAGTATCCTTACAATGGCATTTGTGAAAAGTTGTTGCTTATAAGATTCCATTGATAGCAATATTGGAAAAATGGATTTGATTCTTTCGGTTGTGGTAGTGTCTAATATTACCAAATAAGGAAAGATTCTCATCACCCAAGGTTCAATTGGACCGAAACTTGGAATCATGCAAGTTGTATAGTATGATGAATGAGAACTTTCAGCTTGGAAAATTAAGACTAATTCCTTATGTGAATAAGGAAAGGACTAAGGGATCGAGTACACATTCTTGTGCACTGGTCAAGTCCACCACAAAAGATCAAGAAGACTATTCGTCATGATTTACTTAAGTTCAGTAAATATGGTTATACTTATAAGTTTAAGTATAAGTCTGTAGCATTGGAGAAGTTTCAATGTGAGACAGAACGAATAAGAAGAATCAAAGTATGGCAGAAAGATAAAAGTTTCTCAAATCTGAAAAGATGGGAGAGTACTTTAGTATCATGTTTATGATCATCTTAATGATTAAGATACCATATCACAATTGGTCCTCTAAAGTCAAGAAGAGGAGTCATGAATTGTTGAAATGGTTAAATCAAAAAGATGAGTCATACTTCGTTCCAAAACAATTCTTAGAGTCATACTCCAAGATTGTAACTTGAGTGACATATCTTAAAGAGGGTTTGTTAACACTAGTCAAATGTAAGAGTAAAAGGTTATCTACTCTTGTACATTTGAAATTGGTAAGTTGTGATGTTTTGGATAAAACAGAGACCAACTTAGGCCAATTGTGTAAAGTGTTAGTCTTGATAAAGAATCTGCACTATCTCTTGAATATTTGACAAGGGAGTCTTATATGTCAAGAGGAGAGTGGGAGTCTTAAAGCTCTTGAAAGTTTCAAGACTTAATCAAGAATAAAACCTAAAGTCTTCACTAGCACACGACTTGAGGTTTATAACCTATCGTGTTGAAATTTTTGTGCCTATTCAAGTTGGCTTTGCATAGGAGTTCTGAGAGTTCTCAATTGGTTGCACAACTACTTGGAAGCAATGGCAGGCACCTGAGCTGCCAAATGGCAAGAATTTAAGATTGCACAAGTTTAATCAATATGAGTTTGGATTTGTCACTAACCTTGTCTTGTGATTATGGTTTTGACAAATTCACATGGATAAGAACACATACACTATTAAATCTAAGTGTCATTAGGTTTCTCTCCGATTCATGAAAATGATGGTGAGGAAACACTTTCACTAAGTAGATTTTAGCTAGATAGCAATTGTGATATTTGCATTCTCAAAGTCGTTAGTGAAGCGTGTGTGGTTTACCGGCACACTAACATGGACTTGTGAGAAGTGGCAAAGGTCTAAACAATTGAGACTATGATTACGGCATCCCTTTTCATAGTTCTAAAATTGTTTAGACACACATGTGAGCTATCTAAGAGAGGTGTATGATTTTGATAAAGTTTTATCAAAACAATCTAGTATCAGAAATCTGAACTTTGGTAAGAAAGTCAGCTGATTTCTGAGTACATGTCAAAGCTAGTGGGAGCATAAGTGTTATGCTAATAATCATCATGTTAGTGGGAGCATGATAATTATGACAAAGGTTGCAAGTTAGCAATGTTAATTATAGAAAACAAAAGTTTCAATTCGTGAGGTTGCAGGGGTTGAAAAAGTTGTTTTGCTATAATTAAGGGAGAGGAAATTATACTTCATTTCAATTCTAAAAGCTTAGATTGAGATTTTAATCGTATTTAATCAAGGATATATATATGAATTTCATGTTGGAATGGCTCAACATAAGGAAATTCTATATATGGGTCCATTATTTGCGTTCTGAAATTCGATTATGATTACGGCATCCCTTTTCATAATCTGAATTTTGAGAACTTGGCAAATTGAAATGGAAATATTATAACAAAAGACTGGTTTAGTCTTTATGTGAGACATCATGAATCGTGTCCCATATGCTTCGGATATAGGATCGATTACATGTGCTATATTCATCCTTTCTAAAATTTTCCAAATGCCTGGGGCATTATGAAGGGAAAAGGTCTAGAATTGGATATGACTAAAATGATTAAGCAATTGTCGAGGACAATCTAAGGTTTACCAAAGATTGGTTGCTCAAGGACAGTTGGAAGTATAATGTTAATTCTGGAAGGGCCATATTGACATAATCTGTAAGGAGGCAACTCTTGTTCAGAAGTGATAGTCAAAATGGAATATGGAAATGTTTCAAAGTTAGAAATTATTCAATCTGTGTAAGATTAGGAAACTTAATGAAAGAAGGATGTTTCCAAGGAGCTGATCTCCTTTGGAATGCTCTGTAATGATTGTTGTCAAGTCTTTCTGACTTCGTGCATAATCATTAAGAGGATCAATGCATATAAGTTTAGAATCTAACAGATTTCAGTAAATGGCATGAATTTGGAATTCTTGCATTTGCAGTAAGGATTTGGGACTGTGAAAAGAGGATCATTGGAGTGATGTTCAATTGATCTATTTTACAAAGTAAAGATCATAGACAAACATAGTATGCATACTTGGTGTATGGCATGACTAGTGTTTAGAAAACATATTGTACATGCTTGGAGCATGGGACAACTATTGTTTTAAATTCAAGTATAAAGTTGATAAAACCAAAACAATGAATAATGAGTAATCAGTATGGTGATAAATAAAAGTGTTTATTTATATTCATAGGGTTTGATACCATATTTGATTCATTTATTCTTGTGTTTCACTTTGCATGTTTTGACTTCCAGAATAACTAAGTCGCTCTTCCTGAATGATTAAGTTATTCAAACCATCCACAGTCGGTCATATGTTGGAAGTAGATATGAATCAAGACTGTCATGGGTTGGTTTGTAGAGGTCCAAGTTGGTGGACAAAAGTGGTGCTACAACACTCATGAGTGCTCATAAGTTCTGAGTATTGGATTCAACCCGCGCTCATTTGAATCACTTCATGGATTTTATCACGAGTGATCATGAGACGATAATATCTTATATTCTTCAAACCTAGAGATATGAGTTGTTACTATGAGTTGGTTATACATTGATTGCACGAAAACGCATTGGTAACTCGATGTTATAAAACGTGCCTTTGTGTGTGATTCAACAAGTAGTAGAACAAGCCATATGAGTCGAAGTTTATCCATTCCTTTTACCTTCGGGATAAAAGCGATATATGCGGGCCCCTCGATGATTTAAAGATGATACATGTGAGTGCTTGGCCAAGCCAGGACTGATTTGATTTGTTCAATCAGTCAGTCATCATGAATCGGAAATCGGGAAACAACAAATGGACAGAGAGAATGATTGATAATCCATGTCTCAGTCCATATGATATCTAGAATGGAGGAATATATGATCCCTTATCTAATGGACAAGTCATTGACAAAGGTCAGAGTTCATCGACAAGGTCAGAGTTCGACAGAAGCTTTTGAGAGCTACGATTGCTGGTCGGTTCCTGAAGTTATACGCAATAATAGTTTTAGACTTATCCAAGTGGGAGACTGTTGGATTAATGTCTAAGTCCATAACTATAATTGGTAAGACTTGACCCGACCCGGCATGGTCCATTTGGGTTGCATGGCATCATGCATTTGGATAGACTATAATGAGAGAAATAACACTTAAGGTTGGTTAATATATTATAAGTTCTAATATATTAATAAGGTTATTTAATTAGTATTGATCAAGAATTAATTTGGAATTAATTAAGTGATCAAAAGGAGACTAATTAAATATATGGGTTGATTGTGTAAATCATTCATTCTTATATATGTGGGCTTGTGATCCAAGATTCCTTATGTTGGACTAAGTCCATGGGGTGACCCATGGATACTCCATGGAGGTTAAAATCCATGGAGCATAAGGAATGGGTAAAGTTATGAGTTACATGGTGTAACCCTAATAGCCACCATATAAAAGAATCCCATGGCTCAAGAAATCGTGCACTAATGTGTGAGTGTGAGGGCTAGACGATTTCAAGGAGTGTTCAAGTTTCTCTCAAGTTATTCCAAGTGTATTTGGTGTTGTGTGAACCATTTGAGGTGTCACACTTGGGGCACTAGGCACTCAAGCTTCATGAAGACATTCTACATCAAAGAGGTATGTATTCTATCTTGTTATATTTATTATTTTGTATGCTAGATTAGGATAATACCTTGGATGTTCATAATTGTATGTATAATAGAGAAAACATAGATCCAAGGTATTTAGGGTTGCATGTACACTTAGGAGTGTTAGAATGCTCATAACCCAACAGTATTCACAAAGGCACTTGACTCTACAAAACTCAACACTTTCTTACAAATGTTAGGAATGATGAATCCGGACCCACAATTCTTTTTGAATTGATAGGTACCGCAGACCATCCTTGGTCTCTGTTGCGGTCCTAATTGAAGTTATTTATGATAGATAGCTCTGGTATATCCTGTGAACCGCATTACACTCTATGTACCGCAACTATATATCATATTTATCTTTCAATGGTCCTTATTGTTTGTTGTTACTAATTTTTGTTCAAGTGTTTTCCTCAGTTCCACTACTGCAGTCATCTAACCATTCATCCGCAATGACAAAAGATCCATCCGCAATGACAAAAGATCCATCCGCAATGAAGTCTCAATCCGCAGTCATATTGTTTGATTTCTCAACTGTTTCATAAATTCTTGAAACATGGTGTGCTATTTAATGATCCTTCATTAAATAAGAAAAACATTCAAAAAAAACATTCCTTGTGTAACATATCACTGTCTCATTTCACTTTTTGAATAAACCTTGTGTCAGACCTATTTTAGGTATGATGACAAAAAGAACGTTTTTCCATAAAAAATCCTTTTAAACTCTCTCTTCCTATTACCCCCAAAACGTCAAATCCATTACATCTTCCCCTTTTATACAACGGATTAACCCCTCACCACACGTTCTTCAGACGTGATGTTTTAGGGACTGACATTTCATTAAATGCTAACCCCTTTTGGAAAATCTCAAAAAATATAATAAATCTTTTTCTCATCTGTGGCTGAGATTTCCTTTCCTAATCACAGAAAACAACCCAAACATTTTTACCTTATCCAATTTCACTTAGGGTAAAAACAATAATCGTTTCAAATCCGCCACTATAAAACCCTCTTCTTCTTCCCCAAGAAAGTTTTACGCTTTCTGAACATCGAACTTCTTCTCCTTCATCTTCTTGCACTCTGTTTTCCTGCAAGTTTTTCAACTCTTCAAAAATGGTGAAATCCGGTATCTCGAAGAAACATTCCAAGGCATCTGCGTCAGCAAACCCAACTGGTTCAGACTCTGCTTCAAGGAACCAAATGCCAACGATTGCTTCAAGCAATTTTAGGGCTGTGTTCGAAGAGCATTCCTCCTACAATGCTCCGATCAAGTTGATGATCAAGTTCATGTCCAATCACCCACTGTTTGGTCCCTTCGATTCCTTCACATATGTGGTTCCTCTTTCAACCCTCTTCAAATGTGCATTCTCTGCATATCGACCCCTCAAAAATCTTCAAGAAATACATCTAAATCTGGTGAACGATTCTTTGGTTATTCTGACCAAAGAAAAATTCCTCAATGCCATCAACATGTTAGTTCATCCGTCAACCAAGGTCTTCACTCCAAGCATGGCGGACATTCTTTCTGCACTCTACCAAATGGGTTACCAAAAGAAGATTAAAGGCATAGGCGAGTTCAAGAAAAATCAGTTGCCTGCGGTGTGGCAGTTTGTTTGCCACTTCGTGATCCTCAGCCTGTCAGGCAGAACCGGAGGCACTGATAACATGGGCCTCAAGCTATTAGAGTTAGTGTGGAGTATTTTCACTGGCCATGATGTCAACTACGGTCAGATCTTTTGGGATGACTTCTTGCAATACATTCCCAAAGAGAGTCCAAGAGAAAACCCTACCGAGCTCACCTTTGCATGTTTTTGATCACTATACATCTCGGATCTTCATGCGGATGCAGGTCTTAGCATGGGAAACGATGTCAACCTCTTCATCACCAAAGATCTCAAAAGGTACAATCCCTCTACGGATCAATCTGTTTTTGGACCCATTAGACGGCTACCAGTCCATATTTTGTCCTCACTTGGACTTGAAACCATTGATGTCACAGACCATATAGAGGCTACGGAAGGTATTGACCCATACCTTCCTACCCCGCCTCTACCTAAACAAGCCACATCCGCACTCATCAATCCTGGTAGTACCGCAGTCCCATCCTCCACCACTCTATCCAGCTTATCTTTATCTAAAAGATGCAAGCAGTTAGTCTCAGTCCACCAAGGCCCCCGCAACATCACCAAAAAGCATGAAACCCCAAAGAAGAAAGATGCTCCCAAACAAACTGAACCATCAAAGAAACGGAAACTCAAACAGACTGTATCCTTAGATGACGAATCAACAAAAAATCGATCTCACTCTCCCTCTATGAGTGACTCTGATGAGGATGCACAACCCATTTCTATCCTCAAGAAAAGAAAGACCAATCCCACTGACCAAATGTGTGACCGGACTGATGCCGTAGCCTCTCAAAAGGCTCCGGTAGTCCTTAGGGTGGTCGCAGACCCATTCAACACCACCATCGAATTCCACTCAGACACAGAAAGTGTGTCTGTTTCAACTGAACGTGGAGACTCACCCCCAGCTCACTCCCAAGGGGATGGAACTGGTTCTCGCCCTAAGGTCTCCAGGGCTTCCCGTCTACATTTCTTTTCTCCAAAGGAGTTGAACTCCATCCTTTTGTCTATAACCAAAACACTGCAAACACCTTTCCAACCGCAGGGCAATTCTTCCGCCCATGCCAGAACTGAGCCGAGGCCAGACTTGACTACGGGTCAAGGAGACCGAGGAAGCTCAGGAAATCCTACTCTGCTTACATCTTTTACAGGTGGTTTAGGCACGGTGAGCACAATTGTGCAAGGATCCGTGGACCCAAGGGACACCTCGGTGCGATTCCAAGGATTTGACGGTGACGAATCAAATGATTCATGGTTACAATACACTCCATTTCAGAAATCGACATCAAGAAATATGCCGCTTTCCGTAGGGCATTTCAAGCAAGGAAGGAACAGCAAATCAAGCAACTTCAACAGAAACAACAAGAGATTCAATCCGTAGCCAAGTATTGGGCGGACGCTATCAATAACGCCAATACCGTAGCCACCATTCTGAAAGTACAAGAGTGGATGTCCTCAATGGCTGAAACAATCTGCAATGCTCAGTCCACTCGAGGTGGTGAAGGTACATATAAACTCCCTCCAGCTCCAACTCCAACTCCAACTGTTAGGGATTCTCAAGACGATGGCACCGCAATAGAATTTAGCTCCACTCCTACCTTCGAATTCGATGACATTGATCTCCATGAGGTAAATCAGCCTAACCCTTCTAATGACGATTTGATGATTTTTGATGAGGAAGAAGCTTCGAGTGGCACTCAACACTCAACCTCCAAGCCTAAAGAGAAAAAGAAGAAAAAGAAGATCGTTGTGTCCAGAAAAGAATTTCTGAATCTACAAGCCAAAGTAGATCAGATTCTTGCTGCGGTCAAGCCAACTTAACCGCAACCTGAAGACATTCCAGGACCGCAGTCCTTAATTGAAAGAATCGAAAGACTAGAAACTCGTGAAAGACTAGCTGCTGAGCGAATTTCTCTGAAAGTTGAAATGGGGATTCGTTCTTTGGACACAAGTCGCCAGGCTGATCATAAGCAATTTATGGCTACTACGGATCGCCTCATCTCTGAGGTATCCGCAATCAAGGCAGATTTACAAACAACCATTGCGAACCAGTCAACTCACTCCCAAAAGCTGATAGATGAAACTCACACTGCCTATGAGTCCACCATCTCAGTTCTTCAATCTACCATCAACAGACTTCAACGCTCTCTGTCTTCAAACTTTCATGGTCCTGAGACTCTTCAACTTACAACGGAGATACATCAACTGCTCTTCAACACCACCATCCCAGACAATCAGCAACTGGCTGATGCTCTCAAAGCTCAATTCCAGGAGGTGTGTGCCAAAGTCGATGGTCTTAAGCAATGGCTTGAGGAAGCTCCGGATTTGCATTCCTCAAGAGGGGGAAGTGATGAAGACCATCATTCAAACAGCATCTCTCATCATAGGAGCCCCCCCCCCATCATAACTGAAAAAGTTCCCTCACCGCAACCATCTCCTCACAAGAATTCAAGCCATCAAACGCCATTGCAACATCAGTCTCCACCGCAACAGAACATCACTCAAGAAACTCCCTCCCCTGAGCGACCGGAGACTCCTCCCCACTTCAAGAATCTAGCATCCAACATGTCATCCGAACACTCCAATGACTCTCCCGCAACGAAACAAAAGAAAGAAGATTGGAAAGCAGCCAAATTTGCTGAACTCATCTGGAGAGAAAACGGATTTGACATCACCATGGATGAATCCTTAGTCAATTCCTGGATCAATCCCCACCGAAGACTGCAAGATGATGACTATAAACCCTACCTTACTTATGATGAACCCCCTTCTGACGGTTACTGGGATGTTCCAATCTCCCCAAATGCTAAATACTTCACTGTATTTGAGCAGTTTGACCGCAGCCTACCTGATCACAAGAGACTGCCCATGGAATTCGAAAGACTCAATCGATTCTATGCCAAACATGCTTCTTCCATTGAGAAAATTCGGTCTAATGATAGACCATCCGCAGTCAAGAGCTTTAAGCCCCGGAAATTCATGAAAGCTGACTTTATCCAGTATACTCTTACAATAAGGCATCAGGACTACGTCCGCACCCAAGCTGACTTCCCATGTATGAATCCAGAAGAAGTCTTCCTGATAGCAAAGGTGTTCCAACACAAAAGTGAGAAGTATCCGAAGATAAAGATAGAACTTGAAAGGGCAAGCACGTTTCTAAGGGAAACCGTTTGTGACTTCGCAAAGATTGATGCAGACATTTACCCTACCATTGCCAAAAAGTTTGATCTACCACCACTTGACCCTGCACCGATGCCTACTGAAGGTTATCAAGAGAGATCCCTATGTGCAACAAACTTCCCAGAACTTGGAGTCATTTTCAAAAGAAAGGTCGATAAAACCAAATACTTCATTCCCATGACTGCCATGAATCGCCTCATAAGGAAGTAACTTGAAATTTGTCGAACCGCAGTTGAAAGATCAAAACACACGACTGCCGAAGTCAAGTTCGAAATTTTAAGAAGGATCACCTGGTTGGAAAATGTCAGAAAGTTTTGGTGGATTCTCATCAAGTTCCTAAAACTTTATAACTGAAGAGAAGAGAAGTTAAAGAGGTCACTTAGAGGGAAATTGTTGAATCATAAAAGTGACCCTCTTGAACTTGAACTACCGGAGCTCTCAAGGATCTGCAGTTAACCCTCATCAGCAACCTCATCCGAAGTCATCATCAACCGCAGCTTACTTACTAGTTTACTTAGTTTAACTCTATCTACTTTTGTTGTAGTACTCTCTATTGTCCAGTATGCCTTGCATGGCTACGCTTAGAGAATTGATCCAATGTAATTCTTGAGTCTCTATATATAGAGCTCAATCTTTCTCATTTAATATACATCTCTTACATCTATCTGATTACGCATCTTTTACTCTCTCCTTCTTACTCTCAAAGCTCACTTGAATATAACTGAATATCATTTCTCTTCGGAGCAAGTCTTTCGTGACTTAATCACTAAGTTTGATCTCACTTACTAACTTGGTCTGAATGCATTCCTTGTTAAGAATCAACTTATGTGTATACTTGATATAACACCTGCTGTCATTTATATTTCCTTACATTTCCGCAACTAACTCTCTAATTATCTAACTCGTTAACTTATTATTATTGTTGAGATTTTAGATCCTTTGAGATAAACTATTCCGCAACAATACTTGTTCTAACGTTTGTTCAAGTGTGTCTCAAGTTTTTCTCTCAACACCTTTGAGCTGTTATATGGGAGGAGGTGTAGGACCCCCATCTGTTAGGGAGAGGTAGGACAGCAAGTGATGGATAACACTGAGATAGTGCTTAAGACGACTGAGCAAATACAGCAGGTCAGACAGAGGTTGCTGACAGCCCATAGTCGCCAGAAGAGTTACGCGGATAGGCGACGATCCGAGCTTGAGTTCCAGGTTGGAGACCTTGTGTAGCACCTGGTTCTTGGTATGTATTTTTATTTAAGTATTTTTGCATTTTTGGCCTTGGACTCGGCGAGTTGAAGGACCAACTCGCCGAGTAAAAGCGGGATGAGGCGCGGGATTTAAGTGATGGACTCGTCGAGTCGGGTCTCGGACTCGACGAGTAGACTCTGACTGGACAAAAACCCTAATCTGAGGGTTTGCACCCTATTTAAACAATGTTATGTCGGCCACAACGTCCCTTATGCTCCCAGAACACCTCTCATTGAAACCCTAGCCGTTATTGAAGCAATCTAAGCCTTGTTGGTGGATTTTGGTGCTTGTGGTCTTAAGAAGGAAGGAGAAAGGCTTGAGGAAGCAAGTAAAGACCAAGGGAACCCGAGTTTATGCACCTTCTACAGTTCATTGAAGATAAAAAGTTGTAACCTTGCTCTTTCATTTGTTAGATCCCTTTTTGGGGAGATTTAGGGCTTTTATAAGCCACTTTTGATGGCCAACCATGATTGCAAACATGGTTGGGGGTTAGAGCTTCGGAATCACGTCATTAAAGGAGTCACAAGGCAGTTGGGGACTGCTTTTGCACCCATGAAAGGCCCCATGCATCTTAAGAGCTTGTTTTATGTCTTTTTGAGCTCAAAGTCCCATGCAAGCACGTAAAGTTTGTAACTTTACGTGCTAGATCGATTATAGAAGCTTGGATCTATCTTTTGATCAAAGGTTGTACATCAGAATTCAAGGATTTAGAGTGTGGACATGACTGACTCGGCGAGTCCGTTCTTAGACTCGACGAGTCCGAGGCTTTGAGCCTCATATCTGTTGAGAGTCAAAGGAACCCAGTTGAGTGTTAGAAGGGTTGTAATCGGACAGGAAGAGTTACCCAATGTATTGGACGTGATTTTAGACCTGGAGTTCATGGGACTCGAAGAGTGCTAGAACAGACTCGGCGAGTCCAAGGCAATCTTCTTAAGGATGAAGATGAACTCGACGAGTTGTTCATCAACTCGGCGAGTCGGATGAGTTTCATGCGATGTTCATGTGAGGGGGGAACTCGTCGAGTTGACGGCCCAACTCGACGAGTCGGGTCTTGGATAAGGACGAGTAAAGGGTGAGGGACTCGGCAAGTTGACGGCCCAACTCGGCGAGTCGGGTCAACTTGAAGTTGACTTTGACTAGACTTGGACTGACCCTGTTTAGGGTTGTACTGGCTGTGTGTTGACTTGAAGGTCGTCGTGTAGGGATCGAGGAGTCGAGGGGAGTCGACTTGTGCGCTGAGGATAAT
Organism: Lactuca virosa; assembly: GCF_052849685.1. NCBI lineage: Eukaryota > Viridiplantae > Streptophyta > Magnoliopsida > Asterales > Asteraceae > Lactuca > Lactuca virosa. The sequence goes on along the minus strand of NC_136433.1, from coordinate 99,711,401 downwards.
TCAAACACTGCACGACATCGAGGTGAGTTACCTTCCAGTAGGGGTGGGTCTAAGGCCACAATGCCGGCCCACCAAAGAGGAGTATTTGTAAGATGATTGTCTTTGTGATAATTATCTTGGTTTGGTTACGTGCTTTGGTCACGAGTATTATCTGCATGATATGTTACGTGTATAGTAGGGATTAGGATCCCTGACAGCGGCCCTTAGGGCCGTGGGGTAGGTCAGTACCCGGATATGCCTGACTGTATGATTGTACCTTGCTGTTGTATGCTAGTGGTAAGGGGTGGAATAGTCCCCAGTTACCGGTTGAAAGATACCGATGACAGTTACCGGTTGAAAGATACCGATGACAGTTACCGGTTGAAAGATACCGATGATGGTTACCGGTTGAAAGATACCGATGATGGTTACCGGTTGAAATATACCGATGTTGGTTACCGGTTGAAAGATACCGATGATGATTACCGGTTGAGAGATACCGATGATATTGTATGGTATGTGGTATGATGGGGGAACTCACTAAGCTTTGTGCTTACGGTTTCGGTTTTGGTTTCAGGTACCTCTTCGTCTAAGGGGAAGGAGTCGGCGGCGTAGCATCGCATCACACACACACATATGGTTTCCGCATGGAGTTTTCTGCGATTGTACTCTGATATGTTATTATTCTATGGCTTGGGTTTTCAGACATGATACATTGTTTTATGAGATGATGTGTTTTCGCAGTATTTTCTTATGAATGTTTTTATGTGTTGGTTAATTAAAAAGAAATTTTTGGACCTGAAAATTGGGATGTTACAAGTTGGTATCAGAGCCCTGGTTTGAGGGATTCGGACACACCCTCGGGGGTGTCTGGACTCAAACTGAGGGGCTAAAAGGTTTTTACAAGGAAAAATGGTTTTCTAAAATCTAAATGGAAGGATTTTAAGAAAGACGAAGTGTGTGATGCATGCGACCGGCCGGGCTCAAGTAAGTTTTCCCCAAGATACCCATACTTGATATGTTATGTTGTATGGTTTTGATTCAGAAAACTGCATGCTAGAATAGGACTAAGGATCTAGGAGGATGCCTTGTGTGCCTGATATATGATTATGAGAATTGCATGCTAGTTAGGGCTAAGGATCTAGGAGGATGCCTTATATGCCTGTTGTATGAGCTGTATGCTAGGACTGTTTAGTCAGCAGTAGGATGACCTGTGTAGGTTATGCCTGATTTGGTTACCCAATGCTCGAATGCTGCTTGCTTTGTGCTATGGGGGTTCTGGCCACCTTCAACTAGCTAAGGAACGGATATGTAACAGTATCCGCAAGTTAGTTAGGGGGAAGTGGTGGGGAATCCTAGTGCAGCTGATGGCGGAGGGTAGGTCGGAGAGTGCCCTAGGAAAACCTAGGATGAGGTCAGTGGAAAGGGGTATCGGTGAAAGGGACTTGGTGAAGTCGAAGCAGTCCTTGAGGAAAGCACGGATAGATGTGGAAGGTAGTATGGGCCCGTACTACTGGAAGCAGAGGATCCGTACTCGTATCAAGGAGGGCCTAGATGGAATCGGGAACCTTGGAAAGTGTGTTAAGCCTCTTGGAAGTATGTATGATCCTGACATTTATGCGTGTGTTTTCAGCATGGTGACCACACGACATGGAGCAGGAGGTTCCGGATCAGGATCAGGATCGGGCTCGGGTGTAGGATCCGAGCAGGTTGATGACGGGCTGCGCGAGTTCATCGCGTCTGAGATCACGAGAGGCATTCTTGAGTCGACCCCGGTCATTTTCGGGTCGATCAAGGAAGGGATTGTTGAGCTGATGGAGGATCGCCTCCGGGCATTCAGGAGTGATATGGTGTCTAGCCAGACGAGTACGCGCACACTGTCCTTTAAGGACTTCTGAGGGAGCGGTGCGCCGGATTTCCATGGGGCGAAAGACCCCATTGCTGCTAGGAGATGGATCGCAGACATCGAGTCTGCGCAGCTGACCAGCTTCTACCCCGAGGGGTCGAAGGTGAGATATGCAGCAGCGTGTTTGAGAGACAGAGCTAGAGATTGGTGGGAGTCTGTTGGTGACTCATTGGGAGCCTCGGCTGTTGAGGCTATGACCTGGTCAGACTTTGTGACCAGATTCAGGGCGGAGTTTGCGCCAGCTGTGGAGCTTCAGCAGCTGGCCAGAGATTTCTTGGACATGAGACAGACTACGGAGACTGTGGCAGAGATCACCGCCAAGTTCCGGGAGAGGGCATTGTTAGTGCCCCAGTATGCTGGTGATGAGGACATGAGGAGGACCCGCTACCATGATATGTTACGAGCTAACATCCGGGAGCATGTCAGTTTCTCAGCTTGCCCTACCCTGGATTCCATGATTGCCAGGGCTAGGGAGAGGGAGATTGATCTGGAGCACATCCGGAAAAGGAAGGCAGCGGAGGGGCTGACGACGGGGGCTTCGGGGAAGAAGCCCAAGGGATCCGATGGTAGGCCGAAAGGCCAGTCTGGGCAGGACCGTTGTGGGAAATACGGTCGGTCACACGAGGGAGCTTGCCGCACTGGGCCGGGTTCAGGCCGCTATAAGTGCGGCAAGGTTGGGCATTTTGGCAGAGATTGTACCGCCCCTACTCCTACGGTACAGATGACAGACCTGATTTGCTTCCATTGCAATTAGAGGGGCCATAAAAAGGCCAACTGCCCGAGATTGTCAGCAGCGTCAGCAGCGGCGCCAGCAGTGGCGCCGGTCTCAGCGACAGCGCGGGTTGCAGATGGCTGGAAGGCCAAGACAGAGGCTCCAGTGGTGCGGATCCGAGCATTTCAGTTGACAGCCGAGGAGGCACGCGCTGCACCTGATGTAGTGACGGGTATGGTTCCTTTCTTATGCTTTTATGATATGGCGTTGTGATCTTGATATGTTATGTATGTGCACTGTTTAGGATCGTTCCATGTGAACGGTATCCCAGTTCAGGTATTGTTTGATTCGGGTGCCACGCGATCATTTGTCTCTCTTGCGCTTAGCAAGAAGTTTCCTGAGTCTTCGGGCATGCTGGATTGCCCTCTAGAGGTCGAGATTGCGGACGACCGGTCGGTACGAGCGTCGGAGGTTTACCGAGATTGCGTCCTACGACTGTTTGAGGAGCGTTATCTGGTAGATCTGGTTCCCATACCTTTGCGGGGGAACAAGGTTATTATCAGTATGGATTGGTTGAGCCCCAACGGGGTAGTGATTGACTGTGCGCAGCAGTTGGTGCGGATCAGGACCCCAAGTGGGGGAGAGCTGGTAATTCAGGGCGAGAGGCCATTGCGAGGACCAGCTTTATGTTCAGCAGCGAGAGCTAGGCGTTACCTCTAGCAGGGTTGTGCAGGTTATGTCACCTATGTTATGGATACCCGGGAGGCGGGTAGGGCGACGGTGGGCGATGTGCCTGTGGTGCGAGAGTTCGCGGACGTATTCCCTGAGGAGCTGCCTGGGATACCTCCGGAGCGACAGGTGGAGTTCAGGACTGACCTAGTCCCTGGTGCGGCTCCGATAGCCAAGGCACCGTATCGGTTGGCTCCTCCCGAGATGCAGGAGTTGTCTACACAGCTGCAGGAGCTGTTAGACAAGGGATTCATTAGACCGAGTAGTTCTCCCTGGGGAGCCCCGATTCTGTTCGTGAAGAAAAAGGACAGGTCGCATCGGATGTGTATAGACTATAGGGAGCTGAATAAGGTAACGGTGAAGAACCGTTACCCACTCCCGAGGATTGATGACCTCTTTGACCAGCTACAGGGAGCGTCTTGGTTCTCCAAGATTGATTTGTGTTCAGGGTATCATCAGATGAGGGTCAGAGAGGAGGATGTACAGAAGACGGCGTTTCGGACGCGTTATGGCCACTATGAGTTCGTGGTGATGCCTTTCGGGCTCACCAACGCTCCTGCCGCGTATATGGATCTCATGAACCGCGTGTGTAGACCGATGTTAGACCGGTATGTGATAGTGTTTATCGATGCTATCTTGGTTTACTCCAAGACGCGAGAGCAGCATGAGGAGCATCTGCGAGAGGTTCTGGAGACTTTGAGGAGGGAGAGCTTGTATGCTAAGTTCTCCAAGTGCGAGTTCTGGTTGCACGAGGTGCAGTTTCTTGGGCACCTTGTCAACCAGAACGGGATTTCGGTAGATCCGGCCAAAGTGGAGGCCGTGATGAGATGGGAGGTTCCGAGGTCTCCATCTGAGATTCGGAGCTTCCTGGGATTAGCCGGCTACTATCGGAGATTCATCCAGGATTTCTCCAAGATAGCCTTACCCCTGACCAGGCTAACGAGGAAGGCTGTGGTCTTTCGTTGGGGGCCTGAGCATCAGGCTGCATTCGAGACACTAAGACAGAGATTGTGCGAGGCGCCAATCTTAGCCCTGCCCGAGGGCATGGAGGATCTCGTCGTGTACTGTGATGCGTCCATCTCGGGCTTGGGCACAGTATTGATGCAGAGAGGGCATGTTATTGCTTACGCTTCGAGGCAGCTGAAGCCTCACGAGGCAAACTACCCGACGCACGATTTGGAGCTGGGGGCTGTTGTGTTCGCCCTCAAGATTTGGCGTCATTACCTCTATGGGGTTCGTTGTACGATTTACACGGACCACAAGAGCCTGAGGTATCTCATGGACCAGCCAAATCTGAACATGAGGCAGCGTCGGTGGCTTGATGTGGTAAAGGATTATGATTGTGAGATCCTCTACCACCCGGGGAAGGCCAATGTGGTGGCCGACTCGCTTAGCCGCAAGGCAGCACCGATCAGGGATGTCTGTCTGAGGATGACAGTGGTGACTCCGCTGTTGGAGCGGATTCGGGAGGCCCAACAGGAGGCCATGAAGGAGGAACATCGGAAGAGCGAGCGGATTGTGGGGCATGTTTCCTCCTTCGACTATGATAGCCGAGGGTTATTGACTCTTCACCATAGGGTGTGGGTCCCTTATCATGGAGGCGTGCGCCAGATCCTGATGGAGGAGGCACATAAATCCAGATTTTCTATCCATCCCGGAGCGACGAAGATGTATAGAGATCTTCGTCCCGATTATTGGTGGCCCTGCATGAAGCGGGACGTAGCATGGTACGTGGAGCGGTGCTTGACCTGCAGGAAGGTCAAGGCCGAGCACCAGAGGCCACATGGCAAGATGCAGCCGTTGGATATCCCGCTGTGGAAATGGGAGGATATTACGATGGATTTTATCACAAAGCTTCCCAGGACCGCACGAGGGGTGGATTCGATTTGGGTTATCATCGATCGATTGACCAAGAGCGCTCATTTTATTCCGATTCCGGAGAGTATCTCGGCCGAGAAGTTAGCCGACATCTATATCCGGGAGGTGGTGTCGCGGCACGGGGTGCCAGTTTCAGTGATTTCCGACAGGGATGTACGGTTCACTTCCAGGTTTTGGAAGAAGTTTCATGAGGAGCTGGGTACTCGTCTGCATTTCAGCACCGCTTTTCACCCGCAGACGGATGGTCAGAGCGAGCGGACCATCCAAACGCTAGAGAATATGTTGCGGGCATGTGTTTTAGACTTCGGAGGTAGCTAGGATACCAACCTTCCGTTGGCGGAGTTCTCGAATAATAATAGCTATCATGCGAGTATCGATCGACCTCCCTTCGAGATGTTGTACGGGAGGAAGTACAGGACCCCGATATGCTGGGGCGAGGTTGGCCAGAGGGTCATGGGGAGCACCGATGTAGTGCTCAAGACGACCGAACGGATCCAGCAGGTCAGGAGCAGGCTTCAGACCGCTCAGATTCGGCAGAAAAGTTATGCCGACAAGCGCCGATCGGACCTGGAGTTTCAGGTCGGGGATATGGTTCTCCTGAAGGTGTCGTCATGGAAGGGTGTCATCCGATTCAGTAAGTGGGGCAAGTTGGGTCCCAGGTATATTGGACCCTTCAGGGTTATAGCCCGAGTGGGCAAGGTGGCTTACAGGTTGGATCTGCCAGCCGAACTCAGTCAGATCCACAACACTTTCCACGTCTTTTAGCTGCGGAAGTGCCTGGTGGACGACTCAGCAGTAGTACCCTTAGAGGATATTCAGGTCGCTGACAGCCTGAATTACATTGAGCGACCTGTAGCAATCCTTGACCGGAAGTCGAAGGATCTGAGGAACAAGAGGGTTGAGCTGGTAAAGGTGCAATGGCAGCACCGGAAGGGCTCGGAATGGACTTGGGAGCCGGTGGATGAGATGATGGAGCATTACCCAGAGTTGTTCCAGGATCGAGCAGCAGACTTCGAGGACGAAGTCTAAAATAAGTGGGGGAGATTTGTAGCACCTGGTTCTTGGTATGTATTTTTATTTAAGTATTTTTGCATTTTTGGCCTTGGACTCGGCGAGTTGAAGGACCAACTCCCCGAGTAAAAGCGGAATGAGGCGCGGGATTTAAGTGATGGACTCGTCGAGTCGGGTCCCGGACTCGACGAGTAGACTCTGACTGGACAAAAACCCTAATCCGTGGGTTTGCACCCTATTTAAACAATGTTATGTCGGCCACAACGTCCCTTATGCTCCCAGAACACCTCTCATTGAAACGAGATTTTTTTTACCATTTTATCTTAGTCGGCAAAAAGACCACATAACATTCTCATTAGGTAGGGGTAACCTGTTAACAAGTTACAAACTTGTTAAATACATAAATGCAAAAAATCAGACAAGTTTCTGATTTTAATAAACTTAAATTACCAAAGGGCTTCCAGCCTAACGGTATCAGGTGTTGTCCTCCCTCCTTGAGGTTGAGGGTTCAAGTCTCGTCGGAGACATAGGTGGATTTAAGAGTAGTTTAAGATTATATTGTATCTATCGTTCAAAAAAAATAATAAAATAAAAATAATAAAATAAACTTAAATTACAATTTAGGGTAAAACTTTATCAAACTTAAGGCTTCTTATGACAATAACCTTTTTATAAATGCAGGTTTAAGGAAAAAAAATCCATGTCAAAGAGTTTAAGTGATTTAAACTTATTTAAATAATATTTTTAATTAACAAAACAAATCATTTTTATTATTTGTTTTATTTAATAAATAGTCAATAATCATTTTTTTTTCATTATGGCTATTAATATTAAATTTATCACCTAGAATATATTATTTATTTCATATTTTTTAAATGTTTCTATATATTACCAGATATGTTTACGTAAAATATATTTCTTGTTTTTTAACAGTTGATCCAACATTTTTGATGATAAGAACAGGAGGGGCATTCACTTGTTCACACAAACAATATCTTCTTATTCAGATACAAATGTTCTTTTAAAAAATATAGTTTATATTTTCCTCTATAAATGTTCTTTTAGTTTTTAGAAGAAAAAAAAAGAAGAAGAAGATAAATTGAAAAAGAATCATCATACATCATTACTAATTGAATAATTACTTATGATAATCTTTCGGTATGTGATAATTCAAATATGAGGTTTTGAGTTGAATAATATAAGACTTAACTTTTACGATTTGGTTTTCAAATCCCACAATTTTTTGAAATGCTTAAATTAAGGCCGACCAATATAAATAATTTATTGATTTAACTGCAAGTTATAATTTAATTCATACCATAAATTGAATATTCATTGAATGGACAACTCCAAATATATAGATCTAAATGATTCTTAAATCTTAACTATACCAATATCTAAAGCAGTCAAGTGGATACAAACTTGGGTCAAACCAAACCTAATTCTGCATACAAACAATAACCTCTCCACCAACTATTCAATGCCTCATAAATTACAAGTTTAACTTCAAATTTTAAAATAAAAACAATTTACGATATGTTTGTTGCCCATTGCAGAAATACTGATTAGAAATTAGATTGTTAAATAATGTCTATTGTATGGATTATGACCAACCACGCAAGAAATTGAAACCGTATGGACCATCTGTGTTGAGAAAAAAAAAGTTATAGACTGAAACTGTGACTTTGTAAAATAGAAGGACCATTTATGTAATTTTGTCTTCATATTATTACGGAAATGTTGAATATGAATCCTATTCTCTTATCATAAAATTGGACAACAATTTAGGACACATTTGTTGGCTATTATGGCAAGGTTGAATGTGAAATCCAAATCTATGACCAAATACATTAATGCACTATAGGATTTTAGCCAAAGGTTTATTATATCAAGAAACAACAACCATAAAATTCCACCAAAAAGACTTGTTCTAGAACTTAGAAAAACATAGTACATAACATAACACAAATTATAATGTGTTTAGCATTCATTGAATGGAGCCTGATAATACTTGAAATATTTTGTCCCATCCGAAAGTGGGACCAAGGCTCGTTCTTGATCTCTCATATGTGCAAAGACAGTAATGCCCTCCTAATTTCTTATTTTCAAATGACCCTATAGAGGTTTGCCCACTGATTATTGTTAGGTAATGTTAACTAAATATCACAAGTCAATTTGTCTTTGTTATCCAAGAGAGGATTATGATTATTCTGTCAAAAGATTTTGGGCGAAATCTAACATGATTATCTGGCACTTAAAAATGCCTTCTTAGTCAATCTTGAAACAAACATTTTTTAACTGATTAACCATGATCATCATTGCATTTGTGAAACAACATATTAAATCAAGGGTAAGCTGCCAAATATAAAGCAAACCAGAAAATCAGAAATGCATTTCAAGTTGTAAAAAACATATGGTTACATACACATCATGGAACATCAATGACCTATAACTGTGTATCCTAATGTCCCTAAAGACAAAAGAAACAACTTTTTACAATTAATAATAGACAACATACCTACAAACAAAAGGTTTTATTAGTTTCTTTGTAAAAACTTATAAATTGTTCAGAAAAATAATCATCTGTAATATGCCATGTGCCTGGAGGAGTTTCTGAAAGGGGAAGAATTAACAGGTTTCTTTTTTGGATTTTTGGTCTCAGAACGCAGCCATGACTCAACCACTGATAACAGGTTTGATGAATTCTTCATTTCTGGAAGATCAGACAATTTTTCATACCTTTTTAAATCTCCATCTTGTATGTAAGCCAGATCTGTCGCCCATGATTCTAGGCCATCAAATATGTGTGTTGCATATACAATCGTACATCCTCTCTGTTACAAATTACAATTGTATGTTATACTTGTACCAAAATAAAATTAAAAAAATAAATAAATAAATACCTGTTCACATTCCTCCTTAAAAAACTCTAGCAGATCCATCCTTGCAACAACATCAAGGTCAACCGTTACTTCATCTAGCAAAAGAACCTGAACAAGAAACCCATTCAAACTCAATTCCAAGATACTGTAAACCAGTCTGATTGTGACTGTGACTGTGACTGAGACCGACCTGAAAAGGATGAAGGAGGCCCAGGCAGATTTGAACTCGACGTCGTTGTCCATCCGAAACTTTATGCATCCGCCATTGTAGATCGATGTCCAAAAGGTCAATCAATTTTTCTCTTCTAATTGGGTCAATTCCTTCAACTGCTTATGAGTAGATTGATTGTTATATAATGAAAAATAAGATGCAATAAATCATCTTTGTGGATCCAAATTCCAACCCACCTCCAAATATCATGTGTTCGGCAGAAAAGTCTCCCTGTAGCGGCACATCTCCCTGGATTTATCTCAAAAAGTTCAAAGCTTTATTCAATATAATAGAATGTCAAGTAGACGAATTTAACAAAGAGGTTCAAGACTTACAGCTGAACCAATTGTTTTAGTCCAAGATCCACCCAAGTAAGACAAATCACCACTACAAACCAAGTGTGTGTCGTGAAAAGATGAAAAATCTAGCACCCGCACAACATTCCTCCCACCAACCATATGTTTTCCAGCCAAAATCTTCAGCAAAGTGGTTTTCCCTGCAAAGATATAGAGTCAGAATGCTTTCTTAGGGCTTTTTTTGAAACACTAGCATAGGTAGCCTGATTATGGTGCATTTGACAGCTGAGTAGCCAACTGAAATCCTAATGCTAAACTTCAAACAAATAAACCATACAATTTTGGCGCCAGATCCTTCTCCTTCAACCACCATTGTACCCAATATCTGTCTTTCCTAATGTTTATAATTGAAGGGCTATACTCAATCACATACGTACATCTACCCCGTGCAGTTATAGAAAAAAGATATAAAACGATATAGAAATCACTTCAAATCTGCATTTTCGCAATCACGATACCTCATAACTAAATCATTCGATATTGATATGAAATTTTAGAATTCCTGGTTAAGAGATGACCTATAAGCTCCAATTTCACATCTAAAACTTATCAAGTCCGAACACGAATTGCAAACGTGCACATAAACAGAAACAAAGAAATTAGGGTTTCCAAAATACCAGATCCGTTGGCACCGACAAGAAGACAACGAGATCGAGGGGAAATCTTTAGGTTGAAATCTACAAAGATAGGATTATCGCCGCTGTATCCGAATTGCATGCCGTTTACTTTGATACTGCTGGATTCGACCTCCATTTTCGGCTTAATCGTCTTCTGGTATCGGGGAGCTGTGAGTATTTGTACCTTCACGGTAGTTTTGCGTCGCTATTGAACTCGTTTTTTGATGATGTGTACGCAGCTTATGTGTACACTTGTTTGTTCCTGATTTGGTCACGTATATATTTTTTGCTGTCGGTTCCTAGCACCAATGGCAACTAGGTTCGATGGTTGGATGTCAATTTTAATTAATGAAATGGCATGTGTATATTCTTTTACGGAGTAATTACCTTTTTTTCAAAATAAATGTAACGTCTTTATTATACTAAATTTATTTTAGGGAAAATGAATTAAAATGGTAATAAAACTTTTAAAATGTACAAAAAAATTATTGTATTTTTTTTAGTACATAAAATACCATTAAAATATATTTTTTGTACACAATATACCAACGAAGTACACATGTGTTCAAATAAAACCTTGTGGTAACCGGTTATCTCAGGTAAACGAATAAATGACTTAAAAATGTAACAAATTTTATAAATGTTCAAAAAATACCATTGTTTTTTAGTACAAAAAATATCATTAAAGTATACCATTTGTACATAGCATACCAACGAAGTACACATTTTAGTACAAAAACTATCATTGAAGTTTCTAAAATGTTCAAAAAAATATTATTGTTGTTTTTCCAGAGCACAATTTATTAACTTCTTTGTTTTCGGATTATGTAGAACACGGTCATCGTAGATTATTCACCGTCCTACTAGTTCACACCAGTTGTGTACTCTATTTAATTCTATCACTCGATTAGTTTGTATCTAAATACAATCATAGAAAAACACATAACTAGGAATTCATCAATTAAGATGCAGATCGTTCAAGCGCTCCAACACATATGCTTCTCTCTCCACTTTGACTACAAATCGTCATTAAATCAGCCACATGACGTTGAGTGTTTCTGGCCATTTATCTTTCACCGGTGTCGGAGAATTAAACACAACTCTTACTCTCTACATACACGTTTAGGAATTCTCATGACATAACGTCACACTCGTTTCTCCTTTGTGTCTCTCTTGTGTCGCAACACTAATGAACGACTAACATTGATGTATAATATATGTATGTATATAAGGTATATGTGTTTTAGGTTCGATGCATATAATGCGACCGGGAAGCAAAAATGTTTAGCTAAGGTTATTACCTACTTACTTCTCATGTTACCTCAAGAACGATCGAGTGAGGGAATGAAAGAGATTGCACAACTGTTGTGAACTAATATGATGGTGCATGATCTACGGTGACTGTGTTCTACATAATCCGACAATAACGAAGTTAACAAAAAGTGTCGTATTTTTTGAACATTTTGGAAACTTCGTTACGCTTTTAAGTCATTTTTCCATTTACGTGAAGTACTTGGTTACCACAAGGTTTTATTTGAACACATGTGTACTTTGTTGGTATTCTGTGTATAAATAATATATTTTAATGGTATTTTTTGTACTAAAAAAACAACAGTGGTATTTTTTGAACAATTTTGGAAACCGGGTTACCTGATGGTCACTTACAATAGCTGGTTCACTGGTATTTTGTGTACTAAAAAAAGACAATGGTCTTTTTTGTACAGTTTTGAAACTTCGTTACCTTTTTAAGTCATTTTCCCAAAATGTATCAATGCATAATTATGTAACGCCCGTGTTTCTAGACTAGGCATTAATATTGACATAATGGTCTATGTTAACCTTTGTAACTCATTTAGAAGAAATAAAAAGGAATTATGTGAATTTTATGTGAATTATATGTTTTATGCTTAATTATTAGGGTTTAATTAATTAAGAATAAAAATGAGCGTCAAATATAAATATTAGATAAAGCCGATATCTATTAAGAAACTTGTAATGGGCGTGACAAGGATTACGGATATATAAAGAATATCGAAATCCGAGTTATAACGAATAAGTTATGACCTGTCGAAGTTTCGCGACAAAACCGACACGGGGCCGAATGTCGTAAAAAGTGAGTTTTTGATAAACTACTTTTTAGCCTTAGTGATCTAAACGAAACTCGTAGTGTTCGTTAAACCGAGAGTATGTATAAAAAGAACGCCCAAATCTAACTTCGTATGAGGAAGTTATGATTTTTCGAAGTTTCAGCTTAGTAGTAGACAGCTAAAAACTGGAATTTTAGATCGAGTGATTTTTAGCCGACACGACCTAAACGAGAATCGAAGGTCTCGTAAGCACAACGGTAAAAAGTCTGACGAAAACGGACGTCGGATGAAAAAGTTATGAATTTTTAACGGATTTCCTGTCCCGGTCTGTTAAAAATAATAATATAAAAATCAAAGTCAAAATTAGCTAACGAAGTCTAAACGAAAGTTGTAGAGCGTAATTTTACCTACGCGTGCATATAAAGAACGTCAAAAACGGAGCTCGTATGCGAAAGTTATGGATTTTATAAGATTTGGCGCGAAAATCGAGAAAAATCCCCAAAACCGAGGAATTTCGCACACGTGGACTTCGGCCACGTGTCCTCGCTTCGCATCCGACGCGTGTCCGGGAATGGCTGAGTCATCCGAGCAGCTGGCAGACGCGTGTTCGAACCCGGAGAGCTGTCCGAAGCCGCCTCGCCTACGTCCGACGCGTGTACAGTGACTCATCGCATCCGAACCTTCGCATGAGCCACGAGCCCCCTCCTCGGATCCGGACTTCGGTCCAATCAGAAGCTGCCACCGGACCCCTCGCATGCGCAGCCCACGTGACTCCTTCTCGCATCTACTGTCGCGTGGCTTCTCTCCTGACCGTCCGATCAGCAGCTCGTAGCCTATAAATAGGAGGGTGCGAACCCTCCCGGCTAGAATTTAGAAATTGGCAATTTTGGCCCCTTTTTCACTATTTTGGCTATTTTCACATCCCCCGATGCCCCGAGATCATTTCTAACGCCCGGAACACGTCCCGGAGTGCCCGAGAAGCCCGAGAAATTTATTTTTTCGGTTTCGAAGTCCGACCCTCGCAGAGCTCGGTTTCTCAATAAAACTCTCGGTTTTATTAGAAACGATCGTTTTAGGAAACGAATTGCTGCCCGATTTTCATTAAATCAGGTGAGTGTATAGTTACTTTCACCTTACACATAGATATGAAGTATTTACCTTGAAATACGTGCTATGTGTAAATATATTAATTGTTTATTTGAGGTAACTGTTGAATTGATGTTTTATACAAGTTTTAAACTGTATATGTATTTTTATCTACAAATATGTTGGGTAAAACATGGGTAGATGAATTAGATGATGCGTGATGAAATAAAAGTGATGAGAGGTACCGATGTTTAAGATAATCTAGTCATCTAGCAGAGTATAGACAACGGCCACAGACTATTTTAGATAATCCAGTGGAACGTTAGCAGACTTGTAATCGGTAAGTATGTTTGAACTATATGTTCATAAGGTGTTCTCGAACTATATGTTCATTAGGTGTTTTTGAACTATGTGTTCATCCGATAGTTCTTCTTTTTGACACTATTATGTGTCGAGGTACGGGAACGTACGAGAGTACTTTATTAGTATTTTCCCTATACTCTTATTTTGAAGAGCTTTGGAGTCTTTGTTTCTTCTATGAAGTGATCGGACGAGCTTCATGAGTCAGCGTTTCCGATGCCGGATAGGACGCGTGATATCGCAATAATTATACATATATTTCGAGCGATATTTATGTATTTTTAGCTATATTTTGGTATGATTTAAGATAAAAGGTACTTATAAAGTTTGAAATTCCATTTTACAGCAAAAAATCATTTCTGAAGAAAAAGGAGAAGAAAATGTGCAAAAATCCGCAAAAAGAAGTGAAAGAAATTACACGAAGAAAAACGAGATCAAAAAGTCAAAGAATTCAAAAATAGCCGCGTTGGAAAGACGAGAAAACAAAATAAAAATATAAAAAAAAAGAATTTAAATTAATTAATGAGGTTTAATTAAAATAAATTATTGGGAATTAATTATTTAATTTCTAAATAATTTATATTAATTAAATTAATTTAATTTAATTTAATTTGCAAAAGAAAAAAAAATAAAAATAAAATAAAAAGAAACAAAACCCGGAGCCCAAACCAGGAGCCCAAACCCGGAGCCCAAAACCCGGAGCCCAAAGACGGCCTGATCCGTCCACCAGAAGACCCGAACCGAATCCGAGATCCGACCCGTCCGCCCCGCGTCCATTTTCCCTCACAGAAAGATCCGATGTTACCGACCCGACCCCGATCCGACCCGGGTTTAGGATCCGCGCTTTTTTCCGATTATGACGTCATCGACGACGTCACTCGGATCCGATCCATGTCCGGCTTCGACCCAGCTCCGACCCGAGCTCCGATTCGTTTTCTCTCACATGAAGATCCGCGTGTCGACCCGATTCCGACCCAAAATCCGATTCGAAACTATTCAGCTTAAAACGACGTCGTTTTGGCTTCCAGATTTGCCAATTCCGATTCCATTCCGTTTTTAACCATTTTTTCCCCACTTTTTCCTATTTTAAACTCATTCATTTCCAACCAATACTCAATAATTCACCACCTTTAAACTTTCCAACCTTTTATTCCCATCTTTTTAATTCTTTTGAATTCTTTTTCATTAGATCCAATCTCAATTTATTTCTTTTTGGTATTTAATTCTCCCAATTTTTACTATAAATACCACCATTTTTCACCAAAGAGGAAAAGAAGAAAAAAAGGAGAAGAAATTGAATCATACACTTTGATACACAAATTTCTCCATACAATTTCTTACCATATCACCACTATACCAAATTCCACCCAACCTTTGAACCACAATTGGGGATTCAAGAGTCAAAAAAGCTAAGGAATTGAAGATTGCAGTGGCATTAGGGACTACATCGGGTTTGTTTTATCGACATGTTTAACATTCTCAATATGTTTTCTATGTATGTTGTAACCTTAATTATGAGCTAAATTCTCTTTGCTTTCACTTGGATAATGAAACCTTGAAAATATGATTTGATTTATATTATTCGGATATTAATTGTTATTTATTTTATCATGCATATTTGATCATTTATTTGTATATGTTAAGTTTTTGTAATTAATTTTCCCATAACTAAGTTAATATTTTTAAAAGATCACTTTAATTATATTATATTGAATCATAAATTTTTCATAACCATTGATATTTATGACTAGTAAAGGACAATATTCTAGGAATTGGGCAAAATAAAATACTAAAAATTTAACATGTATATTTTATATCGTACGACCAACTTACGATTCCTATTTGTTTTACTACCACTAAAATGAATAGTTTGATCAAATGTTTGCATGATACGAATTAATTATTGTTAATAAAATTGTTAATTGCATGACAATTGTTTTTAATTAATTTTATTATCAAAACGGTAAAAAATTTAGATCATGATTTTTAACCAATTTTAGAAATCGGTAAATAACTAATAATATCCATTGCACTTAATATAAATCATTCATTACTAAAAGATGGAATTAAATCTAAGTGAAAGCATCCTTATCATTCTTGATTCTTAAAAACCAATTCTTGTTCTATATTTATTCTACACTTTAATTGTTAAAATTCTCATTATTGTCTTGTTACTAGAAATTCCCCCAAGTTACTTATCTTTTAAGTTAATTAAGCGACAAATAGTCTAATATTAAATCATACTCGTTTCCCCAAGTGTTCGACATCCGTTCTTACCATTGCTATATTACAAATTCAATTAGGTACACTTGCCTAAGTCGATAGTAAATTCTAGTATCGGTAATTTCAACCTTATAAATTTAAGACTAGATAAATTACACATCAATGCGTCTGGAGGTTATATACCTCACGATATTCAGACCACAGCCTAGGCATTAGTCGGTGTTTCCATTTTCGATGCCGGATAGGAGTGAGTCTGGGGGTTCAGACCACAGCCTAGGCATTAGTCAGCATTTCCAATGCTGGATAGGGGTGAGTCTAGGGGTTCAGACCACAACCTAGGCATTAGTCAACGTTTCCATTGCCGGATAGGGTGCGTCTGGGGGTTATATACCTCACGATATTCAGACCACAGCCTAGGCAAAGTTCGATGCTGGATAGGGTACGTCTGGGGGCTACATACCTCACGATATTCAGACCACAACCTAGGCATTGATAACTACCCCTGACTTAATTGTCTTGTGGTTCTTTCTTTTACGAAAAAAGGTTCGTGGTTAAACTTATTTCATTCATTTGATATCTTTATCGATCCTTGTTTGCTGCTAGGGGATTTCCGAAGCGGTTTCGTTAGTTGGTTGTTCATATCGATCCTTTAGGCTAGATCTAGTAAGATCATTGTATAGGATCAGTATGTGGGGATCGACGTTGTTAGTGCTTGTAGTATAAGCCTTGGGCAACGATGGACTTCGTGCCTATTCCTTAGGATGAATCCTTAGGAATGAGTGATAGTTGATTCTTAGGGTAAATCCTTAAGAAATAAATAAGACAATGGGGATTGGGTAATTGGGTTGATTGTTTGATGTTTAAGCATAATAAATTATTTATTGTGGGTTGAAAACCCTATATGCTCACCAGACTCCCAAGCCTGACCCACTCAGTTTAATTGTATCACAGGTATCGATACGAAGTTGCTTTACACTGAGAGATTAAAAGAGAAGTAGATCACTAGTGTAAATGAATGTAAGTTTTGTTTATGCTTATGTTTTTGTATTGACAATGACATCCCAATGGTTTAAATGAATAAAATACATTTCTTCGGAAATGATTTGATAACATATTTATTATGTTTTTCTGGGAACAAATTCCGCAACACTTTTAATCAAATGATTACTCTGAAATTATTTCAAAAGCATAAATTAAACCGGTCTTTTCTGGCCGTAAATTTGGAGATGTCACAGATTATCCATGAGAACACTTTTAAGAAATTAGGACTCATAACCATTTCTCATAACTCACCATGTAATCTACTTAATATTAAGAAATAAGAAGCATTACCTTATTAATGATGCTTAATATTTGATCCTACTTGAATTTCACTTAAAACACGCTTGAGTTTCTCTTACATACACTAACTACACCGAGAACACACATACAAGTGTTCTAAAGAGGACGTTTGAAGATGGAATGGGTAAAAAAAAATGATGTGATCATTTTAGTGGGTGTATGATCCCAATATAGTTGGGTACATATAACATCAATTGGATGACTATAAGAGTTAGTTGTCCTAAAAATGGACCAATTTGCATTGTCACGCTCCTTTACGCGCCGTCAAACCAGTGGTCAACTCTGGCACACGGTCTGCATGGTCTAGGGGCATTGTTTGTGTGGAGGCAGAACCCACACTTTCCTCTCACATTGTTCATGTGGTTGTCTGCACGACATTCCATGCCTTAGCCAAATGTTATGATTCATATTTACAACCCAACTTATTATTATTATATTATTATTATTATTATTATTATTTTGCAAATATCACAACACTGTCATATAGATTCCAATTTCCATTATATTTGTATGAATGGAAAGTTTTTGATGAGTACTATAACTTCTGTTTATAGACATTGGATTGAAGATGTACATAATTGTAGTTATTAAGTCATAAACATGGGTCTATATTCACTTTTTTCCATTTTTATGCCTTGGATTAGTCATGTTTAAAGTGACCACGATTCCTTCATTCTATGTCTAATTATCCTTAATGTTTTTCCTATGTTTTCATTGATATAATTTCTACAACTTTTATTTATAGAGTTACCCTCTAATTCATCTTATATTTTTAATTTATCAAGCTCTAAAGATGATACATTTGGAATTGTATAAAATCCTATCAAGTTTGATAATTTTTTCTTCCAACTTTGCAAGCTCATAATTGTTCAGTCTTTTACTAATTATACTGATTCTTTTTACATTATTAAGTCTTTTACTAATTATACTGATTCTTTTTACATTATTAAGGCTTATATGCCTTCTACCAATTCTAATATTGCTTGTACATTTTATCCGTATTTGTATTTGGTTAGCTTACAAAAGCTCAAAGTTGACACTTTCATTATTTCATAAAAAATCTAAAATTTATGATTCTTATAATATTACCCTCACACATGTATTCAATGCATCAAATGGTCATACGAATTCAAAATAACTCTTAATAGGTTCACAACCGAAATTTCATATTTTTAACTTAAATGACTAAAACACCTTTTTGTATAGAGATTCATATTCAAACAATATTTCTATTGTTCTCAAAGATTTTATCATAAACTTCTAACATCCTAATTACATAAATTCTAGGATGTTACACCTTATGTGTACCCATGTACTTCATAAAATAATAAACATCCCTATATTTCTTAAGAACAATAAGTCTATAATCTAAATCATCGTTTTGGTTTATTAAAATGATAAAAAAAATGGGTATTTATATTAAATAAACTAGTTTACACATAACTGCACATTGTTCGATAACAAAAAGACTAATGTCAAAGTAATGAGCTCCTTCATGTGAGAATTAACCACACACCAGATCGTTGGTGGTGTAACTTAATTGATGGTGGCGACTTTTCGGTTGCTATTACAAGACAACACATTCGAGATAACACCTTACATAATACAAATATGATCACAAGATGGTGTAGATGTGTTCCTAGAAAGGTAAATGCTTTCCTTTGGAGAACTATGTGTGATCGTTAACCCGCCCGTCTAATATATCTCCGTAAAAAGATTTAGATCTTCGAAATATTAAATGTTCGATATGTAATTCTGGAGTAGAAGCAGTTAAATACATGTTTTTATGTATGAAAGTGGCCATAAAGTTATCGAGGCTGATTGAGAGGTGGTGTGGAATCCAATTCCATATTGTCAATAACATACAGGAATGGATGACTTGGCTTGATCATACAACAATGACAAATCAAAAGAAAGATAGACCTGAGGTCGTGATGCTCATCACTTGCTGGATGTTTTGGAGATATTGAAATAATATTGTGTTTGATTCTTGCATATTGCGGAAAGACGCAATCTTTGATAATATTGTTTTATGTTCTTTTCTGTGCTATAAACATAGACTGTCCAAAGTTGTTTTTTGGAATGATTGGTTAAAAAATCCCTTGTAATATTCCTTCTAACAATCTGTTAGAGGTATGAATATATAGTTCTTTTGTTGTTCAAAAAAATAATCAGCCATGATCCTTTTAGCCTCAATGTGTTTTTTTTTCATAATGAGTTGGTGAATACCATTTCATGACTAAGTTATATGCCAAAAAGATTTTCACATGCATATGCTAAAAATTAAGGACCCATAAAATCACAAGAAACACAAATACTAAAAATCTTATACAAAAAGATAAAATAAACAAAGAAAATTAAGATCAACATTATATAAACATATAACATACCATACATAACTTATTTTTTCATACTCTGTTTATTAACCTTGTATCTTCCACATGAACAACACCATTTTTAAAGTAAAAACATATATATATATATATATATATATATATATATATATATACTACTACTACTACTACTACTACTTTGGAGCTAATGCTTACTGGTAACTAAGCTTGATGGTCTTTTCAAATGAAAATGAAGTTAAACAGATAAATTTTGGGATAGGTAGTTGACGTATGACGATCAAATCTAAGGCGTTATTACTTTTTAAGAGAGTTATAGTAATGAGTAGAGATGCACACAAAAACCGGTTTCACTATTCAAAACCGGATTGGGTCAAAACCGGTTTTGACCAAACCGGATCAGATCGGATTTAAAACCAGATTTTTCAATCGGATTGTAATCCTACATTCCAAATCGGATTTGATACCGGATCGTAAACCGGATTTGCTAAAAATCAGATCCAAATCCGCCCCAAAATCCGCTAAAACTCACTAAAATCGGTTTAAACCGGTTTCAAATTGGATTAGAATCGGATTCAGATTTTGGTTGGAACCGAATCAGATTTTGACCGGATAGGATTTTTGATGATGTAAGCGAAACCGGATCAGATCCGGACCGGATCGGATCAGATTCGGGTTTTGTGCACCTCTAGTAATGAGGAGATAGGAACTAAAATAAACAATTTACCATCGTGTGTAAGTGTGTAACGCCTGTGATGTAACGACTTAAACAAACAATGAAATACTGATGAACCTTCTTTGTAACCAATGATAAAATTAAAGACCGTAAAAGACTAAAAGTTGGACAAATAGTGCAAAGTTTTGAAAACCACATGAATAATTTATGACGCTGAAAAACAACACAGATCATTTATGCAAGACAAAACTGCAAAAATGGTCCATGTGGTATGTCGAAAACTGCCACTTTGGTCCAGAAAGTGCAACATTCGTATTCTGGTAAGTTTCCTTTTAGCCCTTATCGCAAAAATCCTTTTCTTTTTTGGTCCTTGGCTAGTACGCGAGGCGTACTAGCTCTTTGCTGATTGCGGACTTCACCCACATACGTTGGGTGTATGTGGGAGTATGTTGGGCGTACGCAAGGTTTGGGCAAACCCTAATTTTTAGGGTTTAAACCACCTCTTGGACATTTATTGACCGGCCTCCATCTCCCTATACCCTGAAAACAAAACCCTAAGTGCATTTGGTGATATTTGAGCTTGAAAGTGAGTTTGTTGGTGTTTTGTGGTGAATAAAAAGAAGAGGAACACTTGGAAGAAAAGCTTGAGCTTGTAGATTCAGAGTTACCTTCACATTTGCAAGCCTTTTGAGGTAAAAAGCTCTCACCTTGATGGTCATTTGTGCTAGATATACTTTATGGTATTATTTAGGCATTTTTGAGTATTTTGAATTAAATTTGAGCTTTTGATATACTCCAGAAGCAATGGATGTTAGATCTTAGCTCTATAGAGGCCCCTTGTTCATAAAAATGTAAACTTTGTGAAAGATTTTGGTTCATGCAAGTGTTAAGAGGTTTATTAAGCTTCTTTTTGAGTGTTGAGTCCCATTAAGCCATGCATGGGTGTAAAGTTGCCAACTTTACGTATTAAGTCACCCTTAGGGACCAGATCTGAGAGTTTGATAAAAAGTCTTAACTGTTTAAGTGCTTAATGAAGAAGTTTGGGAGGCTGAGGCGTACGCTGGGCGTACGAGCTGAGTACGCCCCACGTACTCAGCAGAGGAAAGCATGGGCCTGGCGTTCATGGGTTTTGGGCCATGCTTTGGACTTTTAAGAATGGGCCTTGATGGGCCGTTAGACTTCTGATTTGGGCTTTTGACTAGTATATTGGGCTTTAGGTTGCCATTTAGGATTTGAGCCTTTTGAGTAGTTGGTTGGGCCTTGGTTTTGGGCCAAGTAAAGAAAAAGGGTAAAATGGTATTTTACCCTGGTTATGGGCTAAGTAGCTTAGATTCTTGGTTATGGGTTGAGATCCAATTATTAATTGTATATTATTTTGATGATGATAGCGTGGGGATTTTCCGGACCAGTAGACCGAGATTCATTCGAGTGTTTCAGTAGCTAGAGGTGAGTTTCCTTACTGTGTTTAGCGGGTCGAAGGTACCAATGTTGGCCCATGGTTTATTGTGTTAAGATGCTAGATGTATGCGTGACTCTTGCATATGTTAAGTGTTTATATGTTTACTGGATGGGGCCCAATGACCATTCTGTATGCTGTTTATCTTTGTGATTATTGCATGTGTTATGTGTTTATCTGTTTATATGTATACCGGACGGATCCTGATGCCGGGCGGGGGCCAATGACTGACGGATCTGTATATCGAGCGGGGCCCAATATATGTTTATTATGTATGGTATGTGGTATTATGGGGAACTCACTAAGCTTTGTGCTTGCGATTTTTAGTTTCTGTTTTCAGGTACTTCTGGTTCGAATGGGAAGAGCCTGGGATAATTGCAGCGCACACACCACCTCGTTCCGCGTTTCATGTTACTCTGATGTTTTGTGTTATCGTTGATACACTTGTTTCACCATGCTTTTTATGATGATGTTTTGGATAATAGTTTTATTAATTTAAATACACAAATTTTTAGTCTTAATTTTTGGGACATTACAAAAAGTTTTGGACTTGCGCCACTACTCCAAAACTTTCATTTTGTTCCGAGTTTGGTCCATTTCATAATTGGAATTGTGTGTGGAATGACCTTTTTACCCTTTCTATTTAGTTTTCCCTTTTCTTTTTTATTCACTTTACTATTTATCCAATTAAAATAAAGCAAAAATATATTTTACCCTATTAACCCAAGAACTCTTTAACAAACTTTATCTCTCTCTCTCTCTCTCTCTCTCTCTCTCTCTCTCTCTCTCTCCTTTTTCATGTCTACCGGAAAATTGACCGGCCAGGTGGCCACATGTGTACCACTTCTAATCCACGGTCGGACCACTCTGCTGCCAAAAACTCTCCACTGACCTTGAAACATTTCCGACGACGACTTCCAGATTTGAAAGTCAACATGAAGATCTGTCCTCTTCTCTCCAGATCTACATCCACTTGCCATGGAGGTTTTCGATCTAAACAAGTTGCCTCCGGTGACGAACACGTTTGATCCCTTTGATGACAACAAACATATGGTCCGAGCCCTTGATTTTCCAAAAACAAATAGGTGGTATGAGCCCTTAGTCAGAGGTGATGGTTCAAATTTATGTTGTCACAACAAACCCTAGCGTCACCTCTCACCGTCGGAAACCCTTAGATCTCCAGCAACTCTGATGTCAATGTAGGTCGTAGCTTAACATTTCCAGACGATGGTGTCATTTCGGTGTAGATCTGAAGCATTATTGTGACGTTGCAACTCGAGGTCATAGATCTGTGTAGGGGTTTTAGATCGACGACGAGGGTTTTCAGATAGAAGGTGAGAAATAGATCCGACGAGGGTTTTCACTAAGCTAGGTGGTAGCGAAACCCTAATCTAGTCAGAGAAGATGAAGGTCAGTGGTGACGATTGTGGCTTCTGGCAGTGGGGAACCGGAGCTCTGGAGACGTTAGCTGTTGTTGCTACGATGAACAAGGACGACAATGTAACCCCGATCTGTTTCTTAGTGGATGAAGAGATGGCCGACAGTTTTTCCGGCGAGAATGACATGGTGATGTTTTCTCCGTGTAAAAAGCAGGTGTAAGATGCCAAAATGGGTATTACACACACAGAGAGAGAGAGAGAGAGAGAGAGAGAGAGAGAGGTTTTATTTTGTTTTTTTTAAAGTTTTGCAATAAAAATAAATTAAGAAAATAAAGTAGAAAGGGTAAATCCGTCAATATAAAGAGTCTTAAATTTTATGGGCCAAACTCACAATAAAATAAAAGTTTTGGACCAGTGGTGCAAATTCAAAACTTTTTGAACCAAAGTGACAATTTTTGACAAACCACACTGACAGTTTTGTCGATTTATAATTATTTTGGAAAAAATAGTTTTACACAAGTTGGTTAGTTTCAAAAGTCGGATGAAATAACAGGGACCGGTATAGTACAAAGAAATATGTAAGGTAAAAAAAGAAAAAGTATTTCCCGATACCTAAGCTGCATTCGGGCGTTGAAAAATAGTCCGGACGAAGACTCAGAACTCGCACACTCGACTGGTGTCGCATGCTCGAACGCTCTCAAGAACCTGTATCTCTTCGACGGCCGATCAAATTCGTAGGATCCCGATTCAATCTGAATTTAGTAGCTTTGATCTCATTTGTAGGTTTTAGATTTCTCTAGTTCGTTCTTAATTTATTGTTTTCTTTATACAGGCAATGGCGAGAAAATTGGGGTTTATAGTTGTACTACTAGCAGTAACGTCGATCTATGAAGCGGTAGCGATATTTCATCCGATCTCTGAATCTCACCGGTCCGCCGCATTAGAGCTGTTCTCCCCTGCCGTTGGATCGTTTTCGAGGTTGGCCTAAACCCTCCTTAAACTTCCACATCGACTTTGTTATATAGTTGAATGCAGCGAATAAGTATATGATTATCTAGTAAAATTATCGATTTCTTTGCGTGATGCGGTTCATACGATTTCATTTTGTGTTTTTATTTACGGATTTAAAACTTTAGTTGCGATGAAATGACAAAGCTTATGAACACTTTGAAACTCTTTGCGTGATGCGGTGAAATTATCGATTTCTCTTAGCTCTTTTACCAGACCAAGCTTAGGAACACTTAACTGGGCGATGTTGGCCTCAGGCTGTGAAATGTAGAGGCTGATCTTTTGCACATTTCTCAAGCTTGAAAGTGGAATATGTTTTTCACAATTAGATATCTGATCGAGTGTTCCATTTCAGCTTAGAAGAAGCCTATGAAGCATTAATCACCTTTGAGGTCCTTGGTTTAAAGAAACCTGAAATAAAGGACCACACATGTAATTCTGTGGTGGATACTCTGTCTTCACCATCTTCAAACTCTAAGGATTTGCACCATGCATTCCGAGTTAATGGGCTATTAAAATGCAAGATCAGTACAGGAGATTTAACGGTATGATTAATCTCACACCATGTTTTGCTCATAATTTGAAACTCTTTGTTCATATCTCTTACAAGTTTGAATGCTCTTAGGGCATTGTTTCAAGGCTTAAAGATGCCGTCAAAGATGCAACAACCCTTCTAGATTATTATCATTCAATAGGAGGTTTGGTACTTATTAAGGTAACTGGTCTCTTTTGGAAAAAAAAGTTATACTAAAGCTACCAATTGTAAGGAAAATTTTCAGGTTCCTTATTGTGTATTAACATTAGCCATGGATTTACATTCTTTCATGGCATAATTACTCTGTAATCTTCATGCAGGATCAGAATCCCGAAGTTGATGTATTTCTTGGGAATGCTGATGGGATTTTACGCTCCATAAAGGTTGGTTTTACTTTTACTTATATTGTGTAGTAAGTAACAATATTTTCTTCCTTTAAAGCATAAGCTTGTCCTATGTGAATGTCTAGTTGACTTATTCATTATTCCCAGGCTCTCAGTCAAAGTGATGGAAGGTGGCGCTATAGTTCTAACAATCCTGAATCCAGTACTTATGCTGCAGGTAACCTTTGTTATTAAATCAAAAAATTATTAATGTTTTGTGGTGTTTCTAAAGGTTGGTCAAAGTATGTTTGACCAGTCTTCAAGGGTCATTTTATTTCTTCACGTACTCACTAGTCGCTACATGTATCAACTTGATTCAGGACTAGCACTTGAAACCCTTTCTGGAGTTATTTCATTATCAGCTACTCCAGTTGATGAAAATCTGGTAACTTAATTTACATTCTGTTCAACAACATGAAAGGGTCATGATTTTAATTAACTATTGCACACCTATTTGCAGATTGGTACACTGAAAAAGGATATTGTGAAACTCTTTGACAGCATTAAGAAATATGGTTAGTACATGAACTGTTTACTCCCTTTTAAGAAATTATTGATGATATATGATATCAATATTATTTTGTAGATGATGGAGCTTATTACTTTGATGACAAACTCATTGATGCAAGTGGACATCAAGGCCCACTTTCTGCCACCTCAGCAGTTGTTCGGGGGCTGACTACCTTTGCATCCGCTTCTGGAAGTTTAAACGTTGGATACACTTTCATTTTCTTTTACAACAAACGACTTCTGTTAATCTTATTTTCTGCTAATGTTCTTCAACTATTGCAGATACCCGAGGAAAAGATTTTGGGTTTGGCAAGATTTCTCCTTGGCATTGGAATCCCTGGCAATAGCAAGGACTTGTATTACCAAATTGACGCTCTTTCTTGCTTAGAAAACAATAGGTATGTATATAAATGTATATGTATGTGTATATATATCTTGTTTTTCTTAAAATTATTCTCAAATCATATATTTTGCAGGGTATCAGTTCCTTTAGTTTTGTCACTTCCAGCTACAGTGCTCTCATTGACCAGTAAAGATAAACTCAAGGTCAAAGTGAACACTGTGTTGGGATCTGCTGGTCCTCCTTTATCAGTAAAACTCATGCAAGTTTTCAGCTCCGGTTCAAAAGACGCTTCTGTCCTTAAACAGGTGTTCCACAAATCAACATTTATCATGCCCTTATTGATAGTCATTTGTGCTATCCTAAGTTTCTAGGTTTGACTTTCTTGACCTTGTTTCAGGAACTAAATTATGATCCAAAAGAAGGAATCCACACCATGGATGCCTTGCCAGAAGGTGTTGATGTCGGGGAGTACATTTTTGCTTTTGAGGTACTAAATTTTATAAGATTTTCTCTTTGAACCTTTTTTTTTTTTTTGCACCAATTAAATTTAATACTTTTGTTTCTCTTTCCCAGATTGTCCTTTCTGATCCAGAACATAAGAAAATATATGCAACTGGAGGCCGAACAAAAGTGCCAATCCATGTCACAGGAGTTGTTACAGTTGATAACGCTAAAATTGCATTGCTCGAGGGCGATGTTCTCGAGTCTGAAATAAAGTAAGCCACATCATTTTTTTTTCAGACTTTTGTTGTTGCATTCATTTAACTTGACATTTTTGTATTGTTAGGCTTGATCTACCTGGAAAGAATGACGCGGCAGTATCAGCAAACCACCTTCAAAAGCTTCACTTATCCTTTCTGTTGAAAACCCCACTTGGGAAACCATTCAAGCCTCATCAGGTTTCCAACCACCTCCCAAAATGTTTTTATCTGTTTATTTACTTTTCCAGTTAATTTATTTAACTCACTTTCAGGCATTATTAAAATTGAGACATGAAACTGGGGTCGAGCATATCTTTGTAGTTGGCAACTCCGGGAAACGGTTTGAGATGACACTGGTAAAGTAATTTTTTTTTTCTTTTTCATATATTTGACTTATTTTTTACACTTTCCTACATTCCGAATTTCAGGATTTCCTTGGTCTTGTTGACAAGTTTTACTATCTCTCTGGTCAATACAACATTGAGCTGAGCGTGGGTGATGCTGTCATGGTAAACATTGCATTTTACAATAATCACTTTCAATGAATGAATTATCCAGTCATTTAAAAAAAACAAATTTCTATTTTATTTTCAGGAGAATTCTTTCCTACAAGCTCTCGGGTATATCGAATTAGATCTACCCAAGGCACCCGAAAAGTCAACACACCCACCACCTCAACCCGCTGATCCTTATTTAAGATATGGTCCCAAAGCAGAGATAAACCACATCTTCCGGGTCCCAGAAAAACGTCCTCCCCAACAGCTTTCTTTCACTTTCTTGGGTCTGGTTTTCGTCCCATTCCTCGCATTCTTGATTGGGGTAAGTCCCACATCCCAAATCCCAAATCCCAAGTCTTTTTATTTTATATTTTTATTTATTTAATTAATCGTTTATGGTTCTAAATTATTATTATTATTTTATTCTAGTTGTTACGTCTGGGTGTGAACTTGAAGAACTTCCCTACATCAGCCGTACCTGCCACATTTGCAATCCTCTTCCACGGCGGCATTGCAGCTGTCCTCTTGCTCTATGTGTTTTTCTGGTGGAAGGTACAAATACACAATTTATTATAGTTTGATTAAATGTATTTCTATAGTAAAAACCGTAATAAACATGTTTTTTTTTTTATTGGTGACAGTTGGATCTTTTCACCACGTTGAAAGCTTTGGGAGTGCTAGGGATCTTCTTGATGTTTGTGGGACATAGCACTCTTTCACACCTTGCTTCCACATCAGCCAAAATAAAATCGGCTTGAATAAAAAAAAGACAGAATAGAGATACCGTTACATAGAACATGGCAGCAGATTTTGGACCATGATTATAATTAGAGTTATCAGAATTCAGTTTTGACTTTTTAGTTTGATCTTGTATTGTTATCTAACCATATTCGGATCTTTTTTCCAGAGTCTCAGGTCTAATGTTACAATTTTAGGATTTATAAACATGACACAAGTTTGGTTTTTAAAAACATTGCAAACTAGTTTTATACAAATACACAAATGATTCCAATTACGAATACAAAATAAATATAGGATAGGGTAAATCTAACACCTTGTCTTTTGAGGTTCATTTTGCTTGTCCATTTTTGGACGATTTTGGAGTCATGATCCACGAGTTGCGTAATATTCTTTATGGCAGATTACAATCCGTTTGAAATAGAAATTCTCTCAGCTTTCTAGTTGAAGGTTTCACTTATGCATATCAATCATCTACAATGGTGAATTATTTATAGATGAACCCTCAATCTTGTATAATCATATATTTAAGGTTTAATGAATTAACATACCGCACACATATTTTAGTTTTCAATTGCTTATTTGTTATATCCACAATACCATTTTACAAATATCTAAATATTACATAAAATTCAAGTACTATTAATAATAAATTAAAGTGGAAATTTTAAATCGTCCATGCAACTATTGCGTCAGCCGGTCATTCCCATTCCAGTATTTTATTTGTTTTTTTGTAACTTTGAGTTCTTACTACAGACACAACCAAAAGCTTAAAAAGATTGAAATCTGTAAATTTGAAACTCTATAGACTTTGGGAAAAAAAAAAGGCAAATAAAGAGACCAATTTACAATTTTTTTCTTTTGGAAACATCATACTTTTGTTAAACGTCAAAAAGCAAAACACTGGTACCCTGGTACTAGCCTAGCGCTCTTTTTCTTTAGTCACAGCCACTCCTCCTCCGTCGCCTCCGCCACTGCCACCACCACCCCTTTCATTTCCGCAGCATCATCAGTACGTTCTTCTTTCTAAACTATTTTCAGGCGTTGATAAACCCCCACTTTTAACTTTACCGACTCCCGATCGCACATTTTCTGTCCTAATTAGTTAGTTTTCGTTATAAATCCGTGGGCTTGTGTTTTGTTAATCTGAACTTCTGAATTTCCCAGTGTGATTTGAATCGTTTTCCCTGTTATATAAACTATAGTACTGGACTTGGTTTCTTATAGAAACTGTACAAGCGATAGCGTGTTGATTGTGTTTTGTGAATCAGAATTTTGAGTGTGATTGAACTGATTTTTGGTGCTATGTAGTACTGGAGTTGATTTCCTATAGAATTTACAAGTTGCGACGCGTGTATATAAGTGTTTACGAGCTCTGGGGATCTTGGATAGCCGACTTCCCAGGCATCATTTTCGTTGATTTGGTAAGAACTTGTATCAGTCTTGCAATCTAGTATTCACCGTTTTCTGTTTCGACTGGCTATCGAGTAAATTGATCTATTTGGTTTAAGATTTGGGACTTTCGATTACAGTTCCCGTTAATCAAAATTATGACCGTCATAAGGTTCCGCTTGTTTTGTTTGTTTGAAGTGGTAAAGAGATTTCTTCTGCTTCAGGGATCTTCCCAAATTCCAACACTTTCACAGAATTTGTTAATTTCCTATATTTGGCTATATAACATACCCTCTCTCTCTTTTCCTTTATTAGGGTTTATATTGCAAAAGAGTTTATTCCAAAATCACACAGTAATGATGAAAAGGAAAAGGGATGTGATGCCAGCTCCACCAGGTTTTGTATCTGTCACATCTTTTACACTCACAAAAAGGAACGATGAAGCTTGTAATTTGGTGGAAATTCAAAATGACATTAAACCAGAGCCCATTGGAAAGCTTCAAAAGTCTCTCAAGCAAAGGCCATGGATACTTCATGACCAACTCATCAACAAAAAGCCAGATAGAACACATCAAACTACAGTTATTTATATGACTATATCGTTGCCCCCTTTTTTTTTTACAACTACTCTTTATACAAAGATCAGTTAATAATCAAATGTTTTTTTTTTTTGCAGAATATATCTTTCGAAAATACCCTTCCAAAAGGAGTGATTCGTGGGTGTTCAATGTGCAACAATTGCCAAAAGGTTTGACCTCATTCCTTCCAAATTGGCTCTGTGATATTTAAATACCATTTTCATCTTTTGACACACTTTTATACTTAACCCTAGATTACAACCTTTACAGGTTACTTCAAGTTGGCGTCAAGAAGAGTCATGCAGACCTGTATTAGAATATGCTCCAGCATTTCACCCCACCGAAGTGGTAATCATTAATCAAGCTTTGACTTTGTATGACACTCAGTTTATGTCTTTGTAATCAAGCCAAAGTTTATGTCTTTGTAATCAAGCTTTGACTTTCTATGACAGGAATTTAAAGATGTTCTTCAATATATTGCCAAAATACGCCCGAAAGCTGAGGAATACGGAATTTGCAGGATTATTCCTCCTGATTCATGGAAACCACCATCTCTTTTAAATGGAAATAAATGGGAATCATCTAGATTCTCTACCCATATTCAACAGATTGATGAACTTAAAGATCTGCATTCAAAGAGAAAACTTCATGAAATGATTGAGCAAGCAGAAGGAAAAAATGGATCTGATGGTTTTGAATTTGAATCTGGTCCTGAATTCACACTGAGGGCATTTAAGGCATATGCAGCACATTTCAAAGGTCAATATTTTAAAAAGAAAGACATTTTTACCGATTATAGGAATCGACCTTGGGAAAATGTTGAAGGGGAATATTGGCGAATTATTCAGAACCCAACTGAGCAAATTCAGGTATATTGACACTTAACAAGTATTTGATTATAATTAAAATGACACTTGTGCCCTTTCTTAAGCTGACTTCTCATAGGTACTGTCCGGTCATAATCTGGACACAAAAGTAATTGGCAGCGGGTTCCCTTTACCATCATCACTTGACACTCATGAGGATCAAAATCAAAGCGAATACACTAAATCACCCTGGAACTTAAATAATACCTCAAAGCTGCCTGGATCTCTTCTTGCTTTTGATTATGACAATTCTGCCCTTTCAACCCCACGCCTGGATGTCGGAATGTGCTTTTCCTCCCTTTGTTGGGTAAGATTTGAATACTCTTTCTTTATTTTATCAATAAGTTGCCAAATGTCTAAATTCTCCTTTTCAGAAAGTTGAAGAGCACAACTTGTATACTATCAGTTACATGCACCAAGGTGCCTCAAGAAACTGGTATGGCATTCCCGGTAAATATCGCCAAAATTTTGAATCATTACTAAAGAAAACCTTCCCGGAGTTATCAGGAAAACCCGAATTGTTCCATAAGCTAGTGAGTACCAATCTCTTGTCTCTGCAAAAACACGTAAATACCCCTTTCTGTATGTAATGTAATGAGTTAAAATCCATAATATGTACTACAATTACATACAGGTCACTCAGCTTTCACCCTCTACCTTAAAATCAGAGGGTATACCCGTCTACCGCGGTGTACAGCATCCAAAACAGTTTGTCATCATCTTTCCAGGTGCATTCTATTCGGGATTTGATACGGGATTCAGTGTTTCCGAGAAAGTCAACCTTGCACCCGTTGACTGGTTGCCATATGGACAGCTGTCAGTTGAAATTTACAGTGAGTTGCATAGAAAAACATCAATCTCGTATGATAAAATGTTAATCGAGGGGGCCCGCAATGCCATCAAAACACGGATGACAGGTGCATTTGGAAAGGATGGTTGGTTTACAAGAGCTCTTAAGGTAATCATAGCAAAAGTTAGCCTTATTCAGGGACCAAAAGTGTAATTTACTTTATAATTTTTAAACTACAATAGGAAGAAATAAAAGTAGGTTGCTAAAAAGTGTTTGTTTCTATGGAACAGTCGCGGGTCAAGCACGAAAGCTTCAAGAGGGAGTTGTTATGCAATGCATCACAGTCACGTACGATGGAAGAAGGTTTTAGTTGTTTGGTGAAACAGGAATGCATCGTGTGCTTTAGTGACTTGTACCTTTCAGCTACTGGTTGTACATGCTCGCCTGAGAAGTACTCTTGTCTTGAACATTCAAAGCAGCTGTGTACATGTCCATGGAGTTCAAGGTTGTTTCTTTTTCGCAATGACATCCGCGACTTGAATAGAATAATAGAGGCTTTAGAAGGAAAGTGAACATCTATCTGACTATGATTTTAAGGTGTTAAATTATTATTAAATCGCATAAAATATTGTATCCTTACCTTGCATGCATTGTATCTTTTTTTGTTGTATAAATTATATTTTAGTGAAGCTTTTGGTGATTTGTAATGTTGATGTCATGATGTGTATGATCATTAATATAGTATCTCAACAACGCTAGTAACAACTGAGGTCCTGGTTCCAACTTTTAAAAAGAAATGATTATATTTAATGTAAAAAAAATACGAGCTATTAACTATAATAACCATATTTGAAAGTTTAAAAGTTTATTTATTTATTTTTTATTACTTAAAGTTAACCAAAACTTAAGAAAAATCCCTTCATAACCATCTATTTCGTACGGGGCACGAAATGGGTTTTGGCTATGAGAAATGAACCTTACTATTTTATATTTATTTATTAACTTTTTTTTTTCAAAGGTATACATTTTAAAGGTCGATTATGATATTTTTCTGTTTCAATCTAAACTGATAGCAGTTTACAATGTACAAAAAATCGCATGGTTATGTTTTGAAATGGGTGCTAATACTAAATGTTTATTTGTTATATCTATAAATCTAAACGATTAGAACCACAGTTTTTGTGAACGAGAAGGTATGGAACTATGGAAGTTATAACTTATAAGTTGATTGTTTTTATTCTTAGAACAAATTACTGAAATTGTCCATGTGGTTTGCTGAAATTGTGTGTTTGGTTCCTAAGTGTTTTATTATTATTATTATTATTATTATTATTTTTTCACTCGGACAATCCCTAACGTTTGATTTTAGAGAAATTAAATATCCTCCTACATCTTTTTCCTATTATACTCCTGCCCATAAGCGTATTAAATTATTATTATTTTCATTAAATGTGTCATTAAATGTGACACATGTCAACATTTGATATGGTAGGAGGATGAATATGAATAAAATGTAAGAGGATATTTAATTTCCTTTGATTTTATTACGTTTTTCGTCCCTAATAGACCTAAAATGACCATAATACCCTTATTAATTTCTTTTTTTGATTTACTTATCTTTTCTTCTAATAAAACAGTACCATAACCGGCCACATGACATTACCTTAGTCCATCACCCTTGACTTTTCCTGCTCAATTGTTGTAACTGAATTTCCCAATTTGCCCTTTTATTTGATAATATCTGTAAATTATAAAAAATAAATATAAATCAGGAAATCAGGATATTTGAAATTTGAATTTTCAATCATACCATATAATTCTGCAACAAATATGGCAGAAAATAAATGTTAAACTCTATCAGTCCCAATAAATCAAACAATCGAATATCAGTCCCAATAAATCAACAATCGAATATATATACACGTTTACATGCCTGTTTCACTACGCATAGATCAAATATTCATCGTCGGGTAAGGAGACTACATTGTTTGCTCTCTGTTTTTCATATATTGAGGGTATACTCATCGATATATATATATATATATATATATATATATATATATATATATATATATATATTGTAATGTTTTTTTCCTATATCCAGGGTATATACTCATCGACTTTTTGGTTTTGGACTGCATAATCAACCAGGTCAGTTTACTGTTTCCCTTTATTCATGTATTCAACCCACTTCGTGATTATTGAATTGTTTTTTATTAACCTGTTAATGATGTTTAACATTAACCCGTTAACCATGTTAATCATTAACCATTCCGATGAATAGCAACAATATACTTTACCTGTTATCATTATGTATTTTACTGTTTCCCCTTCATTGTTGTTTCTTTTTGCCTTTTTTATTTTTTTTTTGAATTTTATTTATTTATTTATTTATTTTTTGGTTGCTGATTATAAGTGTCAAATTTATTGTAAACAATAAACATTATTTTAAAGTTTTGTACCGCTCTATATCACGATTTGTGGAATTAAAACAAGTATGTTTTCTTTTTATATGCTATAAATGCCTAAAATGCCCCTCCCACTATTAATACAGTCTTTAATTTGATGATTTCCAATATTACCCCTAATTAACTTATTTGCCTGTTTGAATTTTTTTTTTAATTTTTTTGGTTGCTGATTATAAGTGTCACATTTGTTGTAAAAAAAACATTATTTTAAAGTTCACCATGTACCTATATCACGATTTGTGGATTTAAAACAAGTATATGTTTTCTTTTTATATGCTATAAATGCCTAAAATGCCCTTCCAACTATTAATATAGTCTTTATTTTGATTATTTCCAATATTACCCATAACTAACTTATTTGCCTAAATGTATTTCTGTATTTACATTATCTCTGTAATTAACTAACTTATTTACCCCTAATTAACTTAAACACATGATAACAATGTGTCTTTGTATCGATCAAAATCAGTTAAATAGCAATGTACTTTCTTTTTGGCTGTTTGAAATTTTTTATTTTGGTTGCTGATTATAAATGTCAAATTTAATGTAAACAATAAATTTTAAAGTTCAGTTTACTGTTTCCCTTATTTACCCCTAATTAACTTAAACACATGATAACAATGGGTCTTTGTATCGATCAAAATCAGTTAAATAGCAATGTACTTTCTTTTTGGCTGTTTGATTTTTTTTTTAATTTTCTTTTTGTTCATGATTATAAGTGTCAAATTTAATGTAAACAATAAATTTTAAAGTTCAGTTTACTGTTTCCCCTTGTTTACCCCTAATTAACTTAAACACATGATAACAATGGGTCTTTGTATCAATCAAAATCAATTAAATAGCAATCTACTTTCTTTTTGGCTGTTTGAATTTTTTTTTGGGTGCTTATTATAATTGTCAAATTTAATGTAAACATTATTTTAAAGTTCAACATTTAGCTATATCAGGATTTGTGGACTTCAAACAAGTATATGTTTTTTTATATGCTATAAATGACTTAAAATTCCCCTCCCACTGTTAATATGGTCTTTAATCAATCAATGCTTTATGATTTTTCTGTTTATATTTGAAATTTTTTTGTTAAATATACAAGTTTTTTTTAACTTGCAAGGTACAATGGAACATATTACTCGTGTAAAGGAAAATGACTCAATCAAGGACGATTTCACAATTAAAGTTCGGATCATACGTCTTTGGACTCAAAAATCAAAATTTGATGCAAACGACACATACTCGGTAGAAATGATTCTGATGGATGAGGAGGTATAAGATGCATATATTGAATTATTATTTTTATAAAAAATTATTCATATTCATAAGCAATTATATTTAAATATTTGTTATTTAATTTTTTTTAGGGACGGAAAATTCATGCATTTTGTCTGAAGAAATGGTTTCCTAAATTCCAGCGCTATTTAAAAGAGGATAGTTCAATATACGTCAAGAAACCTAACGTCACACCAAATACTTCAAAATTTAAGTTTGCTGATCCGGAAAGAAAACTTAATTTTTATCACGATACAACAGTAAAAGATTGTGAAAACTTTTCTGGATCTGCACATGTCTTTGATTTTGTTGACTTCAATACGATTGTTTCTAACAACATCCTGGAGTCAAACTCTTTTGGTTGGTTTATTTAATATTAACTTTTGTTATATAACATCCTACTTTCTTTCTTTGGATTACAAAATGATAATTTTTATTAACTTATATTTTGTTGCTTTTGTAGATATTATTGGACACATTTTTGAATATGGGCGTATGGATACCTCGGAACAAGATAAATCAAAACACAAGATGCTCTTGCATCTTCAAGATATAGAGTATTCACCATTATTACAAACAAATAATATAGTTTCTTTTATATTATCTACAATATTTGTTTATTGTTTCAGGGATACTAAGCTTAAGGTAACTTTGTGGGGTCAGAATGCATACTACATGCATAATTTTCTTGCTAATAATAACAGCCTTGCTCCAGTTGTTGTTATTGTTCAATTTGTCAAAGTGAAGTTTATTAATGGTTTGTAATTATTTTTAACAACCATTTTCTAAAATTTTATATATAATTAAATAATAAATTTTATTTTTGCAGGTCGTCCTTTTCATCCACCTACTTTGATGTTAGTAGGTTGTTCATAAACAATGATATGAATGAAATTACAAGCTACAAAAACAAGTATTTTCATTTATAATTTCCTTTGTATTTTCAGATTTATTTTTTTCATACTATAATAAATTTAATTCCTTTCTTTGTTATAAATGAACATATTGGTTTCTGAAAATGGACGACAACTTTCATCAAGTGGAATCAAAATGATGACCTCAAAACAAGACACAGAACACGATGACTTTCTGAAAAAATAATTTGTTTTCTAACATTGATGATTTGTTTGAACCTTTGGAGGTACTTTACATTATTTTTAAAGTTGTTACTTTAATGCACTTTTATTTTTAGATTTTAAAAGTGTAAGAAACAAACATAGTATATTGTTATAACGAAACTAACATACACTTTCACAAACTAACATTTGTTAACATTAAACATTATTTAAATTTCCAGGAAAAAACGGTCGTTATTGTTGGTACTGTTAAGGGAATACGTCAAAACATACGTTGGTATTACCTTGCTTGTAGCAACTGCAAAAAGTCAGCAAAACAAAAAGAGTATTCTACTGATAAGGTTGATGGTTCTCATGAAGTGGCCAAAATCGTTACTTATGAATGTGCTAATCCTAAATGCAAAAAATATCCAAATTTCGGTTATTCGAAGGTATTACATATATATTTTATATAAAAACAATATATGTTTATCATAATTGTGTAATATAATATAATCTTATACTTTATTTAGATTTAAAATCCCACTTCGGGTTCAAGACAACACATGAACCTTGACTTTAACCTTAATTGATCAAGAAGCAAAGAAGTTGTTCAAATACACAGCTAAAGAGTTGTATGATAAAAACAAGAAGGTATTATTTTATAGTTCTAAATTACTTCTTTATGTTATACATTATATATTTTTATATACAAATTTTCTAACAAAATTTATTTATATTTTAGCTTGGCATCAATTTGGATTTGTATACAATGGAGTTGAAAGTTGTGGTGGACAAAAAGTTGGCAATTAAGATTGATATCTCAAGTTACCATGTCACTAATAAAAGTAATATTTATGGGATATCAAGATAAACCGATAATGCAGACATAATTGATGAACTAAAAAAAAAGAATCTTATTCCACAGGTTATTTTCAACAATTGTATTTAGTTTTTACCACATTGACCCAACAATATCTGACTCAATAGCATTTTGTTTTTGATCTTATAATGCAGCCTGCTAATTTTGATTCATTCATGATTGGTTCTTCAGATATTGGTTCCCAAGAGACCAAAGTTGTCAAGGTTGTAGTCTTTAAATTATAATTATGAAGTATTATGTTTTAATGTATAACAACTAACTAAAATTTTTTCTAGGATTCTTTTTCACAGACAGCTGAGAATTTAACACCGTGTGCGAGGGACAAATCAACTGCAACAAGTCCTACAAAGTTGATTTCTACACCAACTGAGTTGAAAAGAAACCTTGCTACATGCATAGATCTTGATGAAATGGAGAATTTGTCAACATCTAATTCCGCTCGATTGTCACCACCAGATGAACAACCAACGCCTCTTTTGGTCCCCAAGAAAAAAAAGTAAATGTATTTTACTTTTACAAACAATCTTAGTTCATGGTTAATTTTGTTTCCACATCATAGACTCCTAAGCCGTTTAGATTTTTAACTTTCTTGGTTTTGAATGGGTTTTGTTTGGGATTTGATGGTTTTTTATATTTATTTCTTGAACATACACTGGGTTATTTTTTTCATTCCTATAATGTCGTTTCCTATGTTATTTTGATTTTGGTACAACTGATTTTATACAACATTGCTTTTATCTCCCAAATGACTTTTTTATTCAATATTGGATAATATAACATCTTATTTTGACTTTATTTCTTCATTCGAAAGTATTCATTAAGGAGTAAACATTAATCTAGGGGTTAATACAATAAATAGCAATGTACTATCATTTATTTATGTATAGAAAAAATAAATGTATCATGATATTAGAAATCAAATATAAACATTAAGTAATATTAGGTATTTGTTATTGAACATCACCAAAAAAAAAAATCCTTTGATGGTAGAACTTTTCACAATAAAAAAACACTATTAAGATGAATGTGTCGAATTAAGATCATATATGCATATGTCTAATCGTTACAATATGAGGAAATCTAAGAGAAAAATACCCAAATTTCAATAATATAAATAGATAGATTTATGCATATATATCAAGATAAATTATTTTAAAGATTCATGCATATAACAGGAGGAAGTAAAAGCGAAGATGAATAACGCTTATCATCATATTCACATGTGATCACACATAAACGCGACAGGAAACAAATAAAAGTAAATAAATACATCTGCATAGAAAACTAATATATTGAAATAGAAAAAGACCTTCGAGAGAGTCCCCTGTGCAGAGAAAACACTATTGAATTTTTTTTCTCAAAAGAATAGTAGCAGTAGCCATTCTCGCAATTATATGAATATAGTTTCAAAATATATTATTACTTTAAGGTTATCTTGTGAATTATTTAATAAAAATAGTGATAGGTCCGGTCCATTCCTACTACTATAAAGAGATTTGATTTTGAAGTGTAATGTATAATAATGTCATTTGGTTATTATTATTTTTATCAAAATAATGGTTTTCTTATTTATTTTGTAAAACAAACAGATGGCATTAGGCTTTTCCACTTTTGCACATTTTTATGTTGTTTATAAGGTTCATTAACGTTATCAAGTATTCTCTTTTTTTACATATAATTTGTTAGACAAAACCCTTCTTTTTGTCTCTGTTTTACGTGTACAGTTAATATTATAATGGCATTATCTCTCTTTTTATAATGATGAGGTGATGCCATATTTTGGTCAACAAAACCATTTAGAAGATGATTTTTAGACCACATTTAATATGAAAGCCAAATTCATATGTCTTTTTCATCTGTATATGATAATTACTAAATATACTTTTGTAGCATATTGTTGTAAATATTTATCTATTTCACACTTTAATCTTGACCTGGGCATGTCAAAGTATGCCGAAAGTTGATTGCAATTTAGCGATTAAGTGTTTTTATATACGCGGGACAAAAAATGAAAATCGTTTGAAGTAAATGTAGCTGAATGAAAGAAAATGGTAGTTTGAAATGCTAAAAGTGTATCTGTGTGCATGTGTATGCATCCAGTTTTCAAAACCATTTGTTTGAAAGACATTTTTCAACAAACAAATATTACATGATCTTCATGACTTTATACCAAACCATATTTCTTCATTGAACGTGCTACACCAAATTAAAACAGTTTTTGAAATCTTAAAGACCACCAAATTAAAACTAATACATGATCTGATTATAATTTATAACAAAACTTTACTTTAAACATTTGGGTACTCCTTTATTAGAGTAGGGGAAATGAAAGAAATTATAACTTAAATGCAGAAACTGATAGAAATTTACCCTTTTAAATGTTAACCCTGAAATTGTAAGAAGATATGTATGTTTACATATGTATTCTTTTTTAAAAACTATAAAATGCCTAAAATGCCTAAAATGCCCCTCCCACTATTAATATACTTTGTAATTTGATGATTTCCCATATTACCCCTAACTAACTTAAATGCAGATAATGAAAATAAAATGAAAAATTACCCAAATTTTAGGAACCCATAAATTGACAATGTGTTCCAATGGTGGAATCCGGATTCCAATAATGAATGCTAGGAACAGAGAGGTGGGAGGTTTCTTGTATTGCACATAAGCTGTTTTTTAAAATGTCAATATGAATCCAGAGTTTGAACTTACAACAACCAATGTAACGCCCGTAGATCCGGGCTAGTCAATTTAGAGATAATAGGGGTCGAAAACGACTTTTCGACAAAAGATTATTTAGAATAAATAATCTTAACCAAGTTGTAGAATATGTCTCAAGGGTTCCGTACATATAAAGAACGCCGAAATCCGAGTTATAACAAAGAAGTTATGGCCCGTCGAAGTTTTTCGGCAAAACCGGCACGACACCGGGAGACGTAAATAGTGAATTTACAATAGATGACTTTTTAGCCTTAGTGATCTAAACAAAAGTTGTAGTATATGTTAAACCGAGAACATCCATAAAAAGAACGCCCAAATCTGACTTCGTATGAGGAAGTTATGAATTTTCTAAGATTTGGCATAGCAGTGCACGGCCCGAAACTCGAATTTTAGTTCGAGTGGTTTTTGGCTTACGAAACCTAAATGAGAGTTGAAGATCTCAATAATAGGAACTCAACGGTAAAAAGACAGACGAAAACGGAGTCCGTATGAAGGAGTTACGAATTCTTCGTGGTCATTTAACAGTCTAATCTCATCCTACTGTTAAATTTAAGATCGTTCGAGAATTAGCCGATGGAGTCTAAATGAAAGTTGTAGATCTTGTTTTTACCTACGCGTGGAAAAAAAGAACGTCGAAAACAGAGCTCGTATGCGAAAGTTACGGGGTTTAGAAGTCGGCAGGGTGCTGCTGCAAAAGGGGTGACGTGGCTGATTATGGGCCAAGGCTTTCTCCCCAAGGCAAGCCACCAGAAGGTGACATGTGGCATGGACTCGACGATTAGAGCTGTTTTCCAGCCTATAAATAGAGGTGCCGGGTTCCCTCATTCTTCACACCATTCCAACATCTTTTCTCTCTCTCTAGAACCTCTCTCTAGCCCCTAAACCTCCCAAAAAGCCTAGGGAACCTCCCTAGCACCCGAAGGAAGCCCCGAGGCTCCCAGAGTCCCGAGAAAGGAGCCTTTCGGCTCGGGAACGCTGCTCCGGCGAAGCCCGGTTTTTGAGAAAAACCCGCTGTAAGTGCGCTACGCCTAACCTATCTTTAGTATGACTTATGTTTTAATATAGTAATGTTATTAGGACCTTATAATAATTATTTGGGCTATTATTATGAGTTATATAGTGTTGTTTAACGCTTATATAATAATAATAATAGCTAGACTATTAATTAGTCTCGGTTAACGTTAGACTAAACCCTAGTGGTATTGATACTAGGTTTTGTCAAGTGAAAATTGTTTTGTGATAACGAAGCGCTGTCCGAGTTCCGAGTCACCACCTTTCAGGTGAGTGCATATTCCCTTTCATCTTACACATAGATATGAAGTATTTAATATAAATTACGTGCTATGTGTGGATATTGTCTGTATACTTGCCGTCTGTGCTGGGTGAAAGATTTTTATACATGTTTTAAATGATTTAAACTGTATATGTATTTTATATCTACAAAATGTGTTGGGTAAA
Source organism: Lactuca virosa (assembly GCF_052849685.1). Lineage (NCBI taxonomy): Eukaryota > Viridiplantae > Streptophyta > Magnoliopsida > Asterales > Asteraceae > Lactuca > Lactuca virosa. The sequence goes on along the minus strand of NC_136433.1, from coordinate 99,669,966 downwards.
ACATGGGTAGATGAAATAGTTGCTGTGTGACAAAAATAAAATGATGAGAAGTGATATAGACCATGAGATAAGGGTGAGAGGTAAACCATGAGAGAAGCCTTTTACCCATGTGTTGGCCCCGTCATTCAGCAGAGTATGGATGACAACCACGGACTATTCTAGACAGTCCAGTGGACACTAGCAGGCTCGCAACCTGTAGGTGTTTTGAACTGTGTATTCACCAGATGTACTCTAAAAATCCGTTGACATGTATTGCGAGTGGATTCTCGGAAACGATATTGTTGATAAACGAGATAAAAACCCATTGACATGTATTGCGAGTGGATTCTCGGAAACGATACTGTTGATAAACGAAATAGCCCTGACAGCTATGGATTTAGTGCCTGTTGAGCAAACCCTGGCAACTATGGATTTAGTGCCCGTTGAGTAAACCCTGGCAACGATGGATTTCGTGCCTATTCCTTAGGATGATCCTTAGGAACGAATGAACAAGAAATAGTTGATTCTTATGGTAGATCCTTAAGAGTAAATAAGATAATGGGGATGGGTAATTGAGTTAATTGTTTGATGATTAAACATAATAATTATATTATTGTGGGTTGAAAACCCTATGTACTCACCAGGTTTCCCAACCTGACCCGCTCAGTTTATTTGTATCACAGGTGTCGATATGAAGTTACATTACACTGAGAGATTTAAAAGAGATGTAGATCACTAGTGTAAATGAATGTAAGTTCTGTTTATGCTTATGTTTCTGTATTGACGATGACATCCCAATGTTTTAAAATGAATAAAAATACATTTCTTCGGAAATGCTTTGATAACGTATTTATCATGTTTTTCTGGGAACAAATTCCGCAACATTTTTATTAAAAGAGGTACTCTGATTTTTATAAAGCATAAACAAAATCGGCATTTTCTGGCCGTGAAAATGGGGATGTCACAACCAATATGGCTGAAAAGGATTTGAGTCCAATAGTACGAGTGGTGGAATCTGGATTCCCAAATTGCCCTTAAAGTTTGATTCTGAATTTGTACATAACGTTTCTAAAAAGGTTCTTCAAGTGCCTAATTTAGTTTTAAGGTTCTTCTATTGGATAAAGGCATGTCTCGAATTCATTACATGATTTCCCATATTACCCCTGAAAATTGTAAGAAGATATGTATGTTTACATATGTATTCTTTTTAAAAACTATAAATTGTTGGTGATTTGTTTCACTAATGTGATTTAAGTGTAATGTGATTACTTTGTTGACCAAAAGTGATCTTGATAAATATTAAACAAGTAAGGAAGGTGTGGAGTGCACACTTGTTTAAGTTTATTCAAGATTAAAAGTAGACTGTCATTTAGGGGCGAAGCCCCTGAAGGAACGGGGGTCTGTGGGCAGTGCCCCTGGGAGCGGGGTCCAAGGGGTGGCAGCCCCTGGCTGGGTATTAATCCTTATAGAATATTTGACCCGTTTTTTTTGGCTCGGTATTAATCCTTATAGAAAACCCGGATTTATGACAGTTTTTTCACTGTTGCCAACAGTTTTGACAGTTTTCAGACAAAGGAGGTATTTAACCAATTTTGGTCAGTTTTTTCTGGTACTTACGAAATTCATATATCTCATTCTCTGTTCTATTCTCTTCTGAGTCTTATCCAATCAAAGATTAGGGAGTACCACCCAATACTTTGATTTGATAGTGAAATCACAATTCTCAGAATATCAAAGTGCCTTTATTACCCTGAATTTCTAACATAAATTGCCTAAAATGCCCCTCCCACTGTTAAGATAGTTTGTAATTTGATGATTTCCCATATTACCCTAACTAACTTAAATGCAGAAAATGAAAATAAAATGAAAAATTACCCTTTGGTTGCAGATAATGCCTGAAAATTACAATTAAAATGGAGTCATCTTAACCATCAAATATATAAACTTCATTTACATAATAAACAAACATTGTTGTAGAATCTGCGCACTCTTCCTATGGCACTAATCACTTCAACTTCTTTGGATATACCAATTTAAAAATATAGAGAAAAGATATATGGAAGTGTTAAACACAATATAGAGGTAATTTGAATACATATTCCATGACAGATGCAATCTTCTATCTATAGTTCACTATGGATGCACTGTATGGTGTTCTTGGATTTTTGTAATTTCATATTCTGGACAACTAATGGCGTTTTACAAAAGATTAATATAAGACTTTTATATTTAATTAAGTTAATAAGTTAATTTGATAATATTATTAGTTCACGTCGTCACAGTGAAGAAGAAATACGAAAAAAACATTCCTTTTTTATTAATTTCACCGACATTCATGCATGATTAACAACAATTTTTTTAATAGTTTCAAAATTTCAAAACAAATTATCGTTCCCTCCACAGAATTTCAAAAACAAAAGTTCAAACCTAAATTAAAAGATTATAAAACCTTAACTTTATTTTAAGTCGTTTCATCTAGATCGTCTTTGCTTTGCCGATAGTAGCTGCGTTTTTTCGTTCTTGATTCTTGTTGTCCTCTCCAATTGACGATTACAGGTAACCAAATCTTTACTTCTGAAAAATCGAAACTTCTAATTAATATTGAAGTCGATTTGTAATACACCTTCGCCTCCGGTCCCCATTTTTCTGACCTTAACACATCTGTGACCTTCTAAGTTTAAAAGATCGACACAACAAACGAATAAGCTTTAACCCAACTATTTGTTTTCGTTCTTCATTTCTATCTATACATAGAAGTCCGATTGTAATGTGTGTTTGTGTTTCAGACAAACCTAAATGTTTGTTTTATCTTCTAACTAAAGAAAATTCCAATTTATGCTCCATGTTAAAGTAAATTTATGTAAATGGTCCCTGTTTCATAATAACTGACAACTAACTTGTATATTAACTTGTGAATCATTAACAAAAAACTATGTACATTTTTTTTACTGATACATTTTTTAATATAAATAGAATTTGTTCATATTTAATTTTATTAATGTTATATAAATATACAATAAATAAACTTTTTATATTAGGGTACATAAAAAAGTAAAAAATATTTAAATGCAATCATATTTCAAAATTTGACCGAATTACAGAATATGATAAAACAAATTGCAATTATATGTCAAATCTTATCATAATATTAGTTTATACATTATTTTCCTTTAATTGAATCATACTCTTTACTGCCTATCATATTATTTTATAAAGTAATTGTTGTTATTTGTTCAGATTGCAGATATATCATGAAGTCGTTTAATTCTAAAAAGAGTAGAAAATTAAATAGTTTTTATTTAGATAATAGAAATAACATTAATTTGTCTACTACATCAAGCCGACAAACTTCAACCGCTACAAATGCTATTGATTCAGCTTACAACGGTATGTTTTTTCTTTAACATTTTTTTTATATTTTTGTTACGGATTTTTTAAGCTCTAAATAAATCTTTTAATAACATAAAAATATTACATAAATTATTTTCATATTATATAAATACAAACTTTTATAAATTCTATATATTTTCAATATATATTGTTAAATTCATATTTAAATAAATATAATATCTCCCTCAAGCAATTTCATAATCAAACAATAACATGTATTATTCTAACAATAATCTGTATTAACATAATAAGAAAAACCAAAAAAATTGTCTACTTCATCGACCACAGAAGATTCATCATCTGTAACATTTGTTAACAACGGTTACAAAGGTAGATTTTTTTCTCCACTATTATTATTAGTCATTATATATTATTATGAAAAATTTAATGTTAACCAAAGTTCAATCATTTATTATTTTGAGTTTTATATCAAACACAACTATTTACACTCCTATATATTTAATATCATATACTTTTTATTCGTTATGGAGAAACAAATGAGAATATGTATTACTTGCAAGCAAGAGAGAAAAGAAGACAGAAAAAATTATATTTGGATAATAAGAGATCGAAGAAAAGGAATACAAAATCCACTGTTCAAAATCGATGTGCACCACATGTCTTAACAAACATGGATAATTGTAATTTTCTTATTTTATTTTTTAATTTTTACTATTCATTATATATATATATATATATATATATATATATATATATATATATATATATATATATATATATATATATATATATATATATATTCTCATCATTTTATATTATTTCCCTGTATTAATATAAAATTTTACATGCTAATTTTATTTTATATTACATGTCTTCAATTTTTATAACAATTTGTTTTTTACAGATCAATAAAAAACGTTGTTCATGAAAATGAAAATGCCCGTTCCTATAAATCACGTGGAAACCAAAATACACCCATACAATCTTCTTCTTCATATATAAATGTTAGAATTCCGTTATTAACATTTCAAATGGTAATAATATTGCTTTTCAAAATTTTCTTTTAACCGCTTCCTAATATATTTATATATCCTTACTATTTTTTTTTCGGCTAATATTAGTTTCAATAACTACGCAACTTCAACGTTACAAAATAAAATACATTACTCTGGACTTTGTAATGGCATGACCTCGAGAAATGCATCTACAATAACCGTTTCTTCATCGTCAATCAAGTTAAATCCAGGATGTCATAAATTAAAAAGAAAGTTGGAACATTTATCTCCTATTCCATTGATTGACTTGACACCAGATGTAGAAAATATGCATGAAGTCATTACTGAAAACATAATAATTGGTATTTCCAAAGGTAATCCATATATATACCAATTTTCTTTTTTTTCTTACAACTCAAATACCGTATTATATATATTTATAAAATTCAATATTTTACTTATACCACTTTATTTTATTACAGAATATTTGGATCATGACGATCAAATTGTTGTATGTCAAACATGTCATGCAAAATTATGGAAAAATGAATCCATTAGAGGAAAACAAAAAGGGAACACAAATTATTTGTTATGTTGTGGTTATGGCAAGGTTCAACTTCCATATTTAAAGAACGCAACACCAACTTATGAAAGAATGTTTCGAGGTACGGATTCTAAAAGCAAAAACTTTATGAAAAACATTCGACGTTACAATTCAATGTTTTCTTTTACGTCGATGGGTGGTAAAATTGATTCTTCAATCAATGGAGGAAATGCTCCATACATTTTCAGACTTGGTGGTCAAAATTATTATAGTATTGGAAGCTTTTTACCACCAAATGGATCGCAACCAAAATTCTCTCAGTTATACATTTATGATACCGACAACGAAAATTCAAATAGACAAAGATGTTTTGGGTATATTTTCAAACTTCTTATTCATACTTAATTTTAATCTTTTTTTTACTAATATTATGTGTGTGTGTGTGTATATATATATATATATATATATATATATATATATATATATATATATATATATATATATTCAATTTTTATAGTGGGGAAAAGCATCAATCTACATCAATCGATAATGATATTATTGAAGATTTGAAGGTGATGTTAGATTCAAATAATGTCTTGGTTAGCTCTTATAGGATAGTAAGAGATACTTTTTAAAAAAATCCTCAAGTTGATATGAAGTTAAGAATTATCAGGAGAAGGGATCGAGATGGAAGGACATATAACCTACCAACTGCTTCTGAGGTTGCCGCTTTAATTATAGGTGACATTTGTGATTCAGTTGAATATATAGATATCGTTGTTGAAACTAGATCCGGATTTCTACAACGTATCAGTGAATTGCATCATTCTTACCTTACTCTCCAATATCCACTACTATTTCCATATGGGGATGATGGTTACAACGTTGATATTCTTCATAGAGGTGTTACATCTACAACCAACATCAAGCGCGCAAAATGTACAATGAGATAATTTTTCGCTTTTAGAATTCAAGATAGGGATCATTCGTTCTCATTGATTCTTAATTCAAAAAGGTTGTTTCAACAATTTTTGGTAGATGATTATACGATGATTGAAAGTGAGAGATTGTATTACATACGTAGGCAACAACATGTTCTTAGATGTGAGTCTTATGAGAATTTACGTAACCAAAAAGCTCAAGGAACTACAACTATCTCCAACGTCGGCCAACGTGTGATATTACTTTCATCTTTTACTGGTGGTGCGCGCTATATGCTGCAAAGCTATTTGGATGCCATGTCGTTATGTAAATGGTTTGGATATCCTGATTTCTTCATAACCTTTACGTGTAATCCCAAATGGCTAGAGGTTAAAAGGTTTCTTAAGGATACTTCACTTTAACCAGAAGACAAACCCGATATACTATGTAGGTTGTTCAAGATCAAGCTTGATGCATTTATTAAAGACTTAAGGGAGAATCACATTTTCGGCATAGTTCAAGCAGGTATTTAAAATTATGTTTCTTCATAATTGATAAAAGTTTATGCTTTTTATTATATATTTTTTATATTTTTCATTACGGTATAATCATATTTGATTTTTGTGCATAATATTATGCAGTTGTTTATATAATTGAATTTCAAAAAAGAGGTTTGCCCCATAGTCATATATGTCTATTTATGCATTCTGACTACAAGCTGCCCACTGTTGAATTTATCAATCCGATAATTTCCGCTGAGATACCAAACATAGATGAAGATCTAGAATTGTATTCACTTATGAATGAGTTCATGATTCATGGTCCATGTGGCGCTGAAAATAATAATTGTCCATGCATGGTTGACAAAAAGTGCTCAAAAAACTTTCCAAAGCAATTCTGTAATCATATGTCTGTTGATCATAATGGTTTTCCATTATATAGGAGAAGAAACGATGGTCATTTTGTTGAAAAATCGGGTGTAAAGTTGGATAATAGAAATGTTGTCCCTTACAACAAATATCTATTGAAAAGATATCAAACACATATTAATGTTGAATGGTGCAATCAGGGTTCTTCTATAAAGTATTTTTTTTAAATACATAAACAAGGGACCTGATAGAGCTACAGTTGCCATTGTACGAAGTAATAACGACTGTGATACTAATGATGCAGTCGATGAAATAAATGAGTATTACGACTGTAGATATTTATCTTCATGTGAAGCATCATGGCGAATTTTTAAATATGATGTTTATTATAGGTATCCTTCTGTGGTTAGACTGCCTATTCATCTTCCTGGTCAACAACAAATTGGATATAGGGAAGACGATGATATTGACGATGTTCTCGACAAACCTTATGTTGCTTCTTCAATGTTCACAGCTTGGATGGAGTGTAATGCAGTTAATGGTGATGCACGGAAACTTACGTATGTTGAATTTCCTACAAAGTTTGTTAGGAAATGTGGTGATAGATTTTGGAAGCCATGAGAAGTAGGAAAGTGCATTGGTACAATTCATTCGGTTTCACCTAATCTAGGGGAAGCTTATTTCTTAAGGATTTTGTTAAGTAAGGTGAAAGGTCCGAAATCATTTGAAGAAATTCGCACAGTAAATGGTGAAGAATATTCTTCTTTTAGAGATGCTTGTTATGCTCTTGGGCTCTTGGATGATGACAAGGAATACATCGATGCAATCAAAGAAGCAAGTCATTATGGATCTGGTTTTTACATACAATTCTTATTTGCTACATTGTTGATGTGTAATAGTATGTCTAAACCGGAGGTTGTTTGGGAAAACACATGGGAATATTTGGCAGATGGAATTCTTTATAACCAACGACAGAGATTCAAGTCTCCAGGTATTAAAGTTTATTTTTATTATTATTTATTTAAATAGTCAATTATTTATTTTTAAACATACATTAAATATTTTAATTATAAATAAATATTGTTAATAATATTTCTAATTAATTTGCTCTTTGTCCTCCAGACTTATCATTCAATGAAGATCAACTTAAGAACTTAACTTTGTTCGAGATAGAACAAGTTTTACTTCGGAACAAATTGAGTCTAAAAAGTTATAAAAACATACCTATCTCGGATGTTGATTCTGTTTCTTCTTCAAACTATCGACTTATCACCGAGGAGCTTGATTATGACATTCCCGTTACGAAGACTGAGTTTGATCGTATGTTTCTTGCATTGAAAAATGAGCAGCGTTACATTTTCCTTGATATCATGAGTGCAGCTAAAGAAAATAAAGGAGGTGTCTTCTTTGTTTATGGTTATGGTGGAACTGATAAAAGTTTTTTATGGAAGACAATATCTGCAGCTATTAGAAAAGATGGTCATATTGTTTTAAATGTTGCTTCAAGTGGGATTGCTTCATTATTATTGCCCGGAGGTAGAACAGCACACTCTCGATTTATAATTCCATTTGAACTAACAGAGGATTCTGTTTGTAGAATAAATCGAGATAGTGACCTCGCTAGCTTATTGAGAAAAACCTCATTGATAATTTGGTATGAAGCTCCTATGGTCCATAAGCATGCATTTGAAGCTTTAGATCGAAGTTTGAAAGATGTATTCAGGTCTGAAAATTCTAGCAACTCAGATATTCCGTTTGGAGGGAAAGTTATTATTTTTGGAGGAGATTTCAGACAGATTCTACCTGTTATTCCAGGTGAAAGTAGACAAAACATTGTTAATGCTTCTTTAAGTTCTTCATATTTATGGAAACAATGCAAGATCCATAAATTAACAAAAAACATGAGACTAACTGTTGGAATGGATCAATCTGATATAGAAAAAATCAGAGATTTTGTAAAATGGTTGTTGGATATAGGAGAAGGAAAACTTGGTGGTATCAACGATGGAGAAACGGTTATTGATATTCCAAATGATATTCTCATTAATGATCCACATGATCCTATAGGTTCATTAATCGACTTCGTATATCCTTCAATTTTGGAAAAGTACAACAATACAAGCTATTTTCAAGAAAGAGCAATACTTGCTCCAAAGAATGAAGTGGTTCAGGAAATAAACGACTGTTTGCTATCGAAGTTTCCAGGAGATGAGGTTGAATACTTAAGTTCAGATAGTATATGCCAATCTGAATTTGTCCATGATCAGTTTGATGAAAATTTATATTCACCTGATGTTTTAAATGGTATGAAAGTATCGGGTTTACCAAACCATAAGTTAGTTTTAAAAATCGGTGTTCCGGTTATGTTGCTGAGAAATATTGATTAGAAAAATGAATTGTGTAATGGGACAAGACTCCAGGTGATATCATTGGGCAAACGTGTAATTGAGGCACGTATCATATCTGGAACTAATATTAGAAACCACACTTTTATTCTAAGAATATCTTTAACTCCATCAGAAAAGAAAATTCCCTTCAAATTCTGAAGAAGACAGTTTCCATTGGTTGTATGTTTTGCAATGACCATTAATAAGAGTCAGGGACAGTCATTATCCAAGGTTGGTTTGTTTCTCAAACATACCGTCTTTTCACATGGCCAATTGTATGTTGTCTTATCCAGAGTTCAAAGCAGTGACAGATTAAAATTGTTAATTTTAGATAAGGATGATAGTCTCAAAAATAAAACTTACAATGTCATTTATAAGGAAGTTTTTGGGAATTTATAAACAGTGTTTTTCTACCATCTTTTATTTAGTTTTCGTGTATCACACTTCATCCATCATATTAATTAATTAATTTATAATACTTTATTGTATTTGATTTATTCATGTTAATTACAATATCACTATTCTTCATTATTTCTAAACTTTGATATTTTTTTTATTACACTATGAAAAAGTATGATTCTATTTCAATTTATCAACCGTGGTTTTCCACGGGTTTAAACCTACTTATTCATTTAAATAAAGTGGGCCCAACCCACCTACATACACCCATTTGATTTCCGATACATACGTATATCATCTTCCCTATCTCTTGTCAAAGCTTTAACTGAAGAACCCTAAATCCACAGTCGACCACTAGACCATAACATCCATCGACTGCCGGAAAGCATTGGACTATCACCTTTTTCCATCGTCGCTCGATTTCTGCCTGAATGAGGAGGGGATGGTCGATTTCATATCCTTGGACCGTCACCACCAACTACGACAATTCACCTACGGGAACAACTCTCTCCGGTCTCTGAACTGTGAAGTCACCATTAACCATCTGGAACCTCTTCACAAAAATGTCAGTGATTTCAAGATGCTTTTCTGTGTAGAACCCTAGCTACTCAATTGATTTCGAGATGCTTTCGATCCTAGGTTTGATTTTGATTTCTGAAATTCCAAATAAGAACACAATTGATTTCCATTTTCATTTCTAAAACTTAGTGTTTGGTTTGTTTTTTATTTTGGTATTCTCTTTTTTAGTTTGCAATAAGAGGGAAAGAAAATGGAGTAGAAAGAGCCGATGATGGAGGCGACATCTGTTTCCGGTGAGACAACGGAGTAGAGAGAACCGATGATGGCGACTGCAATGGTTTCCAACAAGACGCATCGGGAAGAGAGAGTCGACGACGGTGGCGTTCTGGTGTTTCTGGTGATGTTAGCTCCGATTTTTAGTGGTTCCTGATGAAACCGATGGAAGCAATATTTGATTCAGGTTTTGATTTGGGTTACCTTTTTGTTTTTTTTGGGTTGAAGATGGGTTGCAAACTTTGAATCTGGTTGAAGACAAAAATTTGATTTTCACAAGCTTTTGAGACTGGTTTTTTTCCTACAATCTGCATGTGGCTTTTTTAGTGGCATTGGCAAGAGAACAAGAGGCCGAAATATGTAGGTGTTTCCGGAATCTGTAGGTTTGGTGTTGGCGGAATATGCAGGTATCACCGGAATATACATGTGTCGCCGGAATCTGCAGCGGTGGCAGTCGACTGCAACATTGGTGGTGATGGTCGACGACAATGGTGGTAGTGGCGGTCAACGATAATGGTGGTGGTGGTGTTGAATGGTAGTGTTGGTGGTGGTGTTAGTTGGGGGTAGGGTTTTTTTATTTTTCTAATTAGGAAATTGTAATTAGGAAATTGTAAATATATAAATAAATGGAAAAACGAAACGAAAACAAACTATAGGGACGGTCCGAATGCAAAACAAAAGATAAGGACCAAAAGCGGAACTTTTTCAAACCATAGGGACATTTTTAATAATTTGTTCTTATTCTTAAAATCTCTAATGAATTTGTAGTAAATTACATTTTTAGTCCTTATGGTTTATATCAATCTATATTTTTAGTTTAACTTTTGAATTTTTGACATAACTCCTTCATGTGGTTTCCAAAAGTTGCACCCCTAGTTCTTGAGACTGTTACCATCTAAGATGCTCTGTTAGTACATTAAAATGAGGAAAGTGTCTATTTTTGTATTTTTGTATTTTGTTATTTTAATTAATATGCAGATGATACCACATATCCCAATCTTAACCAACCCCCACACCACCATTACACGACCAATCACCAACACCATTACACAACAAATCATCACCACTACCACTAATACCAACACCACCATACACTTTTGTTAAACAACCAACCACTAACCACCACCATCACCAATACTAATACCAAGACCCTATCAGCACCACCACCCACTGTCAGAAGAAAATTAACCACCATTGACATTATCACCACTTGTGTCACCAAACCACTTAATCATTAAACTATCACCACCACCACTGAAACCCTATCCCACTAACACCATTGAAACTGTCCAACCCATTGATCATCAATACTATCACCACCAACAAATGAAAACACTAAATCTAAAATCAAAACCAACATCATCGGATGTAGAATGAAGTGGCTTTTGCCTTTAGGTAGAGAGATTTATTAAGATGGTGACGTTGGACAATAACATGTACGATGGGGTAGAGACATCCAGTGATGGAGGAAGTGGTGGTCGTCGAAGGTAGAAAGATGGTTGAGAGAAATAGATTAGTTTGATAGGTTTCAACATCAAAGACCGAATGTATCAGAAGGAGTTGGACAAAGGGTGACTAACAGTGGTTGCCTTTTTGTAGATGGAGATGACATTTTCGTCGAATGATAGTTGAGGAGGGAGAGAGGCGAGGTCTGAATGGTGGGCAAAAACGGTCTCCATATGCAGACTAATAATATTGCCATATGATTATTGAAAGAAAGAAAGTACCAGCTTCTCAATGAAAAGCATAAAAGGCTACAAATAAGAAAGGGTAGAATAAATACTAGCTAAGACAAAACCCTAATGGGCTAAAGCCTAAAGGGCCCATAAACATGTGAGCTAATAACATATATGCTAACATCCCCCCTCAAACTCACAATGCCACAAAAATAATCATTAAGAGTTTGTCATACAAGAACCGAAACCGAGATGCCGATAGAGCCTTCGTAAAAATATCCGCAAACTGCAAGGTTGATGAACAAACGGAAGCAATATGGTTCCGAGCTGTAATTGATGACGGGTGAAGTGACACTCAATATCAATGTGCTTCGTCCGCTCATGGAAAACAAAATTCTTTGCAATTTGTATCGCACTTTTGTTATCACAATGCAGGGGAGTAGGTAAAGAAATGTGAACTCCCATATCCGCAAACAACCACCGTAACCAGATAATCTCACATGTAGTCACAGCTATAGCACGATACTCAACCTCCGTGGAAGATCTAGAGACAATGTCCTATTTCTTGCTCTTCCATGAAATGAGAGACTCTCCAAGAAATATACAAAATCCGATGGTGGATTTACAATCATGACGATCGTCATCCCAATCAGCATCACTATAGGCACACAACTCAAGAGAAGACGTCAAGGGAAACAAGAGGGTCTGAAACCGAGTGCCATGAAGATATCTCAGAATACAGAGTACAACTCCCCAATGAACATAGGTAGGAGCAGTAACAAACTGACTGACAACATAAACAACATAAGCAATATCCGGACGAGTAGCTGTGAGATAAACCAAACTTCCCACAATAGTGCGATAAAGATTCGGATTGGACAAAGGAACACCATCAGTAGGAGAGTATTGTGCATTGGTTTCAAGAGGAGTATCAACAGTCTTATTGTCAGAGAGGCCCGCCCGTGTAAACAAGTCAAATATATATTTAGTCTAAGAAAGAAGATACCCTTTCTTAGACCGAGCAACCTCAATACCCAAGAAATAACACAACAAGACCAAATCCTTCATAGCAAATCGATGAGCTAGATCATGCTTCAAAGACTCAATACCACGATGGTCATCACCAGTAATATTCATGTCATCCACATATAAAGGACAAAAGAATTTGTCCAACACTCGAGCATCTAACAAACAAAGTCGAATCATGATTACTCTGGACAAATCAAAGAGAGGTAATCACTATGGAGAATTTCTCAAACCAAGCACGAGGTGATTGCTTGAGACCATACAAAGCTTTGCGAAGCCGAAAAACCTCACCCGACTGGTGCCGAATTACTGGGGGAGGAGACATATAAACCTCTTCATGGAGGCCACCATTCAAAAAGGCATTCTTGACATCCATTTGAAAGATCTTCCACTTTCGAACGGATGCAACTACAATCATAGTACGGACCGTCGTATTCTTTTCCATTGGGGAAAAGGTCTCATAGTCAAAACTGTATTGTTGGCAATACCTTTTTTCTACAAGTCTGGCCTTGTACCGCTCAACAGACCCATCAACTTTTGTTTTATCTTGTACACCCAACGACAACCAATCGTATGTTTCCTAGGAGGAAGGGAAACCAAATCCCATGTATGAGTCTGATGAAGAGCAGTGGGTTCCTCAACCATAGCATTCTGCTAAAGGGTATCTAATACAACTTCTCTATACGATTCAGGTTCATACAAATGATGGATGTTTGCTATAAATGAAGCAAGCCCTGAGTATGTAGAGTAAGCAAAATATGGAAGCTTGGTGGACTTGATAGGACAAGTAGACCTCCTGAGGGGTGGTGATGGAGGTGGATCTTCAGTTTCAACAGTCGAAGGAACAGACTCATGAGCAGGAGGAGTCGATGAACTCTCCGAAGAAGTGGGTGTGTCATGAGATGAAGGATCAAGTGGCATAGATGGGTCTTGAGCCTCTGTCTCCTCATCGAAAGGATCAATATGCAGAAGGTCTGACTTCGTACATTGTGGGTTGTAGCAGGAATCAAGTAGAAAGGAATATGTTCCAAAAAAATCGACATGTCAGGAAACATATAACTTCTGACTCACTGGATCATAGCAACGGTATCCTTTCTGTCCAACACCATACCCCAAAAATACACAAATAGCAGATTTCGGCCCCAACTTGTTCCTCTCAACATGAGGACGAAGAACAAAACAAGTACATCCAAAAGCTCGTAAGGCAGAGTAGTCTGGTAGGTGACCATATAGCTTCTCAAAAGGAGACATTCCTGAATTCAATGAAACAGGGATACAATTAATCATATAAAAAACAGTTAAGACTGCTTCTCCCCAAAAGGCACTAGGGACCTGCGCAAACAAGAGCAATGAGCGGGCTGTCTCAACAATATGATGATGTTTTCCTTCTGCCACACCGTTTTGCTGAGGTAGGCCAGTACACGATGATTGGTGTATGGTACCATCATAAGCAAGTAACCGAGTAAAATCATTAGATGTATATTCACCCCTAAGTTACACCTGAAGCACTTGATCACAGCCGAATGTTGAGTTTTAACAAGAGCTCTTGTAAATGCCAAGGAAATCAAATATGCGTTTCATAAGATAAACCCAGGTATATCGAGTATAATCATCTATAAAAGATACATAATAGGTTCACCCACCCTTTGTGGATACTGGTGCAGGAACCCACACATTAGAATGAATAATATCAAAAGGAGTAGTAGAACAAGACATACTTTTACTGAAAGGTAAAGCATAAATTTTTTCCAGTTCACAACCACTACAATAAAAAATATCACAAGTGTTCAAATGACCCAAAACACCACTAGATGCTAGAAAACTCAAACGTGATACAAACACATGTCCCAAACGAGAGTGCCAAAGATAAAACTCAGACGACAAAGGACTCAAATGAAAAGAAGACAAATCAATACTGGAAGCAACAACAATAGATACTTTGAGAAACTCCAAGACATACAGTTACCCCACCCTACGACCGATCCCAATCACCTTTTGGGTGTTTTGATCCTGTATAACACATACATAATTAGAAAAGAACACCCAATTACCAAACTTACACAACTGACTGACTGAAGCACGATTCAAAGTAAGTTTGGATGTAATAAACATCAAGGAGAGTAATATGAGAAATAGAGACAGACCCAACACCCTCGAATAACATATATGTATCACTAACAGACATAACACAAATAAATGACACATGTGACAAATAAGTAACTGATGACAAATGAGGAGTCATGTGATGGGTTGCACCAGAATCTAAAATCCACAAAGATAAGGGAATATCTGAGGTACCAGATGAAGTAGGACCGAAATAAGACATAGATGCAGACATGGCAGTGGGATTAGAGGCCAAATACTGTCTGAAACTCTCAAAAACCTTGGGATCCAATGTAGATGGTGGCATGTTTCCAACAAATTTTGTGTCAACTGGTGGTGTAGCAGCAACAACAAACTATAGAGGACGAGGTGTCCATGGAGGAGTACCATAGGAACGTGGCTGAAACTTCTGTTGACCAGACTTATTCTGTTGTCCCGACTGAGGCTGACCATATTTACCTTTGTTAACTAACAATGGACACGAAGTTTTCCAATGATTTTTCTGTTTGCAGAATGCACACTCATCATAAGCAACCCTTGGAGTTTATCGAGACTGATTATAGGAAACAACAAGCATAGAAATAGTGAAAGTAGGAATGGAGGTTGCTTTAAACCCTTTATCCACGTGAGACTTGATTCGAGTCTCTTTAGCAATCAACTCATAAACAACAAAATCCAATTAGGGAAGGGGGAGCGGTGAAGAATCGTTCCATGTAGGCCTTCAAAATTAGAACGCAAGGCCATCAAAAACTGTATCAAACATTGTTCTTCCCTCCTAGCAATATAAGGCTCAAAATCTTTTAAATTTTTAGATTCGATAAGAGCCAATTGATCTCACAAATCAGACATAGCAACATAGAAATCTTGAATACTCTGGTCATTTTGTTGAAGAGCACGAATATCATATTCTAATTGATACTGTTTAGAAAAGTTGGACTGAGTATATAGTCTCTCCAAGTGATTCTAAAATTCCTTTGTTGTGTCATATTTAGCCAACTGCATACCAATAGACTATGTAACATAATTGTTAATCCAAGTAATGACCTTAAAGTTATCAGTCTCCCAAGCATCAACCAATAAACCGTAATTATCAGCTTGAGAAACCGAGGGTTTGGCTTTAGTCCTAGTGACTTAGCCCCCCATATTCTTCCCACGAAGGAAGTTCTTCATAACATAACTCCAATACGTTTAATTCTTTCCATCTAGTCGAGTACTGATTGACTAACGGGAATCATCCTTTCCAATCATGTTGGCAATGGATAAATAACCACAACAATAGATAAGCAATCTGACAATGAGAAGAGCAACAAACCAACAAAAGCAACCAATCGAACGACAAGAGATCGAACAACAATATCAAACTAACAACAACAATAAATGAATGCCAACAAACAAACTGTAACGCCACGATTCTCAGGTATCGATTTTGTGTAAGAATTTCCTTGATTCAAGGTCTACTCGACGAGTTGGTTGCCCTACTCGACGAGTAGCAGCGGGTTGGTTCACGTATCTTAGTGACCTACTCGCCGAGTCCAAGAAGGGACTCGACGAGTAGGAGCTGGCAGATGAAACCCTAAATCCCGGGGCATTGCACCCCATTTAAAGGATCATTGGCCTTCCCCAGCCTCCCCTTTACAGTTACTTGACACCCTCAAACCCTAATTCGTATGAGCATACTCCATTTGTGTTTTTAAGCTTGGGAAGAGGATTTTTGGTGGGAAGAAGCTTGGAAATCAAGTGACTAGGAGCAAGGAACGTGTGGAACCAGAAATCTACCTCAGTTGGCATCCTTTCTGGAAGGTATTAAGTCGTTATCCTAACCCCTTTTCATTCTAGATCTATTTTAGGTGATTTTTAGGGCTTTTCTAGCTTATTAGGAAGCCTTTCTTGTGTTTGAGCTAAGATCTAAGGTTGCAACTTCAGATCTGAAGTCTTTTGGGTCTCTAAGTCCATAAAGCTTCCAGCTTTTGCAAGAATGAGACTCTCCTAAGGTGTAGAGCTCCATTGAAAGCTTGGATTAGTCATTTAGAGTCTCTAGGGCCTTGCATGCACGTAAAGTTTGCAACTTTACGTGATAAGCATGCCCTAGGAGCTTAGATCTGCAATATGGGCCGTTGCATGGCTTAAAAAGTACCTGTATGGTTGAAGGTCTGAAGGGGCTCGGCGAGTTGCATAGTCAACTCGGCGAGCCACATGAAGATAGTCCTGTACTCGACGAGTTGGATGAACAACTCGGCGAGTCCGTTGAAGATTGTCGTAGACCCGACGAGCAAGTAGAATGAGTCGGCGAGTCGGTTAGGGTTTTCCCAACCTTCGGACATGTATGAGCACAGAGAGTTGAAAAGGGAAAACTCGGCGAGTTAGCCACAGAGTTACGGCCACTGACACTAGGAACTCAATGAGTCACTCAAGTGACTCGGCGAGTTGGCGAGTCATGCCAGGAACTCGGCGAGTAGCTAAGGGTACTCGACGAGTTGAGGTCAACATGGACTGTTGACCTTGAAAGTTGACTTGAACTTTGGCCGAGGGTTGACTATTGGACTTCTGGGAGTATCTTGGGAATTTATGAACTTTGTGATGTGTCAGATATAGGTGGTGGAGTTTGTGGTGGTGATCCCGGGGTTGAGCTTTCTAGTTTCAGACGACAGTTGCGAGGTGAGTTACCTCACTATACTAAGGGGTCTAAGGCACCAAGGCCGGCCCATTGGATATGTTATCCTAGCACTGTTAGAAGTTGAGTATGAGTTAGTGTTGCATGCTAGTGGTTATGCCAGTTAGGTAGATATGTAGGACTACCTGTGTTGTTATATGATTATCTGCATGCTCAGTAGTTATGTTATATGTTGTTATGTTATGTGGGATGGGTTGAGGATGTACCGTTTCGTGCGGTGACTAACAAACCCTAGGAGAATTCCAGATACGAGCTGTGGGCCCGATAGGCAATCCAGACTCGTACTGTGGGCTCGATGGCAATCCAGATGTGAGCTGTGGGCCCGGTAGGCAATCCAGACTCACACTGTGGGCCTAGGGGTATTCCAGTCTGTAAATCTATGGACCCAGTACATGCTGTTATTTGTATATGTATTATGTGCAGTGTATCGGTATTTTGGGGAACTCACTAAGCCTCGGGCTTACAGTTTCAGTTTATTGTTTCAGGTACATCAGGGGATCGCGGCAAGGCGAAGGCGTGATCGTACAGCTCCTCATATTTATGTTTATGTTTCTGGGATACTCTGATATTATACCTTTTGAAAACAAGTTTTGTAATAACTAATGGTTTTTGGATTGTTTAAAAAGTTTTAAATTGGCTTGAATTTTATGGGTGTTACAAGTTGGTATCTGAGCCTTGGTTTGAGTGAATTGGAGGAACAATCGTGTAACTCCAGTCTCAAATCAAGGAAAGGATTTCCAAAATGATTTTTCAAAAGGTTTTCGAAATAAGTAAAGGAGGATGCAGGGTGTACGATCAGCCGGAGCCAGTAAGTAGGTCCCAAAATACCATACAGTTATTTGATATTGCAATGTGTTAGAACAACATGCTAGTACTAGGCTAGGGATCTTCAGGATTGCATGATAGAATTGTCTGATTGTATGATGCCTGATAGCCTAGGGTCTTCCTTATATGAAATTGACATCATTACTGTAGTCGCTTAGTGTATGCATCACGGCCGTACATAATTAAGATCTTATAGCTTGAGAATGTTTGATTTAGCCTTATGTTCTATTCTTATTGATTAGGGCTTAGGGTAGGATTAGATATTCGAAAGTCTATAGGGTCCAGCGTTATGTATGGCTAGCATACACTAGTACTGCAGGGTTGGTGGAAGTTTCATGGACGGATGGGTTGTGTGAGGCCGGGAGGCCAGTTATGAGATATTCAGTATTGCTCTAGGAGTAAGGATTGAGCGCTTGCCAGATTATGTATGCAGTTAGGGAGTTGCGGTGATACTTGAGACAAATATGGGTAGGTGTGGAAGGTAGTATGGGCCCGTACTACTGAAAGCACAGGACCCATACGCGTATCAAGGAAGTCACAACCCCTAGAGTTTAGTCGGGAGTTGGTTCCCAGTTCTTAAATAGATTCTCTGATATTTTGTGGTATGTTTCAGAATGGTGATGACGAGACGCTTTGTGACTGGATCCGGTTCGGGATCAGGATCAGGAGACAGAGGCCAGGAGGGGCCAAACGCACCGGAGCCTGTGGTGCAGATGGGTACAGAGGAGTTGGATGCCAGGATTCGAGAAATCCTGCACGATGAGGTTGCTGCCATGTTTCGGGCACAGCTACCAGAGATGTTTGGGTCTATTAAGACCGCTATGGTTGAGTACTTCGACGAGCGTTACACAACCCTTGCAGAGACGGCTGCCGTTGCAGCTGCATCGGCTGTAACAGCGGCAGGAGGAGGTGGAGCCAGTCGGGGCTTCCAGTATCGGGATTTAGATAACATGAATCCCCCGACATTCGATGGTGCCCAGGATCCGATTAGAGCTATGAGGTGGTTATCCGACGTGGAGGGCTGTTTCTTCACGTGTTCATGTCCTACTGACCAGAAGGACAGATGTGCCCTGAACCTGCTGAGGCTTGGGGCTAAGGACTGGTGGAGATTGACGACAGGGTCGTACACGGATGATCAGAGAGTTATTGTTACTTGGGAGCAGTTCAGGGATATGTTCCGCGCTCGATACATTCCTCGGGTTGAGTGGGAACGATTGGCTCATGAGTTTTTGAGTTTAAGACAGGAGGGGGAGTCGGTGATGGAGATCACCCGGGTATTCACGGAGAGGGAAATGTTCTGCCCGGAGTTTGCATCGGATCAAGCTCAGATGACCCGTTATCTGAGCATGCTTAAGACTGACATTGGTCAGTTTGTTGCCACACAGCGATGCGATACTCTACTGGAGTTACAGGAGGCCGCTAGGCGGCGTGAGTTGGAGACTGAGATGCAGATGAGGGAGCAGCGACGGGCCCCGACACAGTTGCAGTCGGCGCCAAAGCGGTCTAAGACCGCTGATTCTAGGTTTGGGAGCCAGGAGAGCCGCACTTGTGGAAAGTGCGGCAAGGGTCATTCTGGGATTTGTCGAGCTGGTAGTGGGTGCCACAAGTGTGGCAAGGAGGGGCATTATGCGAAGGATTGTCGCCAGCCCGCCCCAGTTCCGAGTATGAGGTTGTGTTATCACTGTGATCAGGTTGGCCACATGAAGTCCAACTGTCTGTTGCTTGCCGCTAAGCCGGCACAGACACCCGCTCCAGCTACCTTGAGGATTGCAGATGGGAGGCCAGCTAAGGCAGAGCCTCCGAAGGCTCAGGGACGTGCCTTCCAGCTTACATCGGAGGTGGCCAGAGCAGCACCGGATGTGGTTGCTGGTATGTTTCTATCCTCTATCTCATTTAGTATTTCTGTTTTGTGCTTATCCGTTGTACCTGTGATTAGGTACGTTTTTAGTGAACTCCTTGCCTGCTTTGGTTTTATTTGACTCGGGGGCGAGTCGATCTTTCGTATCCCAGACCTTTTGTAGGGAGTTTGGTGTGCCAGTGAGCGAGCTAGAGTGTCCGTTGTGAGTCTCTATCGCCAACGAACACGGAGTTTCTGCTTCCTTGGTCTATCGAGGTTGCGAGTTGGAGATCTTCGGAGTGTCCTTTCCGATAGATTTGATACCGATTCCGATGGGGGAGGTGTGCGTGATCGTAGGGATGGATTGGCTTAGCCGTTTTGGTGCCATGATAGATTGCGAGGGCCAGATAGTGGTAGTTCGAACCCCACGTGGGGGAGAACTGATTGTTTATGGCGAGGGCACCAAAGTGGGATAAGGGTTTTTTTCGGCTGTCAGGACTCGGTAGTACATTCAACACGGGTGTGCGGGTTATTTAGCATATGTGATGGATACGTGGGACAGGGATCAGACTCCAGTTTCAGAGGTCCCAGTGGTTAGAGAGTTTGCTGATGTATTCCCGGAGGAGTTACCCAGAGTACCTCCGGAGAGGTAGGTCGAGTTCAGGATCGACCTAGTACCAGGTGCGGCCCCTATCGCTAAGGCGCCATACCTATTGGCACCACCAGAGATGCAGGAGCTGTCGTCAAAGCTACAGGAACTGCTGGGCAAGCAGTTCATTCGACCTAGCAGTTCCCGGTGAGGAGCACCGATACTCTTCGTCAGGAAGAATGATGGTTCGCACCGGATGTGCACTGATTACCGGCAGTTGAACAAGTTAACGGTGAAAAACCGTTATCCATTCCCTAGGATAGATGACCTTTTCGATCAATTACAGGGCGCCTCTTGGTTTTCCAAGATAGACTTGAGGTCTGGGTATCATCAGGTCAGGGTCAGAGAGGAGGACGTGGAGAAGACCGCGTTCCGAACCCGTTATGGACATTACGAGTTCGTGGTGATGTCGTTTGGGCTCACCATTGCGCCGGCAGTATTCATGGACCTGATGAATCGGGTCTACAGACCGATGCTCAATCGCTCGGTTATAGTGTTTATCGACGATATCTTGGTGTATTCCAAGACCCGAGAGCAGCATGAGGAGCATCTGCGGGAGTTATTGGGTGTTCTGAGGTGAGAATGGCTTTATGCCAAATTCTCGAAATGCGAGTTTTGGTTACGAGAGGTCCAGTTCCTGGGGCACCTCGTTAACCAGGATGGGATTTTGGTCGACCCGGCCAAAATCGAGGCGGTCATGCAGTGGGAGGTTCCGAAATCTCCCTCAGACATCAGGAGCTTTTTGGGATTAGCAGGATATTACCAGAGATTCATTCAGGATTTCTCCAAGATTGCAGTACCCCTCACTCGTCTGATGAGGAAGAGGTGGAATTCCGGTGGGGCCCTGATCAGTAGGGGGCGTTTGAGACCCTCCGACAGCGGTTATGCGAGGCCCCAGTCTTGACACTCCTGGAGGGAGTTGAGAATTTTGTGGTGTTATGTGATGCATCCATCACAGGTTTGGGGGCAGTCCTCATGCAGAGAGGACGAGTGATAGCCTATGCATCGCGGCAGCTGAAGTCGCATGAGACGAGATACCCTACACACGATTTGGAGCTGGGGGCAGTAGTGTTCGCTCTCAAGATATGGAGACATTACTTATACGGGGTCCGTTGCACCATATACACAGATCACAAGAGCTTGAGGCATATCATGGATCAGCCGAACCTGAACATGACGCAGCGCAGGTGGCTGGATGTAGTCAAGGACTACGATTGTCCCACCCCGGTAAAGCGAATGTGCTGGCGGACGCTTTGAGCCGCAAGTCAGCTGGGTCCTCCACCCCAGCGAGATGTATGAGGATAGCTATGGATTCTACGCTTGTGAGTTTGATCAGAGATGCCCAGGTTGAGGGCATGCGACCGGAGAATTGGAAGCTGGAGAGGATCAAGGGTGAGAATACCCGGTTTGTGCAGGATAGTCGGGGATTATTGACCCGATGCGGTCGGGTTTGGGTTCCGATGTCTGGTGGGGTCAGGCATACGGTCATGGAGGAGGCTCATAAGTCTCATTTTTCTATTCACCCGGGGGCTACCAAGATGTATAGAGACATGAGTTTGAGTTACTGGTGGTCATGTCTGAAGCGAGAAATCGCTTGGTATGTCGAGAGGTGCTTGACCTTCAGAATGGTCAAGGCCGAACATCAGAGGCCGCATGGTAAGCTGCAGCCTCTAGAGATTCCCATGTGGAAATGGGAACATATCATGATGGATTTCATTACCAAGTTGTCGAGGACGGCGAAGGGATTTGATGCTATATTGGTCATCGTGGATCGATTGACCAAGAGTGCCCATTTCTTGGTTATTCGGGAGAGTTCGTTGGCCGAGAAGTTGGCCGACATGTACGTTTGCGAGATCGTGTCTCGACATGGGGTTCCCGTATCAATTGTCTCCAATCGAGATTTTAGGTTTACCTCCCGTTTCTGGCAGAAGTTCCATGAGAAACTGGGCACGCGGTTTCACTTTAGCACAACATTCCATCCGCAGACTGACAGTCAGAGCGAGCGAACCATTCAGACCCTCGAGGATATGTTGAGGGCGTACGTCATTGAATTTGGTGGGAGTTGGGATTCCCACCTACCGCTTGCAGAGTTCGCCTACAACAACAGCTATCATTCAAGCATTGGCGCCCCGCCTTTCGAGCTGTTGTATGGACAGAGATGTCGCACCCCGGTTTGTTGGGGTGAGGTGGGACACAGGGTGATGGGGCGGACGGAAGTAGTCTTGCAGACTACTGAGAAGATTCAGCAGATTAGGCAGCGATTGCAGACCGCTCAGAGTCGGCAGAAGAGTTACGCCGACAGACGTCGATCTGAGTTAGAATTTCAGGTGGGTGATATGGTACTCCTGAAGGTCTCACTCTGGAAGGGTGTGATTCGCTTCAGGAAGAGGGGGAAATTGTGTCCCCGTTACATTGGGCCGTTCAGGATCATTTCCAGGGTTGGCAAGGTGGCTTACAGGCTAGAGCTACCGGAGGAGCTTAGTCGGATTCACAGCACTTTCCACGTTTCGCAGTTGTGAAAGTGCATTATGGACCAGGAGGCAGTGGTGTCATTGGATGATATTTAGGTTGATGAGCGCCTGAATTACATGGAGAGGCCTGTGGCCATACTGGAAAGGAAGATGAAAGTTCTGCGGAACAAGGAGATACCTTTGGTAAAGGTACAGTGGGAACATTGGAGGGGGTCCGAGTGGACATAGGAGCCAGAGGCAGAGATGCGGGAGCACTACCCAGAGTTGTTCATCGTGACAGACTTCGAGGACGAAGTTTAGTTCAAGTGGGGGATAATTGTAATGCCCCGATTCTCAGGTATCGATTTTGTGTAAGAATTTCCTTGATTCAAGGTCTACTCGACGAGTTGGTTGCCCTACTCGACGAGTAGCAGCGGGTTGGTCCACGTATTTTAGTGACCTACTCGCCGAGTCCAAGAAGGGACTCGACGAGTAGGAGCTGGCAGATGAAACCCTAAATCCCGGGGCATTGCACCCCATTTAAAGGATCATTGGCCTTCCCCAGCCTCCCCTTTACAGTTACTTGACACCCTCAAACCCTAATTCGTATGAGCATACTCCATTTGTGTTTTTAAGCTTGGGAAGAGGATTTTTGGTGGGAAGAAGCTTGGAAATCAAGTGACTAGGAGCAAGGAACGTGTGGAACCAGAAATCTACCTCAGTTGGCATCCTTTCTGGAAGGTATTAAGCCGTTATCCTAACCCCTTTTCATTCTAGATCTATTTTAGGTGAATTTTAGGGCTTTTCTAGCATATTAGGAAGCCTTTCTTGTGTTTGAGCTAAGATCTAAGGTTGCAACTTCATATCTGAACTCTTTTCGGTCTCTAAGTCCATAACGCTTCCAGCTTTTGCAAGAATGAGACTCTCCTAAGGTGTAGAGCTCCATCGAAAGCTTGAATTGGTCATTTAGAGTCCCTAGGGCCTTGCATGCACGTAAAGTTTGCAACTTTAAGTGATAAGCATGCCCTAGGAGCTTCGATCTGCAATGTGGGCCGTTGCATGGCTTAAAACGTACCTGTATGGTTGAAGGTCTGAAGGGGCTCGGCGAGTTGCATAGTCAACTCGGCGAGCCACATGAAGATAGTCCTGTACTCGACGAGTTGGATGAACAACTCGGCGAGTCCGTTGAAGATTGTCGTAGACCCGACGAGTAAGTAGAATGAGTCGGCGAGTCGGTTAGGGTTTTCCCAACCTTCAGACATGTATGAGCACAGAGAGTTGAAAAGGGAAAACTCGGCGAGTTAGCCACAGAGTTACGGCCACTGACACTAGGAACTCAATGAGTCACTCAAGTGACTCGGCGAGTTGGCGAGTCATGCCAGGAACTCGGCGAGTAGCTAAGGGTACTCGACGAGTTGAGGTCAACATGGACTGTTGACCTTGAAAGTTGACTTGAACTTTGGCCGAGGGTTGACTATTGGACTTCTGGGAGTATCTTGGGAATTTATGAACTTTGTGATGTGTCAGATATAGGTGGTGGAGTTTGTGGTGGTGATCCCGGAGTTGAGCTTTCTAGTTTCAGACGACAGTTGCGAGGTGAGTTACCTCACTATACTAAGGGGTCTAAGGCACCAAGGCCGGCCCATTGGATATGTTATCCTAGCACTGTTAGAAGTTGAGTATGAGTTAGTGTTGCATGCTAGTGGTTATGCCAGTTAGGTAGATATGTAGGACTACCTGTGTTGTTATATGATTATCTGCATGCTCAGTAGTTATGTTATATGTTGTTATGTTATGTGGGATGGGTTGAGGATGTACCGTTTCGTGCGGTGACTAACAAACCCTAGGAGAATTCCAGATACGAGCTGTGGGCCCGATAGGCAATCCAGACTCGTACTGTGGGCTCGATGGCAATCCAGATGTGAGCTGTGGGCCCGGTAGGCAATCCAGACTCACACTGTGGGCCTAGGGGTATTCAGTCTGTAAATCTGTGGACCCAGTACATGCTGTTATTTGTATATGTATTATGTGCAGTGTATCGGTATTTTGGGGAACTCACTAAGCCTCGGGCTTACAGTTTCAGTTTATTGTTTCAGGTACATCAGGGGATCGCGGCAAGGCGAAGGCGTGATCGTACAGCTCCTCATATTTATGTTTATGTTTCTGGGATACTCTGATATTATACCTTTTGAAAACAAGTTTTGTAATAACTAATGGTTTTTGGATTGTTTAAAAAGTTTTAAATTGGCTTGAATTTTATGGGTGTTACAAGTTGGTATCTGAGCCTTGGTTTGAGTGAATTGGAGGAACAATCGTGTAACTCCAGTCTCAAATCAAGGAAAGGATTTCCAAAATGATTTTTCAAAAGGTTTTCGAAATAAGTAAAGGAGGATGCAGGGTGTACGATCAGCCGGAGCCAGTAAGTAGGTCCCAAAATACCATACAGTTATTTGATATTGCAATGTGTTAGAACAGCATGCTAGTACTAGGCTAGGGATCTTCAGGATTGCATGATAGAATTGTCTGATTGTATGATGCCTGATAGCATAGGGTCTTCCTTATATGAAATTGACATCATTACTGTAGTCGCTTAGTGTATGCATCACGACCGTACATAATTAAGATCTTATAGCTTGAGAATGTTTGATTTAGCCTTATGTTCTGTTCTTATTGATTATGGCTTAGGGTAGGGTTAGATATTCGAAAGTCTATAGGGTCCAACGTTATGTATGGCTAGCATACACTAGTACTGCAGGGTTGGTGGAAGTTTCATGGACGGGTGGGTTGTGTGAGGCCGGGAGGCCAGTTATGAGATATTCAGTATTGCTCTAGGAGTGAGGATTGAGCGCTTGCCAGATTATGTATGCAGTTAGGGAGTTGTGGTGATACTTAAGACAAATATGGGTAGGTGTGGAAGGTAGTATGGGCCCGTACTACTGAAAGCACAGGACCCATACGCGTATCAAGGAAGTCACAACCCCTAGAGTTTAGTCGGGAGTTGGTTCCCAGTTCTTATATAGATTATCTGATATTTTGTGGTATGTTTCAGAATGGTGATGACGAGACGCTTTGTGACTGGATCCGGTTCGGGATCAGGATCAGGAGACAGAGGCCAGGAGGGGCCAACAGCACCGGAGCCTGTGGTGCAGATGGGTACAGAGGAGTTGGATGCCAGGATTCGAGAAATCCTGCATGATGAGGTTGCTGCCATGTTCCGGGCACAGCTACCGGAGATGTTTGGGTCTATTAAGACCGCTATGGTTGAGTACTTCGACGAGCGTTACACAACCCTTGCAGAGACGACTGCCGCTGCAGCTGCATCGGCTGTAACAGCGGCAGGAGGAGGTGGAGCCAGTCGGGGCTTCCAGTACCGGGATTTCGATAACACGAAGCCCCCGACATTCGATGGTACCCAGGATCCGATTAGAGCTATGAGGTGGTTATCCGACGTGGAGGGCTGTTTCTTCACGTGTTCATGTCCTACTGACCAGAAGGTCAGATGTGCCCTGAACCTGCTGAGGCTTGGGGCCAAGGACTGGTGGAGATTGACGACAGGGTCGTACACGGACGATCAGAGAGCTGTTGTTACTTGGGAGCAGTTCAGGGATATGTTCCGCGCTCGATACATTCCTTGGGTTGAGCGGGAACAATTGGCTCATGAGTTTTTGAGTTTGAGACAGGAGGGGGAGTCGGTGACGGAGATCACCCGGGTATTCACGGAGAGGGCAATGTTTTTCCTGGAGTTTGCATCGGATCAAGCTCAGATGACCCGTTATCTGAGCATGCTTAAGACTGACATTCGTCAGTTTGTTGCCACACAGCGATGCGATACTCTACTGGAGTTACAGGAGGCTGCTAGGCGGCGTGAGTTGGAGATTGAGATGCAGATGAGGGAGCAGCGACGGGCCCCGACACAGTTGCAGTCGGCGCCAAAGCGGTCTAAGACCGCTGATTCTAGGGTTGGGAGCTAGCAGAGCCGCACTTGTGGAAAGTGCGGCAAGGGTCATTATGGGATTTGTCGAGCTGGTAGTGGGTGCCACAAGTGTGGCAAGGAGGGGCATTATGCGAAGGATTGTCGCCAGCCCGCCCCAGTTCCGAGTATGAGGTTGTGTTATCACTGTGATCAGGTTGGCCACATGAAGTCCAACTGTCTGTTGCTTGCCGCTAAGCCGACACAAACGCCCGCTCCAGCTACCTTGAGGATTGCAGATGGGAGGCCAGCTAAGGCAGAGCCTCCGAAGGCTCAGGGACGTGCCTTCCAGCTTACATCGGAGGTGGCCTGAGCAGCACCAGATGTGGTTGCTGGTATGTTTCGATCCTCTATCTCATTTATTATATATGTTTTGTGCTTATCCGTTGTACCTGTGATTAGGTACATTTTTAGTGAACTCCTTGCCTGCTTTGGTTTTATTTGACTCGGGGGCGAGTCGATCTTTCGTATCTCAGACCTTTAGTAGGGAGTTTGGTGTGCCAGTGAGCGAGCTAGAGTGTCCGTTGCGAGTCTCTATCGCCAACGAACACGGGGTTTCTGCTTCCTTGGTCTATCGAGGTTGCGAGTTGGAGATCTTCGGAGTGTCCTTTCCGATAGATTTGATAACGATTCCGATGGGGGAGGTGTGCGTGATCGTAGGGATGGATTGGCTTAGCCGTTTTGGTGCCATGATAGATTGCGAGGGCCAGATAGTGGTAGTTCGAACCCCACGTGGGGGAGAACTGATTGTTTATGGCGAGGGCACCAAAGTGGGATCAGGGTTTTTTTCGGCTACCAGGGCTCGGCAGTACATTCAGCACGGGTGTGCGGGTTATTTAGCATATATGATGGATACGTGGGATAGGGATCAGACTCCAGTTTCAGAGGTCCCAGTGGTTAGAGAGTTTGCTGATGTGTTCCCGGAGGAGTTACCCGGAGTACCTCCGGAGAGGCAGGTCGAGTTCAGGATCGACCTAGTGCCAGGTGCGGCCCCTATCGCTAAGGCGCCATACCTATTGGCACCACCAGAGATGCAGGAGCTGTCGTCACGGCTACAGGAACTGCTGGGCAAGCAGTTCATTCGACCTAGCAGTTCCCCGTAGGGAGCACCGATACTCTTCGTCAGGAAGAAGGATGGTTCGCACCGGATATGCACTGATTACAGGGAGTTGAACAAGTTAACGGTGAAAAACCGTTATCCACTCCTCGGTAAAGAGAATGTGGTGGCGGACGCTTTGAGCCGCAAGTCAGCTGGGTCCTCCACCCCAGCGAAATGTATGAGGATAGCTATGGATTCTAGGCTTGTGAGTTTGATCAGAGATGCCCAGGTTGAGGGCATGCGACCGGAGAATTGGAAGCTGGAGAGGATCAAGGATGAGAATACCCGGTTTGTGCAGGATAGTCGGGGATTATTGACCAGATGCGGTCGGGTTTGGGTTCCGATGTCTGGTGGGGTCAGGCAGACGGTCATGGAGGAGGCTCATAAGGCTCATTTTTCTATTCACCCGGGGGCTACCAAGATGTATACAGACATGAGTTTGAGTTACTGGTGGTCATGTATGAAGCGAGAAATCGCTTGGTATGTCGAGAGGTGCTTGACCTGCAGAATGGTCAAGGCCGAACATCAGAGGCCGCTTGGTAAGCTGCAGCCTCTAGAGATTCCCATGTGGAAATGGGAACAGATCATGATGGATTTCATTACCAAGTTGTCGAGGACGGCGAAGGGATTTGATGCTATATGGGTCATCGTGGATCGATTGACCAAGAGTGCCCATTTCTTGGCTATTCGGGAGAGTTCGTCGGCCGAGAAGTTGGCCGACATGGTAGGAAATCCAGACTCGTACTGTGGGCTCGGTGGCAATCCAGATGTGAGCTGTGGGCCCGGTAGGCAATCCAGACTCACACTGTGGGCCTAGGGTTATTCCAGTCTGTAAAGCTATGGACCCAATACATGCTGTTATTTGTATATGTATTATGTGCAGTGTATCGGTATTTTGGGGAACTTACTAAGCCTCGGACTTACAGTTTCAGTTTATTGTTTCAGGTACACAAGGGGATCGTGGCAAGGCGAATGCGTGATCGTACAACTCCTCATATTTATGTTTATGTTTCTGGGATACTCTGATATTATACCTTTTGAAAACAAGTTTTGTAATAACTAATGGTTTTTGGATTGTTTAAAAAGTTTTAAACTGACTTGAATTTTATGGGTGCTACACAAACGAACATCATCAGTGAAGAAGCATCAACCAGATTGATCCGCGCCACAAATGACTGCTACAAAACCTTCTAACAACGTATCAAACCTCCACTCTGATACCATAATAATATGGCCATATGATTATTGAAAGAGAGAAATTACAAGGTTCTCAATGAAAAGTATAAGAGGCTACAAAGAAGAAATGAGAGAATAAATACTAGTTAAAACAAAATCCTAATGGGCTAATGCCTAAAGGGCCCATAAACATGTGTGTTAATAACATATAGGCTAACATATACGATAGGGATAAATAGGAGAATGTGGTTGTTGGTGACCTCCGATGGGATCGAGGTGGTGGTCATTGGTGGATTCTAGTTGGCCGAAGGAGAAGAGAGAACCATCGTGAATGTGAAGATGATCATTGATGGTTGTAGACATATTAGGTTTGTTTGAATTTTATAGAACTAGTCCTTTAATGTATAAGAAATTACAAATATTGCCCTTATAGTTTATAACTTTTTTGTATTTTGTTCGAAGGCAATCTGGTCAATTTGCATTTATTTAACAGAGACCGTTCACAATAACAGCCTTAAGTATCATATATATGCAACTTTTGGAAACCACATGCACTAGCCACGAGCCATATCAACAAAAAATGAAGGGTAAATTACAGAAATGGTCCCTATGGTTATGTATTCTTTTTGAATTAAGTTATGACTTTTCATTTGTATCACTAGCCATCCTTATTATTTAGTTTAGTTTTGGTTTTGATATCGTACATACATCGAATGACTATTTTGCCCTCAACTATTTCTTTATTTTTTTATATTATTAATAATATTAAAAACTAAAATAACCCACTCACTAAAGAACCCCACGTTCCCCCATTTATATATATATATATATATATATATATATATATATATATATATATATATATATATCGCTTCCCCCCCTCAATACCATCATCCTCACCTCATCTCTTCTTTCCCAACTTGAAATTTTGAATGATTCAAGCTTGGAAATGAGAAGTAGTTGTCAGATTCGTAAAATAAATCGATTAATAACCCACAATCGTTGGTGATGCGTGGGCAATCAGAAGGAGAAATATACTCAAAATCCGAGTTTCTGTACCCGGACTCTGTGAGAACTGAGAAGTAGAGGGAGAAAGATATTTAATAATTGTAGTCAACCTATAAGTTGAAGGAGCAGAGGTGGAAGATAAAATTTGTTCTTTTTTCTTTTTTCCGATGCAATTATCGATCGGAGGTTTTCTCTTGATTTTTTATAGCTTATAACCAAGGTCAAATTAGTAAAAACATAGCATGAAATCAGGGGAGTTCTTCGGTTCTCTTCTGGAGAAGATAGGCACACGAAGAAGTAAAAAAGGATGGGTCTTGGTTAGAGAAGAGATAGAGAATGACAATTTTGTCTTTTCCTTTTCTTTCTTGTTCTCGAAGTACCGGACAACAAAAGGGGGTAACCAAACAAAATCAATTCTTTTTCTTTTTGAGGTGTGTGAATAGCTTAGAAGTGTGTACTTATACTCATGGGCATTTTGAATGACTTGGATGGCCGATATTTTCTGAAGCTTCATATGTATCGCCGAAAGCTATGGCTGGGCGGAGGTTTCAGTGGCTAGAGACTATTTTTTGAAGCTTTTGGTAGATCGTCAGAGATTATAGGGGTTCGCCTGGAATTCTTGCGACAATGGGGAGAGAGAGACAATGGGGAGAGAGAGAGAGAGAAAGAAAGAAAGAAAGTGATGAGACAGAAAGGACATTGGGGGTTAAAGCCATCTCATTTTTTAAAATAAAAATTATTAAAAAAGTTAAAAATGAAATTGGTAAGGATAATATTGTCATTTTATCTCAAACATGGACGAAAACTTGTCAAAATAATACCATAAGTACTGTTTGTGTTCAAAATAAAAACTCAGGACTTGATTCAAAAAATATATATAACCACATGGACTATATTTGTAATTTAGTAAAAAATGAAAAAATTGGACTAAAAATATAGATTGGTATAAATCATATGGACCAAAACTGTAATTTACTCATTAATTATATATACAATTAAAGAAACTGTAATTTACTCATTAATTATATATGTAATTAAAGAGAGGAGCCTTACAAACAGTAAGCTTTTGCCTTTTAGGACTTTTGCCACATTAGTTTGGGGTTTGTGCGCTTTTGGTCCCTGATTTGAAGTTTGCCCACTTTTCGTCCCTCTTCAATATCCTGAGCTTCAATTGATACCCCATGCGTAGCAAGGGGATACTTTTCTAGTTTATATAATTGGAGAGGACTGGAGTACTATCATGACCTTGCTACCTCTTGATCGTTTATTGTAATCACATTGAGTTTTCATAATTTATAGTTTTATTTAACTTAAATACATGTATCATTACAATCACTAAAAGAAAATCTTTGAGGATATTTACCAGGGAGGCCAAGTGGTCCTTGGTCAGACAACACACGTGACCTTAAGTACGGTGGGGAATTGATTTGATGGATTAAAATAAATTACTTAAATATTTAAAATTTTGAAATGGGGAATGAATTGTTCATATTATTATTTGGATATTATTCCCAACTATCATACTTCCGTTTACTTTATTATCGTTACTTAAATAGCATTCAAATTAAAAATAGTTGTATATCGAATGTATTTTAATTAAAATTTATTTTAAAGATATAATTTAAAAATCATATTCGACGATACTGTACTCGTATTGATCCAAGAATAAAGGGAGCCCCATTCTCCATGCTTGATGCTACATTGTGTGCGTGATGCTATCGTCAACTTGAGTCGTATAATTAGAAGACTTGATTGTGAAGAGTACAATAGTGCATTAGAAACAATTGGTCGATTATCACTGCTTCCCTCGTAAGCTCATTGTAAGGAAAAACCAGTTTGCATGTGTATATCGGAAGGATAACCTATGGGTCATATTGGGGGAATTAGGATGTAGGACCGAGCGTTTGGACCGAATACTCGAACCTAAACTCGAATCGAACCGAATTAGGCCCGAATAAGCTATCCGGTTCGGTTTTCGGGTATATATTTTAGGCTTATTCAGTTTTTGGGTATTTCGATCCGGGTTACCCGAATAACTGCTTAATTGGTTCTAAAGGAACCAGACCGAATTAGGACCGAATTCGATATCTGATTCGGTTCTTGGGTATATGTATTTTAGGCTTATTCATATTTTTGTTTGGATGTTTAATATTTAATGTTTAACTTATATACTTATATATGTATAATTGGATGTTTAATGTCTAATATTTAATATATTGTTTTCATAACTATATCTCAAGATTTGGATGCATATAGTTTATAGTTACCTATAATCAATCGTGATTTTTTTTATTATTTTTTTTATAAATGAATTGATATGAGTTAACATTTAACCGTAGCATCATAACATGTTAAGAAGATAAAATAAAAATATTATTTTAAAAGTTTTGAAATCCAACGATAGAAATAGTTTAATACATCCGGAAATATATCTTATTACTGTTACATCAATAAAAATCATGCCAATTTAAAACTTTTCAAACAACCCATTTATTAAGGAAGTGATTACAAAACCATTATTTCCAAAACCTTTACTTAAAACCGGAATCATTTACACTTAGTTTTCAAAACAATAATGTTATCAGAGTTTTCCAGAAACCATAAGTTCCAAAAACGCGAGGATTTGTACGGTCACGTCTTCGCCTTGCCAGAACATTTGAAGCACCTGAAACAATAAACTGAAACCGTAAGCACAAAACTTAGTGAGTTCCCCAAAGTATCAACACACAAACAACAGCACATATACAAATAACAACATACTATGGGTCCAATCAACCATTGGGTTGGAATACCCCAGGCCCTCAACCATCGGGTTGGAATGCCAACAAACTATGGGTCCAGTCATCCATCGGGATGGAATACCCCATGCCCTCATCCATCGGGTTGGAATGCCAACAAACTATGAGTTCAATCATCCTCAGGATGATATACTCTCGGCCCACAACCATCGGGTTGGAATGCCTACATTCTATGAGTCCAATCATCCATCGGGATGGAATACTATCGGCCCTCAACCATCGGGTTGGAATGCCCCGACCTGTTGGCTTACGCACAAAGCAGTGAAGCTTCAGCCATTAATCAATCATATGCACATATATCAGATAATCACATAGCAGTCTACAGACAGTCAAACCGATCTACAGATCACTAAGTATAGCAACATCCTATCTACCAGGATACCGATCTAACAGATCATAGCCATATAGAAACATCCTATCTACCATGATACTAATCTAACAGATCATAACAGTAATAAAACAGGATAACAATCCAAAGGGTCGGCCTTGGTGCCTTAGACCCTGTTGATATAGAGAGAAGAACTCACCTCACAAGTAGTGCTGTAGTGACAATATCCAACTCCCAATCACAGCTCCGAACTCAACCGCCTGTAATCACCATGTGACTAATTCCATCAAAATCCCAAATTACCAAAATACCCTTAAAGTCAAACTTAGTCAACCCTGGTCAAAGTCAACAGTCCTTGTTGACCCAACTCGTCGAGTGCATCTAGCAACTCGTCGAGTTCCTTCAGAACTTAGAAAACCGCAAAAACCCGAGTCAACTCGCCGAGTTGCCAACCAACTCGTCGACTCCATGCAGTGTCCAGAATATCGGGGAAAACCTTAACCACTCGTCGAGTCACTTCATTAACTCGTCGAGTTCATGCAGAATCTAGAAAACGGGAAAACCCGTCTTAACTCGTCGAGTTGGCCATCCAACTCGTCGAGTTCTTCAACCAAATTGCATTCAGCCCATTTTAGTCGAGTCCAAAGCTCCAAATTCCAGATCTAGCTTCCTAGAGTGGAGTTACCACATAAAGTTGCCAACTTTACGTGCATGCAAGGCATTAAGAGGCATAAAACACCAAAACCAAGTCTAAGATGGGGTTTAAGGCATGGAGGAGAGCCAAAGCTTGCTAAAGTCAGGAACTTTATGCTCAAGGGGGCCTAGAAGAGTCCAGATTTGAAGCCATATACTTGTGGCAAGCTCAAACCCGAAAGTGACTCCATTTTGCCCTATAAATGACCATTTTCTTTTACAAGGGAAGATCTAAACAATAAGAAGTCAAGGTATTAGCTTTATACCTCAGATTAGTTGCCAATACAAAGTAGATAACGGATCTACAACCTTTTTCTTGATCCAAGCTTCTAAATCTTCAAGCTTCTTCAACAATTGCACCAAAAATACTCTTTTAGCCTCACAAACACAAGGGAGCAGTAAAGAACGACTAGGGTTTCCTTCTCTGGGTAATGAGGTGACAAGGGAGGCCAAAGGATGCGAGTTAAGTCCTTTAAATAGGGTGCAAACCCTAAAAATTAGGGTTTTCTCATTCAGCTCCTACTCGTCGAGTTGGGGTCCCCCAACTCGTCGAGTAGACCTCATAAATCACCCGGGCTGGCTACTCTCTACACGACGAGTTGGGGCCTCCAACTTGTCGAGTAGGCTTCCTTATTTGCAATAAAATCCCTAAAATCCCACTCTTGGAAATCGGGATGTTACAACTCTCCGCCACTTAAACTAGGCTTCGTCCTCGAAGCCTGTTGCGGCGAACAAATTCAGATAATGCTCTTGCATCACAGCGGCTTCCAAGTCCATTCAGATTTCCTCCGATGCTCCCACTATGTAACAACGTAAATTTCCAAAACAATTTTTCATTTTTAAAACATACTTTTATTCATAAGGTAATATCAAAACATAATGTATCCAATGTTATCATTGTTGGATTAATGTCTAAGTCCATAACTATAATTGGTAAGACTTGACCCGACCCGGCATGGTCCATTTGGGTTGCATGGCATCATGCATTTGGATAGACTATAATGAGAGAAATAACACTTAAGGTTGGTTAATATATTATAAGTTCTAATATATTAATAAGGTTATCTAATTAGTATTGATCAAGAATTAATTTGGAATTAATTAAGTGATCAAAAGGAGACTAATTAAATATATGGGTTGATTGTGTAAATCATTCATTCTTATATATGTGGGCTTGTGATCCAAGATTCCTTATGTTGGACTAAGTCCATGGGGTGACCCATGGATACTCCATGGAGGTTAAAATCCATGGAGCATAAGGAATGGGTAAAGTTATGAGTTACATGGTGTAACCCTAATAGCCACCATATAAAAGAATCCCATGGCTCAAGAAATCGTGCACTAATGTGTGAGTGTGAGGGCTAGACGATTTCAAGGAGTGTTCAAGTTTCTCTCAAGTTATTCCAAGTGTATTTGGTGTTGTGTGAACCATTTGAGGTGTCACACTTGGGGCACTAGGCACTCAAGCTTCATGAAGACATTCTACATCAAAGAGGTATGTATTCTATCTTGTTATATTTATTATTTTGTATGCTAGATTAGGATAATACCTTGGATGTTCATAATTGTATGTATAATAGAGAAAACATAGATCCAAGGTATTTAGGGTTGCATGTACACTTAGGAGTGTTAGAATGCTCATAACCCAACAGTGGTATCAGAGCCTAGGCTTGTTTTCTTGTTATACTTGCAAAAGTAGCTGAAAAATCGAGTTGGATGCATATATTCGATTGTTTTGGCTGGAATTGGACTAGGAACATTACCCTAATATGTTTTTGGACTTATAAACTTGTTTTTGATGTGGTAATGTTCATGCTAATCCAATTTCTAAGATAATTGTCATAATTTCAAGATTTGTATTAGTTTGTATGTTCATGCTGATTTCTTGAAGATTGATGATTTGAATTATCTTGTTCTTATGAGGTTCTTAGATTAATAGAAAAGTTGTGTGAAATAGTTGTTTTCAATCCATTTTAATCTAAGAGTTGATTCCAAAGTGTGTTTTTGTAACTTGTCCTCAAGTTATATGAAAAGTCATATTTAAGAATCATAAAACTCATAAAAGTTGGCAAAGGTTACAAAATGAAGAGTCTAGTTCTAATTAAATGGTTTTATGACTCCATAACTTGTCCTCAAGTTATGGAGGTTCAAAAGTCTCTTCATTAAATTAAAAAAAAAGTGTAACCTTAATTATTTCCATAAGTTACAATAAAAAAAAGTTATTTTTTTTATTAATTAGTTTAAAGTCTTCCATAACTTGTCCTCAAGTTATGGAACTTGAAGAGTTTTTTTTTTTTTTTTTTTTTTTTTTTTTTTTTTTTTAATTAAAACTACTTTAAACTCATAAGTTATGGAATTAATTAGTTTTGAATAGTTTCAAAACTTGCCCTCAAGTTTTGGAATTTGAAAAGTTTTCACTTATGAATACTTTAATTCCAAGTTAGCCCTTAGAATTTTAAAAGTTAAAATTCAACCCTTATACTTTATAATATTATAAGTTAATAATATTTATATATATGTATAAGAGTAAAGTCAGTCTTACCGTTAGTAGGCCTCATTCACGAAGCCGGTCTATAAGGGGGGTATAAGGTTACTGCCTATAAAATGACAGTTTAATGGGTGTCCACTCTCACCCACCGCTTCCTTGACTGGTGGAGGGTCGTTAGCCGAACGGGTAGGACAAGGACTATAATTCTCCTTTCATTAAAAGTATTAATGATAAATACTAAGTAACTAAACTCTTATTAATACCCAATCTTAGTTACTTAGGAAAATGTGGATTTGGTGCTAACCCATGAAATTACACTTTGCACTTTGCTTAAGTCGTTAGTGGAGCGTGTGTGGTTAACCGGCACACTAACATGGACTTAACAAGGTAGGCAAAGGGTAACTTAATATTTATCATAGTATCGGTGGAGCGTGTGTGGTTAACCGGCACACTGATTAAGGGGTAAATATTAAGGGTACCAAGTATATTTGCATGGTTATTCACACCTTGTTTTGTGATCCTCGGCATCCCAGTCACAAAACCTGAAGGGCACACTCGAGATTGAAACATGTCTTTGAACAGTTCAATGAATCTCAAAGATCTAGGACTTTCAAATCCAATTAAAACCTAATAAATTATTTCGTTTTTCATGGTGGAAATTGGTGAATCGTCATTCACCTACCTCCAAATATTTTATAGCTTGGATTACGACATCCCTCTTCTAAGTTATAAAATAGTTTGTTGGGTCCTAGCCTTAATATTTCATATTGGGTGTCATATTAAGGACTTTAAATCAACTATCTTGAATATCTCCCAAAAAGATGTCTGGTCTAGACATTTATGATCTTCCCAAATCTCTTGAAACAAGCTTTCCTAAATGAAGATGATGTCCCATGGATATCATACTTCTTTCACCTCCTCCAATTATTCTCCCTAACCCACAAGTTCCTAAAAAGTTTAAGGTCACTCAAGCCCTATTGGCAAGGCAAGGTCTAGGTGTGATCACATCTTGGAGATGTAGTCACATATTGACAAGCCGAGAGAGTTGGGTGTCAAAGTCTTGAGAAAGTTGGTGGCTCAACTACTTTCTAAGTCACATAGTGAGTTCTTTTGGGAATCCTATGAAACAGACTAAGACAAGACCCTTAATGATCTTATCTATTTGCTAAGATCAACTTCTTAAAACGCTATGGACATTGACAATGATGACATTGGATATCCAGTAAAGCTCTCTCTTCCCAATGGAAAGGGATCGGCCATAGTCAACTCGGTTGACCCAATGGTAAAGAGAGAGGCAAAGTATGAGATAGTCCCATTATCAAGGGTCCATAGGTAACTATTGCCAAAGGAAGGGGCATTGGTTACGAAGCTGCCAAATTTACCTAAGGATGTTAAAGTCAATAAGTTTGGCTCTACTTCAGGTAAAGTCCATTGTCTAACTCTATTAAGTACATGCTGATTCTGATCGCGAAGATGGATTTCAATCGCATGGTTCGGTGATCAGAATTTTGGGCTATTACTTAAGAGTTATGATATTTATATTGCTTAGGAATAGATAACAACAAGGTTTTCATATGGATTGTAAGGATAAGTTTTTCCGCAAAGTTTTAAAATAAAAGAAAAAGGTTTTGATTTTATTTATTTTAAGTATCCTTACAATGGCATTTGTGAAAAGTTGTTGCTTATAAGATTCCATTGATAGCAATATTGGAAAAATGGATTTGATTCTTTCGGTTGTGGTAGTGTCTAATATTACAAAATAAGGAAAGATTCTCATCACCCAAGGTTCAATTGGACCGAAACTTGGAATCATGCAAGTTGTATAGTATGATGAATGAGAACTTTCAGCTTGGAAAATTAAGACTAATTCCTTATGTGAATAAGGAAAGGACTAAGGGATCGAGTACACATTCTTGTGCACTGGTCAAGTCCACCACAAAAGATCAAGAAGACTATTCGTCATGATTTACTTAAGTTCAGTAAATATGGTTATACTTATAAGTTTAAGTATAAGTCTGTAGCATTGGAGAAGTTTCAATGTGGGACAGAACGAATAAGA
The DNA here is from genome assembly GCF_052849685.1 of Lactuca virosa. Classification (NCBI taxonomy): domain Eukaryota; kingdom Viridiplantae; phylum Streptophyta; class Magnoliopsida; order Asterales; family Asteraceae; genus Lactuca; species Lactuca virosa. The sequence continues at coordinate 99,630,873 of NC_136433.1, read as the reverse complement.
AGAATCAAAGTATGGCAGAAAGATAAAAGTTTCTCAAATCTGAAAAGATGGGAGAGTACTTTAGTATCATGTTTATGATCATCTTAATGATTAAGATACCATATCACAATTGGTCCTCTAAAGTCATCTTAGTGCATTCTTATGACTAAGAAGAGGAGTCATGAATTGTTGAAATGGTTAAATCAAAAAGATGAGTCATACTTCGTTCCAAAACAATTCTTAGAGTCATACTCCAAGATTGTAACTTGAGTGACATATCTTAAATAGGGTTTGTTAACACTAGTCAAATGTAAGAGTAAAAGGTTATCTACTCTTGTACATTTGAAATTGGTAAGTTGTGATGTTTTGGATAAAACAGAGACCAACTTAGGCCAATTGTGTAAAGTGTTAGTCTTGATAAAGAATCCGCACTATCTCTTGAATATTTGACAAGGGAGTCTTATATGTCAAGAGGACAGTGGGAGTCTTAAAGCTCTTGAAAGTTTCAAGACTTAGTCAAGAATAAAACCTAAAGTCCTTCACTAGCACACGACTTGAGGTTTATAACCTATCGTGTTGAAATTTTTGTGCCTATTCAAGTTGGCTTTGCATAGGAGTTCTGAGAGTTCTCAATTGGTTGCACAACTACTTGGAAGCAATGGCAGGCACCTGAGCTGCCAAATGGCAAGAATTTAAGATTGCACAAGTTTAATCAATATGAGTTTGGATTTGTCACTAACCTTGTCTTGTGATTATGGTTTTGACAAATTCACATGGATAAGAACACATACACTATTAAATCTAAGTGTCATAAGGTTTCTCTCCGATTCATGAAAATGATGGTGAGGAAACACTTTCACTAAGTAGATTTTAGCTAGATAGCAATTGTGATATTTGCATTCTCAAAGTCGTTAGTGGAGCGTGTGTGGTTTACCGGCACACTAACATGGACTTGTGAGAAGTGGCAAAGGTCTAAACAGATGAGACTATGATTACGGCATCCCTTTTCATAGTTCTAAAATTGTTTAGACACACATGTGAGCTATCTAAGAGAGGTGTATGATTTTGATAAAGTTTTATCAAAACAATCTAGTATCAGAAATCTGAACTTTGGTAAGAAAGTCAGCTGATTTCTGAGTACATGTCAAAGCTAGTGGGAGCATAAGTGTTATGCTAATAATCATCATGTTAGTGGGAGCATGATAATTATGACAAAGGTTGCAAGTTAGCAATGTTAATTATAGAAAACAAAAGTTTCAATTCGTGAGGTTGCAGGGGTTGAAAAAGTTGTTTTGCTATAATTAAGGGAGAGGAAATTATACTTCATTTCAATTCTAAAAGCTTAGATTGAGATTTTAATCGTATTTAATCAAGGATATATATATGAATTTCATGTTGGAATGGCTCAACATAAGGAAATTCTATATATGGGTCCATTATTTGCGTTCTGAAATTCGATTATGATTACGGCATCCCTTTTCATAATCTGAATTTTGAGAACTTGGCAAATTGAAATGGAAATATTATAACAAAAGACTGGTTTAGTCTTTATGTGAGACATCATGAATCGTGTCCCATATGCTTCGGATATAGGATCGATTACATGTGCTATATTCATCCTTTCTAAAATTTTCCAAATGCCTGGGGCATTATGAAGGGAAAAGGTCTAGAATTGGATATGACTAAAATGATTAAGCAATTGTCGAGGACAATCTAAGGTTTACCAAAGATTGGTTGCTCAAGGACAGTTGGAAGTATAATGTTAATTCTGGAAGGGCCATATTGACATAATCTGTAAGGAGGCAACTCTTGTTCAGAAGTGATAGTCAAAATGGAATATGGAAATGTTTCAAAGTTAGAAATTATTCAATCTGTGTAAGATTAGGAAACTTAATGAAAGAAGGATGTTTCCAAGGAGCTGATCTCCTTTGGAATGCTCTGTAATGATTGTTGTCAAGTCTTTCTGACTTCGTGCATAATCATTAAGAGGATCAATGAATATAAGTTTAGAATCTAACAGATTTCAGTAAATGGCATGAATTTGGAATTCTTGCATTTGCAGTAAGGATTTGGGACTGTGAAAAGAGGATCATTGGAGTGATGTTTAATTGATCTATTTTACAAAGTAAAGATCATAGACAAACATAGTATGCATACTTGGTGTATGGCATGACTAGTGTTTAGAAAACATAGTGTACATGCTTGGAGCATGGGACAACTTTTGTTTTAAATTCAAGTATAAAGTTGATAAAACCGAAACAATGAATAATGAGTAATCAGTATGGTGATAAATAAAAGTGTTTATTTATATTCATAGGGTTTGATACCATATTTGATTCATTTATTCTTGTGTTTCACTTTGCATGTTTTGACTTCCAGAATAACTAAGTCGCTCTTCCTGAATGATTAAGTTATTCAGACCATCCACAGTCGGTCATATGTTGGAAGTAGATATGAATCAAGACTGTCATGGGTTGGTTTGTAGAGGTCCAAGTTGGTGGACAAAGTGGTGCTACAACACTCATGAGTGCTCATAAGTTCTGAGTATTGGATTCAACCCGCGCTCATTTGAATCACTTCATGGATTTTATCACGAGTGATCATGAGACGATAATATCTTATATTCTTCAAACCTAGAGATATGAGTTGTTACTATGAGTTGGTTATACATTGATTGCACGAAAACGCATTGGTAACTCGATGTTATAAAACGTGCCTTTGTGTATGATTCAACAAGTAGTAGAACAAGCCATATGAGTCGAAGTTTATCCATTCCTTTTACCTTCGGGATAAAAGCGATATCTGTGGGCCCCTCGATGATTTAAAGATGATACGTGTGAGTGCTTGGCCAAGCCAGGACTGATTTGATTTGTTCAATCAGTCAGTCATCATGAATCGGAAATCGGAAAACAACAAATGGACAGAGAGAATGATTGATAATCCATGTCTCAGTCCATATGATAGCTAGAATGGAGGAATATATGATCCCTTATCTAATGGACAAGTCATTGACAAAGGTCAGAGTTCATCGACAAGGTCAGAGTTCGACAGAAGCTTTTGAGAGATACGATTGCTGATCGGTTCCTGAAGTCATACGCAATAATAGTTTTAGACTTATCCAAGTGGGAGACTGTTGGATTAATGTCTAAGTCAATAACTATAATTGGTAAGACTTGACCCGACCCGGCATGGTCCATTTGGGTTGCATGGCATCATGCATTTGGATAGACTATAATGAGAGAAATAACACTTAAGGTTGGTTAATATATTATAAGTTCTAATATATTAATAATGTTATTTAATTAGTATTGATCAAGAATTAATTTGGAATTAATTAAGTGATCAAAAGGAGACTAATTAAATATATGGGTTGATTGTGTAAATCATTCATTCTTATATATGTGGGCTTGTGATCCAAGATTCCTTATGTTGGACTAAGTCCATGGGGTGACCCATGGATACTCCATAGAGGTTAAAATCCATGGAGCATAAGGAATGGGTAAAGTTATGAGTTACATGGTGTAACCCTAATAGCCACCATATAAAAGAATCCCATGGCTCAAGAAATCATGCACTAATGTGTGAGTGTGAGGGCTAGACGATTTCAAGGAGTGTTCAAGTTTCTCTCAAGTTATTCCAAGTGTATTTGGTGTTGTGTGAACCATTTGAGGTGTCACACTTGGGGCACTAGGCACTCAAGCTTCATGAAGACATTCTACATCAAAGAGGTATGTATTCTATCTTGTTATATTTATTATTTTGTATGCTAGATTAGGATAATACCTTGGATGTTCATAATTGTATGTATAATAGAGAAAACATAGATCCAAGGTATTTAGGGTTGCATGTACACTTAGGAGTGTTAGAATGCTCATAACCCAACAATCATAACAAAGCATATCCCATAATCTCAAGACATAAACTCCATGAGTGTGTACGGATCATGCCGGCGCCTTCCCGCGATCCTCTCTAGTACCTGAAACACATAACACAACAACTGTAAGCATAAATGCTTAGTGAGTTACCCAAAATACCACATACGCACATACGCCAGTCAAAGCTATAAGACCTTCCGGTCACTGTGTCTCAGAGTACTTCCGTCCCACAACCCTGGTAGACCTTCCGGTCCTACCCGTAATGACCTTCCGGTCCATATCATCATGACCTTCCGGTCCACATCATAATGACCTTCCGGTCCTTCTCATTCATAACATACATAACACATACATATCACATAACATCATACAACACATTCATCTCATAGCATATAAGACCTTCCGGTCACACATAGGTACCATCCTAGGTACAGTATAGTGAGAAGACTCACCTCGTACGAAGTCGGATAAACTCTCGTGCTTGACGTCCCGACCTAGCCTCCTCCTATCATACGAATAACATTCCTGATCAATACCCTCTCATAGCCTCATCTATAAAGATTGGGTAGAAGGCCATCCTACCCCTCCCTGAACTCTCCTGAATCAGCTTGACCAAAACCCTAAGGTCAACTGAAGTCAACGGTCAAACTTTGACTCGACTCGTCGAGTGCACATGGGCGACTCGGCGAGTCCATGCGGGTCCTCAGAATCCTTCTAGCCTCACTTGGCACGTCGAGTCATCCCTTCACTCGACGGGTTACACCTGTCACGAATCGCGGGGCAACCCCGACTCGACTCGTCGAGTCCACTTATGAACTCGGCGAGTAGCGTCCATGGCAACACTCAAATGACCTTCTGAGGTCAGATCCGCTTCTCTAACCTATAGATCTGCCCTCCCCATTTACAATAACCACGTAAAGGTCCGACCTTTACACTCATGCAAGACACATAGGGCTCTCTTTGGTGAAATCATCTCTAAAAAGGCAACCTAAGATCATTTCTTCCATGGAACAACATAAAGCAGGTTGGATAAGGCTCTTTGGACCTCCAAAGGTCCAGATCCAGAGTCTAACACTCAAAGGGACAATATACTCATCATTTCAAGCCAATAAAAGGGTATAGAAAACCCTATTCAAGGATCTCATACTAAACAGAAGAAGGGATCGATTTACTACCTCAAAGTTGCAGATCCAAGCTGGAAACCCACAGAATAGCAACCCCCTTGACCTCATCTTGCTGGAAACACCTTCTTCTTTGCAAAAAAATCACACTAATAAGGATCAAAAAGGCTCTCTCTCTTATACCACTCGTTCAAGCTCTGTAGGGTTTCTCTCTCTGGACTGGTAGCCGCAGTTGAGGGCTATAAGGACCCTTAAATAGGGCACAGGCCCAAAGATTTAGGGTTTTTGTCCACAACGCGGACTCGTCGAGTCCACCCATCGACTCGTCGAGTCCCTTCATTAATCCAGTCAGCAAATCGCGATCCTACTCGACGATTCTAGGCGTCAACTCGTCGAGTCCCTCCTCATAACTCAAAATAAATGAATAACATAGAATACCTGGGAATCTGGATGTTACACATTACACCCTTTCCAAAGGTATTTCCTTGTCCACAACGGCCACTGGTCTCTTTGCGTAGTTCGGGCGCTCTTCGGCGTGAATATTACTCAACGATACAACCGCCTTCCCATCCAACATGCATCTTTTCGCAGCTGCGGGACATGAAAAGTGCTATGAATCTAACCGAACTCCTCTGGAGGGTCTATCCTATATGTTACCTTGCCAACCCTGGCAAAATCCTGATGATCCAAAGTATCGGGGACCCATCTTTGCCCCTTCCTGAAGCGAATCCTTTTGTGATGACAGGGTAATGCGTCCTTCAGCTCCCGAAACAAAACACATAAACAACCAGCTAACTAGCATGAACACTCATACCTGGCCCAATCAGCCTCGGGCTGGAATACGAGGCATGCCTACGACAGGTCCAGTCATCCCTAGGATGGAATACCCTCGTATCATGCACATGTTTGGCCCATTCAACCCTCGGGTTGGAATACCAAACACATCAGGTCCAATCAATCATAGGATCTGGTCATCCTCATGATGGAATACCCTAGATTGGAATAGCCCTATATACATAGCTCAGGTCCAACCCATAAATTGAAATCGAAGGACCTATCCTTGCATCTCGTACAAAATCCTCTAATTCATCGCAATCGAGTACCACTCATCTGAACCTCAACAATATCTTCATTCCGAACGCGCTCCAACAGGAGTGATAAACCATTATAATCTCTACGCCCACAGCCTATGACTGGAATACTCCTACGTGGTCCTCAGCATAGGTCTGGATTGCCTCTGAGCCCACAACATGAGTCTGGTATGCTCTCTCCGACGCTCACCTCATGATTGGAATGCTCCCGATAACTATCAATATTTTCACCAATCCATCAGCCTCCCAACACTCCGGGATTGAAGGTACTCACCTCTTTCCATTGCCTTGAATGGACCTAAACAACGTCCCTCGTAATCACCAATCGAGTACAACAATGTTGCAATCCTACCACACCCGATTTCCTTCACAAAGCAGGCTGCTACCCAAGCGAAATCTTTCCAAAACCATGGTCGCACACGACCCGAGTATACGACGATGGTCGAAATCTTGACCCAAAGCGAAGGCTATAATCCCCGACCCAACCACGTGCGTAAGTCGAACCAAACCCCAATGCCACCTTGAACATTCACATATACACACGAAGAATCACCACCATGCACATACTTAGGGGACCCCTAACCTTATGTTTGATCGCCACAAAACCCTATACTTGATTGAGACTACACAGATTACACTATTACAAGACTAGTTCAAGAAGACTTCCAAGGTTATCCCGAAGTTCGCCAAAGACCCGAGTTTGATACGAATCAGAATTCCACTTTACCATTGAGGGTAACATAACCCAAGGACTGAGGAACATATATACACTGCATAGGGGAATTGGTGTCACATTCCTTGCTTTTTAACTGCCCTCTCTTGAACCCTACAGAGAATTCCTTGCTAAAGACGAACTCAACAACCAATGGCCTCAAACACTCCGACACCTCAACCTGGGAACCAAAAGTCCACCTGGTGTTGATCATTCCTGTTTCTGAAGAGGTTCTCTGATTAACGCCTGCCCAACCACTCTGGAATCCGTAATTCGAACAGAAACAGGAAAAACCTTCAATGGATGACGTTCAACCGGAGAATCCCCAATGTCCCCCCACTTAGGGCTCTAACTACCACCCACTGGGTTGAAACCAACTCACAACTCAAACCGGCTCAACCATGTACGATCATTCCTAACCATGGAATAAATGACATACGCAAGATGGGCCTCTCGATACAGATCAATTGAAACCCAAGAGGAACCTGAATTACAACTGAAAACTTCTGCCATGCAGAATGGCATATAACGACTCTCAATAACCCGAAAATAGCAGAAAGTCAACCTGGGATATAACTTACCCAATCCAGCAAAATTCCAACACAATACAATTCCTGATACAACCCCAAAGAATACAGGAGGTGACACACTTCCAAAAGCATTCGAAGAAGTCCTGAATTCCTCCTCCTGAGTTACCTTGACCAACCTGAGGGCACGTAGGAAAACTCCCCTTCGATCCTAGGTGAAATGAACTAATCCCTGCTTGCCATCCCAACGACAATCCGACACCCGGCCTAACCGAGAATAGGGTCCCTAACTTTCCTCACAAGATACTCATACCACATCGATCCACCTGCGCTCACCAGCGCTGAAATACTGCCGCCAACCCCTGCGATCAACTGACCCCGAGCTGGAGATACAATCTGACCCTAGAGGTCACAAGCCTGCTCACTCCCTCGAACTAGAAAAACTGAAAGGGTAACCATTGCCATAGATAACGAAATTCCAATCCATCAATCAACCATCCTACTTCCAGCTGCAAAACTCAAAACGATCATCATCATCGCTCCCTTCCTCAGTCCCGCGACTCGCATTCCCGGCCTCGAGAAAAACCCCCGAGGTCTCAAACCAAAATTCACTAGGTATGCACCAAAAACTCGAATCCATAATGCCACTGGGCTCACATCACATACCAAGCCCATCCCCATGACTGAGTAGCCATAACCAAAAGATCAGGAACAGAACCACTGTTGCGAACCGTGGTATCCAACCATGGTACCTTCCCTTACCAGCCCTTAGAATCCCCAAGATCTTCCTTGATTCGAGTATGTATCTTGTGCCTTCAGTAGTACGGGCCAATACTACCTTCCACACCTATCCATACTTTCCTCAAGAATCATTTCGGGTCCGCTAAGACCTAGTCATAATATACTCCTGTAATCTGCCCAACAGCGAACCACCGCACTAAAATACCCCCTAGGCTATCTGAGGTTTCCACACTTCTCTGCCATCAGCTGCTGAAGAACTCCTCATAACATCAATTAGCTATTTCATGATTACAATCACATGCAACAAAGCTCAGATAATCCTTCGAGTAACCGACTCATCCCTACAATGGTTGGATTCAGACGAGAGTTGCGCAACAGGGTCAAATCCGTCACTCTGAGATTATTCAACCCTTTTCACTTGTGACTTGACATATTCAATTAATAACTAACTCACATCACTCATGAGTTCCACAAAGCACAAAGCAAGCAACATTCGTGCAGAGGAGCCGACTGGCACTAAAACACAATAAAATCAAACAAATCCTCGTGCGAATTTTCCTTATCTCCAACTCCCAATATCTTGGGTGCACCTCTGTCCTGCTCTCACTCTTCCAAGATTGGCTAATCATTCCTCGTGCCGACCCGCTATACACTGCACCCGCTCAGAGAAAGCTACTGGCCATCATCCCACAACGCGACTGGCCGGCGGACCCCACGCGACTCACCATACCACAAATTGCCACACGACCCTCCATTGGTGCCAGATGACTATTGCATGATTACAATCACATACCCCACCGTTTAAACAATCTTAGGCTAAAAGATTCAATCCTACAACGGTTAGACTCAGACGATAGCTGTGCAACAGAACCAAACCTCTCAGTCTAAGATCCTTTAAACCATGCGGCACGTGACTTAGCGTATCCACTCAATAGCCAGTTCACATGCGAAAGATTCACACATCACCTCAACAAGAGAACTCTATAGGAGATAATGTTGGATTTAGTGTCTAAGCCCATAACTATAATTGGTATGTACTTGACCCGAGAGTAGCATGGTCCATTTGGGTTGCATGGCACCGGAACAATTTGTAAGGATGGAATTATGAGGAGAGGATATTTATGATTTATTAATATATTATAAGTTCTAATATATTAATATGAAATCATATTATTTAATTAGTATTGATCAAGAATTAATTTGGAATTAATTTTGTGATCAAAAGAGACTAATTAAATAAATGAGAATTGATTGTGTAAATCATTCATTCTTATATAGTGGGCTTATGATCAATAATCCTTTATGTTGGGCTAAACCCATGTGGTAACCCATGGATACTCCATGGAGGTTTTAACCCATGGAGCATGAGGGATATGGAAAGTCATTAGGGTTTACATGGTGTAAACCTAGTTTGTCACACTATATGAAGGACCTCATAGCTACCAAAATCGGCACTTAAGAAAAAGGAAAGAGGGCTAGCCGATTTTGACTGCAAGGATTCTTCTCTCAAGTCATTCCAATTGTTGGTGGTGTTGTGTGAAGCATTTGAGGCATCACACTTGGGGTGCTAGGCTCTTAAAGGCTTAAGGAGTCAAGCTACAAGAAAACGTATGTCATTCTACTAGATTTTTGTATTACATATACTTCATGGTATGCTAGTTAGGATGAAACCTTGGAAAAATGAAAGTTTGCATGTATAATAGAGAAAACATAGATCCAAGGTTTATAGGGTTGCATGCACACCTTAGAGTGTTAGAATGCTCAAAACCCTTCAGTGGTATCAGAGCCTAGGCTTGTTTTCAATTATACTTGATGCTACTTGTGTTTAAAGCTTGAAAAAATCGAATTTCTGTTGTTTGGACAGTGGACTCGCCGAGTCCACTGACAGACTCGCCGAGTCCACTGACAGACTCGCCGAGTCAGCCTTAAAAACCAACCAACTCGCCGAGTCAGTTTATGCACTCGACGAGTTGGTGCTCCTGAGTGCAGATTTTCGAGTTTTAAGGCTGCAATTGGACTAGGATCATTACCATAAACTGTTTTTGTACTTATAAACCTGTTTTTTATGTGGTAATGATCATGCTAATCCAATTCAAAAGATAATTGTCAAAGTTTAAAGTTTTATATTAGTTTATATGATTCTTGAAAAATTGTTGATGTGAATTATCCATGCTTATGAGTTTTGCTAGATCATAGATATTATTTGACATTGCTTGTTAGTTTAATTATTGATCTAAATGCCTTTTTAATGGACTCCATAACTTGTCCTCAAGTTATGGAATTCCAAAAGTCTTTTCCTTAAAAGTCATTAAAACTCATAAGTTATAGAAATGAAAGGTTTTGAATAGTTTCAAAACTTGCTCTCAAGTTTTGGAATTTGTAAAGTCACTTTAGAATACTTTAATTCCAAACCCTATAATTTTAAAAGTTTAAAATTCAACCCTTATACTTTATAGTATTATAAGTTTATATATATATATATATATATATATATATATATATATATATATATATATATATATATATATATGTATATGTATAAGATCAAGTCAGTCTTACCGTTAGTAGGCCTCATTCACGAAGCCGGTCTATAAGGGGAGTATAAGGTTGCTGCCTATAAAATGGCAGTTTAATGGGTGTCCACTCTCACCCAGCGCTTCCTTGACTGGTGGAGGGTCGTTAGCCGAACGGGTAGGATAGGACTATAATTTTCATTAAGTATAATGATAATAAAGTAACTAAACTTTTTATTAAATTCCCAATCTTAGTTACTTTAGGAAAATGTGAAATTGATGCTAATCCATGAAAATTGCAGTTTGCACCTTACCAAGTCGTTGATGGAGCATGTGTGGTTAACCGACACATTAACTTGGACTAGTAAGGGTGGCAAAGGGTGGCTTGATGTTTATCATAAGATCAATGGAGCGTGTGTGGTTAACCGACACATTGATTGGGTGATAAAATCGAGAGTACCAAGCACATTTTGCATGGTTATTCACACCTTGTTTGTGATCCTCGGTATCCCACTCACAAAACTGAAGGGCATAATCGAGATTTAAACATGTCATTGAATTGTTCAATGAATCTCAAAGGATCTAGGAATTTCAATCCAATTAAAACTTAATAACTATTTCGTTTTCATGGTGGAAATTGGTAAATCGTCATTTACCTACCTTCAAATATTTTGCAAGTTGGATTACGGCATCCTTCTTCCAATTTGTAAAATATTGTGTTGGGTCCTAGTCTTAATATTTTTATTTGGGTGTTTTATTAAGGACTATTTATCTAATCTAAACTTGTCTTTCTTTCTTTTCAGATGTCTTCCAACACTGCTTCTGGCTCAAACCCTACTGGCTCCTTCTCTCTCATGAACCTTTGTGGGAGAGTCATATTTGATGGTTCCAACTTCAATGATTAGATTAGGAACATCAGGATGGTCACTCGCTATGAGGACAAGGAATATGTCCTAGACGAGGAGCTTAAGGATATCGATGATTCTTCTGCTACTCCTAAGGAGATTGCTGATTTCAGGGCACATGAGAAAGATGCCACCAAGGTAGCTTGTATCATGCTTTCCACCATGTCTCCTGAACTCCAAAAGTCCTATGAGGACTTCTACCCTTTTGAGATGCACCAGGACCTGATGGAAAGATACTATCAGAGTGCTCGTCAAGAGCGGTATGAAATCATGTGCTCCATGATTACAACAAAGATGAAGGATGGTGAACCCATCACGGGCCACTTGAAGAAGATGCAAAGGTTTGTGGACCGTCTGCTCAAATTGAATGTGAACTTTGATGAGGAGCTGGACATAGATATTATTCTACACTCCTTACCTCCATGTTATGATCAGTTCCGCATGACCTATCATATGAACAAGGAGGAGGTCACACTGAGCAAGCTTCAGGGCCTTTTGAGGACTGCCGAAAGTGGTCTCAAAGGTAAATCAGTTGTAACCACTCCTACTGCTAATGCCCCTGTTCTGGCAATTGGGCAAGGTAAGGGGAAGAAGAGGAAGGCTCCTTCCAAGAGCTGCAAGGGAAAGTCTCTTGATGGATCCTCTTCAAGTGGAACCAAAGGAGGTTCTGCTACTCCCTTGTTCATCCCAAAAGAAGCAGAGTGTTTCTATTGCCACGAAAAAGGGCACTGGAAGCGAAGCTGCCCCAAATACTTGCAGGATGTTAAGGATGGGAAGGTTAAACCCACCCATGCAGGTATTTATACTATTCTATCTAAAAACTCATCACATTCTAACTATTTGGTTCTTGACACAGGTTGTGGAATTCACATTTGTTTTGATGTACAGGGCCTAAAAGGAAGTAAGGATGTGGAGCACGGGAAGATAAACTTGATCATGGGGAATAGGAAGGTTTCACCTGTCACCAAGATTGGAGTTTACTCTTTATTGCTTAGTAGTGGGTTAGAAATAGATTTGAATAATTGTTGCTACTCGTCTGAAATGGCGAGAAATGTTATTTCCTTTCATGGTTTGTACAAATAAGGGTTTAGTTTTTCATTTGATAATGAATGTGGTGCTATTAATGCTTATTATAATGGTGTTTTTCTATTTTAAAGCCTTACCTTGTAATGGTGTATATGAAACTGTGAATGTTGTAGACAACTTAGGAAATAATGTGTTGCACATTGATTCTTCCAATGAATTGGATAAGGCATGCTTGTGGCATTGTCGTCTTGGACATGTCAGCAAGAAGCGCATAGGCCAACTCCAAAAGGCTGGAGTTTTGGAGTCATTCGACTTAAGGTCGGATGACACTTGCGAATCTTGCTTACTTGGAAGGATGACCAAGTCACCCTTCACTGGTACTTGTGAAAGGGGTGAGGGTTTGTTGGATCTCAAACACACCGATGTGTGTGGGCCCTTCAGAACCGCCACAAGGGATACTAACCGCTTCTATATGACTTTTACTAATGATTACAGTAGATATGACTATGTCTACTTAATCAAACATAAGTCAGAAACGTTTGAGAAATTCAAAGAGTTTAAACAAGAATTGGAGAATCAGCTGGGCAGGAAGATAAAGATGCTCCGATCCGATCGGGGTGGAGAGTATCTTAGTATCGAGTTCCTAGACTATCTTAAGGAATGTGGGATTGTTTCATAGTTGACGCCACCTAGGACACCACAGCTTAATGGTGTGGCTGAGAGGCACAACCGAACCTTGTTAGATATGGTTCGTTCCATGATGAGTCGAGCTTCGTTACCAATCTCATTCTTGGGGTATGCCTTAGAGACTGTCACCCATATCCTTAATCTAGTCCCTACCAAGAAGGTTGCCAAAACACCTCATGAGATGTGGACTGGGAAGGCTCCCACATTAGACCACATCAAGGTTTGGGGTTGCGAGGCTTTCGTGAGACGCGAGACTCACGACAAGCTCGAACCTCGAAGTGAGCGGTGTATTTTCATCGGCTACCCACATAAATCCTTTGGTTATCTCTTCTACAGACCGAGTGAAAATGTTGTCTTCGTTGCAAGAAGAGGAGTCTTTCACGAGAGAGAGCTCATAGGCCAAGGAGACAGTGGGAGGAAAATTGATCTTGAAGAACTTCAAGAGTCAAATGGTGAATGAACCTCTAACACTAGCGATCAACCTGAGGAGGAAACTCCTATTGAGCCGATTGGCGAGTCCTTACCTCTGAGGCGTTCCAGTATTGTTAGAAATACACTTGAGTTTTATGGTTTCCATATTACTACTGAAGGTGATACATTTATCAGTGATAGCACACTGGTAAATCTGGATGAACCTAACAGCTACAAGGAAGCCATGACAAGCCCCAACTTTGCTAAATGGAAAGAGGCTATGGACAACGAGATTCATTCCATGTATGGAAATCAAGTTTGGAACTTAGTTGACAATATACCGGGTCGTAAGACAGTCGGTTGCAAATGGATCTTCAAGAAGAAGACCGACATGGATGTGAAAGTACAAACTTATAAGGTGCGACTGGTTGCGAAGGGCTTTACTCAAACTCCGGGAGTTGACTATGATGATACCTTCTCACCAGTAACGAAGATTAAGTCTATTAGGGTTATGCTAGCCATTGCTGCATTTCATGATTATGAAATATGGCAAATGGATGTCAAAATCGCTTTCCTTAATGGAAAGTTAGCTGAGGATGTTTACATGAGTCAGCTAGAGGGTTTTGTCGATGCAAAGTACCCTAATAGAGTGTTTAACCTTGAGAAATCCATTTATGCATTGAAACAAGCATCTCGTATATGGAATCTTTGTTTTGATGAGAAAGTCAAAGAGTTTGGCTTTTCGAGAAGCGAGGATGAGTCCTGTGTATATGTCAGAGATAGTGGGAGCATAGTTAGCTTTCTGGTATTGTATGTGGATGACATACTACTCATAGGAAATGACATCCCAACCTTGTAGGAGGTTAAGTCCTGGCTTGGGAAGTGTTTCACTATGAAGGACCTTGGAGAAGCTGCTTACATCCTTGGGATAAGGATATTGAGAGACAAGAGTAAGAAACTAATTGGACTTAGTCAAAGTTCCTACTTGGATAAGATGTTGAAAAGATTCAGCATTTAGGATTCCAAGAAAGGTGACTTACCGATCCAGAGCAATGCCAAACTGAGTAAAACTCAGAGTCCGAGTACAGAGGCTGAGATAGCTGAGATGAGTCGAATACCATATGCTTCTGCTGTTGGCTCGATCATGTATGCTATGACTTGTACTCGCCCTGATGTGGCCTTTGCTTTGAGCATGGTCAGCAGGTATCAAGGGAATCATGGCAAGGCTCACTGGACTGCGGTTAATAACATTCTCAAGTACCTGCAGAGGACTAAGGACTGGGTCCTTTCCCTCGGAGGGAGTGATGACTTGAGAGTGGTGGGGTATAACGACACTAGCTTTCAGACTGATAGAGATAATTTCCGCTCTCAGTCGGGTTGGGTCTTTACCCTGAATGGAGGAGCAATAACTTGGAAAAGTTCCAAGCAGGAGACAGTAGGGTGATTCAACTTGCAAATCAGAGTACATAGCAGCAAGAGAGGCGACAAAGGATGCAATATGGCTGAAGAACTTCATTGGAGACCTTGGAGTTGTACCAACTATAAAGGAGCCTATGGAGATTTTCTGTGACAGTGAGAGTGCCATTGCCTTAGCCAAGGAACCAAGGGATCATGGCAGATCCAGGCACATCGACAGAAAATACCACTTCATTATACATCGAATAGAAGAAGGACTCCTCGTGGAAAAGAGGGTATCATCGGATGAGAACCCAACAGATCCCCTCACGAACGGACTGAGTAGGGTTAAGCATTTACAGCATGCGAGGCGCATTGGGCTGAAGGATGATATTAGTTTTAATGATTAGATAGCTTTCAAAACTTGTAATAGTTAAAATGTAATTGACATTTGATGCTTAAATAAAATGTGTTTTTTATTTACTAGTATGGTACTGTCTTGTGTCAATCATTTACTATTGTTTCATTTTGCATGTTTTGACTTCTAGAATAATAATATTATTCAAACTATCCACAGTCGATCATACGTTGGAAGTAGGTATTGAATCAAGACTGTCATGAATTTGGTTTGTAGATTTGTCTGAATGGTATTAGACATAGAAAAGTTAGCTGCAACATTCATGAGTGCTCATAAGGTCTGAGTATTGGATTCAACCCGCGCTCACTTGTATCACTTCATGGAATTCATCTCGAGTGATCGTGAGACGATAATATCATATAAGTCTTCAAACCTAGATATATGAGTTGTTGACTATGAGTTGGTTGTACATTGATAGTACGAAAACGCATCGGTAACTCGATGTTATAAAACGTGCTGTTGTGTATGATTTAATGAATAGTTAGTACAAGCATATACTGCCGAAGTTTATCTGTTCCTTTTAGTCCTTGGAGGATTAAAAGCGATATCTTGGGCCCCTCGATGATTTTTTTTGACTTATGTGTCGGGCCCGGTCAGAACTAAATTGATGTGTTCGATTAAGTTCTATGTCAAACATATCGGAAACCGGGAAACAAACTGCTAGAAAATAAGTACGACGTTGTTCCATGTATTTTTCCGGTTGATATCTTGAGAGCAGAGGATTATATGATCACTTATCTAAAATGGAACGTCACGGTTCGACAGAGGCTTTAAGAGCTACGATTGCTAGCCGGTGTCTGAGGTCATACTTGCAACTATAGTTATTAGACTTATCCAAGTGGGCGACTGTTGACCCGAGAGTAGCATGGTCCATTTGGGTTGCATGGCACCAGAACAATTTGTATGGATGGACTTATGAGGAGAGGATATTTATGATTTATTAATATATTATAAGTTCTAATATATTAACATGAAATCATATTATTTAATTAGTATTGATCAAGAATTAATTTTGTGATCAAAAGAGACTAATTAAATAAATGAGGATTGATTGTGTAAATCATTCATTCTTATATAGTGGGCTTATAATGCATAATCCTTTATGTTGGGCTAAACCCATGTGGTAACCCATGGATACTCCATGGAGGTTTTAACCCATGGAGCATGAGGGATATGGAAAGTCATTAGGGTTTACATGGTGTAACCCTAGTTTGTCACACTATAAAGGACCCCATAGCTACCAAAATCGGCACTTAAGAAATAGGAAAGAGGGCTAGCCGATTTTGAGTGCAAGGATTCTTCTCTCAAGTCATTCCAATTGTTGGTGGTGTTGTGTGAAGCATTTGAGGCATCACACTTGGGGTGCTAGGCTCTTAAATGCTTAAGGAATCAAGCTACAAGAAAAGGTATGTCATTCTACTTGATTTTTGTATTACATATACTTCATGGTATGCTAGTTACGATGAAACCTTGGAAAAATGAAAGTTTGCATGTATAATAGAGAAAACATAGATCCAAGGTTTCTAGGGTTGCATGCACACCTTAGGAGTGTTAGAATGCTCAAAACCCTTCAGCTAAGGCATCATATTATCCGACAATTCTACCATGTAATTCCTGAGGATCCCTCGCCAATTACTAGCTCCCAATTTACCACACAGTTATTTGAGCTTATGTTATGTTATGATATTATCAGGCAATTACTACCATGCAATTTGAGCAAAATAATCAAATAGGATGCGATGTGTACGATCAGCCGGAGCCAGTAAGTAGACCCCAATTTACCACACAATTATTTGAGCTTATGTTATGTTATGATATTATCAGGCAATTACTACCATGCAATTTCTAACATAAGCTCAAATAACTGTGTGGTAAATTGGGGTCTACTTACTGGCTCCGGCTGATCGTACACATCGCATCCTATTTGATTATTTTGAAAACCATTTGAAAATTTGTTTTGAAAAACCTTTTTTCCTTAGTTCGAGACTGGATTCACACGAGTGTTCCTCCAATTCACTCAAACCAAGGCTCTGATACCAACTTGTTACATCCATAAAAATCATGCCAATTTAAAACTTTTCAAACAACCCATTTATTAAGGAAGTGTTTACAAAACCATTATTTCTAAAACCTTTACTTAAAACCGGAATCATTTACACTTAGTTTTCAAAACAATAACGTTATCAGAGTTTCCCAGAAACCATAAGTTCCAAAAATGCGAGGATGTGTATGGTCACGCCTTCGCCTTGCCAGAACATCTAAAGCACCTGAAGCAATAAACTAAAATCGTAAGTACAAATCTTAGTGAGTTCCCCCAAAGTACCAACACACAAACAACATCACATATACAAATAACAACATACTATGGGTCCAATCAACCATCGGGTTGGAATACTACAGGCCCTTAACCATCGGGTTGGAATGCCAACAAACTATGGGTCCAATCATCCATCGGGATGGAATACCCCAGGCCCTCAACCATCGGGTTGGAATGACAACAAACTATGAGTCCAATCATCTTCGTTATGGTATACTCTCGGCCCACAACCATCGGGTTGGAATGCCCACATTCTATGAGTCCAATCATCCATCGAGATGGAATACTCTCGGACCTCAACCATCGGGTTGGAATGCTCCGACCTGTTGGCTTACGCACAAAGTAGTGAAGATTTAGCCATCAATCAATCATATGCACATATATCAGATAATCACATAACAGTCTACAGACAGTCAAACCGATCTACAGATCACTAAGCATAACAACATCCTATCTACCAGGATACCGATATAATAGATCATAACCACATAGAAACATCCTATCTACCATGATACCGATCTAACAGATCATAACAGTAATAAAACAAGATAACAATCCAAAGGGCCGACCTTGGTGCCTTAGACCATGTTGATATAGTGAGAAGAACTCACCTCACAAGTAGTGCTGTAGTGACAATATCCAACTCCCAATCACAGCTCCGAACTCAACCGCATGTAATCACCATGTGACTAATTCCATCAAAACCCCAAATTACCAAAATACCCTTAAAGTCAAACTTAGTCAACCCTGATCAAAGTCAACAGTCAAGGTCAATAGTCCTTGTTGACCCAACTCGTCGAGTTCCTTCAGAACTTAGAAAATCACAAAAACCCGAGTCAACTCGCCGAGTTTCCAAGCAACTCGTCGAGTCCATGCAGTGACCATAATATTGGGGAAAAACTTAACCACTCGTCGAGTCACTTCATTAACTCGTCGATTTCATGAAGAATCCAGAAAATGGGAAAACCTGTCTCAACTCATCGAGTTGGCCATCCAAGTCGTTGAGTACTTCAACCAAATTGTATTCATCCCATTTCAGTCGAGTCCAAAGCTCCAAATTCCAGATCTAGCTTCCTAGAGTGGAGTTACCACGTAAAGTTGCCAACTTTACGTGCATGCAAGGCCTTAAGAGGCTTAAAACACCAAACCAAGTCTAAGATTGGGTTTAAGGCATGGAGGAGAGCCAAACCTTGCTAAAGTCAGGAACTTTATGCTCAAGGGGGCCTAGAAGAGTCCAGATCTGAAGCCATATCCTTGTGGAAATCTCAAACACGAAAGTGACTCCATTTTGCCATAGAAATGACCATTTTCTTTTACAAGGCAAGATCTAAATAATGAGAAGTCAAGGTATTAGCTTTATACCTCAGATTGGTTCCCAATACAAAGTAGATAACGGATCTACAACCTTCTTCTTGATCCAAGCTTCTAAATCTTCAAGCTTCTTTAACAATTGCACCAAAAACACTCTTTTAGGCTCACAAACACAAGGGAGCAGTAAAGAACGACTAGGCTTTCCTTCTATGGGTAATGAGGTGATAAGGGAGGCCAAAGGATGCATGTTAAGTCCTTTAAATAGGGTGCAAACCCTAAAAATTAGGGTTTTCTCATTCAGCTCGTACTCGTCGAGTTGGGGTCCCCCAACTCGTCGAGTAAACCTCATAAATCACGCGGGTTGGCTACTCTCTACACGAAGAGTTGGGGCCTCCAACTCGTCGAGTAGGCTTCCTTATTTGCAATAAAATCCCTAAAACCTCACTCCTGGAAATCGGGATGTTACAATTATATTTCTAGTACCTTAAATAATTATAAAAACAGCCCCTTAAGCTAAAAGAAGTACCAAAAAATACGGTTTATTCGGCTAATTCAGTTCTTTTCGGTTTTATTCGGTTCTTAATCATATTATAGACATTATTCGGGTAATAATTGAACCGTACCGATTAATATCCAAACCGAACCAGACCCGTATTGGTTTAATCGGTGCGATTTCGGTTCCTCCAATTAGTTTTATTCGATTTTTGGGTTATTCGGTTTCGATCCGGTTCCGGCCCAAATAACATCCCTAATAGGGTGTCATATGGATGTGGGGAAAACACAAGACTTTAGAATTTAACAAACGATCTTAAAACATGACATACTTGCATATAGTTGCGTAGTATGTGGGTTTCGATTGATTGGATTAGCAGTTGTGTTTCCCAAAAGGGAGGCGGTATGTCGAGGAATGCTCCACCTTCATAAATGGGGATCTTATTGTTGGTAGATGGTACCCACATGCACAATAATTGGTAACATTATTATTAATAGTGTAAAAACCCAAAATTTTGAGAAAGTTGACTTTTAGTAAACTATTAACCAAAAATACAAAATGATCATTAATGAGAAATTAGTGAGAATATGAATATGTGACTTCATGAAAATGGCCAAGATAAGTTTAATTCACTAAGACTAGGTAATATGACTAAGTTCAAGAGAAAAAATGTATGAGAAGATACATTTTGGTCAAAAGGGTAAAATAGGAAATTTTATGCTTTTTGGGCTAAGTTGGTGACTTAATAAATTAAGATATGTATTAAGTCAGTGAGAAAGGACTTGATAGAGTTGTAGAGTATGTTCTCACCTTTGCGTGGATATAAAGATCATAGAAAACGGGTTAGAAACGAAGAAGTTATGATGGTTAGAAGTTCAGACAAAAAGTGTCCTAAAGATGGAATGGAATCAACAATGCACTTTGCTGATTCCAAGTTACCGTGGGACGGTACATAGCTTCCCACAACATGGTGAGTGATGACAAGGATTTAAATGTAGTTCTTCTTCATAAGAGGAGGGCAACCAACTTTACACCACGACATGGTGAATGAGCGCCATGACATGGTGGCCAAAGTATGTTGTTAGTGGAGAAAGAGCACCACGACGTGGTGGCGTAAGTGGCTGCCATTGACCACGGGTCAAATGGTCACCATAGCACAGTAAAGAGCCCACCGCGGTGTGGTGTCACAACAAATGTAAAGGTTTTTAAGCCTTCATTCTCATCATTTAACACTTCTAATCCCTTTGGAGCCGAGCTTCAATAATGTTGAGGATGTAAGTCGATCAAGAGGCCATCAAGGGTGTTTATGGAATGGATTGGAGGTGGAAAGCTCATGAGGTACTCATATTCTCCATAATTAAGCTAATTAGGGTTTAATGGTGTTTTGATGAATTTGTTAGATTGCTTCAGTTGAGTAGGCTATAGATTAAGTATAATGCTTCTTGATAGTTGATATTGCTGTATTTATACATATATTTATATATTATTTCAAAACATTTGAGTTATATTTTGGTTAAATACAAAGATATTTGGTACTTATAAAGTATAAATTTTACTTTGTAGCCAAAGAAATACATTCTCAAGAAAACGGACCAAAACTGGACAAAGTTGGAAACTAGGAGGTTGGAGCATGCATCCAGAGGAGAAAAAGACTTCAAGTGTGAAGAATATGTTTTCCACGGCGTGTATCCCATTGCCACGACATGGTGACGTGTTAGCTCCAGAACCTTCCTCGGTGTTTGCATAAGGGCTTGTTGAATACACGTTATAGATGTTTTCCACGGCGTGACATGCATATGGCCACGACTTGGCAGGCATATGGCCACGGCGTGGAAGCTAGTTTTTGGAAAGTATAAATATCGATCATTAGGTCAAATTAGAAAAAGAGTTGCTAATTTCTTCGACCAAAAGAAACTAATAGAACGCTTGGAGGCATGATTTCGATTGGAGAACAAGATTTAGAGAGATTGGAGTAAAGATTCATCATTAATCATTCGGTTTGCCTAGTTTTACAATGTTTAACCTAGATTACTCTTTAATTAAGTGTGTTTCTGCTGTAATCATGGGCTAATAACACTTAACATTCGTTTAGACCAGATGAACCCTAATACTATGTGTTAATTTCTATTTTGATGGATTAATGAAGTTGGTTTTAACTTGTGTTTGATAGATCATTATCCTAGAATGTTAAAGTTTCAATCGTTATTGCCTCGGCTTCAAGTTTTATGTATTTAGATGACCATTTTGATTGCATGAACTTGTTACCTAGTTGTTTATGATCATTGAATTGCTAGAGCTACTGATTGACCAAATCCTAGATTATGTGGTTAAGTTAGTTGCTTTAACTGTGTTAGAGAGCATTATTACATCATAATATGTGCTCGATTCTTCATCTTGATCATAGATAGATAATTTCTTATATCTAATCATTCATAGTCTAAATATATCTTAAAATCAATTTGGTGTTCTAAATTTTCATGATCATTATAGTTAAAGTTCATAAATTGATATATGATAGGTAATCGGATCAAGAAAACTAGTAATCTATAATTTGGTAACCAACTGATTAACGTATTGTATTGAAACTAACCATAGGAAAAAGGGATTCAAAGCTAAACATAAGTATTCTTTCTCTTGATTAAAAATCGTCTTTTAGTTGTCTGCTTTAGTTTTAAGTGTTTAGTTGTTTAATTTAACTTTTTCTGAACTTGAAAAATCTATTAAAACCCCCCATTTAAAGTATTTCTTTTGGTTTGATTATTAACATTATTTTCTTAATTAGAATATTGTTCAATGTGATTATTATTTACTATACTTTACTACTACATGACCAGGTACACTGTGTATTGTGTTGTAGCTGAGTTGAACAATTAAGATATAAATTTAAAGCTTTATTCACACACATCAAGTTTTTGGTGCTGCTGTCGAGGAACGGTTTTCAATTAATTTAGTTTATTTGATTATTCGTTATTTGTTTTTGCATTTTTAGTTTTAATTTTATTTTCTTTCATACCATGTCACTTGTCGAGAAGGTTTTTGTTGTTATGTGTAGGAAGTCGTGATCATACGCATTGCTTGGTTTTATTTTTTGCATGGGTTTTGAGATTGCAAGCGATTAGGGAATTCTTGAATTGTTTAGCCTACTAATTTGGTGATTTGTCCAACTCAATCCACAAGACATAGTATATCAAGAGGTATCGTGGTGGTTAAGTGGAAGACCGAACTCTTGCTATTCTTGACTAGTTGGGTCACTCTTGTTCTACTTATTAGTTAATGGTGCAAAGAAAACAGAGGAAATAGCCTAGAGGGTCCCCAGTGTTTTGGTTTTCACAAACCACTTCTTGCATGCGAATGATTTAGTCAACAATTATAACATGATTCCGAAGAATATGACTACTCGTGGTATCCTTTTTCGTTATTTTGGTTTGCTAGTTTTATATTTTAGTTATTTTAGTGTGTTTTTGTTTTACTTTTATTGTTATTTTTAGTTTGTTTTATTTTGTTTTCCATGTTGATGCTATTTGATGTTTTATCGTTGCAGAATTATATTTCCCTCCGGATGCTTTTAATATTTCAACAATTAGGATCGAGTGCGACTTCGTCACGAGAAAAATTTCACAAGAGACGTTACATCACTTACCCACACGATAGATGGACTGAGGCTTTATTAAAGTTCATTACTAGATGGAAGATCATCTATGAGAGACGAGACGTGTAACGCCCGTGTTTCTAGGCTAAGCATTATTATAGATATGTAATAATTAGGGTCAACAATTGTAACCTATTTTGAAGTAATAAAGAGAAATTATTTGAGTATTATGTGATTTATGTGATTTTGTGTGCATTATACTTATTTATAACGACGTAATAAAATAATGATAAAAATAAGCGTCAAAAATAAAATAATAGATAGACCCAATATCTATGAAGAAAGTTGAATTGGTCATAACAAGGATTTCGGGGATATAAGGAACGCTGAAATCCGACGTATAACGAAGAAGTTATGACCCGTCGAAGTTTTACGAAAAAACCGGCACGACGCTGTGTGTCGTAAAAAGTGAATTTTTGATAAACTACTTTTTATCCTTAGTAACCTGAACGAAAGTCGTAGTATACGTTAAACCCAGAACGTACATAAAAAGAACGTCCAAACCTGACTTCGTATGAGGAAGTTATGATTTTTCTAAGATTTAGCATAGAAGTGCACAGCCCGGAAATCGAATTTTAGATTGATTGTTTTTTAGCCGACAAAACCTAAATGAGGATTGAAGATCTCATTAATAGGAGTTCAACGATAAAAAGACAATCGAAAACGGAGTCCGTATGTAGAAGTTATGAATTTTACACGGTCGTTAAACAATATAATCTTCTCATACTATTAAATTTAAAATCGGTTGAGAAATAGCCAATGGAGTCAAAAATAGAGTTTTAGATCTTGTCAATACCTACGCGTGGATATGAAGAACGTCAAAAACGGAGCTCGTATGCGAAAGTTACGGATTTTAGAAGATAATTAGTTTTTGGAGTAATCTGCGAGTGACACGTGGCACAATCCTGACCATTGCTTCCTCTTCACGCCTTGCCACCAGATGGTGACACTTGACACTCAAAACGGCGATTTGGAGGCCCAGAACACACCAAGTTGGCCAAATTTTCAGCCTATAAATAGAGACGTAATTCACCTCATTTTCTCACACCTTCACCATTCTTTCTCTCCCAAACTTCTCTCTAAACCCCTCCCAATCCCTAGTAACTCCCAAGTGCTAAGAGGCGAGTCCCAGAGTGCCAGAGGGCGCCGAGAAGAAGAGCTTTTGGCTCGGAAGTTCTGCCCCCCAGAGCCCGGTTCCTTGCCAAACCTCCCGGTAAGTAAGTTATGCTTACCCCACTTTAAGTATAGCTAATGTTTAAGTTTATTATCGTTATTATGAACTTATACAAAATATATATTATAAACTATAATATACAAGTGTTATTATAATATATTTTAAATACTCACGGTACGGGGAATCTGGTTTGAAGGGTCGCATAGGGTTGTTGGATTTCAGAAGTGCTATAATGCCAAAATGGTCCTACCCTCCGGTATTTCATGACTGACCCCTGTCTGTATATAATGGTTGAAAAGTATTGTTTAACACTTATAAAACAATATCGCTCATAAATAGTCGAAATTAATATTAGACTAAAATCTAGCGGTAATGATAATAGGTTTCGTCGAAGGAAAATAGAATTGTTAGAAGCGAAGCGCTGCCCGAGTTTGGAATCATCACTTTAACAAGTGAGCGCATAGTTACTTTCATCTTACACATAGATATGAAGTATTTAATATAAATTATGTGCTATGTGTGAATATTATATGTGTACTTGTTATCTATGCTGGATAAACAAAATATACATGTTTTACTTGATTTAAACTGTATATGTATTTTATACCTATGATTATGATGGGTAAATATGGGTAGATGAAATAGATGATGAAAGAGGAAATAAAATTGATGAGAGGCCTCGATATTTAAGATGATCCAGTCATCTAGCGGAGTATAGATGAAGAACACAAACTATTCTAGATAGTCCAGTGGAACGCTAGCAGGCTCGCAACCTGTAGGTGTTTTTGAACTAAGTGTTCACCAGATGTACTCCATCCCCCTCATGGTTGCCTTATTTGACATGTATTGATGAGGAATCCCCTAAGCAGTGTTGTCATCCCAATGAAAATCCTTAGGCTAAGTCCCTTACTTTAGATGCGTTAGGGACAGAAAGTGAGGATAACGGGAATGGGTAATCGGGTGGTTTGATTTGATGAAATTAATAAACTTAATTATTGTGGGTTGAAAACCATATGTGCTCACCAGACTCCCAAGCTTGACCCACTTAGTTTCTTGTATATAGGTAGTGGCAAGAGAGCACAGGAGTGATGATCTGATGAGAGATCAATGAATTATAGGCCACTAGAATAAATAGATGGTGTAAGGCCTATGCTGTTTCTGTTTATGCTTTTGATCTGTATTGACAATGACATCCCGAGGTTTTTAATATAATGAAAATAAATTTCTTCGGAAATGCTTTGATAAATTCTTTATCATATTTTTGGGAACAAATTCCGCAACATATTTCTTCAAAAGTATACTCTGATTTTCAAATAGAGCATAAACAAATCGGTCTTTCTGGCCGTGAAATTGAGGATGTCACAAGACGAGTGTTTAGCTGACATGACTCGAGTTGATTTTTATTCGAAAAAATTTTCCACTGTCCAGTTACCAGGCCGTGGTCCATGCATATCCACGACACGACGACATCTTTTATGTGATGAAAATTCCCGAGACACTATCCCCAAATTTTGCACATTGATCTGTTATACGATGTTTTCACCAATCGTTTCGCACACCAAGTCCTGACATAAGCATAAAAGTAAAGTAGTTCTAGTTTTCAGTTTCTGGAAAAATTTGAAGCATCATCATTCCAACACACATTTCAAAGCAACCCACTACAGTTGATTTCGTTCTCGCGACTACATACCCAAGGCGAGTGCGTTCCTTTTCTCCCTCTTTTATTTTATATGCTTTATTGTTATTATATACAATGAGAGCATTGTATAATTTAAGTGTAGAGTATGGGGATTGGAAAAAGGACAACAAGAATGCTAGATTTAAAATATATATATATATATATATATATATATATATATATATACATATATATATATATATATATATGCTAAATTTAAAAAAAATTGAAAAATATAGACTTGAAAAAATGGTATAAATAAGAAAATATAGAAAATTTAAAATTTTTGTTATGATATTATTGTGTTAGAGCTAAGTTTGCTAGTGTGATGTGGGATAATTTGATTTGATATCTAAGATTTAGTTAAACCAATTTGTTATACTATATTTGTGGCTTCTTAGTTCTATTGAAATCATGAGACAAAATCGATTGGATGGATGGGAAGAAAGTCGACGATTTATCTCTTGTGTCATTTCTGTTAAAATAGAGCGACCCAACTTCCAAGTTTATTTGTTTTTAATTTCTGCTTCGAGTCTAGTTATATATATATGGAATAAGTAACAATTCAGGAATGGAGTCGATCTGTGGCCTTTAGAACTCGGTGAGTATTCCCCCATGGATATTTATATCTATCCACCTAATTATAAAAGCTTGGATGGATGGGAAGAAAGTCGTTACATGAGTTTCATCGAAAGTCATAGACTCCATTAGTGGCCTAAGAGATTCCGAGTACTCCGATGAATTTCTTAGAAAGTCATGAAGTATAATATTTAGAAATAAAGTTAGTATTATTTGCTTATTTAATTATGGAAGTTGAAATTGAAGTATTGCGAAAAGATTTAAAAAAAATATAAAAAGTTGTGAAAAGATAAAAAAAATGAAAAAGAGAAAATGTTGCAAAAAAATAGTGTGTTGCAATAAGTTTAGTTACATTTTTAGGACAATTATTATATATAGTATTTTATTTTTAAAGTTGAGTCACTTGGAATTTGAAAATATTCTTTTGAAACGGAAGGGGATAAATAAAAGGTCATAGGTCGTAGGAATGCAAAAATGAATGTTGTTCAAAATAAGTTGGGAATGTTTATGAGGATTGTGAGTATTTAGAACTTATGAAGTACTTAGGATTTTATAGACACAAATATATGCATTGCGGTGAGATATAATTGGCGAATTCAAATTGAATTATTCTGTGTGATGTTGGTGAGAAAAGTTTTGATGTGGTGGTATTATGAAATCATAATGAATCCAATTTTGCTTGGGGATAAGCAAAAGAATAGTGTGGGGTATTTTGATATGACCTTATTTAAGTATGTATTTTTGGTCATTATATTAATGTATTTGAGTAAAAATGTTATTTTTTAAGATATATGATAATATGATTTAAAACGTTCAATTACAGTTAAAATAGGAGCTGTGATGCAAAAGGAGGAGAACGGAGCTGAAAAAGATGCAAAAAGGATCTTGCTAGCAGATTGACTCCTCTTCTGTGTTTTGCCATATCTAATAACTTGTAACTTCGATTGAGGAGATTCAAGATGTTCTGAAAACTAGACAAAATTTAAGACGACTTTCGTGTTTATGCCAAATTTCGGATTCCCAGTTCCCACGCCGTGGCAAAGCCATTTCCACGGCGTGGCGAATCAAAAAATAAGTGTACGTGAAGGATTCCAGTTTCCATGGCGTGACAACTCTTTTTCCATATTGTGGCGACGCTGAAACCTATAAATAGAGCTGACAATTAAACCTAATGATATATATTTCATTCCACTTCGACTTGGGCGACAAGAAAACTCAGAGCAACCATTTTGAGGGTCTAGAAGGCGGCCAGAGGGTCGTTAAACTGATATGGAGCGAAGATTTGAAGGATTTGAGAACTGATTCATGATAGGAATCATTCGATTTGTTGTTCAGACCATGATAAGCATTCCAATTGTTTATATTTGTGTTTTTACTTTCTGAATTTGGGTGTTAAAACATGTTGCTTTAGTTAGGAGTAGATGGAACTCAATTTGATGTGTTGATTTCAATGATTTTGGATTTTATTAGCTTGGCTATTAATTGTGTTTGATTGATCGTCACCTATCATGTTAAAGTTATAATTTTTATTACCTATTGCTGAGTTATGTGTAGTTAAGAGGAAAAATCTTATTACATTAACTTGATTCTTAATTAGTTTACGACCATTAAACTGTTAGGACTAGAGATTAATAAAATCCTAGGGTTAGGTAATATTAATTTGTAATTTGACTGTGTTATAGAGTTTAGATATCTATGCTATTCTTCGATTGATTCTCATGACCATTGATGAGAAATCACTAGATCATATCTATGAGATTCCGAATTTACATTAAGTTAATTATGTGCTCACTAATTACATGATCATTGTGTTAGTTGTTCATTAATTATTAGTACTAGGAAATCTGATCAAGATAACTAGTCACATTAGAATTCGGTAACCAACTAATAAATCTATTGCACTATTAACGAATTTAACTATCATTTTGAGAAGTAATCCAAACTAAACTAAAGTACCTGAAGTGATTCATTTTCAATCAGTTTATCTAGTTCGTTACTTATTGATTTGTTTGAGATTTAATAATAAAATCTCCTGTTTACTGCTTTCTTTTATTTAGAAAAAACTATAATCAAATATTCTAATATTAATTCACTACCCTTCCCCTTGAGTTCGGCACCCTTTCTTATCAAAACTATATTATACTCGATCAAGTTCAATGCATGTAAGGTGTGGTTTAGATGCGATAGACTGGGAATAATAAATAAAAAAACTAGTGCATTAAAAATACAACATCAATAACATCTCTCAAAATCATGAACACTACTGGATAATGTGTACAGCCATGTCTTCGCCTTCCCACAATCATCTGAAGTACCTAAAAAATATAAATCCACAACTATAAGACAAATATTAGTGAATTCCCTAAAATACCCCACACAAAAATACACATATAATGCATTCACCCCATGGCCTTCAACACAGGGATGGACCGCCTCCTGAGCCTACAACACTAAGTTGGACTGCTTCCTTAGGCCTACAATATTAATTGGACCGCTCGGGTACCTTGGCCTATACCAAACAACTAGACCACCTTCAACCCACCCATAATATGTCGACATATACAAATAACCAACAATTACCAACAAACAATCACATGTAATTATTAACAAATCTACACGTCTAAATAATCACTACAACATGCCAACATTATAACATATAGAGGATCCATACTGTAGTAAAAAGTATAGTGAGAAAACTCACATCACGATCAAAGCAACAATCCCTGCAGCTCGCCACAAGCAAAACAAGTACAATACCCACCTAGACATTCTATAAGGGTCAAATCTCAATCTATGACCTAAGCCCTAAAGTTTTACTTTAATTCAAACCTAGTCAAAAAGTCAATAGTCAATGGTCAAAGTGCATGAACAATACCCACCTTAATAAGTACTCCAAGTGCATGAACACAAAGCTAGGTAATACAAGCATTAGTTCTAACCACTAATGAAGTAATGGACAAGGTAGAAACTTTATACCTCCTAATGGTCAGAAATGAGGCGAAGATGGTGGATCTACACTGGAACCAAGCACTCAAGCAACAAGAGGGACCCCTTTTTCATTCAAACTTCACAAAATGATGCTCAAACACTCACTAAAAACATATGGAGGCTAGGATTTGTCATGGGAAGTTTCTTTAGGAATGGGGGATGCCAAATGACACAACCCTATGAGTTAAAGCCTTTAAATAGGGGTAAAATCCTGGGGTCTAAGGTTTTGAACCCAGCCACCATCGCACCGTGGCCAATACTTCGCCATTCCGTGGTCACTTAAATGACGCGATCCTTTGAGTGATGTGGTTGCACCGTGGTGGGCTCCACCACCACGCCGCGGTCAGCTAAGTTCCCAAAATTTCTAATATTCAAATTGTTAACCCAAAAGAATAATACATGGAAAACATATGTTACATAAGGCCTAAGCCCATACAACGAGATTTATGCCGTGACACATCTTATGTCGTGTTGTGACACATCTTATTTTGCGTCGTGAAGATCCTGATCCAGTAAGGCCCAAAACAACTTAAGCCCAAACTGCTCCCAAATTGAAACTAACTCTTTATTTTTTAAACCTTATACTCTTAGCCTAAAAAAACCTCATTCCTTTAAGGTCTAAACTTCACCCCTTAAAGCCCGATACCTTATCTTGATCAAATTAAGTTCCATCATCCCAAAATAAGAAATAGCTTCAAACTGGATGCTACAATCTTGGTTTCTAGTTCTCTTTTCAACATGGTACATTTAATGGTATCTTTCCTTGTGGAGTCATGGAACTCATAATATCAACTATTTTCTTTTCCGTTTGACTGGTCTCCTTGCTTTCCTCCACCATTCTTTTTTCCTTTTGTTACCATTGTCACTTCATTTCGGTTTCCGTTTCTCGGTGGAGAGTTGTTTTGACCCTGCTATGGGAACAAGTTCTGCTGTTGTATTATGCTATTATCGTACCTTTGAACTTCTTGACTAATGTTCTTAAGATAAGGTGTTTTAGTTGGGTTTTATTCAAAAATAGTCTATAATAAATTATGAGTTTAGCAATGAAAGCATTAAAATTTGAATAACATTAAAACCATTTTATACCCACCGAGGATCATTTTGAAAAACATAGAAATATTAAAACAACCATAGAAAGAAAAATAACTACAACCTTTGAAGACTTTAATTCTCATGGGAGATTGGAAGTTGATGAAGTGAGGAAAAAACTCCAAAGTGGAAGCTCTTTATATGTATCCACCAAGCAAGGGTAAACCAACAAAAGATGCTAGTATTAACTTGTAATTAATTCTTCTTAAGCCTTAAAGACTAATAACAATTTAGCCTTAAAGGATAAGCAACTAAATCAATCAAAAGCTCACAACAATTTACAAGAGAAAGGAGAGGAAATGACCATAGAAATCTATGACCTTCATGAGAGAAAAAAGGAGAAAAGATCAAACTTTACAACTAGATCTATCACCATTTATATACTAACAAGTAGATATAATGCACCATGCCTTCATTAAATGAGAGTATGACCTTCTATGGCAAGTATGGGTGTAAGAAGGAATGACAACAATCAAGGTAACCCCATGCATGGGTACATACGACCTTGATTATAAAAATTCAAGGGTGTATGTATTTCACTCCATGTCATAAACTAGCATGTGCACTCTTTAATTGTATAAGCTACCCTTATATAAATGGACTCTAACTAGTCCAATAAAATATACATAACTTATAAATCATACTATATGAGTTACTAGTTGTTTTTCTCTCTTAGAAAATATTATTTCTATAAATAATAATTTCCAAATTAAATACAAGTGTTGATAATATTTATTAGTAATAAAATTATAATAAATAATAAATAAGTAGTAACTTGCTATAAGGTATGACCATATAGGATCATATGTCATTTGCAAATTTAATTCTATAATGACTCTTGGGAATATAGATCTTTAAGTTCAACTATCTTTTACATGGTTGATGTATTTCCTATCTCCTTGATCACATTTCATTTTCTCTGTTGCTGTTTCTTCTTGCTTCATGAATATATGGAATCGCTCCGTCATACCCTTCCTTAAATTTGGCGGTTTGCCGATCAAATACTTAAACAATACCCCCAAACTTAACCTATATGTGAAAACAACTATGATAATGTTTTTTTCCCATTTCGGTGGATTTAGTGTTGCCTTATTGAATCGAAAAATGAAAGCTTGTAATGACACATCTTCCAATTGTTTGCATTCTAGTATGGCCTTGGCATTTTCTGTATACTTTCTTTGTTGCTCGAAGTTTCCAAGACCTAATCTCGTAGTTGACAGATATCATGTATACTCTCCACCGACAAGCTCTTTTACCATAGCCTCGCAGGCCCATATAATATGGTCGGGAAAATATGCACTGATACTTTTCATCGAGGTAGTAAGTGTCCATTCTCCACTTATAGTTTTCAATGTGGTCGTCTAGGTCACCTAATCCATCATACTTCGAAATCTTGGACAAGTTTGTTCCTACTGGTAATTGGTACTCACGGATGCTTCTTATAAGGGGTGAGTTGTCTGATCGTAGAACTTGGCAGTGGTTGATATTTATGTTTCTATTTCCTGGTGCCTCATTGTTTTCTACTGGTTGTGTCCTCTAAATTTGTGGTAGAGCTTGGTTGTCAAAGATACTCATAGGTATATATGGCTGTGATGGCGGTTGGGTCCAGAATGGTTGATATTGTGTGTATGGTGTAATGGCATCCACATTGGTATGTAATGTTGGACATTTTGTCGCATTGGTATTGTAATTGATGCCAAATGTTGTTGCATGCAGGGGAGGATGCAACATTAAGAGAAGGGGGGGGGGCACCAAACTTAATACAACAGGCCCCCAACTAAATTTGGCTAAGGCTTTTGGACTTTGAGAGTTAGGGGCACCATACTTAAATTGAAAAACAATTAAGCCCATTTTTTGCTTTAATTGGTTAACGTTAAGCAACATTTTCTGTTAGTTTTGTCAAACCGACTAAAAAACCCTTGAAACGTAATCAATGATCCCTAAAGAAAACCATCAAATATGAAAAATTGAAGGGAAGAACCTGAAATTGAAACTTAGGTTTGACCTACAACTCAAAATCAAGCTTGTACAGATCAGGTTAGTGATACGATTGAGGTTTCATAAAAATGTTTAGTATAATTTATGGTTGAGGTAAGATCTTTGATTTTATTAATAGGATGAAGGCACGATTAAGATACTTTTAATAAATTAATAAACTTTGTTGTTGGCATCATGGTCTTGTGAGCAATCCTTTAAAAATTTATTATGTTAATTCCATATATATATATATATATATAACCTTTATAGCATGAGAGTATTCCCAAATTTTCCTTCAAAAACTTATTATTTTAATTCCATATATCCTTTATAACATGAGATTATTATTCCCAATATATTATCTTATCTTCTAGTGAGTTCGACAAGATACTAGGCGCATCTAGGAAATGAATCAAAAGTAGATCTCTATGTCCATAACACAAGAAAATGTTGGGGTATGAAGTCTTGTCCAACATGGAGCACTTGAGGTTCATGGAGCATGTGAAAAAGGAATAAATCATCTAAGATGGCTTTGGATCATATGAAAAAGGAACTAATCAAGTGACAAAGGAACGGATCTTCCAAAAGTGGGTTTGGAGCAACTTGGAGTGGTTTGGAGCAACTTGGAGAAACATGGAGCATCATGTTGCGCCGTGTACATGGAAGTTCCGCTATCCTTAGGGATGTTGTGCCAAATTATAGCATGATGCGCCATCATGTTCGAAGTTACGCCAAGGTGATGTTGAGCTAAGGATATGTTGATCCAAGGAGAAGTTGAGCCATGAAGATGATGTTGCGCCATCAATAAGGTAATTTGCGCAATAGCATAGATGTTGCGCCATCATGGACCATCTTGGTACATGATGCGCCATCTTGATTCCTTTGTTGTGCCATTTTGATCCATATATGCTTAGAAGATGATCATGCTCAAGAAATACACCATGTTGTGCCATCATGATGGATGTTGGACCATTAGTGCTCATGATACGCCACATGTGCATCATGATGCTCTACTATGGTCAAGGTGGTCCATCATGTGTGTTGCTGATGCTCATGGGTCGTATGACATGGATGAATGTTCCAGAAGATGCTGCATGGTGAAATATGATTGGTTGTCACCATTCATGGGCATATAGGCCAATGGGCTTGGCCCATTAGGGTTTTAAGTCTGATCCCTCAAGTATAACTAGTCTTATACCCCCATCATTTTAAATGACTAGATTTATGTGAGAGCTCAAAGTGAGATACAATTTTGAGTGCTTGTAATAGTTCCATAAAGTTAATAAAATTGTATCTCTCTCTCTCTTTCTCTCTCTCTCTCGTTCCCCCATGGACGTAGGTCACGTTGACCAAACCACATTAAATATTGTGTTCTTTTGACTTACATTTTTCAGAAGTTTTTTGTGAGTTCACCGAAGTTTGCTTGTCTGAAGTGTTTAACTTGTTTTGTTGTCACCCAACAGAAAAAAACTTCAGCATTCAATAGTCTCATAAACCATTGAAAAATCGGGGTTACTTTATGAAATCGCTACACAACACCTATAAACAAGCCATACAGAAAGTATGACTTACTGTTAAAAAAATTCATGGATTCTCTAGCTCTTGCAATCTATTATCAAACATGTTTTAAAAGATGGGTTAACATGATTTGGAAGGTGATTTTGGTAAACTGAAGATGGATTAACTGTTTTTTCCAATATCAATTCTCCGGTTAAAAAAAGAACCCGATCTTTAAAACCTTCATTAATATCATTTTGACCCAAACCGAAAATTTTATTTGATACTTTTGTGCCCCCAACATATTGAAATCCTATCACCGACACTGGTTGCAGGAGGGGTGGTATGACTTGCATAACTAGTTCCTAATGCTTAGAAGTGGACTTTGATGGTCGTTTGCATGTATTCAGCTCCCTCGTGCCCGAACGTTGGCTGTTTGTGACATCCTATAATTTTCAAAACCAATTAAAACTTTTCTTTACGCTTTTAAAATCATTTGATCATTATTGCGGAAGATCCTAGTATATTTAAAACATTTTGAGCAAAAATGATTGTCTCAATTTATTAAAACCCTAAGGATGTCATAAACAATACATATACATAAGTTACAGCGTAAAGATCGAATGGTCCTGAACACCATGGCAGACTTTCCCTTAATCACTCAGCATCCTAATCAAGTTCCAGTGGCTTAAGTCTTGATACCTGTGATGCATATAAATTGAGTGAGCCAGATTGGAAAACCTGTTGAGATACACAGGGATTTCAATCCCATAATATTGTTATGATAATATTCCTTAAATATCAACCCTGTAAAACCGGCTGTTACCAAATAATATAGATAAAGCTTAACTTAAATATCTATAAATCCCTTTGTCCCAAATGTACCCTTCCCAAAACGATCCTCACAGATCCTAGTCCATGATGATCAGGAAGAATTATCTTACCTAACGAATCGTATAGAGCAAAGGTTTGACTACACGACTAGGGGCTTCCTTGGCCGATGCAAGCCATAAAGGCATAAGAGCCATCAAAGTATTTTGATGAATATGGTATTTACCTTTCATCTACGTGCTGATCATAGTCAACAATCTCCTTAGGAGTGGCAATTTCTTTGTTGATTTCTAGAATTGGAGTACTGAGAACATACTCTTTGTTCTCTTAGTGAAGCATCATCTCCAGATTTCTCATCCAGTCCATGTAGTTTGGACCAACAAGCTTGTCCTTAGCAAGGAGCGATAGTAGAGTAATGTTGTGGCTTGATGGAGGAGGAGAGGGAGGATAAAGTTCGCCACTTGAAGACATTTATGTGAAATAAAGAGAAGATTTTAGTTAGTTGATTCAATCCTTGATATTTTAACCCAAATTAATATCCAAGTCTAGGATCTAATAATGTAATTCGAAATTAAGAAAATGGATGTCATAATCTGATCACGAATTTATTTAAGGTAGGTAATGCATTTTACTAATTTCAATCTATATGAAATTCCTAGATCATTTGAGATTCATTGAATCATATCAATGACATGTTTAATCTCGATTATGCTCTTCAATTTGTGACCGGGATGCCGAGGATCACAAATAAGATGTGAATAACCATGAAAACTCACTTGACACCCTCAATATTGTTGGGTCAAAAATATGGTTTATACTTTGCTTTTCTAGTTGATTGTAATTTTCTGTAATATTATATGTGTTTACGGTCAGGTTTACGGCCATATAGTGTTTACGGCCGTAAACAGGTTTACGACCGTAAACTCTGTTTACGGCCCAATGGGTGTTTACGACCGTAAACTCCGTTTACGGCCGTAAACCCAGTTTGCGGCCCAGTCGAGTATATATAGGGGTGAGGGGTGTGAGAAATGGATTGATGAACACATAGACTAGGAGAGCTTAAGTGTGTGAAACTCAAGGTGTTCTAGAGAGAGAAAGAGAGAGAAAAGAGAGTGTATGTTAGTATGTGTGAATCTTGTATACGGATCTTCATTCATAATCAATACATACAAGATTCATCATATTCTTCTTCTCCTTCTCTTCTGTTTGATCTGACATCATCCGTTTGATTGGGATTCCGCACCATCAAACGGATCTGATTGATACACAAGCAATTTAGGGACTAACAATTGGTATCAGAGCTTGGATTGTATCACTCATTTTTGTCAGATCTGGAGCTTATTTGATCTTATTTTTGAAGGATTCTTGCGTTTTTGGATAGATCGTGGCAAAATAAGGGGGGTTTCTTCTTCGCGTTTTTCCTAAAAATGAGTTTTTGATCGAGTTTTGGAGCAAAAAGGGGCAAAAACGCTGTTTTTCGTCAAGAACAGCGATTTCCGAAGTGTTTACGGTCGGCGGCGGCGTTTATGGCTAGGGTTTCCGAGCTTACGGTCCGGGGTTTACGGTCCGGAGTTTACGGTCCGAGGACTCGGAGTTTACGGCTCGCGTTTACGGTCAGCAACGTTTACGACCTCGCATCTCGCACCACGTCCTCGCCTTCGCGCCTCGGATCCTTGGCTCGCATCGCAGCAGCCTCGCATCAGTGCTTCGCATTAAAAAATCCACGCGATTTGAGGTTCCCGGGGATCGAACCCGGGACCTCTAGTTCACAAGTCAGCGCGCTTAACCAACTCAGCAAGCCAATCCCTTGTGACTTAACTTCGAATTTTTGAACTTAATCTCTCGCAGTCGCTTCCATATTTCGCAATTTGTCATTTTTAACCCAAAAATTCAAAAATTTTATTTTTAAAATCCATTTTCAACCAAAAATTTTAGTTTTTAAATTTTGACTTTTATTTTTGACTTTTTACTTAAAGTTTTGACTTTGACTTTAAAGTTTGACCTTTGACTTTAAACTTTGACCTTCTTGTTTGACTTTTAAATTTTCAAATTTAGCTTTTCGGTTTGACTTTTAAGTTTGACTTTTCAAGTTTGACTTTTGAGTTTGACTTTTTAAATTTGACTTTTAAGGTTGACTTTTGAGGTTTATAGTCAAAGGGCATTTTTAAATTTAAGTTTGACTTTTAAGTTCTAGTTGTGCTTTTAATAGTTTTTGAAGTTTGCGAGGGAATTGAAGACA
Organism: Lactuca virosa; assembly: GCF_052849685.1. NCBI lineage: Eukaryota > Viridiplantae > Streptophyta > Magnoliopsida > Asterales > Asteraceae > Lactuca > Lactuca virosa. The sequence continues at coordinate 99,593,650 of NC_136433.1, read as the reverse complement.
TGAAAGAGAGTCGTCAGGAGATGTTAAGACAAAATTTCAACATGTTCGATTATATCCCTGGAGAAACCCTGGAAGCTCAGTTGCAGTGTTTTACCACACTCACTACTGAGATGAATATAGCTGGGATCTTCTTGACCAAATCTGAGATAAACAAAAAGCTATTGAATGCACTTCCGAAATCATGGGATATGAACGTGGCTGACATCAAGAGGACAAAAGATCTCAATCGTCTTAGTCTTGCTGCTGTAATTGAAGAACTTGACGCTTTGAATTGTCGAAAAACAATGAGTTCCACAAACCTTCCGGTCAATGAAGTTTCTTGTTCTCAATCATGTGAAGTTTCATGTTCTCAATCATGTGAAGCCACGATTAAACTTCTTCGTGAACATAATGATTTATTAAAAAGAGAAGTTGAGGACCTGAGATATGAAGGTTATCAACTCAGGAAAGGACAGAAACCCCTAAAGGCCCAGTTAGAAACAAAAATAAAGGACTTTAGGAAGCTTCAGGAAGAATTCAGCAACAAGTGTGAAAATTATGACTATATTAAGAGACAACTTGATGCTGTAACCGAAGAACTTGACGCCTTGAAAATTAAGTGTGGAAAAACTGATGTTAGTTTCAAAAATTATACTGCGTCAAGTAAGACAGTCGACTCCGTATTTGAAACCCAATTAAAATTCAAAGATAATCAAAACAAGGGTCTAGGGTATGATAGTGTTCCTCCACCTTTCAATCATAACTACACATCCATCCCTTCGACACAGGAAGAAATTGACAGGGAGGCACATCTTCAATATGGCAAACCAGCTGGTTTTGTATCAGGAGGCATTATTAATGTTGATAATCCTGATGCTCCTGATGTTTCTGTTACATGTGCAGGTAAAGTAGTAGAGGATGAGAACAAGGAGAACACCATTGAACAAACCAACATCTCCTTGAACTCTGAATCGGTTGCTTCGAACTCAGTTGCTTCTGATCAACCTGCTGTTCAGAAATACAGGCCACCAATTCCAGTGAAACAGAGTGCCTGTTGTAACTGTGCGTGTGGGAAAAGCAAGAAACAAGGCAAGGATACGCCACCAGGGGCAGGAAGAAACAACTTCACAGTGAAGAAAAAGACATGTTTTCACTGTGGAACACCTGGACACATTGCCCGAAATTGTCCTAATCGCGCATATGTTCCGTACTATGCACAAGGCTGGCAGAACGCACCAAGAGGAAGATACTTCAAAAGAAACCCCTCAAGGTCACGCTCAGACCATGATGACTGGAACGAGCAGAAGGTCAAGAATCAAACCCACAAGGCCAAGAATCCAACTCCCAAGGGAAATAAGGGAATGCCGGCCAAGAAGCCAAATCCAAGAGATGCTCCCGTGAAGCCAAAATCAAAGTCATCTCGAAGATCGGCTTCAAGTTCCAAATCAAGCGCTGAGCCACCCATCAGATCGAAAAAGAAATGGGTTAAACCCAACTACAAATGGGTTCCAAAGGCTCACTCTCCCAAATCAACTAAGGACTCTAATATTTCTTCATCTTCTGTTTGTGATAAACAGGATATGTCATGGGAGAGAGTACCGTGCAAGGATGACAAAGGTCGACCCAGTTTCAAAATGGACTGGGTTCCAAAGACCAACTGATCCCGCTCTGTGTCGGAGCAGCTATGGAGGCATATCATCAGACTTTGGTTTGTTGGTAGTGGCTGTTCCAGGCACATGATAGGAGACATTTCTCAACTGTACAACACTCAGAACATTGTTTGAGAGTATGTGTCTTTTGTGGGAAGGGAAGAAAGGAAGGGATCACTCATGGGGTTAGTGCTTAACGATGTGAAGAATTTTTGGATCTGTTCTGAGATTACACGTGCTGTTCTCAGACCTTCTGGATGCAAATTCAATCGGTGACTTACGGTTTGAGTTTTCTTCTCTATACTCATGAGTTTTTCGTAAGCTGATTCACTTTAAAGACTAATTTTTGTTTTAGGATAGTTTAAATTTGCGCATTTACTTTTGTTTCTCTCATATGCATAAATTTAGGGGGAGAAATAAAAACAAAACAAAAAAATTAGAAAGTTTTAAACAAAATCCAAAAACATTAGAAAATCCAAAAATCCAAAAATATGTTGGTTAATGAAATGAGTTTGAGTGAGATGTTTTGGGAAGTGATATTATCAAGTGATAACAAGCAATCTGAGTCTGCGTAACGTACCCAAAATTGAAGGGTCTTTACTCTGGGCTGATGCGTCGGTAGGCACGAAAGATTATAAATGGACTTGACTAGGCAGAGTTGAACTTAAGAAATTCTTAGACTTAACAAATCTTGACCTAGTTAGATCCGTTTAGCCTGACAATATGATGCTTGGATAGGTTGAGCAGGGAGATATATATGGGAATCGACTCGTCACATTAAATGAACCCGTACTTGGAACCGTGGATTAACTTCTCCTCGATGTGCGGATTCTGTCCTTAATACCGGTATTGATGGGGTGACTGGTGAATTCCGATAAGTTAGGTCTGTAGAAGATTATTTTCTTTCTCTCTATCTGTTAGTCATATGTTGCCTCCTCTGCGTGATTGAAATACATCCGACCTGGACTGCAACATATGCAACTCTATTTCTATGCATCTTCTATCTATGCAATTCTTCCTGTCTGTTAGCCATATACTGTCTCCTTTGCGTGACTCACAATCCGACCTGGTACACAGTATATGCACCATTATACTTCTCAATCCCTCTAAATCTGGTTAGTCATATGTTTCACCCTCTGCGTGATTGGAAGAGATCCGACCTGGGTGTATAGCATATGCATTCTAAATCTATCTTCTCTCTCAATAATTGTCTGCTCACCCGATGTAAGGAGTACTCTGGAAGTTCTTGATTACTGGGGCATATCAGGAAGCGGGAAACATGTTCCAGTACAATTATCAATTGAACTCTCAAAGATTGTCTATAGATCTCGCTGCTCAATTTAGGTGGACAACAATATCCCTGGTCGTCGTCAGCTGAATGGTCCTTAAGATATAGTATCTAGGAACTTAGGATCAGATTTAATATCTAGGAACTTAGGTTCACCTTGTCTTATAACAAATAGTATGTCCTAAATCTGTCACAATTTTTCGTGTTTAAGTGGACAACAATACCGGCGATCGACCAGACAAAGACGTGAAGATAAAAGGTACCGAAAAGTGGATTAGGGCTGTCTAACAACTTTGATCCCAAATCACTCTTAAAGTTAGATATCATTTTATTTTTGTTAAATTTGTTCATAGTTTTCTTCTAATTTAAATATTAAGAGAGAATTAAAAATTTTGAAAACCAAAAAAAAAAAAAAAATTAAAAAAATAGTGTTATTTTTGTTTTATTTCTTTTTCAGAAAATATGAAAAATCCAAAAATATTGTGTGCTAAATTTTCTTTTAGTTTTGTTTTGTCTTGAAAAGTGAATTCAGGTGAAGATGAAACTCATGGAGTATGTGTCGAAGATTTCTGAGCCAAGGCTTCATCCGTGAGTATCGAAGAATTCTCATTCGAAGGAGCAAGAAATGAAGATTATTCTTTCGACATTCAATCTTTCAACTCCAGAAGCAAGGTGAAGCTGCACTTGAAGATAATGTGTCGGATTGCATTGAAGCCTCCTCAATCAGTCTGCTGCTATCTTGTACCTGCTGAAGTGATCCAGAAGATTAGTTCTCTCTGATGTTCTCTCTGAAGATTCTCAAGCTGAAAGCGCCATCTTTCAAGAATCAGTACGTCAAGCCTCCTCACCCAACGTGTGTTCAAAGCCAAATTCTAAAGAAATTCCAACTGCTCAAGATGAAGTCATTCATTGAAGATTCATATGTTCATCTTGAAGCTGTGAAGAATTCGAAGATTAAAGCTGAAGCCAAAGCTCCCAATGAAGATTATCAAGAAAGCCAGCTACTTTTTAGGGGGAGCTTGTTGGGTCATTTGAGAAAAGAAAAGAAAGCTATAAACCAAGGGGGAGATTGTTGGGTCAAAAATATGGTTTATACTTTGCTTTTCTAGTTGATTGTAATTTTCTGTAATATTATATGTGTTTATGGTCAGGTTTACAGCCAGATAGTGTTTACGGCCGTAAACAGGTTTACGACCGTAAACTCTGTTTACGGCCCAATGGGTGTTTACGACCGTAAACTCCGTTTACGGCCGTAAACCCAGTTTGCGGCCCAGTCGAGTATATATAGGGGTGAGGGGTGTGAGGAATGGATTGATGAACACATAGACTAGGAGAGCTTAAGTGTGTGAAACTCAAGGTGTTCTAGAGAGAAAAAGAGAGAGAAAAGAGAGTGTATGTTAGTGTGTGTGAATCTTGTATACGGATCTTCATTCATAATCAATACATACAAGATTCATCATATTCTTCTTCTCCTTCTCTTCTGTTTGATCTGACATCATCCGTTTGATTGGGATTCCGCACCATCAAACGAATCTGATTGATACACAAGCAATTTAGGGACTAACAAATATCTTTTATGAACTCAAATTAATGTGTTGGTAAACCTCTCACGCTCTATTAATTGATAATAATTTTTGATTTGTGCCATTATTTCAACTTTATGGTCGCTAGTTAGTGTGGTGGTTAACCACACACGCTCCACTAACGACTAATAAAGATTGATGTGCGTTTTTATGGATTAGCATACACTTTCACACTTTCCTTAAAGTAACTAGACCGGAAATTTTTATAAAAAAAGGTTTTATTACTTTATAACATTATATTTTTTAATGAGGTTATGTCCTATTGAACCCGTTCTGCTAACGATCCTCCACCACATAGGAGATCGGTGGGTGAGAATATACAACTATTTAACGACCATTTTATAGTTCGTTTTCTTATACCCTTTTTATAGCATTGCTTCGTGAATGAGGCATACTAGCAATTCAACCGACTCATTTTATACATATAGTATTAACTTTAAATATATATATATATATATATATATATATATATATATATATATATATATATATATATATAATATAATATAAGTATAAGGGTGTATTTTTAACATTTAACATAAAGTTCATAAGTTTATATTAACAATTTCGAAGTTAATCTTTTTTAATTAATCAAATAATTAAATTTAATTAAATCATGAGGATAATTCAAAGATTCTAGATATTAGGAGATCGGATTACCAATTTAAATATTCAGATTTTATACAATTAAAATAATATATTTAAATGTAATTATCCTAATCTAGATCTTAATTATCACAAAAAAAATCGATGAACAAGAGGTCCCGCACGACATGGCAGATAAACTCCATGTTGTGGCAGAAGAAAAATACGTGGATCAGACAGTTGGCCACGACGTGGCAGAAGAGCCCACAACGTGGCGACGAAACATAATGTTGATTCTATTTTCCGTCAATTGTTCAAGTTCAGTTTATGCACATTCAATTGTTAGACAACCTAATGCTCTGATACCACTTATGGGTAGTACATGTAATAATGCGGAAAATACCTTAAACTCTTAAGGGTACATGCAACCTAATTTGATCTATGACATAACTCTATTAAAGCAACATACTATTGAACAACAAAACTCTAACCCTAATAGAAATCGAAATTCACAAGGATAATTACATACCTATGATTTGTTATTGTAAACAAACCCTTTGATCAATCCAATAGTTTCTTGAAAACTTGCTTCAATTGTGTGCAACCCTCTAATGGTCCACACCCATAACACAAGAACTCTAGAAGATTTAAGAGAGAGGGGAAAGGTACCAAATTTTCGGCTATGGTCTCTTAGAAAAGCATGTCCGAAAATTCCAAGTGTAGGGATGTATTTATAGCTGATTAGGAAACCCCTAGAAACCCTAATTTGAACATAAAATAATATTATTTCAAATAAGGTAATTATCTAGTCCCTTAATTATCTTCATGAAGGCTTCCAGAAGACTCCAATAGGAGCCTTAAAACCCTACCACACAGGAGGGTTCTAGAACATGTCCTCTGCTCAACTTTTGAACAATTACAACTATAGTCCTTAACTTTTAATTAATTCTAATTAACCCAGAATTAATTCTAAATAATTCTGATTAATTTTAAATTATTTATAACTATTTCTAATTAATATATTAGTCATATAATATATTAATAAAACATTTATCTCTCTCTAAAATCAATCTAAGCAATTTCTTGGTTATGAGAGCAAACCAAAAAGAGCTTCACTTTTATTCATCAACATTATACCAATTTAGTTAGGACCTTAGACACATTAATCCAACACCTAATTCAAATGAATCACATAAAATTAGAAGAAGCAAAAGACAAAGGAAAGACAAATCATTTGGTAATGATTTTCAACTTTACCTAGTTGAGGGTTCTAGAGATGAGATTACATGACAATATTCATATTGTTTTAATATTAGAAGATACTAAAACATATGATGATGCAATGAAATCTCAAGATGTTGCATTCTGGAAAGAATCAATAAATGATGTTATGGGAAGTAATATGTAGGTATTATCTGACCTTCCTCCTGGATGCAAGCCTTTGGGTTCCAAGTGGATTTTCAAAAGGAAGATGAAAGTTTATGGATTAATTGACATGTTTAAAGCTTGATTGGTTATTCAAGGTTTTAAACAGTGACCTGGCATTGACTACTTTGATACTTATGCTATTGTTTCTCATATATCTGCCATTAGATTGTTGATTGCCTTAGTTGCAATTCATAATTTAGTCAGTCACCAAATGGATGTTAAAACAGTATTCTTTAATGGTGATTTAGAGGAACAGGTATACATGAAACAACATAAGGGTTTTGTTATGCCTGGAAATGATCATAAGGTGTGAAAGTTAGTTAAATCATTGTATAGGCTGAAACAAGCACCAAAACAATGGTATCAAAAGTATGATGATGTTGTCTTGTCGCATGGTTTCAAGTTGAATCAATCAGACAAATGTATATATTAAATTTGATGAGTCTGGTAAAAGAGTGATCATATGCTTATATGTGGATGATATGTTGATGCATAAGTGATTCTTAGAATAAGAATCAAAAGTGAACATCAAGGAATCTCAATTTGACAGTCTCATTACATTGAGAAAGTACTTAATATGTTCAATTGTTCAGATTGTTCTCCTATGACTACTTCTTTTGACCCAAGTATCAAACTTATGCCAGATACGAGTGAAGCATTTTCACAACTTGAATATTTAAAGTCCATTGGATGTTTGATGTATGATATGACCAACACAAGGCATGATATTTCATTTTCTACAATCTTAGTAAATTTACTAGAAATCCTAGTACTCATCATTGGCAATCAGCAAGGAGGGTGTTGAAGTATCTTAAGAAAATCATGGATTATTGTTTGACTTATTTAGGGTATCCTTCTGTCATAGAAGGATATCCAGATGCTAGTTGGATTACAAATGTTGGAGACCACTCTTTTACAAGTGGTTGTGTGTTTCTTCTTGGTGGATGTGTCATTTCACGGGCTTCTAAGAATCAAACATGCATCACAAATTCAACTATGGAATCTAAATTTGTAGCCCTTATAGTTGCTACAAAAGAAGCATAATGGTTGAGGAATTTGATCTATGAAAGTTCTTTATGGCCAAAGCCTATATCACCTATTTCTATATACTATAATAGTGATGCCACCTTGGTAAAGGCTTACAGTCAAGTGTATAATGGAAATTCGTGACATTTGGGTGTTAGGCATAGTATGGTACAAGAGCTCATTACTCATAGTATCCTTTTTGTTGAGTTTGTTCGATCTCAATAGAATTTAGTTGATCACTTGAAGAATGGGTTATATAGAGACTTGGTAAAGAAGTTAGTTATATGGATGGGTTTAATGCCCACTTGGTATCTCTATGGGTGAGATACCTAATTCCCTTCCAATACAATGCCATAAGTTGAATTCAATGTGGAAAGATTGATTGTGGAGATTGGAGCACATTTATGTTATTACATCCCAAGGTATGTGCGCATAACCTATAGATTTAAAGTAGGTTGATTAATTTCTTAATATCTCTTTTGAAAAAGTGCATTAACAAATGCATGATATAGAAGGACTACCTATATGAGTGTGAAGTGTTGTCGCTTCAGAAAGCACGGGTTAGGCTTTTATGCACTCGTGAATTGATAGGACACATGGTTGTAATAGTGTCAAGTATGAAACCTTAGATATTATGTAAACTTATGTGTACAATATCTTCAGTTACTTAAATGAGTTGAATGGTTTAATCCTTAGGACACCATGATTCTCGAGTATTTGAAATGCGTATTATATTAATATGAAAATTCAATCTTGAAGACATTTTCATTTATGCATGAGCTTGGTTTTGTGTTTGTTTTTAGTTAATTAAGGATTACACAAAAATTCGGGAGGAATGTTGGTGATTTTAGTGTTATCAATATATTATAGTGTAGTTATTATTAATATTGAGATAGACTGAGTTTTATTTTCTCACCGATACTGGAAGTATGTGGTGCACACTTAAAGTGATAAATGGAAATTTGGGAATAGGGGGTTCGGGGGAACCTCCCCCGGTGGGGTCTAGGGGCAGCGCCCCTTGCGGGGTCTAAGGGGTAGAGCCCCTATCGGTGGTTTCAAGGGGTGGTTCCCCTGGCATGGTCAAGGGGAACCACCTTTCTAATTACCATTTTTGGCGCCAAAATGGATGTAACCACCTTTCTTCCTTATATAAGAACATTGTAAATAACAGTAAATCACTATATTTTGTTATTTTTATCGGTTTAACAACCAAATTTTCATAATTTTGTTGTATTGAGTAGGGAGAGTTTTTGCTACTGATTTTTGGCTTTTAAATATATAATTTTTGTGGGTAAGTTCGTTTTAATGGAAAAAATCGAATGATTAAAGGAAACTGAACCAATCCGAATAAAAAATTAACATTTTTTACTCTATGTTATAGAAATGTGTAACATCCCAAAAGTCATGAGAATTATTTTTCCCATTTTTAAAAGATATTTTTATAAACCATAAGATAATCAAACATTGTTTTGAAATCAAATCTATAGAATTTAGAGTATCAAAATAATCTTTCAAAACATAAGTCAGTAGGAGGATGTGTACAATCACGCCTTTGCCTTGCCCCGATCATCGGAAGTACATGAAAACATTGAAATTCATAATTGTAAGTCAAAACTTAGTGAGTTCCCCCAAAATACCCTACACAACAATACATATACAATGCATACCCACCGGGACCACAGTAACAAGGACTGTATTGCCCCCATACCCACACCCATAAAGACTGGATTGCCCTTGAGCCCACATCTTAAGATATGATTGCCCTCTAGGCCTACAATATAAGACTAGATTTCCCTTCCCGTCCCTCAACTTATGACTAGATTACTCCCGAGGCCACAACATAAGACTAGATTGCCCCCTCCCGACCCTCAATTTATGACTGGATTGCTCCCGAGTTTGTTGGCTTACATCACAAAGCAGTACAACCTCAACCCAACCATACTATACACAAAACAATAACAAGCAACCACGTGTAAACATACAGATCTACCAAATCTAACAGATCACTATAGTGTACCAACATCCTACACACAAGGACACATACTGCACTACAAAGTGTAGTGAAAAAACTCGCGTCGTAGTCTAGAAGATAACATCATCGATTATAGATCCAATAACCAACACTACAGGTCACCTATACAGCAAACATGGACCACTCGTCATCTCGTTTTTCGTCCTAACACTCAACAACTCATAAAGTTGCCAACTTTATGAGTTTCCAACATTCAAACTTCCTCAATCATTAAAAAAAGTGGGCAAAACTCTAGATCTAACATGCTTGAGCTAAAAAGTCATAAACTTGAGGACTTACAATGGTCCTAAAGCAGCTAAAGATGATGAGGGAGTGACTTGCTAACTGAGATGATGCACCAAAACGCATTCTCTTTTTCTTCAAGGCTTAAAATCACTAAAAAGGAGTTTCACAATCAACAATGGAGGAGTAGGGTTTACTTGAAGGTTGTAGGGGGTGATGGATGCTGGAAATGATGCTCTAATTCTGGGGTTAGGGGTTTAAATACGAAGAAAACGTTAAAAGATCATGGGTTTGGGCTATAGTTATTGTCACGTCGTGACCATACCTTTGTCACGTCGTGACATCCATCCAGAAACACATTCACATATTTGTTATGTCACGTCGTGACATCCTTCATGTCACGTCATGACATATGGTTTTCTTCAAAAACCATGTCTTTGACTCCCTTTATACCATCTACAGATCTAATATGCGAAATGAGTGTTACAAAATAATTCGTGTTTTTGCATGAAAATTGCACCTGCACACTATGTTATAGAAATCGAATTTTGAGGTTTGATTTTTCAATACAAAGAAACCAATATTGAATATTTTTTTAACCTAAAAAATCGTATCTAAATCATAGAAGTTGCCACTGATGATTCTTCAACAAAGAAAAAAAAACTTTACGATTTGGCATTGACATATATTAATATAAATGTATGTTCATATGAGATAACCGATTATAAATTTTAATATATTTTTTCAATAGATATAAGCCCTCATTAAAAAAAACATGATAGCGGCTGCGATGAATTTTGAAGATACAAATACTTATTTAATTAATAAAAAGGTGAAAAATCAAAATTTATATGTCATAATGGTTGGGATGATCTGAAATTATATGACTTTTTAACATAATTTATTATATTACAATTAAATAGATAAATATGACAAAGTATAATGTTTTTATATGATTAGCCCAACTATATTATCACTTTTATTTAATATTTTTTCCAAAAGAATCTTCAAATGTTAGGTAAATAATTAATGTAAAGAAAATTAAACTGTTCCTAAACAGTTATTTTGATTTTGTTGATTTAATATAAATATACATCCGTACCATTATTAAATACAGCATCTATTGGAGATGCTAAAATATCTTATATTTTAAACAATAAAAATAATATGGAGTAGTTGAAGTGGATTTTAGTCATAGGTTGTAACAACATATTTTTAACTTTTAACTTTTTTTTTAATGGCTGGTTAGTATTAAAAGTTAAATTTATAAAGTAAGTTAATTTATTTACGTTCACTTTTAGATAACGGGGCAATTTCCGACGCTCATATTCGTCGGAAATCCGTCGCTAAACCCGATTTTTGCCGGAAGTTGAAACTTTTAATCTAAGAGACTTTCAGCTCTATCAAATGAGCTAGTCATTTTATACGCACGAAACAACAACGTATGTGTTGATTTTCTTATATATATTTGATCTCTATAATTAATTTTCTTTTATATATTTGATCTCTATTTGAATTGTTGTACAAAAATATAGGGCGTGTTCGGCCAAATAGTTGGTAGCGAGTAGTTTGCAGCTTGTAGCGTTTTGTTAAACGCTACATGAAGTAGCATTTGAAGTTGGAGCGTTTTGTTTAAATTAAACGCTAGAAGCTTGTAGTGTCGAACGAGACTTTCTGTTTAAAACGAAGCGTTTTATAAAACGCTAGAAGCTAGAAGCTCTCAAACGTTCCGTATCGAACACGCCCATAACTTGATTGACAAATTAATTCTAATGTTCTAAGTTAATACAATGAAAGGTTTTTTCTATGATTTATATTTTCAATCTTTCAACCATCCAATATATATATATATATATATATATATATATATATATATATATATATATCCGATAAATTTTTTTTTCGGTAGGAAGGGAAGAAGTTTTTTTCTAAATATTTTTTTGACGAACAAAACAAATGAATCATTAGATGAATCAAAAATAACATGATTGACAAAAAAAAAATCTCAAAAAAACATCTCGATGATTTATTTATACAATGATTTTGTTGTTATTCACTAAAATTGTTATAAAAGTAAAATTTTTTCTTAATTTACTTAAAAATGAATCATGAATATGTTTTTCTGGGAATTTTTTTCTTGTGAATCATCTAATGATTCATTTTGTTTGTTCGTTAAAAAAATATATAGAAAAAAAACTTCTTACATTCCTACCAAAATTTTCCTTCTTATTTGATCTTGACTCTCTCTCTCTCTCTCTCTCTCTATATATATATATATATATATATATATATATATATATATATATATATATATATATATGTGTGTGTGTGTGTGTGTGTGTGTTTTTCTCAAATATTTATTTTACAAATCATGTCATTTATATATTATTTAACGGTCCGCTGAACAGAAAAAAATACAAATAATATACTTCTATTTTTTCCAACACATCATTTTAGATTAAACTACATAAATAACTTTTATAATAAATTACTTATTAATAAAGAAATGGATTCGTGTTATTTGATCATTGCTTCCGGCATATAGATGGTGATCTAGTTATGTATTTTCTATTGAAATATATATATATATATATATATATATATATATATATATATATATATTATAAAAGTTATTTATATAGTTTAATCTAAAATGATGTGTTTATTATGTTTTCATTGGTTTCATTATATGTTGTTGTAACAATGTATTTTTCATAGATTGATATGTATATATATAATGGATGGTTCTAAAATGATATATATATATATATATATATATATATATATATATATATATATATATATATATATATATATATAAAATGGTTCAAATAAAAACACAAAATAAAATGAGAGAGAGAGAGAGAGAGAGAGAGAGAGAGAGAGAGAGAGAGAGAGAGAGAGAGAGAGAGAGAGAGAGAGAGAGAGAGAGAGAGAGAGAGAGAGAGAGAGAGAGAGAGAGCTTTAAGTATCAGTTCCATAAATACTAGTGATAGTGTAGAAAACTGAAGTAGCGATTTCAAGTACTCTGTCTCTCTCTCCAATTGTTGCTGACTCTAAAAGTCAATAATTGCTACTTGTAATCCACTTGCAATCCTTGACGAACAAAAAATCATTGACTTTCCATTGCAAGCAATCAATCTTTATAATGATAACGTAATTAAAAGCGCGAATACTAGTTTTTGGAAAAGGAGTGGTTTTTAAATTAACATTCCGCTTGATCCTGAAAATTTCTGCAATAGACTAGATAGATCATCTTTGGAATTCGTTGTTCAATCGTAATTCCTTGCTTTACTGTGTTCTTTTTTGTATTTTATGTTGTTCTGAATTGGAAGTCCAGTGGTTTAAAAACTGAATTACTCAAAAGAGATGAACATGAAATATAGTGTCATGATTTTTAAATATAGTTCTCATTTTTTTTAAGTTTTTTCATTTTTAGCCATTTAAGACAAAAGTAACGTGAACAAAATAGTTCAATAATTTGAAAAAAAGAAAACCAAACGTCATTGCATATGTACAGTGTTTTTGGCATTTTATGTTAGTCTTGATAACGAATTTGAAGTGATCAAGTGTGATGGTTGGAAAAGTGAATAGTACGACACATAACTGATGTTATGTAATTAACAACAGGATTATTCATTTTTGACATTATTTTCTAGATATCAATGAAAACTAATTAAAACTAGCACTAGCAGTAGTTCCTTGAGCAAGAACAAGAGTTAGAAGTACTCTTCAGTCTTGATAATTCAACAAAAGATAAGTACTCTTCAGTCTTGATATAATTCAACATGGGAAGAACACAAAGTAAAAAGAAAATTAAAGATCAATGCATACCAAGATCCAACATAATAGTCATCTGCATCATTTGTGTTTGTTGACTTCATGAAACATCACCTTGTGGAGGCAACCGTTTTCGTTTCTTCTTCTCGTAGCTGATCCCTCTTGCTTTTGATTGCAAATCACGAACCTCTCGAAGGTAAAGCCTCACGGCTCGAACTCCAAAAGGGTTCGTCTCAGGAGAACCACCGTTCTCCTCATAAGCCGCCCTAAGACGGCCAATCAGAGCATCCAGACTACCCCAAGCTTGTCGCAGTGGACAAGGACAAGGGCCGGGCGGGGTTGGATGCCCATAAAACGGACATATCAAGTTATGAACCTTAGTCTTTCCAAACTGGTCAAGGTAACAAAGGAATTCAAGCACATTTGCACCACTGCATTGTGAAACAAAGAGTGGTGGATGGTGGTTTCTCAGGTACTGGCAGAAGGTGTTCCAATCTCGGCGTTTCTGGTTCTCGTAGCGGCTAGGGGTGGTGGCCACTGCTGGAGACGTGGAGGAGGAGCCAGATGCAACGGTGGAGAAGCTACCGGAATCTTGGGGACTGTTGCTATAGCTTTCTGAGTAAGGATCCATTCAAGTTAGGGTTTTTTACTTCTTGATCCTTAGGGTTTTGGTAAATTTTGATACTTTCGGGAAGATCTAAGACTGATGTATGTCTCTTTCTCTTTCTTTTTTGGGTATCTTTTTAAATGATATTGTATTTCTAGGGTTTCCTTTCTAATCACAAGAATAGTATATATACAGAGAGAGAATTTGATTTCCTAAAATAGGGCAAAAGTGGCAATACCAAAACTGTAGTCTTACTTTAAACTTTTATATATTTACCTTCCAGAGATTTTTGATTGAGTGATAAGAGAGAACACTGTAAAATGCTTTGGCATACCAAACAATGGAGAATTTTTAATTAAAATGCATTGGTATAACGAAGATGTAGAAAAAATTTAAATCATTTGTAAAACTAAAGTTATTCTAAATTAAAAAAATAAAAAAAATAAAAAAATAAAATGAATAAAAAATTAGTCAAATTCGCACAAATATAACAATTCGTTAAGCCTATTTTTGATTTTGAGATAATAAATTTTGGAAAAAGAATTCTGTCACCACTCATATGTTTTGGTTATTCTTATGAGTTAGGTTCAAATGTTTCTACTATTTATTGTGTGCATGTAAGATTGATTGTGAACCAATCATTTTAGTTATTTTAAGAAACTAATTAATAGATATTAAATGCTGAAAATTTAATTAATACTTTTTATATATTTAACACGTAATATGCGTTAATTAGTTTATTAAAATAACTAAAATGATTGATTCACAATCAATTATATATGCACACAATACATAGTTAGAACACAATAATCTAACCATGACTCTCTTAAATATAATTTCTATTATTTAGTTTTAAGTTAGATGCGCTTAGAATATTAAATTTTTTAAAATACATGTTATTAAAAATTATCACGTCTTTGTTATAAACTTGAAATAATGATGTTTACAATAGTGACACTTAATAATATATATATATATATATATATATATATATATATATATATATATATATATATATATATATAGTGAAAACATATTATTGGTGTAAGGAATAATGGCCTAGTGCTTTGTGTGGACAATTAATACTCAATGTTTAATTGGTATTTTGTGTTGGAAACAATATACAATATATAGTTATATGTCGTACATGTATGTCTGAATGGTGGAATGTTTGTTTTTTTGAAAGCAATTCATATGTTTATAAGTTAAAAGATAAACATGTTAAAAAAAAAAGCAATTGTGTATTTGTAAACACTTTTACCATGTTTTTCTTAAATCAGGTCTAAACTCTTACAAAACAATCCATTTTGTGACTAAACAAAAACAAAGGTCAAGGTGAAAAAAATATTAATGTGGTCATTGGATGAAAAATAATTATTATTGACAAACCACTTTCTAGAAATGAATTTATAACCACTTGTTGTTGGATAAAATATTTGATTACTAGAACACTTTTAGCCATGGTTTTCTTAAATTGATGTGTCTATAATCTCAATAACAAATTCTTTTTGTGACTAAATAATAGCAAAAGTCACAACAAAAATAAATTTTTGTGATCGTTGGATAAACAATAATCACTATAAAAAAACGTTTATATTCCTAGAAAGAGTTTATGGACACAGTTAACGCACAAAATGTTTGATTACAATACTTTAGGCCATGGTTTTTTAAATTGATGTCTCTATAGTCTCAATAATCAATTTATTTTGTGACTAATAATAACAATGTCACATTAAAAATAAATTTATATGGTTGTTAGATAAACAATAGTTACTATAAAAAACATTTGTGTTTCTAAAGAATTTATGGTCATAATCAGTGGACAAAATGTTTGATTACAAAAACAAATATTGGAATCTAATAGATACATTTTTGTGATATGGCCATGTTTTTCACATTGTTACAACCTTTAGATTTCAATTTCGTCGTTTGATATCTAAAACGACGCGATCTTTGGTAACACTTGCGATGGAAAAAAATGTGGCAAAAAAAGATATGATCACGTTTTTTTCTTATGTGACCTATATCAATTTTGTACTAATGGTTAATCGTTTACACACACACACATATATATATATATATATATATATATATATATATATATATTGAACAACAAGAATTTTATAGAAAACAAGCTAGCAAGATTGATGTATATTAGAACCATATCATATATCCAATGTTCTAAATAACGTAAGGCGTGACTTGGCGACAATGTCAAGCTTCAAGCTTTTTTGAGTCGTGGCGAGCCACGTCGTTTGTAAAGCGTGACTTAAGGTGACAAATTTATATATAATTAATAATTATATATATATATATATATATATATATATATATATATATATATATATATATATATATATTCTACTAATATTCATTTTTTTATACATATGTGACTTAAAGCGACATTTAGTCAAAGTTTGGCGGAAAATATAAGCTTTGGAGCCATGGCGGAGCCATGACGAGCTTTTTAGAACATTGCATATATCAATTACCTTTACATGTAGGTTGTACATGAAAAAATTAAATATATTACTTGTTTAGTATTATATTTATTTAGGGAAAATGACATAAAAAGGTAACAAAGTTTCAAATATGTACAAAAAATATAATTTTTCTTTTTCTAGTGCAAAAAAGACCATTAAATTAAAGAATTTATACAGAAAACACCAACAAAGTACCCAAAAAATCACATAAAGCCTTGTGATATCTTGAGATAACCAGTTACCTCAAATTAAATAATGACATGACATTTTTTTGAATTGGCTTATTTAATGCATATTTACACATTCAACTACCAAATTAGGGTTTACTCTCATCTCTTCATCCCCTTCTTCAACGGGGTCCTGATATGGCATCGTCATCTTCATCAACATTTTCCAAGTCAAGTTCACACATTTCTAAGAGTAGGATTACACTTGACTATGCTCAACCTTGTCACCGTGAGAAGCATTCCCAAATTTGGACCTCAACTACGACTTATAATCCACGTAGAAAGTTAAGGGTTTGTCATAACTTATTGGTAAGTGAATACTCGAAAATAATTGATGGAACATAAGGTGAAGGAAAATAAGGAATCAATGAGTTTTAGAAAGGAATTGGATAACTAAGTAGGAAATATTGGAATCTCATATGTTGTACACTAATAATCCATAGCAATCTACTTTCAAAACATGTTGTGTCACATACCCTCGCGTCACGTTTTTCCAGAAGTATGTTCTTGTCATAGTTCATTTTACGTAACTCGATCTTCACCTCGAAAACGCGCCACATTTTACCTCTTGACGTGTTTTGTCCTTTGTTGCAAACTTTTAGCTACTTATTATCTATTTTACCCTTCTTAATCCATACAACCATAGTTACAAAAATTTACAAATATTTCACTACATTCCACCACCATATCAATGTTTAAACCATTCGTCACAATTAAATTACACAAGGTTTTATGTCTACAAGAGAAATGTCTAAAATACCCTTCCTTATCAAATTAAGTCCTTAATACTTTACATAGATTTTACATGTTAAATTGTCCATGGCATCTTACAAGGCTCATACTACTAATCACAAAACATGATGTTACATACTCCTTCTTGGGATATCATGATATTGTGATAATTATGGGAAAAAGCCTCATGTGCGAGGCGTGTATATCAGTATGTATGTGTGTGTGTGTGTGTATATATATATATATATATATATATATATATATATATATAAAACACAAAGTTACAATGGGGTCCCTACTCTATACAAGAAGTATAAAATACAACATAAACTAACACCCCCCTCAGTTTGAGCATGGGGTTTACAAATGTTCAAACTGTCCCGAAAGCCCAAAAATAACTGAGTAGGAAAACCCTTAGTAAATATATGCATTTTGATAAGCTGATGGCACATGTGGAACATGCATATGTCTAATAGCAACATGTTCCCTAACAAAATGTAAATCTATTTCCACTTGTTTGGTATGTTGGTATTGTATAGGGTTAGAAGATAAATACATGACACTCACATTATAGCAAAGCACAATCGTAGCTTTAGATAATGGACAATATAACTCAAGAAGAAGATCGCAAACCCAGGAAGCTTCAGCAACTACATTTACCACCCCACAATACTCAGCCTCAACTGAGGAATGAGAAACAACATGATGTCATTTGGAGGACCACGAGAAGAGATTGATGCCAAGATAAACACAGAACCTAGACGTGGACCAACAAATATAAGGACATCCGGCTCAACCAGCATCATTGTAAGATACCAAGCGATCAATTGAGGAGGGTTTAATAGAAAGACCATGAGATAAGGTACCCCTGAAGATAGCGAAGAATGTGTTTAAGGGAAAGAAAGTGAGCTTCGCGGGGATCATGCATGTAGAGGCAGATTTGCTGAACGACATAAGAAATACCAGGACACATAAAGTTCAGATATTGTAAGGAACTGATAAAACTCCTGTAGAGAGTGTGATCAAAATTATGAGTGTCATGAGGAGATAGTTTAGATTTTGTGTCAGCAGGGGTATCGCACGGGTTATAAAAGGACATATCATTACACTAGAGAATTTCCTACTCAAAGGTAGTATGAGATAAGAACAGGCCCTTTCAGATCGAGAAACATCAATGCCAAGGAAGAATGAGAGAGGACCTAAGTCAAACATGGAAATTCAGAGGAGAGACGCAAGATGATTGTAACAATCGGTTTCGGATTTGCTTCGTTGCTTGGGGCTGTGGCCAGTCATCATTTTTCATAAGGATTAGGTCCTTTTAAAAGGTAAGATTTAGGCCCATTTGGATGTGCTGACCCAATAGTTCGGTTTGCACTTTGGAGTCAAAGGGTAAAATGGGAATGTAGTGTTTCAGACTTCTTTTATGAATTATGGGTTTTAGTTCGATGTGTTTTAAGTCAAAATTAATTATATAGGGTTGTAGAGCTCTTCAATACCTTTCTGTGGATATAAAGAACGTCGAAAACGGAGTTAGAACGAAGAAGTTTTGACCGTTTGAAGTTTCGGTGGTTTGGGCCAAGTTGAGTACGTTGGGCATACAAAAAGGTGTACGATGGGCTTACTAATGGAATCCTGAGTACGTTGGGCGTACCAGGAGTATGTTGTGCGTACACAATCAGTGCCCAAACCCTATTTTCGTGGTTTAAACCCTATTTTCATGGTTTAATCCCTTTTTAAGCTCCTTAACTCCCCCAAACCCACTCCATTCTCAGCCTCCACCCCTCCAACACCCCTTTCATGAAACCCTAACCTTATATAAGCCTTTTGAGCTAAAAGAAGGTGATTTTGAGTGCTTTGGAGCATGCATGGTGCACCTTGGAGAAGAAGGAACTTCTTGTAGAAGTGTTGGTTGCATTGGAGCTTGTAGATCTGGACTTTGTTCACCTTGATCTATCTTCAAGAGGTATAAATTTTGAATCTTGATGATGCATTTGTCAGATCTAGCTAGTTTTGGATGTTATGAGCTTTTGGTCATTTTATGTCACACCCCCAAACCAGAACGGCGGAAACGTTCGGGGGCGGAGGACGTCATGTATAGTATCATAACAATGCATAATAGTAAAACAAGCAACAACATCATCCATTGCATTAATAGTATAATTTAATACAAGTGTGTTCTGTGTATAGGTTGAAAGACACCAAAATATGAATCAAAATAAAAGACGAGTCTTGAATATGCTCCGTCTTCTTAAAACCTGGTCATTGGTACCTGTCTAGTGGTGACCTGAGAATACAAGTTATTTTGAAAGAGTAGATCAACATTAAAGCTGGTGAGTTCATAAGTATTTTAGTGTCATTGTTTGTATAAGTTTGATGTAAATGTTTGTAAGTGTTTGATGTAAATGTTTGTATACTCCCTAGAAAATCCTATATTTTCTACTAAAGTAGTCTTCTACCAAGACCCAACTGTTTTGTATGTTTATCCTTTTGTAAAAGTGAGTGTTTTTCCCAAGTATGACTATCATTACCAAAAAATAGTTTACATTACCGTTTATGTGAGAAGATCACTATATGAATGAAATGGGAAAATGACGATGTACATTAGTATTGTATATAAGTAACTACAAATGTACTAACTACCTTAAACCAGTTGTTTAATTAAGGTAAAATATGATGAGATTATAACCATACTTGATTGACTAGTAAACACGGCGATCAAACACGTCGAAATGGTATGACATTCGTCACCCGTAGACCTGCAGGTCCCACTGTAGCTAGCAACAAGGTGTAGGATGGTCAATCCCGTATAGATCTATACACAAACTCACGCTCTCCCTCCAAGAGACTCTGGTTAAAAAACGTGACACAAAAGTATATTTTCGTTCCATGAAGTAGTGGCTCACATTAATGTTATCTTTGTTATTGTATTAGTGTAGTATGTTCTCTCTGTTCTAGTGTATAGTATGTTCTCTGTGTTCTAGTGTATAGTAGGTTCTCTATGTTCTAGTGTATAGTATGTTTGAACTGACTCTTGTATGAACTGACTCTTGTATGTTTCATTGTTCTAGAAATAGTAAGTAGTAACTTCCTAAACTATACCTATTATAGTTTACTAGTATTGTTGTTTGAATGACTGATCATGTTTGTACACCTTTGCTACCCAAAGGTATTGAACTGATTGGAAGAACTTTTATATCTACATACATATACATAATATATAACAAAGATTCAAACGACACTCGGACAAACAACCGATACTCTAAGTCCACACCCAAACAAGGAACATGAAATAAAGTGAGTTATCAGTCCTAAGCCCTTTCAACATATAGACATGATTTTGACAATATATAAGTTTAAAAGAGTTTGATAAAGAGTTTAGCATATAAAAGAGTTTATAAAACGATTTGAAACAGTTTGTTTGATACCACAGTTTTGAAGTATAAGAAATCCACTTGTTTGATAGTTATTAATCACATGTGATTGATACAATAACTATAATGTTTTCTACTTGTATTCCCCCCCCCCCCCATAAAAGAATTTAAAATCATTTAAAAGATAAGTTAAGGGGTATGAACTCACCTGTAGTGAGTGATTCGAATGTAAGATCGATATAGGATGCTAAGTGTCAAGTGAAGTCTCGAGCACAAACGGGTCCTATTAAGCATATAATGACACATATATGTATATAATTAGTGTATATAACAACTAATAATGTTAGGAAACAACCTTAGGGACTAGGAAACACTTGGAATGAAGTGTTACAATCACATATGATTGTATAAAGGGTGTTCACGGCCACACAAGTGTGTGTTTACGGCCTAGGTGTGTTCACGGCCATGGGTGTTTACGGCCAAAGATGTTTACGGCCAACACATGAAATGGCTTGAGTTCACGACCAAAGATGTTCTTGAGAAGGGTTTACGGCCAAGGGAGAAACTATGGCCGTAAACTCTTGATGTTCAAGCTAAAATGGTTGATTCTTGGACGTTTTTCAAGAGCTTCTAATGGATATCTAGCATATGGAAAGGATACTTACGATTTGGAAGCTTGAAGGGGTGTTCACGGCCTAAAGAAACTAGTGTGTGTTCTTGGTGTTCTTGGTGATTTGAAGATCTAAGCCCAAAAGAGATGAATTCATGGATGAAATCATAGGGTTTTACTAGATTAAGAAGGATATCAACTAATATAGAAAGAATCACTTACAAATTTGTCGAGAAATTGAAGTGTTCTTGATGATACTTGAGAGAGAAATGAGTGTTATTGAGTTGGAATTGTGAGAAGTGAAGAGAAATGAAGGAATATCTCACTTAAGAGACTAGCTCACGGCCAAACAAGAGCTTACGACCGTAAGCTCTATTTTACGGTCGTAAACTCCAAGTGATGGAGTTTTCCGGCTTGAATGTTGCACAACGAACTCTAGTAGATACTTCCTAACACTTAAACCTTGAATGTACTAGGCTTATAACACTCAAACAAACCCTTAACAATGCTAAAATATAGCAGAAACAAGTTTGACTCTTGATTGAATTGAATGGCTTTACAAGATAGAAATTTCGGGTTGTCACATTTTAGTGCATGAAGTTTAGATCTTGAAAGTTTGTGACCTTGTTATGGATAAAGTTGGAAACTTGATCCATCTAAACATCATTGTGATTAAGATATGAAGGTTAGAGACTTGGACTTAATGGATTAAGTTGAAAAAGATGCACTTTTGGTCCCATTTGATGCTGAAAGGCTAGATCTTGGTGGTTTGGACCATTCTAAAGGATAAAGTTGGAAACTTTATCCATTATGGAGCTTTTAGGATCCATAAAAATGTAATCATGATCCTTCTATACCTTCCATGAGAGTGCCATGATGTCTTAATGGATTAATAAGTTAAGGTTTTAGCTTTTGGACCTTTTCTAGACATGGAAAGTCATAAAGGTGGAAACTTTATGACTTAGAATGATGTAGTGGGACTAGATTTGAGTGTTGGATCAAAAGGACTTAAGAGATTAAGCACTTAATGGAAAAGTGTCATTTGGCTGGGTACGTCGGGCGTACCTTCGAGTACGCTGTGCGTACTCACATGGGATCCCGATTCTGGTTGGTAAGTACGTTATGCGTACGAGCTGAGTACGCTGGGCATACTCAGCCTGAAGTTTGACTTGTTGACTTTGACTTCCGTTGACCGTTGAGTTTTGACCAAGTTTGACCTTGTGCGAAACTTGAGGGTTTTGGCCTATTAACGAAGATTTTATTTGGTTCTGGTATTGATAGCACGGGAAGCCGGCAGGGCAGCAGCTAGGGATTTCTTGCGATGAGCTTCAGCACTTGAGGTGATTTTTATCCTATAGGAACGGGTCGAAGGCACCAATGTCGGGCCATATGGATGACTGTATGATTCCGGATTTCGATCCGATGTCGGGCGATGCCTGATGAATGTTTATATGCTTTCCGGACTACGGTCCGATGCTAGGCGATGCCCAAGGAATGTTTGTATGCTTGATGTCTTCGTGATTCTTGCAGGTGTCTGTGTTTATATGCTTTTCGGATTTCGGTCCGATTTCGGGCATTGCTCGATGAATGTTTATATGCTTTCCGGATTTCGGCTCGATGTCGGGCGATGTCCGATGAATGTTTATATGCTTTCCAGATTTCGGTCCGATGTCGGGCAGTGCCTGATGAATGTTTATATGTTTTCCGGATTTCGGTCCGATGTCGGGCGGTGCCCGATGAATGTTTATATGCTTATGGCTATGTGTTTAATATTTGTGTATTGTTGATATGATTATATGCTGTCACACCCCAAAACCAAGAACGGCGAAAACGTTCAGGGGTGGAGGACGTCATGTAAAGTATCATAACAGTGCAAAGTAGTAAACAAGCAACAACATCATCCATTGCATTAAAAGTAAAGTTTTAATACATGAGTGTTCTTTCATAGTAATAAGACACCAAAATATGTAATCAAAATAAAAGACGAGTCTTGTCTGTGCTCCGTCTTCTCAAAACCTGGTCATCGTACTTGTCTACTGGTGACCTGAGAATACAAGTTATTTTGAAAGTGTAGATCAGCATAAAGCTGGTGAATTCATAAGTATTATGGTGTCATTGATTTGAAAAGTTGTTATGAAAGACTTGTAAATATTTGATGAAACATTTAGTATAAGTGTGAAAACCCTAGAAAATCCCATATTTCCTACTAGTATAAAAAGTAGTCTTCTACCAAGACCCGACTGCTTGAAGGTTGCCTTTCTGTATAAATGAAAGTTTTTCCCATGTACGACTATTATTATAAATATATAGTCTACCTCATCATTTATGTGAATGTGTCACAAAATAAAAGTAAAAGTGAAATTATATAATCATTAAAGTATTATCCTTTGGTACTAGGATAAACACGGCATAGTTATTGCCGAATAGTATTAACCGTAGACATCCGTCGATGTGCATTTTCCCTCTGTAGCTAACAGCTGGGTGTAGAATGGTTAGTCCCGTACATATATAATAGTATCTACACATATAATATGTAATAGTATCTCATCATATAGTATCTA
Organism: Lactuca virosa; assembly: GCF_052849685.1. Lineage (NCBI taxonomy): Eukaryota > Viridiplantae > Streptophyta > Magnoliopsida > Asterales > Asteraceae > Lactuca > Lactuca virosa. The sequence continues at coordinate 99,569,487 of NC_136433.1, read as the reverse complement.
TGTAACAGAATCCATGTAAAAGTATCCATGTAAAAGTATCCATGTAATGATATCCATGTAATAGTATCTCTTCATATTGCATGTAATGTATTAGTATAGACTCATGAATGAACTGACTCTTGTGTAATTCCTTGTAATAGGAATAGTAGTTTGTATTCCCTAAACTATACCTATAATAGTTTACTGGAATGTAAATTGAATGTCCAAGTAGGTTTATACACCCTTGCTACACAAGAGTGTTGGAACTGAAGAAAGAATGAAAGCTCTCATATCAATACATATGTATGTGAAACATAAGTGTATATATATGGTTTTTAACAATAAGTTGAAAGAGGTTTTGTAAAACATTTAAGAGTTTTGAACAATAAATAATGATGACTTGATGTCAGTTTATAAAAAGATTCAAAAGTAAATCATTTGATAACAAAGTATAAAACAGCCGAAAACTATTGTATTTATCACATTTTGAAGTATGTGAAATCAGTTGGTTGAAAACACAGTTATAAATCACATGTGATTGATTCTATAACTTCTTGTTTTCTACTTGTATTCCCCCCCCCCATGAAAGCATTTAAAATCATTTAAAAGATTGATTAAGGGGTATGAACTCACCTGTAATGGGTGGTTGCGGATGAACTGAATGATGTAGGATCCTAAGTGTCAAGTGAAGACTTGTACACACACAATGATCCTAGTTAACATATAATCCCATATATGTATCCAATTAGTCATAAAACAACTAATTAACCAAGTTTAAGACATCCTAAGACCTGTAAAACACTTGATTTAAGTGCTATAAGTCATAAGGATTGCATCTAAGGGTGGTAGGACCTTGCTATTGAGTTTGGGGTTCAAGGGTAAACTCCCTTGGAGTTTACGGTTTTGTGACCATAACTCCTTGAGTTTACGGCCGTAAACTCATGTTTCTTGACCATTTTGTGCTTTGAAGCCTTAAAGATCACAAGAAGCATTCCCACTTCATGTTTAAGCCTTAGGAAGAGATTAGGGCACCATTTCACTCCTTTTTAGGAGTTTACGGTTCTTAGACCATTTCCCTTTGGGTTTACGGCCGTAAACCCAAATGATTTATGGTCTTTTGGTTGTTTTGAGTCCTAAGCACAACAAGGAAGGGGTCTAGACTAGTTTCCAAGGCTTAGAAGGGACTAGGGCACACTTTGGCACCCTTTTTAGGGTTTACGGTCCAAGAACATCTTGGACCGTAAACACCTTGATCTTGTGTTTCTTGGGTGTTTTCTTGATGTTTAGAAGTGTAACAAGCTTTATAATACACTAGGGTAGGAGTACTTACTAGGTAGAAGCTTGAAAAGGTGCTAAAAGTCCAAGAACACTAGTGTGTGTTCTTGGTGTTCTTGGTGAAACTTGAAGATCTACACTTTTGGAATGATTTCATGGATGGAATCATGTTAAATCACTAGATTAGGATAGATATCAACTTATTAGGGCTAGAAACACTTACAAGTTGAAGATCTTGAAGAAATGTTGGATGATACTTGAGAGAGAATTTGGTTTTGGATCTTGAAAATGTGAAAAGTGGTAAAATATGACTAAGTGTCATATTTATACCCCCTTTTAGGGTTTACGGCCGTAAACACCTTTGTTTAGGCCGTAAACTCCAAACTCTTGGAGTTTTGGGAAATTATTGTTGCACAATAAACCCTAGGGCATCCTCTCTCCTGTTATCTCCTGAAGTACTAATCTTAAAACACTCAAACTTATTCCAAAAAGCTTGAAAGTTAACAGAAACAGTTCTGACTTCTATTGAAGTGAATGGTTGTACATAATAGAAATTTCGGGTTGTCACATATGCTTTCCAGACTACAGTTTGATGTCGGGCGGGGCCCGATACCGGACATTATATGATGCCGAGTAGGGCCCGATGCCGAACATTGTCCGATGCCGGGCAGGGCCCGATGAAGGGGCGGGGCCCATGATATGTTATATGTGATTATGTGATTACGTGTATGGTATGTGGTAGTTTGGGGAAGCTCACTAAGCTTTGTGCTTACGGTTTTCAGTTTTGGTTTCAGGTACTTCTAGTAGCAAAAGGAAGAGCTCGGGATGACTGCATTGCACACACCATGATGTTTAGCCTGGGATGTTTACTCTGATGTTTTGATTTGGAAACTCTGATAATAATGTTTTGAAATACTTTGACTCGTGTTTTGATGGAACGTTTTGATAACTATGGTTTTATTTAAATATTAAAAAATGAAATTTTTGGACCATATTTTTTTAGTGTTAAAAGTTGGTATCAGAGCCTTGGTTTGAGGGATTCGGGCACACTCTCAGGTATGTCTGAACTCAAACTGAGGAGTTGGTATGAAAATTTTCAAAAGAAAACCATTTTTATAAAAAGGATTTTAAAAAGAGAAAAGGGTGTAATGCATGCAATCAGCCAAGCTCAAGTAAGTTCTCCCAAATTACCCATAGATGTTTGTTATGATATGATATGATTATGAGGACTGCATGCTAGATTAGGGCTAATGATCTAGAAAGGACGCCTTGTATGTCTGCTGTATATGTATGAGAACTGCATGCTAGATTAGATCTAAGGATCTAGGAAGGATGCCTTGTATGGCTACTGTATGAGCTTATTGAAATACATGCTAGTACTGATTAGTCAGTGATATGATGAGCTGATTAGGATATGCTTGGTTTTGTTTACTCAATGCCCGAATGCTGCTTGCTTTGTGCTTTTAGGAGTTCTAGTTATCTTTAACTAACTAGTAAACGAATATGTTAAGTTACATATTCGGAGATTACCCTAGGGAAATCCTAGGATGATATTAGTTTTGGGAGCGGTATAAGTGAAAGGGACTTGGTGGAGTCAAGGCAATTCTTGAGGAAATTACGGATAGATGTGGAAGGTAGTATGGGCACGTACTACTGAAAGAAGATGATCCGTACTCGAGTCAAGGATGGCTGAGATAAAACTAGGAAACTTGTGGTGCATGTGTGATCCCTCGATAGTGATGAGTATTATGATGGTTATTATGATATGTTGAGCATGGTGACACTACGTAATAGACCAGTTGGCGGTTCTGGTGTCGACGATGGATCTGGCTCGGGCTCTGGAGCCGGGCAACTTGATGATCAGATGAGAGAGTTTATTATAGCTGAGATTACACGCAGTATCATTGACCAGACTCATGTGATCTTTGGCACGGTCCAGGAGGGCATTTTGGAGATTCTTGATGAGAGGCTGAGTGCATTCCGCAGTGAGATGACAGCCATGATAGGGGAGCGCACATTGATATTCCAGGAGTTTAGAGCTTGTGGAGCTCCAGACTATCATGGGGCTAGGGACCCCATTTCTAGCAGCAGGTGGTTGGCAGATGTCGCCAACGCTTTTTTTTTTCCAGCCGTTGTCATAAGGGGACAAGGTCCGACTTGCTTCCTGCTTCCTGAAGGACAGAGCACGTGATTGTAGGAGGAGGTTGGACACGCTATTGGAGATGATGCCACTATTGATGCGATGACATGGAGTGACTTCTCGACCAGGTTCAGGGCCGAGTTTTCACCAGTGATTGAGGTGCAGCAGCTAGCACAAGAGTTCCAGGACCTCCACCAGACTACGAAAATTGTGGCAGAGATCACTGCCAAGTTCCGGGAGAGGGCTTTATTGGTACCACAGTATGCAGCAGACGAGGAGATGAAGAAAGTAAGGTATCATGATATGCCGCAAAATGATAGCAGGAAATTTGTGAGTATTTCAGGGTGCGAGACCCTGAATGATATGATCTCTAGAGCCCGAGGGCGGGAGATTGATTTGGATCACTTTGAGAAGAGGAGGTCAGATCATGTTCATATTTTAGAGGGTCCCAGGAAGAGACCCAAGACTTCTGATCAGCTGATGAGAGGCCAGCAGAGCCAAAGTCAGTGCAGCATGTGCGGGAAACTGCATGATGGAGTTTTTTGTTCCAAGGGTTTGGGTAAGTGTATCTCTAGGTTTATTCTCTACATGTGTTTGGATTATATTTTCAAGTGATGTCATATGTCAATTGCATACCATGAATTATTAGTGGTTAGTAAAAGGTTGTTTCCCTTTTCCGGGATGGAAGTGTTCAATGTTATCTTGGTTACGGTCGAGATCGGTTCAGAGGCATTATGCGGAAGGTCTGCAGTCAAGGTTCAGCAGGGTGGTTATCCACCCTCGACAGGTTTCGGTGGGTTCATTCATTGTGCTCAGATTGACTCATGGGGTCGCCAAGGGAAGTGGTCTATTACTGAAGTTTTGCTTTGAGCATCGGTTAATTGGAATCCATGATTTGAGTACGGTACCATTTCACGTTATCTGGAGTTATCAATATTGCTGGGATTTGAAAAGTGTTCATCTAGTCTTCAGTAATTGTGTGGTCTTGGAATGGGCTAGCAATGGATCACTAGCAAGATTAGGCGTTGGTAGTCAGCGTGTCAATCGTGTAAGGAAAGAAGAAATGGGAATCCTTCAATTCTTGTGTGCTTTGAGGATTTAGTTGAATCAAAGTGGGGGAGATTCATCCAGGGATTCAGAAGTAGGAGTAGTATTGAAACTTGGAAAAGTTTCGCATCCTTGACAGGAAGAAAGACGGCCCAAGCGGCTGTATGGATTGAGGATAGTGTGAGTTGGAAGTTCGGAAAACTTGCCAATAATGAGATCGCGTTATCGGAATGTTTGATAGCAGGCTTTAGGGAATCAGGTTGGGGATTCCAGTTAGGACATGCGTTCAGTTTGGGATGTTAGATCATGTGTGTGCTCGACGTTGGATGTGTTCGGATTGGTAATCATCGATTGAGACAGCGTGGAAAGTGTTAAGACTGCGGGATAGTCGTAGCATTCACCAGCAGCGAGACAACGTGGAAAGTGTTATAAGACTGCGGGATAGCCGTAGCATTCACTAGCGGCCAGATAGTGTGGGAAGTGTTGTAAGACTGCGGGTAGCCGTAACATTCACTAGCGGCCAGATAGTGTGGAAAGTATTGTACGACTGCGGGGCAGCCGTAACATTCTTCATACGGTCAGATAGTGTGGGAAAGTGTTGTTAGACTACAGAATGATTCGTAGCATTCATAGATTCTTTCAGATAAGTTAGGCCAGGGTGGTTCATTTCGTAGGATCATGGAAAGGACACAGCATGATCGGAACCAGGAAATGGTTGGTTGTTGTAGACCGGGCATGATGTAAGATTACAGTTATTCTGGTAGCATTCACTTTTCGCATTGAATTCAATGGTGACAAGTTGTCAGGCTATTAGGATCGGGGGGGGGGGGGCAGAAGGATTGATGTGGACCATATTTTATGAGTGTTAAAATGATGCGAGAGATAAGAGTCAGAAGAGACAGCAGTGAGGATGATATCATCAACATATAGAAGGAGAAGGATATGATCATAACTATTATAATAAGTGAATAACAAAGAGTCTGAGTGATTACTAGTGAAGACAAGAGACGTAATGAAGACAGCAAATCACTGGTACCAGGCACGAGGGGCCTGTTTGAGGCCATAAAGAGCCTTCCGAAGACGAAAGTCACGATGAGAAAAAATGAGGGATTGACATACGCGGAGGTTGTTTCATATAGACTTCCTCACATAGGTCACCATGAAGGAAAAATCTTTTGATATCCATCTGATGAATAGGCCAGTGTTTGGATATCACGATGCTCAGAACAGTACGAATGGTGAAGGGTTTGACGACTAGACTAAAAATGTCATCAAAATTGAGGCCATGAAGCTAAGAGAAACGTTGAGCAACCAGGCAACCTTTATAACATTTAAGTTTTCCATTGTTGTAACTTGTGATGATAAAGCCAGTGACAACCAACAATGTTGGCATAAGGGGGAGGAGTAACAAGCTCGCAAGTGTGATTGGACTGAAAATCGGTTATTTTAGAGTCCATAGTTGCCTTCCAGTATGGGTCACAAAGGGCTTGAGAAGTGGAGCGGGGAATAGGAGAAAATATCAGAAATGGCAGATAGGTTAAAAATATTTTTAGGTTGAAGAGAGCCAGTGCATGAATGAGTAACCATAGGATGGGTCAAAGGAGGTAGGGGAGGGGGAGTAGGAGTAAGAGAGGGAGTAGATAAGGTGGTGGGACTACTATTGGGAGAAGTAAAGTCATTGGTAGAGTTCTTAGTGAGAGGAACAGAAGTAGGGACCAAAGGGGAAGGGGGAGTAGAATCATCTAAATGATAAGAATCATAATCAGATGTGGATGGTTTGTAATGAAAGTTAGAATACGGGAAATGATCTTCATCAAAAGTGACATGACGAGAGATAATGACACGTTGTGATATGAGATCAAGACAATGATATCCACGGTGATCAGAAGAGGGCCAAGGTAAACACAAACAAAAGATTGGGGAGAAAGCTTATGTGAAGTAGTGAAAGAGAGATTTGGAGAGAAAAGGCACCCGAAAACCCGAAGATGATCATATGAAGGAAACGTTCCAAATAAATTCTTAAAGGGAGTTCGAAACGATAAAGTGGAAGTTGGAATAAGACTGAGAGTGTGGATAGAAGTGAGAAGAGATTTGTAACACCTGCAGATTTGGGCTAGTCAATTTAGAGATAATAAACGTTAAAAATGACTTTTGATAGAAGATTATCTATGACAAATAATTTTAAAAAAAGTTATAGTGTATGTGAGAAGGATTCATATAAATAACGTTGAAATCTGACTTCGCATGGAGAAGTTATGCTTCTTCAAAGTTTCGCGATTAAACCAGCACGACTCTACGTATCGTAAAAATTGAATTTTTGATAAATTACTTTTTAGCCTAAGTGATCTAAACGAAAGTCGTACTAGTCGTTAAATTGAGAGCGTGCATATAGATAATGTCTAAATATGATTCTGTTAGAGGAAGTTATGATTTTTCTATGATTCGGCATAGCAATGTACAACTCAAAAATCAAATTTTAGATCGGACGATTTTTAGCCGAAACAATCTAAACGAGAATTTGAGATCTCATTAATAAGAGTTCAACGATATAAAGACAGTTGAAAACGGACGCCGGATGAGAGAGTTATGCATTTTACACGGGCTTTAACAGTCTAAGCCTGTGTGAAATAAATAAAGTCATAATTTGCCGACAGAGTATAAATGAAAGTTGTTGATCCCGTCGATACCTACGCTTGATTAAATGAAAAAGTTACGCAATTTTAAAATTTTAAAATTTCGTGCACGAGTATGCGTGACGCGCATGACATTCTAGAAGTTGTCACGTCTCTCCAGCCCCTAATCGCCACGTGTCACGCTGAGAGAGGAAGTGTAGCGCCCAAGAAGGTGCACGGCGCGCACCTGCCCTTGCGCGGCGTGTATCCCGATTTTTCTTCCTATAAATAGCCATTGAGCCTCCATTCGTGTAACAACGTAAATTTCAAAACAATTTTTCACTTTTAAAGATATAATTTCATTCATAAATATTCTCAAATCTCAATGTATCACATATCAAATCCATAAAAACACATCCCAAGATCAAAATGTATAAAACTCCAATAGTGTGTACTGATCATGCCGGCGCCTTCCCGCGATCCTCACTGGTACCTGAAACACATAACACAAAACACTGTAAGCATAAATGCTTAGTGAGTTCCCCAAAATACCACATACAACACATATTAGCCACTCGAGGCTATAACTCTGTATGACCCTCTGGTCAAAGTGTCTCAGTGGGACCCTCCAGTCCCATAACTCTGTGGACCTTCCGGTCCTAACTCTGTAAACTCTGAATCATACATAGCACAGAATCACATAGATATCACATCATATAATAGCATACAACATACTCTGTCACATACTCTAATAACCACTCTAGGTAACGTATAGTGAGAAGACTCACCTCGGATAACTCGGTAACCCTCGGACTCGGAAATACTGATCTAGCCTCCGCCTAATCACATAAAATAGTTACTCTAATCAATACGACTTTCAAAGTCTAGGCTAAACCCTCTCTAAGTTCTCTAAGAAGGGTAAAAGACCATTCTACCCCTCCAATGGCTCAAAAGTCTAAACGTTGACTACACTCTAATAGTCAACGAAGTCAACTTTGACCAGACTCGTCGAGTGCACTCGGGCGACTCGGCGAGTCCACGTAGGTCCCCTGAATCCTTCTAAGCCTCGCTTGGCACGTCGAGTCCCTCCTCCACTCGCCGGGTCGCTCTGCAACGAATCACGGGGCAACCCCGACTCGACTCGTCGAGTCCACTTATGGACTCGGCGAGTTGCTCCCATAACATCTCTCAAATTACCTTCTGAGGTCAGATCTGCTTTTCTAAACTATAGATCTGACCTCCCCAAGACCAATAACCACGTAAAGGTCGAAACTTGACCCACATTCAATGCACCCAATGCTTCTTTTGGTGAAATAACTACTAAAATGGCTTCCTAGGCTCATAACTCCAAAGGGGTGGCATAAAGCATAAAGATAGGGACTCTCTGGACCCCTTAAGGTCCAGATCTAAGATCCATTTCACCTTGGGACCTCACACATTCCAGATTTAAGCTAAATAAGGCATAAAGAAACCCTAGGTTCAACCAAATCAACAAAAATACGAGAATAAGCATAGATTGATACCTCCAACAGCTTCCTCTGATCAAATGGAAGTAGATTCAAGCTCCCCAAATCGCCTAGCTTGACCTTCCTCCTTCCTTCTTGCTAAAATCCACAAGAAATGGTGAACAATGGCCTCCTTTCTCACTCACAAGGCTCACAGATGCTCTGGTACTCTCAAGGACAAAGGTAGCCGCAATTAAGGGCCATAAGGTCCTTTAAATAGGGCACAGGCCCGGGGATTTAGGGTTTCAATCCACAGCGCGGACTCGTCGAATCCACCCTTTCCGACTCGTCGAGTCCGTTCATTAATCCAGTCAGCAATCGCGGTCCTACTCGACGAGTCTATGCCTCAACTCGTCGAGTCCCTCTCTTTTACTCAAAATAAATGATCAAACATAATACCTGGAAATCCGGATGTTACAATTCTCCTCCACTAGAATCAGACTTCGCCCTCGAAGTCTTGCTCCTCAAAAACTCTGGATGCTGCTCCCGCATCTCCAACTCCGGCTCCCAGGTCAGCTCAGACCCTCTCTGATGTTGCCACTGGACTTGAACCAGGGGCACCTCCTTGTTCCTCAGAACCTTGATCTTTCGATCCACGATCGCAACTGGCCTCTCAACATAATTCAGGCTTGCATCTACCTGAATATCCTCCAATGGCACCACCGCCGACTCGTCGGCTATACACTTCCTCAACTGAGACACGTGGAAGGTATCATGAATCTGGCTCAACTCCGCAGGTAGCTCCAAACGATATGCTACCCTGCCCACCCTCGCGGTCACCCTGAACGGACCAATGTACCGGGGCCCCAGCTTGCCCCTCTTCTTGAATCGGATCACTCGTTTCTTAGGAGATACTTTCAGGAGTACGAAGTCTCCCACCTGAAACTCAAGCTCGGATCGTCGCCTATCCGCATAACTCTTCTGGCGACTCTGAGCTGTCAACAACCTCTGCCTGACCTGCTGTATCTGCTCTGTCGTCTGAAGCACCAGCAGATGGGAATCCGACACCTCCTCCCATACAACAACTCAAAGGGAGGCATACCGATACTCGAATGATGGCTGTTGTTATAAGAAAACTCAGCCAACGGCAAATACATGTCCCAACTTCCTCCGAAGTCCAACACACATGCCCTAAGCATGTCCTCGAGCATCTAAATCGTCCGCTCGCTCTGACCGTCCGTCTATGGATGGTATGCGGTACTGAAATGCAGACTCGTACCCAACTCCTCATGGAATTTCTTCCAGAACCTGGAAGTGAAACGCACATCTCGATCCGGCACGACCTAGATCGGTACTCCATGTCGCGATACCACCTCTCTCACATACAATTCTGCCAGCCTCTCAGCATAAGAGCTCTCACTGATAGCAAGGAAATAAGCACTCTTTGTCAGCCGGTCAACGATCACCCAAATTGCATCGACACCTCTCGTAGTCCTCGGCAATTTGGTGATAAAATCCATGGAAATATGTTCCCACTTCCACTGGGGAATCTCAAGTGGCTGCAACTTGCCATGCGGACGCTGGTGCTCGGCCTTAACCCTGCGACAAGTCAAGCACCTCTCCACGAACCACGCAACATCCCTATTCATACAGGGCCACCAATAGTCTCTCTTCAGGTCCAAATACATCTTAGTGGCCCCGGGATGGATTGAGAACCTCGATCTGTGCGCCTCCTCCATCAGAATGATACGTGCCCCGCCCTCAAATGGCACCCAAATCTGACCCTGAAAGGTCATGAGCCCTCGGCTATCGGCAACGAACTCAGACACCTGCCCGATCACCCGCTCTCTCTTGCGGTTCTCCGGCTTCATGGCCTCAACCTGAGCCTCCCGAATGGTGTCCAACACCGGAGTCATCACCGTCAACCTCAAACAAACATCACGTATCGGGGCACTCTCCATCCTACGACTCAGGGCATCGGCTACAACATTAGCCTTGCCAGGGTGGTACAGGATCTCACACTCATAATCCTCTACCACATCCAACCATCTCCTCTAGCGCATATATTCAGGTTGGGCTGATCCATCAAATACTTCAGGCTCTTGTGATCCGTGTATATGGTACACCGGACCCCATACAGAAAGTGACGCCAGATCTTGAGGGCGAACACCACAGCCCCCAACTCCAGATCGTGAGTAGGATACCTCGCCTGATGAGGCTTCAGCTGCCTTGATGCGTATGCTATCACATGCCCTCTCTGCATCAGCACCGCACCCAATCCCGATATCGACGCGTCACAATACACTACAAAATCCTCCATTCCCTCCGGAAGGGCTAACACCGGGGCTTCACATAATCTCTGGCGAAGTGTCTCAAAGGAGGCCTGCTGCTCTGGACCCCAACTAAAAGCCACGCCCTTCCGGGTCAACCTGGTGAGAGGAACAGCAATCTTGGAGAAATCTTTAATAAATCTCCTATAATAGTGTAGCACCTGGTTCTTGGTATGTATTTTTATTTAAGTATTTTGCATTTTGGGCCTTGGACTCGGCGAGTTGAAGGACCAACTCGCCGAGTAGAAGCGGGTTGAGGCGCGGGATTTAAGTGATGGACTCGTCGAGTCGGGTCCCGGACTCGACGAGTAGGCTCTGACTGGACAAAATCCTAATCTGAGAGTTTGCACCCTATTTAAACAACCTTATGCAGCCTCCATCGCCCCTTTATGCTCCCAGAAACCCTCCATAGCAAACCCTAAGTGTTTTGGTGCAAGATCTAAGGCTTTTGAGTGATTTTGGTGGTTTTGTTCACAAGGAAGAAGGAAGAGCATAGAAGGATCAAGAGGGAACTGAAGGATTCGAGTTTGGTTCATCATTTGCAGTCTTTGAGAGGTATAAAGTCTGTACCTTGCTCTTTCATTTGATAAATCCCTTTTTGGGGAGATTTAGGGCTTTTCTAAGCCATTTTTGGTAACCAACCATGATTGCAAACATGGTTGGGGGTTGAGGCTTTGGAATCAGGTCTTTCAAGGGGTCAAAAGGCAGATTTGGGTTGCTTTTGCACCCAAGGAAGGCCCCATGCAACACTAGAGCCATTTTAGAGCCTTTTTGGCTCAAAAGTCCCATGCATGCACGTAAAGTTCGTAACTTTACGTGCTAGATCGAGCTTAGGGGCTTGGATCTATCATTTGGTCAAGTGTTGTACATCAGAAATCGAGGATTTAGGGTGTGGATGTTATCGACTCGGCGAGTCCGTTCTTGGGACTCGACGAGTCCAAGGCTTTGAGTCCCATATCTATTGAGGGTCAAAGAACTCAGTTAGGTGTTAGAAGGGTTGTAGCAGGACATAAAGGGTGACCCAACGCATTGGACTTAGTTTTAGACCTGGAGTTCATGTGACTCGACGAGTGCTAGATTAGACTCGGCGAGTCCAAGGCAATCTGCTTATGATTAAGGATGAACTCGACGAGTTGTTCATACAACTCGGCGAGTCAAGGTCAGAACTTGTTCATCTATTGAAGGTGAACTCATCGAGTGTTCATACAACTCGGCGAGTCGGATGAAGGTTCATTCGATGTTCATATTGAAGAGGAACTCGTCGAGTCGTCGCTAAACTCGACGAGTAGAATCGTGGATGAGGACAGTTGAAGAGATAGGGACTCGACGAGTTGACGGACCAACTCGGCGAGTCGGGTCAACTGGAAGTTGACTTTGACTTTGACTTGGACTTGGTTGGGGGTAAAATGGTCATTTTACCCTAAGAGTAGATATCAGACTCTGATTAAGTATTTTGTGGGGATTGTAGCCGGAGGATTTCCGGAGCGGCAGCAGACAGAGGTTTCCCGCACAGATTATCAGCAGCTACTTGTACGAGGTGAGTTACCTTCCAGTAGGGGTGGGTCTAAGGCCACAATGCCGGCCCACCGAAGAGGAGTATTTAGAAGATGATTGTCTTTGTGATAATTATCTTGGTCTGGTTACATGCTTTGGTCATGAGTTTTATTTGTATGATATGTTACGTGTATGATAGGGATTGGTTTCCCTGATAGCGGTCCTTAGGACCAAAGGGTAGGTCAGTACCCGGATATGCCTGACTGTATGTTTATATCATGTTGTTGTATGCTAGTGGTAGGGGGTGGAAAAGTCCCCAGTTGCCGGTTGAAAGATACCGATGACAGTTACCGGTTGAAAGATACCGATGATGATTACCGGTTGAAAGATACCGACGATGATTACCGGTTGAAAGATACCGAGGATATTGTATGGTACGTGATGATTACCGGTTGAAAGATACCGAGGATATTGTATGGTATGTGGTATGATGGGGGAACTCACTAAGCTTTATGCTTACGGTTTCATTTTTGGTTTCAGGTACCTCTTTGTCTAAGGGGAAGGAGCCGGCGGCGTAGCATCGCATCACACACACATGATTTCCGCATGGAGTTTTCTGGGATTGTACTCTGATATGTTATTATTTTACGACTTGGGTTTTCAGACATGATGCATAGTTTTATGAGATGATGTGTTTCCACAGTATTTTCTTATGAATGTTTTTATGAGTCAATTAATTAAAAAGAAATTTTTGGACTTGAAAGTTGGGATGTTACAAGTTGGTATCAGAGCCCTGGTTTGAGGGATTCGGACACACCCTCGGGGGTGTTTGGACTCAAATTGAGGGGCTAAAAGGTTTTTACAAGGAAAAATGGTTTTCTAAAATCTAAATGGAAGGATTTTAAGAAAGTCGAAAGTGGGTGATGTATGCGACCGGTCGATCAAGGAAGGGATCATTGAGCTGATCGAGGATCGCCTCAGGGCGTTCAGGAGTGACATGGCGGCCAGCCAGTCAGGATCGCGCACACTGTCCTTCAAGGACTTCCGAGGGAGCGGTGCGCCGGATTTCCATGGGGCGAAGGACCCCATTGCTGCCAGACGATGGATTGTAGACATTGAGTCTGCACAGTTGACTGGCTTCTGCCCCCAGGGGTCGAAGGTGTGGTATGCAACAGGATGCTTGAGAGATAGGGCCAGAGATTGGTGGGAGTCGGTTGGTGACTCTCTGGGAGCCTCGGCTGTTGAGGCTATGACGTGGTCAGATTTTATGACCAGATTCAGAGCTGAGTTTGCGCCGACTGTGGAGCTTCAGCAGCTGTCCAGGGAGTTCTTGGACATGAGACAGACTACGGAGACTGTGGCGGAGATCACCGCCAAGTTCCGGGAGAGGGCATTGCTGGTGCCCCAGTATGCGGGTGATGAGGACATGAGGAAGAACCGCTACCGTGACATGCTACGAGCTGACATCCGGGAGCATGTCAGTTTCTCAGCTTGCCCTACCCTGGATTCCATGATTGCCAGGGCTTGGGAGAGGGAGATTGATCTGGAGCACATCCGGAAGAGGAAGGCAGCGGAGGGGCTGACGACGGGGGCTTCGGGGAAGAGGCCCAAGGGATCCGATGGTAGGCCGAAAGGCCAGTCAGGGCGGGACCGCTGTGGGAAATGCGGTCGGTCACACGAGGGAGCTTGTCGCACTGGGAGGGGGTCAGGCTGCTATAAGTGTGGCAAGGTTGGGCATGTTGGCAGAGATTGCACTGCCCCTGCTCCTGCGATTCAGATATCACACCTGATTTGCTTTCATTGCAATCAGAAGGGCCATAAAAAGGCCAATTGCCCAAGATTGACAGCAGCAGCGACGCCGGCAGTGGCGCCGACTCCAGTTTCAGCACGGGTTGTGGATGGCCGGAAGGCCAAGTTGGAGGATCCAGTGGTTCGGAGTCGAGCATTTCAGCTGACAGCCGAGGAGGCACGCGCTGCACCCGATGTGGTGACGGGTATGACTTCTTGTTTATGCTTTTATGATATGCTGCTGTGATGTTGATGTGTTATGTATGCATTCTGTTTAGGATGGTTCCATGTGAACGGTATTCCAGTTCAGGTATTGTTTGATTCGGGTGCTACCCGCTCGTTTGTTTCTCTTCCGCTTAGCAAGAAGTTTCCTGAGCTGTCGGGCACGTTGGATTGCCCTCTAGAGGTCAAGATTGCGGACGATCGGTCGGTACGGGCGTCAGAGGTCTACCGGGATTGTGTTTTGAGGCTGTTCGAGGAACGTTACCTGGTGGACTTGGTTCCCATACCTTTGCGGGGGAACAAGGTTATTATTGGTATGGATTGGCTGAGCCCCAATGGGGCAGTGATTGACTGCGCACAACAGTCAGTACGGATTAGGACCCCTAGTGGGGGAGAGCTTGTGGTTCAGCGCGAAAGGCCATAGCGAGGACCAGCTTTATGTTCGGCAGCGAGGGCTAGACGCTACCTCCAGCAGGGTTGCGCAGGTTATGTCGCCTATGTTATGGATACCCATGAGGCGGGTAGGGCGACGGTGGGCGATGTGCCCGTGGTACGAGAGTTTGCGGACGTATTCCCCGAGGAGTTGCCTGGAATACCTCCGGAGCGACAGGTGGAGTTCAGGATCGACCTAGTCCCTGGTGCGGCTCCGATAGCTAAGGCACCGTATCGGTTGGCTCCTCCTGAGATGCAAGAGTTGTCTACATAGCTGCAGGAGCTGTTAGACAGGGGATCATTAGACCGAGTAGTTCTCCCTGGGGAGCCCCGATTCTGTTTGTGAAGAAGAAGGACGGGTCACATCGGATGTGTATAGATTATCGGGAGCTGAATAAGGTAACGGTGAAGAACCTTTACCCACTCCCGAGGATTGATGACCTCTTTGACTAGCTACAAGGAGCATATTGGTTCTCCAAGATTGATCTGCGATCGGGGTATCATCAGATGAGGGTCAGAGAGGAGGATCTACAGAAGACTGCGTTCCGGACGCGCTATGGCCACTATGAGTTTGTGGTGATGCCTTTCGGGCTCACCAATGCTCCTGCCGCGTTCATGGACCTCATGAACCGCGTGTGTAGACCGATGTTAGACCGGTCTGTGATAGTGTTTATTGATGATATCTTGGTTTTCTCCATGACGCGAGAGCAGCATGAGGAGCATCTGCGAGAGGTTTTGGAGACTTTGAGAAGGGATAGCTTGTATGCTAAGTTCTCCAAGTGTGAATTCTGGTTGCGCGAGGTTATTGGTGGCCCTGCATGAAGCGGGACGTAGCATGGTATGTGGAGCGGTGCTTGACCTGCAGGAAGGTCAAGGCCGAGCACCAGAGGCCACACGGCAAGATGCAGCCGTTGGATATCCCGCTGTGGAAATGGGAAGACATTACGATGGATTTTATCACAAAGCTTCCTAGGACCGCGTGGGGAGTGGATTCGATTTGGGTCATCGTCGATCGATTGACCAAGAGCGCCCATTTTATCCCGATTTAGGAAAGTATTTCGGCCGAAAGGTTGGATGATATCTATATCAGGGAGGTAGTGGCGCGGCACGGGGTGCCAGTATCGGTGATTTCAGACAGGGATGTGCGGTTCACTTCTAGGTTTTGGAAGAAGTTTCATGACGAACTGGGTACTCGTCTGCATTTTAGCACCGCCTTTCACCTGCAGACGGATGGTCAGAGCGAGCGGACCATCCAGACATTAGAGGATATGCTGCGGGCATGTGTTTTAGACTTCGGAGGCAGCTGGGATACCTACCTACCGTTGGCGGAGTTCTCGTATAATAATAGCTATCATGCGAGTATCGACCGTCCTCCCTTCGAGATGTTATACGGGAGGAAGTGCAGAACCCCGATATGTTGGGGTGAGGATGGCCAGAGGGTCATGGGGAGCACCGAAGTGGTGCTCAAGACGACAGAAAGAATTCAGTAGGTTCGGAGCAGACTTCAGACTGCTCAGAGTCGGCAGAAAAGTTATGCCGACAAGCGCCGATCGGACTTGGAGTTTCAGGTCGGGGATATGGTTCTTCTGAAGGTGTCGCCATGGAAGGGCGTCATCCGATTCAGGAAACGGGGCAAGTTGGGTCCCAGGTATATTGGACCCTTCAGGGTTATAGCCCGGGTGGGCAAGGTGGCATATAGGTTGGATCTGCCAGCCGAACTCAGCCAGATCCACAACACTTTTCACGTCTCTCAGTTACGGAAATGTTTGGTGGACGACTCGGCAGTGGTACCATTAGAGGATATTCAGGTCGATGACAGCCTGAATTACATTGAGCGGCCTGTAGCGATTCTCGACCGGAAGTCGAAGGATCTGAGGAACAAGAGGGTGGAGCTCGTGAAGGTGCAATGGCAGCACCGGAAGGGCTCGGAATGGACCTGGGAGCCGGTAGATAAGATGATGGAGCATTACCCAGAGCTATTCCAGGATCGAGCAGCAGACTTCGAGGAAGAAGTCTAAAATAAGCAGGGGAGATTTGTAGCACCTGGTTCTTGGTATGTATTTTTATTTAAGTATTTTGCATTTTTGGCCTTGGACTCGGCGAGTTAAAGGACCAACTCGCCGAGTAGAAGCGGGATGAGGCGCGGGATTTAAGTGATGGACTCGTCGAGTCGGGTCTGACTGGACAAAACCCTAATCTGAGGGTTTGCACCCTATTTAAACAACCTTATGCAGCTTCCATCGCCCCTTTATGCTCCCAGAAACCCTCCATAGTTAACCCTAAGTGTTTTGGTGAAAGATCTAAGGCTTTTGAGTGAATTTGGTGGTTTTGTTCACAAGGAAGAAGGAAGAGCATAGAAGGATCAAGAGGGAACTGAAGGATTCAAGTTTGGTTCATCATTTGTAGTCTTTGAGAGGTATAAAGTCTGTACCTTGCTCTTTCATTTGATAAATCCCTTTTTGGGGAGATTTAGGGCTTTTATAAGCCATTTTTGCTAACCAACCATGATTGCAAACATGGTTGGGGGTTGAGGCTTTGGAATCAGGTCTTTAAAGGGTTCACAAGGCAGATTTGGGTTGCTTTTGCACCCAAGGAAGGCCCCATGCAACACTAGAGCCATTTTAGAGCCTTTTTGGCTCAAAAGTCCCATGCATGCACGTAAAGTTCGTAACTTTACGTGCTAGATCGAGCTTAGGGGCTTGGATCTATCATTTGGTCAAGTGTTGTACATCAGAAATCGAGGATTTAGGGTGTGGATGTTATCGACTCGGCGAGTCCGTTCTTGGACTCGACGAGTCCAAGGCTTTGAGTCCCATATCTGTTGAGGGTCAAAGAACTCAGTTGGGTGTTAGAAGGGTTGTAGCAGGACAGAAAGGGTGACCTAACGCATTGGACTTAGTTTTAGACCTAGAGTTCATGTGACTCGGCGAGTCCAAGGCAATCTCCTTATGATTGAGGATGAACTCGACGAGCTGTTCATACAACTCGGCGAGTCAAGGTCAGAACTTGTTCATCTGTTGAAGGTGAACTCGTCGAGTGTTCATACAACTCGGCGAGTCGGATGAAGGTTCATTCGATGTTCATATCGAAGAGGAACTCGTCGAGTCGTCGCTAAACTCGACGAGTAGAATCGTAGATGAGGACAGTTGAAGAGATAGGGACTCGACGAGTTGACGGCCCAACTCTGCGAGTCGGGTCAACTGGAAGTTGACTTTGACTTTGACTTGGACTTGGTTGGGGGTAAAATGGTCATTTTACCCTAAGAGTAGATATCAGACTCTGATTAAGTATTTTGTGGGGATTGTAGCCGGAGGATTTCCGGAGCGGCAGCAGACAGAGGTTTCCCGCACAGATTATCAGCAGCTACTTGTACGAGGTGAGTTACCTTCCAGTAGGGGTGGGTCTAAGGCCACAATGTCGGCCCACCAAAGAGGAGTATTTAGAAGATGATTGTCTTTGTGATAATTATCTTGGTCTGGTTACATGCTTTGGTCATGAGTTTTATTTGTATGATATATTACGTGTATGATAGGGATTGGTTTCCCTGATAGCGGTCCTTAGGACCAAAGGGTAGGTCAGTACCCAGATATGCCTGACTGTATGTTTATATCATGTTGTTGTATGCTAGTGGTAGGGGGTGGAATATTCCCCAGTTACCGGTTGAAAGATACCGATGACAGTTACCGGTTGAAAGATATCGATGATGATTACCGGTTGAAAGATACCAACGATGATTACCAGTTGAAAGATACCGAGGATATTGTATGGTACGTGATGATTACCGGTTGAAAGATACCGATGATATTGTATGGTATGTGGTATGATGGGGGAACTCACTAAGCTTTGTGCTTACGGTTTCGGTTTTGGTTTCAGGTACCTCTTCGTCTAAGGGGAAGGAGCCGGCGGCGTAGCATCGCATCACACACACACATGATTTCCGCATGGAGTTTTCTGGGATTGTACTCTAATATGTTATTATTTTACGACTTGGGTTTTCAGACATGATGCATAGTTTTATGAGATGATGTGTTTCCACAGTATTTTCTTATGAATGTTTTTATGAGTCAATTAATTAAAAAGAAATTTTTGGACTTGAAAATTGGGATGTTACAAGTTGGTATCAGAGCCCTGGTTTGAGGGATTCAGACACACCCTCGGGGGTGTCTGGACTCAAACTGAGGGGCTAAAAGGTTTTTACAAGGAAAAATGGTTTTCTAAAATCTAAATGGAAGGATTTTAAGAAAGACGAAAGTGTGTGATGCATGCGACCGGTCGGGCTCAAGTAAGTTTTCCCCAAGATACCCATACTTGATATGTTATGCTATATGGTTTTGATTCAGAAAACTGCATGCTAGAATAGGACTAAGGATCTAGGAGGATGCCTTGTGTGCCTGATATATGATTCTGAGAATTGCATGCTAGTTAGGGCTAAAGGTCTAGGGAGGATGCCTTATAGGCCTGTTGTATGAGCTGTATGCTAGGACTGTTTAGTCAGTAGTAGGATAGCCTGATTAGGTTATGCCTGATGCGGTTACTCGAGGCACGAATGCTGCTTGCTTTGTGCTTAAGGGTCCTGGTTAACTTTAACTAACTAGTGAGCGGATATGTAACAGTACTCGCAAGCTAGTTAGGGAAAGGAAGTAGGGACTCCTAGTGCAGCTGATGGCGGAGAGTAGGTCAGAGAGTGCCCCAGGAAATCCTGGGATGAGACTAGATGGAAAGGGATATTGGTTAAGGGACCTGGCGAAGTCGAGACAGTCCTTGAGGAAAGTACGGATAGATGTGGAAGGTAGTATGGGCCCGTACTACTGGAAGCAGAGGATCTGTACTCGAATCAAGGAAGGTTGAGACAGAACCAGGAACCTTGGAGAGTGTGTTAGACCTCTCGAGAGTATGTATAATCCTGACATTTATGCGTGTATTTTCAGCATGGTGACCACGTGACACGGAGCAGGAGGTTCCGGATCAGGATCAGGATCAGGCTCGGGTGCAGGATCCGAGCAGGTTGATGACGGGCTGCGCGAGTTCATCGCGTCTGAGATCACGAGAGGCATTCTTGAGTCGACCCCGATCATCTTCGGGTCGATCAAGGAAGGGATCATTGAGCTGATGGAGGATCGCCTCAGGGCGTTCAGGAGTGACATGGCGGCCAACCAGTCAGGATCGCGCACACTGTCCTTCAAGGACTTCCGAGGGAGCAGTGCGCCGGATTTCCATGGGGCGAAGGACCCCATTGCTGCCAGACGATGGATTGCAGACATTAAGTCTGCAGAGTTGACTGGCTTCTTCCCCGAGGGGTCGAAGGTGAGGTATGCAGCAGGATGCTTGAGAGACAGGGCCAGAGATTGGTGGGAGTCGGTTGGTGACTCTCTGGGAGCCTCGGCTGTTGAGGCTATGACGTGGTCAGATTTCGTGACCAGATTCAGAGCTGATTTTGCGCCGGCTGTGGAGCTTCAGCAGCTGGCCAGGGAGTTCTTGGACATGAGACAGACTACGGAGACTGTGGCGGAGATCACCGCCAAGTTCCGGGAGAGGGCATTGCTGGTGCCCCAGTATGCGGGTGATGAGGACATGAGGAGGACCCGCTACCATGACATGCTACGAGCTGACATCCGGGAGCATGTCAGTTTCTCAGCTTGCCCTACCCTGGATTCCATGATTGCCAGGGCTAGGGAGAAGGAGATTGATCTGGAGCACATCCGGAAGAGGAAGGCAGCGGAGGGGCTGACGACGGGGGCTTCGGGGAAGAGGCCCAAGGGATCCGATGGTTGGCCGAAAGGCCAGTCAGGGTGGGACCGCTGTGGGAAATGCGGTCGGTCACACGAGGGAGCTTGTCGCACTGGGCCGGGGTCAGGCTGCTATAAGTGTCGCAAGGTTGGGCATTTTGGAAGAGATTGCACTGCCCCTGCTCCTGCGATTCAGATATCAGACCTGATTTGCTTTCATTGCAATCAGAAGGGCCATAAAAAGGCCAATTGCCCTAGATTGACAGCAGTAGCGGCGCCGGCAGTGGCGCCGACTCCAGCGACAGCACGGGTTGTGGATGGCCGGAAGGCCAAGTTGGAGGCTCCAGTGGTTCGGAGCCGAGCATTTGAGCTGACAGCCAAGGAGGCACGCGCTGCACCCGATGTGGTGACGTGTATGACTTCTTGTTTATGCTTTTATGATATGCTGCTGTGATGTTGATGTGTTATGTATGCGTTCTGTTTAGGATCGTTCCATTTGAACGGTATTCCAGTTCAGGTATTGTTTGATTCGGGTGCTACCCGCTCGTTTGTTTCTCTAGAGCTTAGCAAGAAGTTTCCTGAGTCGTCGGGCACGTTGGATTGCCCTCTAGAGGTCGAGATTGCGGACGACCGGTCGGTACGGGCGTCAGAGGTCTACCGGGATTGTGTTTTGAGGCAGTTCGAGGAACGTTACCTGGTGGACTTGGTTCCCATACCTTTGCGGGGGAACAAGGTTATTATTGGTATGGATTGGCTGAGCCCCAATGGGGCAGTGATTGACTGCACACAGCAGTCAGTACGGATTAGGACCCCTAGTGGGGGAGAGCTGGTGGTTCAGGGCGAAAGGCCACAGCGAGGAACAACTTAATGTTCGGCAGCGAGGGCTAGGCGCTACCTCCAGCAGGGTTGCGCAGGTTATGTCGCCTATGTTATGGATACCCGAGAGGCGGGTAGGGCGACGGAAATGTTTGGTGGACGACTCGGCAGTGGTACCATTAGAGGATATTCAGGTCGATGACAGCCTGAATTACATTGAGCGGCCTGTAGCGATTCTCGATCGGAAGTCGAAGGATCTGAGGAACAAGAGGGTGGAGCTCGTGAAGGTGCAATGGCAGCACCAGAAGGGCTCGGAATGGACCTGGGAGCCAGTGGATGAGATGATGGAGCATTACCTAGAGCTATTCCAGGTTCGAGCAGCAGACTTCGAGGACGAAGTCTAAAATAAGTAGGGGAGATTTGTAGCACCTGGTTCTTGGTATGTATTTTTATTTAAGTATTTTGCATTTTTTGCCTTGGACTCGGCGAGTTGGTACCAACTCGCCGAGTAGAAGCGGGATGAGGCGCAGGATTTAAGTGATGGGCTCGTCGAGTCGGGTCCCGGACTCGACGAGTAGACTCTGACTGGACAAAACCCTAATCTGAGGGTTTGCACCCTATTTAAACAACCTTATGCAGCCTCCATCGCCCCTTTACGCTCCCAGAAACTCTCCATAGCAAACCCTAAGTGTTTTGGTGAAAGATCTAAGGCTTTTGAGCGATTTTGGTGGTTTTGTTCACAAGCAAGAAGGAAGAGCATAGAAGGATCAAGAGGGAACTGAAGGATTCGAGTTTGGTTCATCATTTGCAGTCTTTGAGAGGTGTAAAGTCTATACCTTTCTCTTTCATTTGATAAATCCCTTTTTGGGGAGATTTAGGGCTTTTATAAGCCATTTTTGGTAACCAACCATGATTGCAAACATGGTTGGGAGTTGAGGCTTTGGAATCAGGTCTTTAAAGGGGTCACAAGGCAGATTTGGGTTGCTTTTGCACCCAAGGAAGGCCCCATGCAACACTAGAGCCATTTTAGAGCCTTTTTGGCTCAAAAGTCCCATGCATGCACGTAAAGTTCGTAACTTTACGTGCTAGATCGAGCTTAGGGGCTTGGATCTATCATTTGGTCAAGTGTTGTACATCAGAAATCGAGGATTTAGGGTGTGGATGTTATCGACTCGGCGAGTCCGTTCTTGGGACTCGACGAGTCCAAGGCTTTGAGTCCCATATCTGTTGAGGGTCAAAGAACTCAGTTGGGTGTTAGAAGGGTTGTAGCAGGACAGAAAGGGTGACCCAACGCATTGGACTTAGTTTTAGACCTCGAGTTCATGGGACTCGACGAGTGCTAGATCAGACTCGGCGAGTCCAAGGCAATCTCCTTATGATTGAGGATGAACTCGACGAGTTGTTCATACAACTCGGCGAGTCAAGGTCAGAACTTGTTCATCTGTTGAAGGTGAACTCGTCGAGTGTTCATACAACTCGGCGAGTCGGATGAAGGTTCATTCGATGTTCATATCGAAGAGGAACTCGTCGAGTCGTCGCTAAACTCGACGAGTAGAATCGTGGATGAGGACAGTTGAAGAGATAGGGACTCGACGAGTTGACGGCCCAACTTAGCGAGTCGGGTCAACTGGAAGTTGACTTTGACTTTGACTTGGACTTGGTTGGGGGTAAAATGGTCATTTTACCCTAAGAGTAGATATCAGACTCTGATTAAGTATTTTGTGGGGATTGTAGCCGGAGGATTTCCGGAGCGGCAGCAGACAAAGGTTTCCCGCACAGATTATCAGCAGCTACTTGTACGAGGTGAGTTACCTTCCAGTAGGGGTGGTCTAAGGCCACAATGTCGGCCCACCAAAGAGGAGTATTTAGAAGATGATTGTCTTTGTGATAATTATCTTGGCCCGGTTACATGCTTTGGTGATGAGTTTTATTTGTATGATATGTTACGTGTATGATAGGGATTGGTTTCCCTGATAGCGGTCCTTAGGACCAAAGGGTAGGTCAGTACCCGGATATGCCTGACTGTATGTTTATATCATGTTGTTGTATGCTAGTGGTAGGGGGTGGAATAGTCCCCAGTTACCGGTTGAAAGATACCGATGACAGTTACCGGTTGAAAGATACCGATGATGATTACCGGTTGAAAGATACCGACGATGATTACCGGTTGAAAGATACCGAGGATATTGTATGGTACGTGATGATTACCGGTTGAAAGATACCAATGATGATTACCGGTTGAAAGATACCGACGATGATTACCGGTTGAAAGATACCGAGGATATTGTATGGTATGTGGTATGATGGGGGAACTCACTAAGCTTTATGCTTACGGTTTCATTTTTGGTTTCAGGTACCTCTTCGTCTAAGGGGAAGGACCCGGCGGCGTAGCATCGCATCACACACACATGATTTCCGCATGGAGTTTTCTGGGATTGTACTCTGATATGTTATTATTTTACGACTTGGGTTTTCAGACATGATGCATAGTTTTATGAGATGATGTGTTTCCACAGTATTTTCTTATGAATGTTTTTATGAGTCAATTAATTAAAAAGAAATTTTTGGACTTGAAAATTGGGATGTTACAAATAGCCGGCCAACCCCAGAAAACTCCTGATCTCGGTGGGGGACCTCGGCACCTCCCAACTCATCACCGCCTCAATCTTGGCCGGATCGACCAATATCCCATTCTGGTTAATGAGATGTCCCAGGAACTGGACCTCTCGTAACCAGAAATCACACTTGGAGAATTTGGCATAGAGCCTCTCCGATCTCAGAACTCCAAGGATCTCTCTCAAATGCTCCTCATGCTGCTCCCTGGATCTCGAATACACCAGTATATCATCAATGAACACTATCACCGAACGATCCAACATCGGTCTGCACACCCTGTTCATGAGATCCACGAACGCCGCCGGTGAATTGGTGAGCCCGAAAGGCATCACCACGAACTCGTAATGTCCATAACGAGTCTTGAACGCCGTCTTCTGGATATCCTCATCACGCACTCTCATCTTATGATATCCCGACCTCAGATCGATCTTGGAGAACCAAGACGCTCCCTGCAACTGATCGAACAAATCATCGATCCTCGGTAAGGGGTAACGGTTCTTGACCGTTAACTTGTTCAACTCCCGGTAATCGATGCACATCCGGTGTGAACCATCCTTTTTCTTTAAAAAAAGGATCGGCGCTCCCCATGGCGAGCTACTCAGCCGAATAAAACCCTTCGCCAACAGCTCCTGAATCTGTGAGGATAACTCCTGCATCTCTGGTGGCGCAAGGCGATAGGGCGCCTTGGCGATAGGCGCTGCCCCCGGAACCAAATCGATACAGAACTCTACTTGTCTCTCGTGAGGCACACCCGACAACTCCTCGGGGAAAACATCCGGGAACTCACGCACTATCGGAACCTCATCGACCGATCTCGGCCTCTCCGCATCAAACCTCATATCCATCACATAAGCTACAAACCCACTACAGCCCTGCTGTAGGCTCTGCCTCGCTCTAGCGGCCGAACAAAACGCTGACCCAGAATGGGTACCCTCACCGTACACCGTAAGAACTCCCGCACTAGGGTCTCGTATGGTCACCAGCTGTCGCTCGCAGTCGATAACCGCTCCAAATCTGCTCAACCAGTCCATGCCCACGATGACGCAGACATCTCCCATCGCAATCGGGACCAAATCAATCGGAAACTTAACACCGAAGATCTCGAGTACACATCCTCGAATCACATCAGTGGCATACACCGCTCTCTCGTCAGCTATGGAAACTCGCAGAGGTCGACTCAACACCTCTCGGCGGACACTGATGTGCTGACTAAAGGCTAAAGATACAAAATATCGACTCGCACCCGAGTCAAATAACACCAAGGCAAGTACATAACTCACAAGAAAAGTACCTACGCATATCATAATATAAGCACAATATCTCAAACATCAAATAAATACATGAAAGAATACGTACCAGCCACGACATCGGGCGCTGCGCGGACCTCCTCCGCTGTCAACTGGAAGGCTCTTCCTCGTGCCTTCGGCGCCTCGGCCTTCACCGGCCGACTCTCAGTAGCTCGTACAATAGCAGGGGCAGATCCCTGTGATGCTCCCTGTGCTGACCCCCGCAGTTGCGGACACTCGGCCTTCCGGTGTCCAGTCTGGTTGCAGAGGAAACAGACTGCAAACCCCTTGGGGCAATCCTTGGCCATGTGCCCCTCCTTGCCACACTTGTAACAAGACCCTGCTCTACAAATCCCCTCATGACCCTTGCCGCACTTGCCACAAGTGCGGCCCTTCTGGTTCCCTGATCTCGAATCGGCGGGATTGGCCCGCTTGGCTGCCGGCTGGGACTGTGCCGGTCGCCGATCCCTCCCCTGAGACTCCGCCTCCTCCCTAGCCTGAGTCTCAAGCTCTATCTCCCTCTTCCGAGCATTCGCCTGAAGCTCGGCAAATGTCCGGTACGACTAGTTCGCCACGAACTCGCGGATGTCTCTCCTCAAAATGTTCAAATACCGACTCATGCGTGCCTGCTCGGAAGACACGTGCTCAGGGCAGAACATCGCCCTCTCATGGAACGTCCTGGTGATCACAGTAACAAACTCAGTACCCTGCTTGAGGGTCAAGAACTCTTGGGCCAACCGTTCCCTTTCCACCGGGGGAACGTACTCATCACGAAACATAGCGGTGAACCTCTCCCAGGTCACCGCGGCAAGCTCTGCAGAAGAATAGTGCGCTGTCACAAACTTCCACCAGTCCTTCGCTCCCAAGCGAAGCTGGTTCAATGCGAACCGAACTCTCAGATGTTGCGGACATGATCACGTATAGAAGCATCCCTCAATGTCAGAAACCCATCTCATCGCAACAATCGGATCCTGCGTCCTATCAAACTCTGGTGGTTTCGTGTTGCTGAACTCCCGGAACAGCAACGAATCACTACCCTGAGGTCTAGCAGCAGCAACAGCTGCGGTAGCTGCAACGGCTGCAGCCTCAGTAACCGCTGCGTATCTCTCATCAAAAGTCTCAATCAACGTGGTCTTAATAGACCCAAACATCTCTGGAATCTCTGCGCGGATAGCCGCAGCCACCTCCTCGTGGATCATCTGACGAAGCTCCTCGTCACTCACACCGCTGGTCTCTGGTCTGTGGCGTGTCCCCACCATGATGTCTCTGAAATACAACATAAGGAATATCATAGACTCGCTCGAGCATACTCGCACTCGATAACTCAACCCTACTTGCTCCTTAGTACCCTAAGGATTCTTACTTGGACTGCGCATTGATCCGATGTGTTCAGTAGTACGGGCCCTATACTACCGTCCACACCGCATCAGTATTCACCCCAAGTCGTCCTCCTAGGATCCTAAATCCCAAGTACTCTAATCTCCCTAGGCATAAGCTATTCTCTAGCAGATCTCTCATAAACTCCTCGCTGCTATCTACTCACTCTCAAGCATCTCCTAGCAGCAAAACCCCTAGGCTAAGGCATCACAAATCAGGCCACTCTAGTCCTAATAAGAACACATAGCCTACTCTAGCATGCATATCATATTGTATCATATTTCATAACACATAGTATAAGGGTATTTTGGGAAATCACCGTTCGGGCGCTGGCTGATCGTACACACCGCTCTGCTCTGCTCTTTTCAAAACCTTTTACTCTTTTAGAAAAAAATTGTTTTTATTTTGAAATTCTCTCAAATCCTCAGTTTGAGTTCAGATACGCCCAAAGGTGCACCCGAATCCCTCAAACCAAGGCTCTGATACCAACTTGTAACAACGTAAATTTCAAAACAAATTTTCACTTTTAAAGATATAATTTCATTCATAAATATTCTCAAATCTCAATGTATCACATATCAAATCCATAAAAACACATCCCAATATCAAAATGTATAAAACTCCAATAGTGTGTACTGATCATGCCGGCGCCTTCCCGCGATCCTCACTGGTACCTGAAACACATAACACAAAACACTGTAAGCATAAATGCTTAGTGAGTTCCCCAAAATACCACATACAACACATATTAGCCACTCGAGGCTATAACTCTGTATGACCCTCTGGTCAAAGTGTCTCAGTGGGACCCTCCAGTCCCATAACTCTGTGGACCTTCCGGTCCTAACTCTGTAATCTCTTAATCATACATAGCACAGAATCACATAGATATCACATCATATAATAGCATACAACATACTCTGTCACATACTCTAATAACCACTCTAGGTAACGTATAGTGAGAAGACTCACCTCGGATAACTCGGTAACCCTCGGACTCGGAAATACTGATCTAGCCTCCGCCTAATCACATAAAATAGTTACTCTAATCAATACGACTTTCAAAGTCTAGGCTAAAACCTCTCTAAGTTCTCTAAGAAGGGTAAAAGACCATTCTACCCCTCCAATGGCTCAAAAGTCCAAACATTGACTACACTCTAATAGTCAACGAAGTCAACTTTGACCAGACTCGTCGAGTGCACTCGGGCGACTCGACGAGTCCACGCGGGTCCCCTGAATCCTTCTAAGCCTCGCTTGGCACGTCGAGTCCCTCCTCCACTCGCCGGGTCGCTCTGCAACGAATCGCGGGACAACCCCGACTCGACTCGTCGAGTCCACTTATGGACTCGACGAGTTGCTCCCATAACATCTCTCAAATTACCTTTTGAGGTCAGATCTGCTTTTCTAAACTATAGATCTGACCTCCCCAAGACCAATAACCACGTAAAGGTCGAAACTTAACCCACATGCAATGCACCCAATGCTTCTTTTGGTGAAATAACTACTAAAATGGCTTCCTAGGCTCATAACTCCAAAGGGGTGGCATAAAGCATAAAGATAGGGACTCTTTGGACCCCTTAAGGTCCAGATCTAAGAACCATTTCACCTTGGGACCTCACACATTCCAGATTTAAGCTAAATAAGGCATAAAGAAACCCTAGGTTCAACCAAATCAACAAAAATACGAGAATAAGCATAGATTGATACCTCCAACAGCTTCCTCTGATCAAATGGAAGTAGATTCAAGCTCCCCAACTCGCCTAGCTTGACCTTCCTCCTTCCTTCTTGCTAAAATCCACAAGAAATGGTGAACAATGGCCTCCTTTCTCACTCACAAGGCTCACAGATGCTCTGGTACTCTCAAGGACGAAGGTAGCCGCAATTAAGGGCCATAAGGTCCTTTAAATAGGGCACAGGCCCGGGGATTTAGGGTTTCAACCCACAGCGCGGACTCGTCGAGTCCACCCTTTCCGACTCGTCGAGTCCGTTCATTAATCCAGTCAGCAATCGCGGTCCTACTCGACGAGTCTACGCCTCAACTCGTTGAGTCCCTCTCTTTTACTCAAAATAAATGATCAAACATAATACTTGGAAATCCGGATGTTACAATTCGTTCCCCACACCTTCCAGATCGATTGTCTCGAGTTTTACTCGATTTTACCTTATTTCTTGAGTTTTTGGCATGTGACGAAGCCCTGCCACACCCCCTGAATACTAACGTAGTTGTAACCTTCGAATAGGAATTCCCGAGTCAGTATTCTACCCGCTTAGATTCCGGTTTACATCACGAACCCCTGTAAGTTAAGCTACACTCTATTTCTTACAGTGTAACTTGTATTTATAGTCATAAGTTGGTATTATGAACCTATAAATAAGATTTACTAGTAATTCTAAGTCATTATACCGATTGATCTACTTATGGGCGAGGTTTCTACAATGGTAACGTTGGCTTGGTTGATGGATTTCAGAAAGGCTATATGCCGAAATGGTCCTGCCTCCCAACTGTCATGACTGGCTCATCCTTACTTAATAGATCGTGATGTAGACATTGGGATTAGTGAGAAATCTAGAATATGTTTTTTATAGTCACCAGGATTACGAAACTAGACTAAGGCTTAGTACTTTATGCATCTAGGTCTTTTCAAGGTACAAAGCGAAGTGTTCTCGAAATCATCAATCACCCATTTTCGTCAAGTGAGTGCATAGTTACCTTCATCTTACGCATAGATATGAAGTATCTATGTAACATACACGTTTTGAAATCGTGTTTTGTAATGAATATATTACGAAATATTATGTGAATTTGAGTAATTGTGTTCTAACAGATAGTTTTTACTTGAAATGATGTAAAACTATGTTTAGAATCACTCGGAAAATATTGGAAGTCTTATGAGATTCCAATCAAATGGTAAATATTGAAATTTAACGAAAATATAAAATTTGAAATAAGTAAAATTTTATTATTGAAAGTTGTAGATAATTTCATTAGAAACGTATAGGCAAAAACCTCATCGAAAACGGAGTTCCGAGCGAAAAGTTTTGCAATTTTTAGTGTTTAGGGGTAAAATGAGTACCCAAACCGGGTCAAACCCGACCCAACTCGGGTTTTTACCCATTGAAACACGATTTTGGGTCATTTTTCTGCCATTTTCAGTTCATCACCATCCCTATGGGAGATTTTCACACACATGATCAATCGTGAACAACTTTTGAAGATTAAATCAAGATATTGAGTGTTCTTGAAGTATCAAGTCTAGTAATCAAGGTATGAACTCTTAATTTTTGGATTAACTCTTGTAATTAGTGAGTTATTAAGAGATTAGGGTTTGATCAAAGTGGTTTTACCATTGATTTCATGAAATTAGGCATGAGTTTATGTTATTAACCTAGAATCTTAAATGGAAATCAAGTAACTACATGTAAACTTGAGAATTAATCATGGTTTAAGAGTAATTAGTGAAAATTAGTAATGAAACTCAAGGTTTATACTTGAATTAGCATAGATTACTAAATTACTCAGTGTTATCATTGTAAAACAAGAACTTAGTGATATTGATCATGAGGTTTGATCATGTAAAGGGTAAAATGAAATCATAAAGGGTATAATTGTCCTGTTTTTGTAAAAATACCAAAAATCATAGAAAAATCATATGGATATGTTCTGTATATCCCTGGAAAGCTGAGAATGTCTACTTTGATTTTTATGTTAACACAAAAATCTAATTTCGGACTTAAGATGGGTGAAAACAGTTATATGTTCAATGCAGTAAGGCTGAATTTTGACAGCTTTGGGACATTTTGACAGCTTTGGGATGTTGTGTTGTAAAATTCATAGTAAATTATAGAAAAATCATAAAAATGTGAGGTCAGTGGAACTAGAAAGATATAAGAGTCTAGTTTGTTAATAGTTAGAATTTATCAGTTATTTTGATATTTAAGAAGGGTAAAACAGGTCTGCAAGTGACAGCTATACAAAGAACAAAAACTAAAATTTCTAAATTGAAAACAACATAACTTGAGATTAGTTGAGTAATTGCTTATGAAATTTGAAATATGAACTCCAGGAGTATAACTGAAGGTTTTAGAGGCCTGAGGATGGTGTAATTTCAATAGAATTCAGAATTCTATCGCAACATTCGGTTACAACACAGTGAGTTCAATATATAGGAACAATTGTATGTTATGTGTTATATGTGCTTTGTGCTTTTCCGTTGTTATTATTTCCTCTATTTTGATAGCAAAGTTATACCTTTGACCATGTGATCAGTGAAAGGACTTAGATTCACGGTGGTAATGGTATGAAGCCTCTGGCCATGTAGAGCATGTCTCGTAAGAGAATGACCTCTATTCTATGGTATTGGCAGAAGGTTAGACAGGGCGTGAAAACCTGAAATCTACCTTAATGTTAATCAAAAATTGTTTGTCTTCAGTGCTATTTGGGCCGAAGTGTTATTAATGTTTATCAAATATTGAAATTGTTATATCTCATTGACTGTATATCTTTGAATCGAGTCATTGATTGATATGAAAAGCTTGTCACATGATTTCTCATATGCCTTTGTTGTTCCTCTTTGCTTCTGCCATATTGATGTATATATATGACATAATGTTATATTGTATCTATTATTGAACTCACGAAGCGTCACCGCTTACCCCTCTCAATGTTTAACAACTGCAGGAAATAAATAAGCAGTATGGTAGTATACTGTTGGAAGATTTAGAATATTTTGTAATAGTACTTTTGTATTTCGGTTTATGTTTGTATAAAATTACAATATCCTGGGTAGTTATGTAAAATATTAAAACTTAATCGGTTTGTATCCAGTCGTTTGTAAACAAGTTATCAATGTAAAATATTATTTGTGAATATGCATGTAGCATGTTTTGGAGTAATAATGTAGAATTTATGAAATTGTGGGTCTTTCAATCTAGATAATTACATGTTTTATGTGCTTATTATATGTGCCAAAAATGTTATATGTGATGGGTTTTATAGGTTATAACTAAAACATGTGGTGGAAAAACTTAACCCTACGTTCACATTCAACCTATGGGATCTAAGTTTTCTCTATTGATTGCAACAAACAATTGAACATCAAGAACCCTAGGAGTGCCCTATTATTTTCGAAATTCATAAGAAATGTGATGGAAAAACTTCCTTGTTGAACAAGCTTTAGAAAGAAAGCACCGGAAATCTTGTGTCGCTAATGGTTTGTACCCAAACCCTAGCAATAGAAGACTCGAGAGGAGAGAGGAGAGAGGTTATAATTTTCGTATCTAAGGCTCTTAGGGATGTTTTTTTAAAATAATGAACCCATAAGGGGTTTATATAGGTGAGTAAAAACTCTAGGATAAGGCAGGTTTTCTTGGATAACCCTTATCCACTTTCTTTCTCCCTAACGCTTCCTAAGGCATCCAAGAAGCCCTAGGAACCTCCAAAACCGCCCCCTTCATGTGGGAAGGTTCTAGAATCCTTCAATGCTCAACTTTTGAACATAGTCACCTTTAGTCCCTATACTTTTAATTAATCCAATTAATTTCTTATTAGTTATTAATTAAATAATACTATTTCTAGTTAATATATTATTAAATTATTTATTTTGATTTCCAATTAATTTATTAATCATATAATAAATTAATAAATCAGTATATCTCTCCAAAAAGTCATTTTGACAATTACTAGATTTGAGGGCAACCGAAAAGGACTCTATTTTTAATTTAAGTATATATCATTTTAGTTAATGGATTAGACATCTAATCCAAAAGTCTCCCACTTGCATAAGTCTATAATTACAATTGCAAGTATAACTTCTAAATCAAACAGTAAAGGGTGCTTTCCAAAGCAACTCCAGACTCTGATCTGATCAGATATAAGTCCTAATGTAACGTCCTGGAAATTAAGAGTAAATTTTTCATTTTCAAGACAATAAGTCATACAATTAAGTTGTTCCAAAACCAATCAAAGTGATTAAATCAATTAAACATCGAAGTAAAAATCTTAAATAGCCAATATGGAAACTCTAGCGCAGTCATGTCGGGCCTTTCCCTTTAAAACTGAAAGTACTTGAAACCATAAACATAAATCTGTAAGCACAAAGCTTAGTGAGTTCCCCAAAATACCGCATACCGTACATACACATCAAACATGCATATCATACATACATATAAGCCAAAAGTTGTAATGGGTCTGTTTCACCCCTGAGTCCCTTCTGACTCTCTGAGTCCCTTCCGACTCCCTGATTCCCTTACGACTCGTGAGTCCCTTCCGACTCCTTCAGTATCTTTCAACCGGTACGGGTCTATTTCACCCCTACAGCTAAGCATACAGTCATACCAGGAAGAGTCACAAAGACAACAAGCACATACATGCATATTAGAAGTGTCACAAGTACCACTACTATCATACAACATAATTCACTGGGTCGGAATTGGTGTCTTCGAACCATAAGTAAAGTGTGGAGACTCACCTCAATCTGATGCTAATCAATCACACACCCAAGCTACCGATGCAAATGCTCCTCACTCTAATCATAACCAAAACAGGCCTTAATTAACAATTAAGGTAATCATCCATAATCAAAGGGTCTTAGACAACTCCTTCTCTTTGGGGTAAAAAGACCATTCTACCTCTCCAGGGCAAGACCCAACTAAACATGAACCAAGGCCCAAAAATGGCCCAAATGGCCCTCTGGTGAGTATGTCATGTGTACCACCTAATTACGCACCGAGTACATGGCAATTACAAAAAGGGAAAAACGGTATCAAGGAGCCGTACACACTGCATACTCCAACTTACACAGGGTGTAATCACCGAGGCTCCAAAACTCACTTTAAGCACTATATCCTTTAAGATACAATGTCCAATACTCATATCTAAGTCTTGGGAAGGTCTTAACTGATAAAGTCGACAACTTTAAGCTTTTGCATGACTTATTGAAGCCCAAAACCAAACCCTAGCTTCTTATCAACACTTAATGGCCAATAACTCATGCATGGTTGTAACACAACCATCAAGATCCGATTTTTATGCTACATGAACCTCATATCTAACAAGAAATGACACCCATAAGCTCTGGAGTAGCTTTTACTCGCATGAACCAAAACCATGGGACCAAAACATGACAAATCATAACCCAAAACTAGATCTATATTAAAGATCCGTAAAGATTGAAGCTTTATACCTCCATAAGAAAGATCAAGGTGAACAAGGTTTGGATCTACAAGCTCCAAAAAACCAACACTTCTCCAATGAGCTCATTCTTCTCCAAGATGCACGAAGAACACTCCAAAACACACAAAAGTTCAAAAATCTCACAAATGAGGCTAGGGTTTCAAGGGAACTGCTTTAGAGGGTGGAGGTTGAAGGTAAGAAGGGTTTCCAAAAATGTTAAGGCCTTTAAATAGGGTCCAATACCCAAAAATTAGGGTTTGACTCAGCCTCACGTACGCCCTGCGTACTCCAGGTACGCCCAGCGTATGAGGGAGAATCTTCGCGATCAATTAAGCCTAGTATGCCCAACGTACATACCTTGTACGCCCAGCGCACTGGCCTAAACCCATATCCTTCCTAACTTCCAATGGTCATAAATCCTACTTCCCAAATCCATTTTAGGTGTTCTTTGTATGCTCGAAAAGTTAATGAAAAACCCTACCATCCCATCTAATCCCCTTTGATTTAAAACCTTCTGAACTAGAATACTTAATTCAATAAAAGGCCTAAAGCTTCATTTTTACCATTATACACTTGGACTCCAAACACCAACCGAGAGCCTGGGTCACACGACCTATATAATCCACACCCAAATGGGTGTAAAATTCCAACCCTTGAAGTCGAAGGGCCTAACTTGATCCATTTAATTCCCATAATTCCCGAAATAGGAAGCTTCTTGAAACTGGATGTTACAACTCTCCCCCACTTAAACTGGATTTCGTCCTCGAAATGACTCCATGCTACTTTCCAGGCACCCATACAATCCAGTTAAATCTTCCTGAACTACGCTTCGGCTAAATCTCTACTATACACATGACAATATTCAAATGCTACAATCGAAACCCAATCTTAGCAGGACTCACCCACCCTGATGACAAACGAATCCTTTTACCACTCACTTAAACCAATGAAGAATAATCATTACTACTTTTCCCGAAATCTAGATGTAGCACCTGGTTCCTGGTATGTATTTTATTTAAGTAATGTTGCATTTTTTGGCCTAGGACTCGGCGAGTTGAAGGCCCAACTCGCCGAGTAGAAGCGGGATTTAAGTGATGGACTCATCGAGTCGGGTCCCGGACTCGACGAGTAGGCTCTGACTGAACAAAACCCTAATCTGAGGGTTTGCACCCTATTTAAACAACCTTATACAGCCTCCATCGCCCCTTTATGCTCCCAGAAACCCTCCATAGCAAACCCTAAGTGTTTTGGTGCAAGATCTAAGGCTTTTGAGTGATTTTTGTGGGTTTTGACCTCAAGGAAGGAGGAAGAACATAGAAGGATCAAGAGGAGACTGAAGGATTCGAGTTTGGTTCATCATTTGTAGTCTTTGAAAGGTATAAAGTATGTACCTTGCTTGATTGTTTGTTAGATCCCTTTTGGGGAAGATTAAGGGCTTTTTAAGCCATATGAGGTAGCCAACCATGATTGCAAACATGGTTGGGGGGTCAAGACTTCGGATCTAAGTCTTGGGAGGGGTCACAAGGCATATTTGGGTTGCTTTTGCACTCAAGGAAGGCCCCATGCAACATAAGAGCCATTTTAGAGCCTTTTAGGCTCCAAAGTCCCATGCATGCACGTAAAGTTCGAAACTTTACGTGCTAGATCGAGCTTAGGGGCTTGGATCTTTCTTTTGGTCAAAGGTTGTACATCAGAAATCGAGGATTTAGAGTGTGGACGTTATCGACTCGGTGAGTCCGTTCTTGGGACTCGACGAGTTCAAGGCATAAAGTCCCATGTCTGTTGAGGGTCAAAAGAACTCAGTTGGGTGTTAGACAGGTTGTAGAAGGTCCGAAGGAGTGACCCAATGTATTGGACATAGCCTTAGACCTGGAGTTCATGGGACTCGACGAGTGCTAGAACAGACTCGGCGAGTGCAAGGCAATCTCCTTATGGTTGAAGATGAACTCGACGAGTTGTTCATACAACTCGGCGAGTCAAGGTCAGAACTGGTTCATCAGATGAAGGTGAACTCGACGAGTTGTTCATACAACTCGGCGAGTCGGATGAAGGTTCATTCGATGTTCATATCGAAGAGGAACTCGTCGAGTCGTCGCTAAACTCGACGAGTAGGGTCGTGGATGAGGACAGTTGAAGAGATAGGGACTCGGCGAGTCGGGTCAACTGGAAGTTGACTTTGACTTTGACTTGGACTTGGTCAGGGGTAAAATGGTCATTTTATCCTAAGAATAGATATCAGACTCTGATTAAGTGTTTTGTGGGGATTATAGCCGGAGGATTTCCGGAGCAGCGGCAGACAGAGAATTTCCGCACAGATTATCAGCAGCTACTCGTTCGAGGTGAGTTACCTTCCAGTAGAGGTGGGTCTACGGCCACAATGCCGGCCCACCAGTAGGAGTTGTATGATTGGATGATTGTCTTTGTGATATTCATCTAGGTTTGCTACTACCTGATATGTTATATGCTAGCACGATATGTATATGTGACAGTAGTAGAGTCCGGTTTTTAGGACCGGAGGGTAGGTCAGACACCCCAGATATGTCTGACAGTATGTGATGATATGATTATATGTTGGAATGATATGTTATATGTGATAGTAGTAGTAGGGAGGGAATAGTCCTGAAGTTCGGTTGTTAGGGTCGAAGGGTAAGTCGGACACCCCAGAAACGTCTGACAGTATGTTTACA
The DNA here is from genome assembly GCF_052849685.1 of Lactuca virosa. Lineage (NCBI taxonomy): Eukaryota > Viridiplantae > Streptophyta > Magnoliopsida > Asterales > Asteraceae > Lactuca > Lactuca virosa. The sequence goes on along the minus strand of NC_136433.1, from coordinate 99,533,047 downwards.
TTATGATATATGTGATAGTAGCAGTAGGGGGTGGAATAGTCCCCGAGGTTCGGTTGATAGGACCGAAGGGTAGGTCAGCACCCCAGAATGGCTTGACATGGGTAGGTCAGCACCCCAGAATGGCTTGACACGGGTAGGTCGGCACCCGAGAATGGCCGTACTGGGTAGGTCGGGCACCCCAGAATTGTCCGGCAGTATGAATGCGATATGTCTGTATGGTATGTGGTATGATGGGGGAACTCACTAAGCTTTGTGCTTACAATTTTAGTTTTTGGGTTTCAGGTACCTCTTCGTCTAAGGGGAAGGAGCCGACAGTGTAGCAGCGCATCACACACACACACATGATCTCCGCATGGAATTTTCTGGGATTGTACTCTGATATGTTATTATTTTATAACTTGGGTTTTCAGACATGATACATTGTTTTATGAGATGATGTGTTTTCACAGTATTTTCTTATGAATGTTTTTATGAGACAGTTAATTAAAAAGAAATTTTTTGGACTTGAAAATTGGGATGTTACAAGTTGGTATCAGAGCCCTGGTTTGAGGGATTCGGACACACCCTTGGGAGTGTCTGGACTCAAACTGAGGGATTTAAAAGATTTTCACAAAGAAAATGGTTTTCTAAAATCTGAGTCAAAGGGTTTTGAGAAAGAACAAGGTGTGTGATGCGTGCGACCAGCCGAGCTCAAGTAAGTTTTCCCCAAGATACCCATACTTGTTATAATAAGTTATATGATATATGATTCTGAGAACTACATGCTAGATTAGGGCTAAGGATCTAGGAGGATGCCTTGTATGCCTGATGTATATGATTCTGAGAACTGCATGCTAGATTAGGGCTAAGGATCTAGGAGGATGCCTTGTATGCCTATTGTACGAGCTGTATGCTAGGACTGTTTAGTCAGCAGTAGGATAGCCTGATTAGGTTATGCCTGATGCGGTTACTCGATGCACGAATGCTGCTTGCTTTGTGCTTAAGGGGTCCTGGCTAACTTTAACTAACTAGTGAGCGGTTATTTAACGATACTCGCAAGCTAGTGAGGGAAGGGAAGTAGGGACTCCTAGTGCAGCTGATGGCGGAGAGTAGGTCAGAGAGTGCCCCAGGAAAGCCTGGGATGAGACTAGATGGAAAGGGATATTGGTTAAGGGACCTGGTGAAGTCGAGACAGTCCTTGAGGAAAGTACGGATAGATGTGGAAGGTAGTATGGGCCCGTACTACTGGAAGCAGAGGATCCGTACTCGAATCAAGGAAGGTTGAGACAGAACCGGGAAACTTGGAGAGTGTGTTAGACCTCTCGAGAGTATGTATGATCCTGACATTTATACGTGTATTTTTCAGCATGGTGACCACGCGACATGGAGAAGGAGGTTCCGGATCAGGATCAGGATCAGGCTCGGGTGCAGGATCCGAGCAGGTGGATGACGGGCTAAGCGAGTTCATCGCGTCTGAGATCACGAGAGGCATTCTTGAGTCGACCCCGGTCATTTTCGGGTCGATCAAGGAAGGGATTGTTGAGCTGATGGAGGATCGCCTCCGGGCATTCAGGAGTGATATGGCGTCTAGCCAGACGAGTACGCGCACACTGTCCTTTAAGGACTTCCGTGGGAGTGGTGCACCGGATTATCACAGGGTGAAAGACCCCATCGCTGCCAGGAGATGGATCACAGACATTGAGTCTGCGCAGTTGACGAGCTTCTGCCCGGAAGGGTCGAAGGTCCGCTTTACTGCGGGATGTTTGAGGGATAGAGCTAGAGACTGGTGGGAGTCGATTGGTGACTCATTGGGAGCCCCAGTCGTCGAGGCTATGACGAGGTCAGATTTCGTGACCAGATTCAGAGCTGAGTTTGCACCGGCTGTAGAGCTTCAGCAGCTGGCCAGAGAGTTTTTGGACATGCGGCAGACTACGGAGATTGTGGCGGAGATCACCGCCAAGTTCCGGGAGAGAGCATTGTTGGTACCCCAGTATGCGGGGGATGAGGAGATGCGGAAGACCCGCTACCATGATATGTTGAGGGCTGATATTCGGGAGCATGTCAGCTACTCTGCTTGCCCGACCCTGGAGTCCATGATTGCCAGGGCGCGGGAAGAAACCCAAGGGATCCGACGTTAGGTCGAAGGGCCAGTCGGGCCAGAGCCGCTGCAGGAAGTGTGGCAGGCCGCATGAGGGAGCTTGTAGAGCAGGATCGTCAGGCTGCTACAAGTGTGGCAAGACGGGGCACTTTGGCATGGATTGTACTGCCCCCGCCCCCACAGTTTAGATGACAGACCTGATTTGCTTCCATTGCAATCAGAGGGGCCACAAAAAGGCCAATTGCCCGAGGTTGACAGCAGCGCCAGCACCGGTGCCGGTTTCAGCGACAACGCAGGTTGCAGATGGCCGGAAGGCCAAGACAGAGGCTCCAGTGGTGCGGAGTCGGGCATTTCTGTTGACAACCGAGGAGGCACGCACTGCACCCGATGTGGTGACGAGTATGACTTCTTGTTTATGCTTTTATGATATGTTGCTGTGATTTTGATATGTTATGTATGTGCTCTGTTTAGGATCGTTCCATGTGAACGGTATCCCAGTTCAGGTATTGTTTGATTCGGGTGCTACCCGATCGTTTGTCTCTCTTGCCTTAGCAAGAAGTTTCCTGAGTCTTCGGGCACGTTAGATTGCCCTCTAGAGGTCGAGATTGCGGACGACTGGTCAGTGCGAGCATCAGAGGTCTACCGAGATTGCGTCCTGCGACTGTTTGAGGAGCATTATCTAGTAGATCTGGTTCCTATACCTTTGCGGGGGAACAAGGTTATTATCGGTATGGATTGGCTAAGCCCCAATGGGGCAGTGATTGACTGTGCGCAGCAGTTGGTGCAGATCAGGACCCCAAGTGGGGGAGAGCTGGTGATTCAGGGCGAGAGGCCACAGCAAGGACCAGCTTTATGTTCAGCAGCGAGAGTTAGGCGTTACCTTCAGCAGGGTTGCGCAGGATTTGTTGCCTATGTGATGGATACCCGGGAGATGGGTAAGGCAACGGTGAGAGATGTGCCTGTGGTACGAGAGTTTGCGGACGTATTCCCCGAGGAGTTGCCTGGGATACCTCCGGAGAGGCAGGTAGAGTTCAGGATTGAACTACTCCCTGGTGCGGCTCCGATAGCCAAGGCACCGTATCGGTTGGCTCCTCCTGAGATGCAGGAGTTGTCTACACAGCTGCAGGAGCTGTTAGACAAGGGGTTCATTAGACCGAGCAGTTCACCCTTGGGAGCCCCAATTCTGTTTGTGAAGAAGAAAGACGGATCGCATCGGATGTGTATAGATTATAGGGAGCTGAATAAGGTAACGGTGAAGAACCGTTACCCACTCCCGAGGATTGATGACCTCTTTGACCAACTACAGGGAGCATTTTGGTTCTCCAAGATTGATTTACGTTCAGGGTATCATCAGATGAGGGTCAGAGAGGAGGATGTGCAGAAGACTGCGTTTCGGACGCGCTATGGCCACTATGAGTTTGTGGTGATGCCTTTTGGGCTCACTAATGCTCCTGTCACGTTCATGGACCTCATGAACTGCGTGTGTAGACCGATGTTAGACCGGTCTGTGATAGTGTTTATTGATGATATCTTGGTTTTCTCCAAGACGCGAGAGCAGCAGGAGGAGCATCTGCGAGAGGTTTTGGAGACTTTGAGAAGGGAGAGCTTGTATGCTAAGTTCTCCAAGTGTGAATTCTGGTTGCGCGAGGTGTAGTTTCTCGGGAACCTTGTCAACCAGGACGGGATATCGGTGGACCCGGCCAAGGTTGAGGCCGTGATGAGGTGGGAAGTCCCGAGGTCTCCATCTGAGATTCGGAGCTTTCTGGGATTGGCAGGCTACTATCGGAGATTCATTCAGGACTTCTCCAAGATAGTCGTGCCCCTGACCAGGCTGACGAGGAAAGTCGTGGTCTTTTGCTGGGGGCCTGAGCAGCAGGCCGCATTCGAGACACTGAGACAGAGATTATGCGAGGCGCCAATCTTAGCCCTGCCAGAGGGCACGGAGGATTTTGTGGTATATTGTGATGCGTCCATCTCAGGTTTGGGCGCGGTACTGATGCAGAGAGGGCATGTTATTGCATACGCTTCGAGGCAGCTGAAGCCTCACGAGGCGAATTACCCGACGCATGATTTGGAGCTGGGTGCTGTTGTTTTTTCCCTCAAGATTTGGCGTCATTACCTCTATGGTGTTCGTTGTACCATTTACACGGACCACAAGAGTTTGAGGTACCTCATGGATCAGCCGAACCTGAACATGAGGCTGCGTCGGTGGCTGGATGTGGTGAAGGATTATGATTGCGAGATCCTCTACCACCCGGGGAAGGCCAATGTCGTGGCCGATGCGCTTAGCCGCAAGGCAACGCCAATCAGGGACATCTGTCTGAGGATGACAGTGGTGACTCCACTATTGGAGCGGATCCGGGAGGCTCAGCAGGAGGCTATGAAGGAGGAACATCGGAAGAGCGAGCGTATAGTGGGCCAGGTTTCCTCTTTCGACTATGATAGTCGAGGGTTATTGACTCTTCACCGTAGGGTGTGGGTCCCTTATCATGGAGGCGTGCGCCAGATCCTGATGGAGGTGGCACACAAATCCAGATTTTCTATCCATCCTGGAGCGACGAAGATGTATAGAGATCTTCGTCCTGATTATTGGTGGCCCTGCATGAAGCGGGACGTAGCATGGTATGTGGAGCGGTGCTTGACCTGCAGGAAGGTCAAGGCCGAGTACCAGAGGCCACACGGCAAGATGCAGCCGTTAGATATTCCCTTGTGGAAATGGGAAGATATTACCATGGATTTCATTACCAAGCTTCCCAAGACTGCACGGGGAGTGGATTCGATTTGGGTAATCGTGGATCGGTTGACCAAGAGTGCCCATTTCATACCGATCCAGGAGAGCATTTCGGCCGAAAAGTTGGCCGACATCTATATCCGAGAGGTGGTAGCTCGGCACGGAGTGCCAATTTCAGTGATTTCCGACAGGGATGTGCGGTTCACTTCTAGGTTTTTGAAGAAGTTTCATGACGAGATGGGTACTCGACAGAGAGGATTCAACAGGTTCGGAGCAGACTTCAGACTGCTCAGAGTCGGCAGAAAAGTTATGCCGACAAGCGTCGATCGGACCTGGAGTTTCAGGTCGGGGATATGGTTCTTCTGAAGGTGTCGCCATGGAAGGGCGTCATCCGATTCAGGAAACGGGGCAAGTTGGGTCCCAGGTATATTGGACCCTTCAGGGTTATAGCCCGGGTGGGCAAGGTGGCATATAGGTTGGATCTACCAGCGGAACTCAGTCAGATTCATAGCACTTTTCACGTCTCCCAGTTACGGAAATGTTTGGTGGACGACTCGGCAGTGGTACCATTAGAGGATATTCAGGCCGATGACAGTTTGAATTACATTGAGCGGCCTGTAGCGATTCTCGACCGGAAATCGAAGGATCTGAGGAACAAGAGGGTGGAGCTCGTGAAGGTGCAATGGCAGCACCGGAAGGGCTCGGAATGGACCTGGGAGCCGGTGGATGAGATGATGGAGCATTACCCAGAGCTATTCCAGGATCGAGCAGCAGACTTTGAGGACGAAGTCTAAAATAAGTGGGGGAGATTTGTAGCACCTGGTTCCTGGTATGTATTTTATTTAAGTAATTTTGCATTTTTTGGCCTGGGACTCGGCGAGTTGAAGGCCCAACTCGCCGAGTAGAAGCGGCATGAGACGCGAGATTTAAGTGATGGACTCGTCGAGTCGGGTCCCGGACTCGACGAGTAGGCTCTGACTAGACAAAACCCTAATCTGAGGGTTTGCACCCTATTTAAACAACCTTATAGAGCCTCCATCGCCCCTTTATGCTCCCAGAAACCCTCCATAGCAAACCCTAAGTGTTTTGGTGCAAGATCTAAGGCTTTTGAGTGATTTTTGTGGGTTTTGACCTCAAGGAAGGAGGAAGAATATAGAAGGATCAAGAGGAGACTGAAGGATTCGAGTTTGGTTCATCATTTGCAGTGTTTGAAAGGTATAAAGTTTGTACCTTGCTTGCTTGTTTGTTAGATCCCTTTTTAGGGAAGATTTAGGGCTTTTAAAGCCATATGAGGTAGCCAACCATGATTGCAAACATGGTTGGGGGTCAAGACTTCAGATCTAAGTCTTGGGAGGGGTAAAATGGTCCATGTACATCAGAGCCATTTTAGAGCCTTTTAGGCTCAAAACATGGTTTGGGTTGCTTTTGCACTCAAGGAAGGCCCCATGTAACATAAGAGCCATTTTAGAGCCTTTTAGGCTCAAAAGTCCCATGCATGCACGTAAAGTTCGAAACTTTATGTGCTAGATCGAGCTTAGGGGCTTGGATCTATCTTTTGGTCAAAGGTTGTACATCAGAAATCGAGGATTTAGAGTGTGGACGTTATCGACTCGGCGAGTCCGTTCTTGGGACTCGACGAGTTCAAGGCATAAAGTCCCATATCTGTTGAGGGTCAAAAGAACTCAGTTGGGTGTTAGACAGGTTGTAGAAGGTCCGAAGGAGTGACCCAATGTATTGGACTTATCCTTAGACCTGGAGTTCATGGGACTCAACGAGTGCTAGAACAGACTCGGCGAGTCCAAGGCAATCTCCTTATGGTTGAAGATGAACTCGACGAGTTGTTCATACAACTCGGCGAGTCAAGGTCAGAACTTGTTCATCAGATGAAGGTTCGGTTGATAGGACCGAAGGGTAGGTCAGCACCCCAGAATGGCTTGACATGGGTAGGTCAGCACCCCAGAATGGCTTGACACGGGTAGGTCGGCACCCCAGAATGGCCGTACTGGGTAGGTCGGGCACCCCAGAATTGCCCGACAGTATGAATGTTATATGTTTGTATGGTATGTGGTATGATGGGGGAACTCACTAAGCTTTGTGCTTACAGTTTTAGTTTTTGGGTTTCAGGTACCTCTTCGTCTAAGGGGAAGGAGCCGGCAGTGTAGCAGCGCATCACACACACACACACATGATCTCCGCATGGAATTTTCTGGGATTGTACTCTGATATGTTATTATTTTATGACTTGGGTTTTCAGACATGATACATTGTTTTATGAGATGATGTGTTTTCACAGTATTTTCTTATGAATGTTTTTATGAGACAGTTAATTAAAAAGAAATTTTCTGGACTTGAAAATTGGGATGTTACACTAGAAACTCAGAACCTTGTCTGACTTCCCGAAGGACAAAACCAATATGAAACACAATCTGACTTCACTTCGCCACCCGAACCGAACAAAACTTTTCCGCCCCTGGATTATTTTGTTGACAACTAGAAAACAGAATTCCTGACCATCCATCTTTACTGAACCCCTCACTCGAAAACAGGGCAACTCTCACACAAGTCTTAATCATTGGTGTCATACCAATATTTCAGTCTCTTCTTGCTGACAAATAATCACATTTATGATCTATCTGTGATCTCTCAGGCCTCGTACCTTCCTACCGATTAACCGAAAGGTCATATTTTTAACCGATTACTGTATCTAATAGCCTCCCACATGCCCGCAACATGAGACTCCGACCAAGAGTCTTCCCGACAAAAGTTATCCTAGCCTGAATGCCAGTGTGTCTTCAACAGCCCTCCTGATCCAACCAAGGACACGTAACGGATGTAAGATAGTCCACTTTGCTCTAAGTGAATGCTACTAACCCAACTATAGTCTCAAATCACGGCTGGCCCCAAATCGGCCTACATCCTTCCTCGATCCCTTGAATGTTGTGGTCCTTCCACAGTCTCTCAATCCATCCTGCCATGGTCTAATCCTACCTTGAGAAAACTATAAGCCAAACCGATGATTCACTACACCCTCACAAACTGCTCATTGACCAGGTGAATGCTACGGGCCACACCGCAGTCTTACAACACTACTACCACTACCTGCCAACCTAGTGAATGTTACATCCACCCCACAGTCTTACAACACTACTACCACATATTATCAACCCGGTGAACTCTATGGCTACCCCGTAGTCTTATAAAACTTCCACAACAACCATGGACCCAACCCATGGCCATGCTATCCATCTACCATACCATAAATAATCATGAGTCAAAACCTCAACTGACTATACCTCAATCAGGTGTTCGGGTCATGATTCGAACCGCAAGGCCTTAATCAGACAAGAACATGCAGCGAGGCTTTAACACAACCCTCAACCTGAACCTAATCACATATTCCAATGCACTACTACTGATGTGTCACAGTCGCTTATTTCTGTCCTCAACGAGATAACTCTGAATCTTCAACCCTTGCTTCCCTGATTAAAACTAACCATTGACATTATCCCTTTCATAATTCTCAACTTAAACCACAATCAAAACTGACTATCCACTTTACCATGTAGGGAACTTCAAGTTGACTTGCACTGGGAGGTATTCCCATTAATCCTAAGTGTTTCTCCCCCACTTGGAATCATCTACACGATGTCTTCCTTACAACCGATTGAAATCCCAAGCCATTTCCAATTTCACTACTCGAGGCTGCCACCAATCTGAGCTTACAGGGACCAAACTTTCATGACCAGACGACCTAGCGTACACACAACCCAAAACCGGATGAAACACACCCCAACATCTCAACAAAACTTGATATCACCAAGCACCTTCACTGATATCTCTCCCAACATCTTCGAGTGACTTTAACGGGTGACAAGGAATGAATAAACATCTATTGAAACATGAAGGTAACCAATTTCGCGACCTGCTTACTATAGAACGATTCCTACGAGAACATGCAATCATTCATTCTGAAGGTATGGATTTGACAATTTTAAACCTTACCCTCGTGTATTGTCCCATCCTTCTTTGCATCACAATCATGAACGACCTCATCGAGCCCCGTGTTGAAATCTAACTTGATCATGACGTAGCTTGCTCATATATCTTGTTGATTCACCAAATATAAAATTGAATGTTGACTCTCTGAGCAGAACGCTCAGTATTTCTCCAGTTCTGGATTGACCTGTCGTTAGTTGATGTTTCCCACCTCGAAGTCCTATACCGGCTCATTTGGATACCATCTGTGCATGGCTCTCGGTATGAAAAAATGGCATATGACAACCCTCGATAATATTAATCAGGTAATCATAAAGATACTAAACCAAAAATAATGTCTTGCACATACAAAAACATGATCCAACGACATATATATATATATATATATATATATATATATATATATATATATATATATATATATATATATATATTTAAAATAAGGAACGAATAAAACAAAAACGGAACATACCCGTGATAGCATCTGATGGAACTCTAATATCCCCTGCCTGCAACAGCAATGCTCGGCTCCTGACTGTTGGATCCTCCGCCCTGTCCTCACGGCCTTCAGTTCTTCTCAATGTAACTGGAGCAGGTGCCCTCACTGCTCAACTTATCAATCTCGGACAATCGGCCTTCTTGCGGCCTACCTGATTGTAGTGAAAACACATCAGAATCGAGTCTCGAGGACAATCCCAGCTAAAATGACCAGTCTGACCATAACTAAAACAACCCATCCCCTTCTTATTATAGCTCCCCTCGTGGGTCCTCCTTCAATTGCACAGCGGCCCTGACCCTGATTGCCTCCCAATCACAAATCCTAAGTCTTGGGCATCTTCGCCTAGTCCACTACGGTCTGAACCTGCTCTGGCTTCCTCTTCCTGAGGTGCTCCAAATCAATCTCTGACTCTCGAGCTATAACAATCATATAATTTAAGGTCTTGCACCCTGATAAATCACAAAATCCCTAATATCGTCCCTCAACATATCATGATACCTCGCTTTCTTCATCTCCTCGTTTGCCACATACTACGGAACCAACAAAGCTCTCTCCCGAAACTTGGCAGTGATCTCTACCACAGTCTCAGTATTCTGACGAAGGTCCTGAAACTCTCACCAACTGCTTCACCTCTATCCCTAGTGTAAACTCCTCCTGTAATCTCGACACAAACTCTTCCTAAGTAATGGCCACCGCAACCGTGGATCCTACTGCACGACCGACCTCCTCCCACCAATCACGGGCTCGGTCCCTCAAAATACATGATGCAAACCCCACATTTGCCCCCTCAGGGCAGAAGCTCGTCCACTGAGCATTCTGTGTGTCAGTGATCCATTGACGGCTAGCAATGGGGTCTATAGCCCCCAAAAACTTCGGAGCTCCATAGTCCTTGAACTCCCGAAAGGAGGGAGTCCGCATTCTAAACTATCCTCCCGTGATCTCTGCCCAAAAGGCCCCAACTCGATCATCTAGAAGCTCAATAATCCTTGAGCGGTGCGCGTCCTGATGCTACTCGATAATGTCCATGATCCCCTCCTTGATCGAACCGAAGATCATAAGAGTCTGCTCCAAAATACTGTGTGGTGATATCCGAAGAGATGAACTCCTGCATATGTTCATCAATCGGCTCAGTACCAGCACCTGAACCATGTCCTCCTCCACGAGTGCTCATCACCATTTTGAAAAGAAATCAAGCAATAATAAGAATGCACCCAAAGAATCCTCATCCCACCGACTTCCTATATTCTCCTTGACTTTCCCTTATTCGAGTACGGATCATGTGCTTTCAGCAGAATGGGCCCAATACTACCTTCCACACCTATCCATACTTTCCTGAAGAACCATCCTGAATCCTCTATGTCACGTTCTCAAACTGGTAATTCAGATACCACCTAAACAACGCATCCAAACCCACTAAACACTTCCTCAGGTCTCCTAGGTTCCTGACCTCACCTTGCCATCAGCTGCTGAAGAATTCCCACTAATTTCAGCAAACTACTTCATGAATACAATCACATGCCACAAATCTCAGATAATCCTTCGACTAAAAAACTCATCCCCACAATGGTTAGACTCAGACGAGAGTTGTGCAGTAGGGCCAAATCAATCACTCTGAGATTATTTACCCTATGCAGCATGTGACTTAACATAATCACTTAATAGTTAACACACATCACCAACAGTCCCACAAAGCACAAAGCAAGCAACATTCGTGCAGTTACACATCAAGCCATAAACCAATAAAAGGACATATTAAGTTCACTTGCTACCAATATAGATTCCAAATCGAACATAACATCCAAATCCTCTTAAGCTACAAGTTATCATATATCAGGCCAATCTATCAAACATCAGAAATCCATTCTAGCAAGTGATTTTAAAAGCTCAACCAACAGGCATATAAATGCATCTATCCTAGCATTCTATCATGCAATCCTGAGCAGATCCTTATCCCTAATCTAGCATGCAATTCTCATAACAAATAGCATAACATTATGTATAGGTATTATGGGAATCACTTACTTGAGCTCGGCTGATTGCACGCATCACACCATTTTCTTTATAAAAACCTTTTAGAAAACTCATTTTCCTTCAAAAAATATTACCATCTCCTCAGTTTGAGTCCGGACACACCCGAGAGTGTGCCCGAATCCCTCAAACCAAGGCCCTGTTACCAACTTGTAATGTCCTGAAAGTTAAGAGTAAAATTTGCATTTTCAAGACAATTATTCATACGATTAAGTTGTTACAAAACTAATCAAAGTGATTAAATCAATTAAACATCAGAGTAAAAATCATAAATAGCCAATGTGGAAAACTCTGGGGGATGTTGTGCAGTCATGCCGGGCCCTTCCCTTTAAAACTTGAAGTACCTGAAACCATAAACATAAAGTCGTAAGCACAAAGTTTATTGAGTTCCCCAAAATAACACATACCATATATACACAACAAACATTCATATCATACATACATATCGGCCTAAATCTATAACGGGTCTATTTCACCCCTAAGTTCTTTCCGACTCTCTGAGCCCCTTCCGACTCCTTGAGTCCCTTCTGACTCACTGAGTCCCTTCCAACTCGTGATTCCCTTCCGACTCCTCGGTATCTTTCAATCGGTACGGTTCTATTTCACCCCTTACAACTAAGCATATAGTCATAGCAACAAGAGTCACAAAGACAACAAGCACATACAGTCATATCAGAAGTGTCACAAGGACCACTACTATATCACAACATAATCCAGTGGGTTGGTATTGGTCCCTTCGACCCACAAGTACAGTGAGGAGACTCACCTCAAAGCGATGCTAATTAATCACACGACCAAGTTGCGATGCAAATTCTCCTCACTTTAATCATAACCAAAACTGGCCTTAATTAACAAGTAAAGTGAGGAGACTCACCTTAATGCGATGCGAATTCTCTCTCTCTATAGGGTAAAAAGACCATTCTACCCCTCTAAGGCTAGACCCAACCAAACATGACCCAAGGCCCAAAAATGGCCCAAATGGCCCTCTGGTGAATACGCCATGCGTACCACCTAATTACACACCGCATACTTTGCAATCACAGAAAGGGAAAACGGGACCAATGAGTCGTATGCGCATGGCTTATTGAAGCCCAAAACCAAACCCTAGCTTCTTATTAATACTTAATGGACAATAACTCATGCATGGTTGCACCACAACCATCAAGATCTGATTTTTATGCTACATGAACCTTAGATCTAACAAGAAATACACCCATAAGCTCTGGAGTAGATTTACTCGCAAGAACCAAAATCGTGAAACCAAAACATGAAAAATCATAACCCAAAACTAGATCTATATTAAAGATCCATAAAGATTGAAGCTTTATACCTCCAGAAGAAAGATCAAGGTGAAAAAAGTCTGGATCTACAAGCTCCAAGACAACCACACTTCTCCATCGAGCTCCTTCTTTTCCAAGATGCACCAAGAACACTCAAAAACACTAAAAATCTCAAGAATCTTACAAAAGGGCTAGGGATTTAAGAAGGGTTTCCAAAAGGTTAAGGCCTTTAAATAGAGTCCAAGACCCAAAATTAGGGTTTGACTCAGCCTCGCGTATGTCCTGCGTACTCCAGGTATGCCCACCATACGAGGGAGAATCTTCACGATCAATTAAGCCTAGTACGCCCAGCGTACATACACTGTACACCCAGTGTACTGACCTAAACTCGTATCCTTCCTAACTTCCAATGGTCATAACTCCCGCGTCCCAAATTTGTTTTCGATTTTCTTTGTATTCTCAGAAAGGTAATGAAAAACCCTACCATCCTATCTAATCCCCTTTGATTTAAAACCTTCTGAACTCGAATCCTTAATTCAATAAAAAGGATTGAAGCATCACTTTTACCATTATACCCATGGATTCCAAACAGTAACCGAGAGCTTGGGTTACACGACCTATATAATCCACACCCAAATGGGTCTAAAACCCAAACCCTTGAAGTCCAGGGCCCTAACTTGATCCATTTAATGCCCATAATTCCCAAAATAGTAAACTTCTCGAAACCAGATGTTACACCTAAGATAAGTGATCAAATATTCCTTCGTTCTTCAATATATCGCATGGACATGATACATGGATTAGAATCAATCTCATAGTCCAAGATTTTGTTTCTCGATTTCTTGATTTATGACGACTGAATTCAGACTACTAATTGAAACATCAATTTAGTCTAGGCTCGGCCAAGCACTTTAGATGTCGACATCAAATCATCGGGGTCTCCAAAGATATCTCTTTTCTCATTAGGGCAAAAGGAACGAATAAACTTTGACTTATAAGCTTGTATATTTTACTCATCAAATCATACATGACGCTACGTTTTATAACATCATGTTACTGATGTGTTTTCGTAACACCAATGCACAACCGACTTGTAAATTACAACTCATATATCTCTATTTTAAGAATAAAAGATATTGTCGTCTCACAATTACTCGTAATAGAATCTATGAAGTAATTCTATGAGCGTGGGTTTATCCACTACTCAAAATCTCTATTTTCTAAGTACTCATGAATATTGTGGCAACCATTGCAATGTCTAATCTCCATAGAAAATTTACAATTCAATTAATGACAGTCTTAATTCACTACTTGCTTCCAAAATGAGCGACTTTGGAATTTCGAATAATCAAATCATTCAGAAAGTAAAACATGCAAAATGAAACAAAATAATAAACTACTTAACTATGGTCTCAAAACTATTAAATATAAATAATCTCTATTATTTAATCACCATAATAATTATGACTTTATTCGTTGTATAATGTTTCGAGTAATCATCTAATCACTTGAATTAAACATTAGTCAGGTCATCTGGACATTATTCCAATGATGCTCATTTCACAATTCTAAATTCTTATCATTATCCAAGATGTGATGAAATTTCAACTTAACATGCATTAAACTCCTGTGATATCAAGATTCCAAAGTCTCAAAGACTGATCCTTTGATATTACAAAATATCTCATTGGAACTTTGTTACTAGAATCAATTACATGGTTATTTCAAATTCAAGGTACACTCCATGAACACTTCTCTTTGCATTAAAGTTTCCAAATCACATGTATATTTTTCAAGTATCTCTCATTATGGAAACATATCCATATTTCCATATGACCATCAATTCTGATCAAGAACTATCTCAATCCAGAATCATGTCACTATGTTCCATCTAAACTAGTATCATATTTCTAACTGTCCACAAGCAACAAGTCTTTTGGTATAACCTTAGAGTGTTCTTGAAAGTTGTTTAACAACTTTAGTCACACAAAAATTCTAGTCCTTTTTCTCACAATGCTCTGAGCATTTGAATATTATAGCATATATAATCGATCCTATATCCAAAGCATATGGGACTCGACTCATTATATCATATATAAGGATTCAATATCTGTTCAGTCTCTTGCAATAATATTTCCATAAATGGAATTTCCTATGTTGAATCATTTCAACATGATATTCATATACATCTATGACTAAGTTCTATTAAACTATACGATCTAAACTTTTAGAATCGAAAATAAGTATAAGGGCCCTCTCCCTTAAGTCTATTATAGCGAAAAAATTCCCAAACTTTGTAATTTGCAAATTGAAAAACTTTGTTCCCTACGAATAGTAATGTCAACATGCAATACTAGCATAACAATTATGCTCCCACTAGCTCTGACATGTACCCGTAAATCAACTGGACTTCTAGAAATCAATATTCTTGACTTTCTTATTGAAATACCGATTTCTATTATGCAATTCTTTGATAAGTCTCCAACTGGACTTCTTAAGCTTATACACCTTCATTGGATAGCACATGTGTGTTTAAACCCTTTCAGAACTTGTAGATATACGTCGTGAAAGTTCAAACAATTCCTTTCCGTTCCTCACAATTCAAAATATGAAGAGGGATGTAATAATCATATTGTGAATTTGAGAATACAATTAATACAACCAATATCCATATTGATCAGATCTTTTAAAATCTGTCAGCAAAAGTATTTCCTCAAAATCATTCTTATGAATTAGAGAAAAAAACTTTTCCCCCTAGATTTTATGGTGCATACGTTCCCATCCATGTGAATCTATACATTTCACACCTATAATCATAAGACAAGGTTTAGGACAAGACCAAATTCAAATTTAGCTTTCCTTCATAGGCTGAACTTCACATTCTAAATTTCTTGCCCACACACTTTTGCTTTTGCAGTTAAATGAAAACATAGAACTCATAAGTATTTCCAACTCAACTAGAAACACAAAAATAAGAATGTGTCAACCAAACACGATAGGTTATCAACCTCAGGTTGCGTGCTAATGATAACTAAAAGGTTTATTGACGATTGACTTTTGAAACTCTAAAGATCAATACAACTCCCACTAACTTCTTGACGAGCTAAAAAAAATATTTAAAAGTTCGTGTGGATTCTCAACAAGAAAGCACTTATAGAATAGGTCTCAGTTTATCTTTTGTTTCTTGATTAATGAAAACATCACAACTCCAATTATATGTTCTAGAGTAAGAAAACATTTTTACTCCACATAGTTCGAGGTGTTTTCAACCTTCCTAGTTTGAAATACGTTTTAAGATATGACTCATAGTTACCAGTGCATGGCTCTACAACTTGATTTGGAATGAAGTATGACTCATATCTTGATCGAACTATTTCCAACAAAATCTGATTCTTCGTCTTAGTAATAAAAATGCACTAAGATATTTTTTGGGGATCGATTGTGATATAAATCCACAATCACTAAGATAATCATAAAACATGATACTAAAGCATCCTTTCTTCTTAGATTGGAGAATCTTTTATCTGTCTGCCTAATATATTCTTCATATTCGTTCTGCTACTCTTTGAATTCTTTCAAGGTATCAGAAATATGCTTAATCTCATAAACACAACCATATTTACTAAAGCATCAATAAATCACGACGAATAGAGTTATCATCCTTTATGGTGGATCTTAATAGTCCATATCAACATGAACTAGATCCATCAGTCCTTTACATGCCTCACATAAACGTGTAATCAATGAATTATTTATAATTTTCCAATGAACAAGATTGTAATATACTATACAATACGACTTGTATAACACCAAGTATCTGTCCAGTTAGTGATGAGATTTCTTTTCACTTGGTCAATTATGATAGTACCACAAACGATATCATATGAATCAAATCCACAATTAATATTGCTAATATTATAAATGTAACCAACACTTTCATAAATGTCATTGCAAGGAAATATAAATAAGGTAACCAGATAAACCAAAATTTCACTTTATTGAAACTAAATGAAATTTGGAACTTATCCTTACAACGCATAAAATGAAAACTATGTTTCTATATATTTCCGAAGAGTAATAGCAATCTATTAAGTTATCCCAACTCCTTAGCAGTAGCTCCAAATTTTGATCATCGAACCATGTGACCAAAATCCATTTCTCATGATCAGATTTAGCTCACCTTGCTCAAGCTTCCTTTTTTCTCTTAGCTCCCTTAATACCATCAAAATGTGATCATCACATCATGTATTAAGATTCTATTAATAGGAACTTATAAAACAATGGAGTTAGATACTGGATGTACCTGAATCAGATTCACATGACTTGGCTTTACTATCTCTTAACATCTTTCAGGTGTTTTGGACAGCTTTGTTTCCAATGTCCCTTCAATTGGTAGTAGAAACAAATGGACTCTTTGAGGTCAACACATGGAACAATCCCAGAACTAGCCTTTCTCTTTACCATACGATCAAACAGTTTGATCTTGGACAACCCCTTTTCCATTGGGAAGAGAAATCTTTTCAAGACCACCATTGTCACCATTTCCAGTGTCCATGGAAACCTTGGATTTAGACCCTATAAGCATCTCTGCTTTATATGTGCTCTTAAGCATTTTTTCTTCAACAACTATTAACATTTGGGTTGGATAAAATAAAGTTATGTCGATATTCCTCATATAAAAGTTCTAAATGAACTGATCATATGACTTTGGAAGTGAGAGAAGAACAAAGTCAATGGTTTGCTCCCTTGGGAAAATGACACCTAATCTATCCAACTTGTCAATGTACGATTTAATTTTCAGAACATGCGCACACACAAAGTTTCCATCATGATGTTTACATGCCAATATGGATTGATTAGTCTCATATCTTTCAACTTGAGGAAAAAATGTGACGTTGGGAGAGTCACGGGAAGGGGAGGTGGAAGACCGGGATTTGGCCCTCGGCAAGAATTATATGTAAGACTATGATTTCGCCCATAGCATTAATTTGTATGTTGGTATGTGGTACTTTGGGGAAAACTTACTAAGCGTTTGCTTACAGATTGTGTTTATGATTTCAGGTACTTCGAGTACCAAGGGGAAGGGCCCGACGTGATGGCACAACATTCTCTCTCGTTATTTCCGCAGTTTTGATATTGTACTCTAATGATTTGACATTTATATATTGTGATGGTTTTGGAACAATTTTTATACTTGTAGTACTTGTTTTAAAAATGAAAATTTTTATCCTGGTTTTGAGATGTTACAAATTGGTATCAGGGCCTTGGTTTGAGGGATTCGGGCACACTCTCGGGTGTGTCAGAACTCAAACTGAGGAAATGATAAATATTTTCAAAAGAAAAAGAATTGAATTTTTTTGAAAAAGTTTTTCTTAAGTAAAAAGGGAGAGTGAAATGTGTGCGGTCGGCCGAGCTCTAGTAAGTGCTTCCCAAGTTACCCATGCTTATGCATTACGATTAGTATGCTTAATATGTGAATTGCATGCTAGATTAGGGCTAAGGATACCTTCAGGAATAATGTGATAGAGTTGCCTGATTTGTGTGATGCCTTATAGCCTAGGAAATTTGGATGCCATGTCTTACTTGGAATCGATGTTGACTATGTTATTTGCTAAGTGTATGATTTCAAAGTTGTATATGATAAGGATTGCATAGCCCTAGAATGATGGATTCTGCCTCATTTTATGTTCCTTGTTTGGTTGTGGACTTAGGGTGGAAACTTTATTTGACAGTCTATGTGATTCTATTTGTGTATAACTTACATGTATAAGGCAACCAGCGGTGTTGATTGATGTTTCTGGTTCTGTGTGGTGAGGGTTGAGAAATCCTAAAAGAGTCTAGGATATGTGTGTTGGGTTGTATGAGTTTTGTATAGTATGGTGAATTGGAGGAATCAGATCTGACCTTGAGGAAGGTACAAGTAGGTGTGGAAGGTAGTATTGGGCCCGTACTACTGGAAGCATAGGACATGTACCCGAGACGAGTGCAGGCCTGGAAACTAAAAGGAGACCAGAGAGGAGGAGCGCCTCGAACTTCTTTATCGATTGTTTTCTGTGTTGTATTTTTGGTTTGAGGATGGTGATGACTACACGAGGAGGTTCCAATTCAGGATCAGGCTCTGGTTTAGGTTTAGGTTCAGGTGTTGAACCAATCGATGAGAGGCTACGCAAGTTAATTGCAGATGAGGTTACTCGTGGCATTGTTGACGCTACCCATGTTATCTTTGGTACCGTCAAGGAGGGGATCCTGGAAATCTTAGAGGAAGGACAATGGTCCTTTCGAGCCGAGATTTCCGCAGGTCTAATTGGGGCTCGAAATCCCTCATTCCGGGAGTTCAAGGTGTGCGGAGCGCCTGAGTTCTTTGGGGTTAAGGACCCCATCGCTAGCCGTCGCTGGATCGCTAACACGGAGAATGCTCAGCACACGAGCTTTTTCCCCGAGGCGGCAAAGGTGAGATCCGCATCCTGTTTGTGGAGGAACAGAGCGCATAACTGGTGGGAGGAGGTCACCAGGGCGGTTGGGACGACGGCTGTTACAGTGATGAATTGGGATGATTTTGTGTAGAGGTTTTATCGGGAGTTTGCACCAGTTATTAAGGTGCAGCAGTTGGTGAGGGAGTTTCAGGACCTTCACCAGACTACGAAGACTGTGACGGAGATCATCGCCAAATTCAGTGAGAGGGAATTATTGGTTCCGCAGTACGCTACGGATAAGGAGATAAGGAAGACGAGATATCATTTTATGCTGAGGGATGATATCAGAGAGTTCGTGAGCTTTTCGGGGTACAAGACCCTGAATGATATGATTGAGAAGGCCCGTGAGCGGGAAATTGAGTTGGAGCTCCAAACGAAGCGAAAGTCGGAGCAGGTGCAGACAGCAACGAGTAAAGCCAAGAATCCTAAGACCTTCGATACTAACAAAAGAGGCTAGTAGGGCCGAGGAAGATGTGCCAAGTACGGAAAGCCGCACGGTGGAGCCGGTCGACCTGCAGGCTCCGGATGTTTAAGTTATGGCCAGGAAGGTCACATGAGCAGGGACTGTCCCAAGAGGGCTCTGAATTGTTTCCACTGCAACCAGACCGGCCAAAAAAGGCCAATTGTCTGAGATTGACTTGGGGAACGGTGGTGGTGCCTGCACCCGCCACCTTGAGGATTACCGATGACCGCCATGGCAAGGCGGAGGCCCCTGCGGTGAAGAGCAGGGCTTTTCAACTGACGACTGATGAGGACGGTGCAGCGCCGGATGTATTTACTGGTATGTGACTTAACTCTATCTTTTATTGCTTTCCTGTTATGCTTATGTTTATTATGATCTTGTATAGGGACCTTTTTGGTCAATGGGTTGTCTGCTCATGTTCCGTTTGATTTGGGGGCTACCCGATCCTTTGTATCTCTTACATTGAGCAAGAAGTTTCGAGATGCTCCAGGGACTTTGGATTTCCCTCTGGAGGTGGAGATCCTAGATGACCGTACTGTGAGTGCTTCAAGGGTTTTCCGTGGCTGCGTTTTGAACATGTTTAGTGAGAGCTTCTCTATTGATTTGGTGTCGATTCCCTTACGAGGATCGAATGTTATTATTGGGGTGGATTGGTTGATGGGGCTATGATTGATTTTTGTTATGCTTATGTTTATTATGATCTTGTATAGGGACCTTTTTGGTCAATGGTTGTCTGCTCATGTTCTGTTTGATTTGGGGGCTATCCGATCCTTTGTATCTCTTGCGTTGAGCAAGAAGTTTTGAGACGCTCCGGGGACTTTGGATTTCCCTATGGAGGTGGAGATCATAGATGACCGTACTGTGAGTGCTTCTAGGGTTTTCCGTGGGTGTGTTTTGAACATGTTTAGTGAGAGATTCTCTATTGATTTGGTGTCGATTCCCTTGCGAGGATCGAAGGTTATTATTGGGATGGATTGGTTGGGCCCAAATGGGGTTGTGATTGATTGTGAGAAGCAGCTGGTGAGAGTTCAAACCCCAAGTGGGGGAGAACTGGTTATTTCAGGAGAGAGAGTTTCACATGGGTCAGCTCTATGTTCAACCTCTAGGGCCAGGAGATATCTACAGCAGGGATGTTCTGGGTTTCTAGCTTATGTTTCTGACTCACGGGTTAGACTGAGTTGAGCATGGTACCTATTGCGAGGGATTTCCTTGATGTTTTCCCCGAGGATTTTCCCGGAGTGCCTCCTAAGAGGCAGGTTGAGTTTTGGATTGATTTAGTGTCTGGTCTTGCCCTCATAGCCAGGGCACCGTATCGTCTGGCACCGCCTGAGATGCAGGAGTTGTCTATGCAGCTGCAGGAGCTGTTAGACAAGGTTTTTATTCATCCGAGTAGTTCTTCGTAGGGAGCACCGATTCTTTTTGTGAAGAAGAAGGATGGTTCACATAGGATGTGCATTGACTATAGGGAATTAAATAAGTTGACGGTGAAGAACCGATACCCATTACCTCGGATTGACAACTTGTTTGATCAGCTTTAGGGCGCATCTTGGTTCTCCAAGATTGATTTGCGGTCAGGGTATCACTAGATGAGGGTCAAGGATGAGGATATTCAGAAGACAGCCTTCAGGACTCATTATGTTCATTAAGAGTTCGTGGTGATGCCCTCCGGGCTCACCAATGCACCCGTAGCATTCATGGACCTCATGAACCGGGTTTGCAGGCTGATGCTGGATCGGTCTGTGATTGTTTTCATTGATGATATTTTGGTCTATTCCAAGACCAAGGATCAGCACGAGCAACATTTGTGTGAGGTATTGGAGACCCTGAGGGAAGAAAGGCTTTATGCCAAGTTCTCCAAATGTGAGTTTTGGTTGAGGGAGGTGCAGTTTTTGGGGCATATCGTCAACCAGAAGGGGATCCTGGTTGACCCGGCCAAGATTGAGGCGGTGATGCGTTGGGAGGTCCCGAGGACAGCATCGGAGATTCGGAGATTTTGGGGATCGCATGATATTATCAAATATTCATCCAGGATTTCTCCAAGATTGTTGTGCCCTTGACTCGTCTGACAAAGAAGAATGTGACCTTCCGGTGGGGGCCTGATCAGCAGCTAGTTTTTGAGACACTGAGGCAGAAGTTATGTGAGGCCCCAATCCTGGCACTCCCAGAGGGTTTAGATGATTTTTTGGTGTACTGTGACGCCTCTATTTCGGGTTTGGGAGTTATTCTGATGCAAAGAGGTCACGTGATTGCGTACGCTTCGAGGCAGCTGAAGTCTCACGAGGCAAATTACCCCACGCACGATTTGGAATTGGGGATTGTGGTGTTTGCCCTCAAGATATGGAGGCACTATTTGTATGGGGACAGATGTACTATCTGTTGGATTAGTGTCTAATTCCATAACTATAAGTGGTATGTACTTGACCCGATTTGGCATGGTCCATTTGGGTTGCATGGCATCGGAACAATTTGGATAGACTTTTGTGAGAAAATGATATTTATGATTTGTTAATATATTATAAGTTCTAATATATTAATATGAAATCATATTATTTAATTAGTATTGATCAAGAATTAATTTGGAATTAATTTTGTGGTCAAAAGGAGGCTAATTAAATATATGGGGATTGATTGTGTAAATCATTCATTCTTATATATGTGGGGCTTATGATCCATAGTTCTTCATGTTGGGCTAAACCCATGGATACTCCATGGAGGTTTTAACCCATGGAGCATGAAGAATATGGAAACACATGAGTTACATGGTGTAACCCTAATAGCCACTATATATAAGGACCCCATGGCTTAAGAAATTGGCACTAGTGTGTGTACACATGAGGGCTAGCCGATTTGAGCATAGGAACCTTTTCTCTCAAGTTATTCCAAGATGTTGGTGATGTTGTGTGAACCATTTGAGGTGTCACACTTGAGGAACTAGGCTCTTAAGCTCCATGGAATCAAGCTACATAAAAAGGTATGTCTTCTAACTTGTTTATATTACCCAAGTATCAAAGATTGTATGCTAGTTAGGGTAATACCTTGGAAAGTTCAAGTTTGCATGTATAATAGAGAAAACATAGATCCAGGGTATTTAGGGTTGCATGTACACCATAGGAGTGTTAGAATGCTCAAAGGAAGGGGCATTGGTTGAGAAGCTGCCCTAACTACCTGAAAGATATGAGAGAAGATCAAGTCAAAGAGTTTGACTCTGCTTCAGGTAAGTCCACTATCTAACTCTGTTAAGTTCCTATTTGGAGATTCTTATTACATGATGTGATTGGGTCACATGTTGAAGTTTTAAGAATCAAAGAAAAGAGAGGAAGCTTAAAGAAGAGTAAGTTGATTCTGATCGCGAAGATGGATTTCGATCGCATGGTTCGGTGATCAGAATTTTGAGCTGTTGCTTAAGAGTTGTGATAGATTGCTTAGGAATAGATAACAACATAGTTTTTCATATGCATTTGCATTGTAAGGATAAGTTTTTCCGCAAGTTTTAAAATAAAAGAAAATTTTTGATTTTATTTATTTTAAGTATCCTTACAATGGCATTTGTGAAAAATTGTTGTTTATATGATTCCATTGATAGCAACATTGGAAAATGGATTTGATTCTGTCGTTTGTGGTAGTGTCATCATTTACCAAATACGGAAAGATTCTCATCAACCAAGTTTCAGTTGGATAGAAACTTGGAATTATGCAAGTTGTATTGTATGGTGAATGAGAATGTTCATCTTTGGAAAAATTAATACTAGTTCCTTGTGCACATGTATATGTGAGTCAAGTGAAGGACTAAGGGATCGAGTACACATTCTTGTGCACTGGTCAAGTCCACCACAAAATACCGATAAGACTATTCGTCATGATGTACTAAAGTTTAGTAAATATGGTTATACTTACAAGTTTAAGTATAATTCTGAAGCATTGGAAAAGTTTCGATGTATGGCAGAACGAATAAGAAGAGTCAAATTTGGCAGAAAGATAAAAGTTTCTCAAATCTGAAAAGATGGGAGAGTACTTTAGTATCATGTTTTATGATCATCTTAATGATTGTGAGTCCATATCACAATTCATCCTCTAGGGACATCTTAGTGCATTCTTATGGCTAAGAAGAGGAGTCATGAATTGTTGAAGTGGTTAAATCAAGAAGATGAGTCATACTTCGTTCCAAAACAAGTCTTAGAGTCATACTCCAAGATTGTAACTTGAGTGACACATCTTAAAGAAGGTTTATTAACACTTGTCAAATGTAAGAGTAAAATGTTTTATACTCTTGTACATTTGAAATTGGGTAAGTTGTGATGTTTTGGATAAAACAAAGACCAACTAAGGCCAATTGAGTGAAGTGTTTGTCTTGATAAGAATCCGCACTATATCTTGAATATTTGTTTGTCAAGGAATGGGTCTTGGCAAGAGAGTCTTATATGTCAAGAGGACAGTGGGAGTCTAAAAGATCTTGAAAGAATCTAATCAAGAATAAAACCTGTAGTTTATCACTAGCACACGACTTGAGATCTATAACCTATCATGTTGACATATTCCTATTTCTGTGCCCATTTTAGTTAAAGTTGGCTTTGCATATGAGTTCTGAGAGTTCTCAATTGGTTGCATAACAACTTGGAAGCAATGGCAGGCCCTTGTGTTTCCAAGTGGCAAGAAGTTAAGACTGCACAAGTTCAATCCATATGAGTTTGGATTTGTCACTAACCTTGTCTTGTGATTATGTTTTTGACAAATTCACATGGATAGGAACACATACACCACAAAATCTAAGTGTCATAAGGTTTCTCTTCGATTCATGAAAATGATGGTATGGAAACACTTTCACTGAGTAGATTTTAAGTAGATAGCAATTGTGATATTTGCAGTCTCAAAGTCGTTAGTGGAGCGTGTGTGTTTAACTGGCACACTAACATGGACTTGTGAGAAATGGAAAAGGTCTAAACAATTGAGACTATGATTGCGGCATCCCATTTCATAGTTCTAAAATTGTTTAGACACACATATGAGCTATCTAAGGGAAGGTGTATGACTTTGATAAAGTTTTATCAATGCATCTCGTATTAGAAATCTGAACTTTGGTAAGAAAGTCAATAAAGTATTAATTTCTAGAAGTCCAACTGATTTCTGAGTACATGTCAAAGCTAGTGGGAGCATAAGTGTTATGCTAATAATCATCATGCAAGTGGGAGTATGATAATTATAATAAGTGTTGCAAGTTAGCAATGTTAATTATAGAAAACAAAAGTTTCAATTGCGAAAAGTTGTTTTGCTATAATTAAGGGAGAGGAAATTATACTTCATTTCAAATCTAAAATCTTAGATCGTGAGATTTTAATCAAATTTAGTCAAGTATATATATGAATGTTATGTTGGAATGGTTCAACATAAGGAAATTCTATATATGGGAACATTATTTGCGTTCTAAAAATTCGATTATGATTACGGCATCCCTTTTCATAATCTGATTATGAGAACTTGGCAAATAGAAATAGAAATATTATAGCAAAAGACTGATCTAGTATCATGTCTTTGTGTGAGACATCATGAATCGTGTCCCATATGCTTAGGGTATAGGGTTGACTGCATGTGCTATTATGTTCATCTGTTCTAAATTTTTCCAAATGCCTAGAGCATTAAGAGGGAAAAAGTACTAGAACTGGAGATGACTAATTTGATTAAGCAACTGTCGAGGACAATCTAAGGTTTACCAAAGATTGGTTGCTCGGGGAAAATTGGAAGTATAGTCTTAATTTTGGAAGGACCATATTGACATATTCTGAAAATAGGCAACTCTTGATCAGAAGTGATAGTCAAAATGGAAATATGGAAATGTTTCACATGTGGAAGTTATTCATTAAATCTGTGTAAGATTAGGAAACTTAATGCAAGAAGGATGTTCAAAGCAATGTACTTTGAATTTGAGACTTTGTTTCCATGGAATGATCTCCATTGGAATACTATGTAATGTCTGTTGACAAGTCTTTGTGACTTTGTGCATAATCATTAAAAGAGGATCAATGCATATAAGTTTAGAATCTAACAGATTTAGGTAAATGGCAGGAATTTGGAATTATTGCATTTGCAGTAAGGATTTGGGATTGTGAAATGAGAATCATTGGAATTATGTTCAATAAATCTATTTCACAAAGTAAAGATCATAGACAAACTTAGTGTGCATACTTAGTGTATGGCATAACTAATGTTTGGAAAAACATAGTATGCATACTTGGTGTATGGCATGACTAGTGTTCAGAAAACATAGTGTACATGCTCGGAGCATGGGACAGCTATTGTTTTAATTCAAGTATAAAGTTGATAGTTTGAAACAGTATGCAATAAATATTGGGTAATCAATATGGTGATAAATAAAAGGTGTTCTATTTATATTCATAAGTTCTGAGACCATATTGGATTCGATTATTCTTGTTTTTCACTTTGCATGTTTTGACTTCCACAATAACTAGGTCGTTCTTCCTGAATGACTAAGTTATTCAAACCATCCATAGTCGGGCATATGTTGGAAGTAGATATGAATCAAGACTGTCATGAAGCTGGTTTGTAGATGTCCAAGGTAGTGGACATAGCAAGAGTTGTTACAACATTCATGAGTGCTAATAAGTTCTGAGTATTGGATTAAACCCACCCTCATTTGACTCACTTCATGGATTTTATCACGAGTGATCATGAGACGATAATATCTTATATTCTTCAAACCTAGAGATATGAGTTGTTGCCTATGAGTTGGTTATACATTGATTGTACGAAAACGCATTGGTAACTCGATGTTATAAAACGTGCATTTGTGTATGATTCAACAAGTAGTAGAACAAGCATATGAGTCGAAGTTTATCCATTCCTTTTACCCTTAAAGGGATAAAAGCGATATCTGTGGGCCCCTCGATGATTTAGTGATGACACCCCGAAGTGCTTGGCCAAGCCTGGACTGATTTGATTTGTTCAATTAGTCGGTTGTCATAAATCAAAAATCGGGAAACAACAAATGGACAGAGAGAATGATTATAATCCATGTATCAATCCATATGATATCTAGAATGAAGGAATATATGATCCCTTATCTAATGGACGAGTCATTGATTTGTTCAGAGTTCGACAACAGCTTTTAAGAGCTACGATTGCTAGTCGGGTTTTGAAGTCATACGCAATAATAGTTTTAGAATTCTCCAAGTGGGAGACTGTTGGATTAGTGTCTAATTCCATAACTATAATTGGTATGTACTTGACCCGATTTGTCATGGTACATTTAGGTTACATGGCATCGGAACAATTTGGATAGACTTTTGTGAGAAAAGGATATTTATGATTTGTTGATATATTATAAGTTCTAATATATTAATATGAAATCATATTATTTAATTAGTATTGATCAAGAATTAATTTGGAATTAATTTTGTGGTCAAGAGGAGACTAATTAAATATATAGGGATTGATTGTGTAAATCATTCATTCTTATATATGTGGGCTTATGATCCATAGTTCTTCATGTTGGGCTAAACCCATGGAGTAACCCATGGATACTCCATGGAGGTTTTAACCCATGGAGCATGAAGAATATGGAAACACATGAGTTACATGGTGTAACCCTAATAGCCACTATATATAAGGACCCCATGGCTCAAGAAATCGACACTAGTATGTGTACACATGAGGGCTAGCCGATTTGAGCATAGGAACCTTTTCTCTCAAGTTATTCCAAGATGTTGGTGATGTTGTGTGAACCATTTGAGGTGTCACACTTGAGGCACTAGGCTCTTAAGCTCCATGGAGTCAAGCTACATAAAAAGGTATGTCTTCTAACTTGTTCATATTACCCAAGTATCAAAGATTGTATGCTAGTTAGGGTAATACCTTGGAATGTTCAAGTTTGCATGTATAATAGAGAAAACATAGATCCAAGGTATTTGGGGTTGCATGTACACCATAGGAGTGTTAGAATGCTCAAAACCCTTCACTATCTACACTGACCACAAGAGTTTAAGATATTTGATGGACCAACCGAATTTGAATATGCGGCAGCGGAGATGGTTGTATATAGTAAAGGATTACGATTGTGAGATCTTGTACCACCCTGGGAAGGCCAATGTGGTGGCCGATGCTCTGAGCCACAAGGCAGCAAGATCGCCTATCCGAAATACCTGTTTGAGGATGACTGTCACTTCACCTTTGATGGATTTGATCAAGGAGGCTCAGGTAGAAGGATTGAAAAACGAAAATTGGAAGACTGGGCGGATTAGAATAAAGATTCATTTGTTTGTTAGAGACAGTCGGGGGTTGTTGTCACAGTGTGGTAGGGTTTGGGTTCCGGCATCAGGTGGGGCGAGACAGACAATTTTGGAGGAGGCGCATAAATCAAAATTTTCTATCCACCCGGGGGCCACAAAGATGTACCGAGATTTAAGGTTGAGTTATTGGTGGCCCTGTATGAAGAGGGAAATTGCGTGGTTCATTTAGCGGTGTTCGACTTTTAGAAAGGTCAGAGCCGAACATCAGAGACCTCACGTCAAGGTGAAGCCGTTACACATCCCTATGTGGAAGTGGGAGGAGAGCACTATGGATTTCATCACAAAATTGCTCATGACGGCGCGGGGTATTGACTCTATCTGGGTCATTGTGGACAGGTTGACCAAGAGTGCACATTTTATCTCGATTTCTAAGAGCATATCTGCAGAGAAGCTAGTATATATATATATATATATATATATATATATATATATATATATATATATGTTCGGGAGGTGGTAGTCAGGCACGGGGTGCCAGTATCTGTGGTCTCAGACCGCGATGTTCGTTTCACCTCCAGGTTTTGGAGGAAGTTCCATGAGGATTTGGGTACTCAATTGCATTTTAGTGCAACATACCACCCTTAGACCGATGGCCAAAGTGAGCGGACAATCCAGACACTTGAGGATATGCTTCGGGCTTGCGTATTGGATCTTGGAGGAAGTTAGGATACTTACCTTCCGCTAGCAGAGTTCTCCTACAACAACAGTTATAATACTAGTATTGATCGACCACCTTTTGAGATGTTGTATGGAAGGACGTGTAGGACCACGGTTTGTTGGGGGGAGTGCGGGCATCGGGTCATGGGAAGCACGAGGTGGTGCTTAAAACTACTGAGTTGATTCAGCAGGTGCGCGACAGGTTGCGAGTCATGCAAAGTCGTCAGAAGATTTATGTTGACCGACGCCATTCAGACCTTGAGTTTAAGGTGGGAGATTTGGTACTACTGAAAGTGTCACCTTGGAAGGGTGTCATCCGGTTTCGGAAGCGGGGCAAGTTGGGCCCCCGGTTTATCGATCCCTTCAGGATTACTGCCCGGGTAGGTAGGGTTGCATACCGGCTGGATCTTCCTGCGAGCTCAGTCAGATCCATAACACCTTCCACGTGTCTCAGTTGCGGAAGTATGTAGTTGATGAGTCATCCGTGATATCTCTGGATGATATTCAGGTGGATGATCACATGAATTATGTGGAGAGGCCCATTCCAATTCTCGACAGGAAAAACTAAAACTCTGAGTAACAAGGGGGTGAATTTGGTGAAGGTGCAATGGCAGCACCGAAAGGGCTCTGAGTGGACGTGGGAGTCGGATGACGAGATGAGGGAGCACTACCCGGATTTATTTGCGGCAGAAGACTTCGAGGACGAAGTCTAATGCAAGTGGGGGAGATTTGTAATACTCGAATCCAAGTATTTTCCTTTCAAGTCCTTGAAATAAAAATATAATTGTGAAAGAGGTCCCTTCGTACACTGGGTGTACGTCTATGTACACTTAGCGTAGATGGGCATGTTGGATCGGGAGTATGAACCACATACGCGGGAGTACGAAGCGTACACGGGGCATACGTAGCCAAAGCCCAAAACCCTTTTAAGCACATTTATGACCTTTGGACCCTCACCTTTATCAGCCTCCACTGCTTTTAACGTCCCTAAACCACTAGTTTGCCTTTGAGAGTGATATTTGAGCTTGGAAGTATCTTTGGTGGCCTTTTTGGTGTGTTTGCAAGAATAAGAACTTGGTGTTTAAGCTTTGGACGTGGTTGAGCTTCAAGATCCTGAATCTACATCATCCAAGGAAGCTTTTGAAGGTAAAAAGCGCATACTTTGTTGATCCTTTTGATAGTTAGAGCTAGGGTTTGTTTATAAGCTCATTTTGGGTCCATGGTTTCTCTTTTGGGAGTTTGTGCAACTCCAGAAGCTAGAAATTCTAGATCTTAGTCCCCATGATGTGTTAGAAGCATAAAAATTTTATCTTGGTGGTTGTCATGAATCCATGCATGAATCTAGGTCCTTTGTGTGAGCTTTGATGAAAAAAATGGATGTTGGACTCCCATAAGACATGCTAAGGCATAAAGTTGCCAACTTTATGCCCTAGGAACCCCTTAATGACCGAGATCTTGAAGTTAGAGTAATTGGTTGCATGGATTAAGCACCAAATGGCTAAAGGTGTTGAACACCCCAGTACGTTGAGCATACCAAGGTGTATCTAGCGCATACTACATGACGACTGAGTACGCCAAGCGTACTGAGTATACACCGTGCGTACGCCCCACTGGGCTTTTGGACTTTTGTTGGACTTTTAAATCTTTGCATTAGTTGGTTTTGGGCGTTGACCTGTTTAGAGTAGGTGGGCCTTTGACTTCTATTAATGGGCCTTAAGTGGTGTAGTTGGGCCTTTGTGGGCCTTGGAGCCCGTTATTTCGTTTGGGCCAAGAATGGTTAGGCCCATCATGGGAAAGGCAATTGGGCCCTTATCTTAGGAGTTAGGCTTAGGGTTTAGGCCCATGATTTGGGATTATGACCTAATTCTAATTAGGGCTATTTGTTTGTGATAGTGTGGGACTTTTCTGTTCAGCATACGAGCGTATTGTATTTCCAGCAGACTGAGGTGAGTTTTCTCACTGTATCAATGGATCGAAGGCACCAAGGTCAGCCCATTATTTGTATTATAGGATACGAAGTAGTTGTGTGATATGTGTATGAAAGACCAGGGTTTGGCCCCTGGCAGTTATATGAAAGACCAGGATGTGGCCCATGACACTTGTATGAAAGACCAGGATCAGGCGCCTGACAGCTGCATGAAAGACCAGGGTTTGTCCCCTAGAAATTGTTAGGAAGACCGGGATTTGGCCCTCGGTAAGAATTATATGTAAGACTATGATTTGGCCCATAGCATTAATTTGTATGTTGGTACGTGGTACTTTGGGGAAAACTTACTAAGCGTTTGCTTACAAATTGTGTTTATGATTTCAGGTACTTCCGGTACTAAGGGGAAGGGCCCAGCGTGATGGCACAACATTCTCTCCCGTTATTTCTGCATTTTTGATATTGTACTCTGATGATGTGACATTTATACATTGTGATGGTTTTCAAACAAATTTTATACTTGTAGTACTTGTTTTAAAAATGAAAAATTGTATCCTCGTTTTGGGTTGTTACATTAAGGGAGGCTAGGGTTTTAAGAACCCTTAGCATATTTCGAAAAGTCTAATGGTGGAGGCTAGGATTTAAAGAACGCTAGCAAAAATCGAAAATTCCTCCCTTAGGGTTGAATTTCTATAAAGCCTAATTTTGATTTATTCAACATTGTGCAAGATCAATTGAAAACCTATGGCTTTGATACCACTGATGGGTTTTATAGGTTGTAATTAAAACATGTGGCGGAAAAACCTAACCCTAAGTTCACATGCAACCTATTGGATCTGAGTTTTCTCTATTGATTGCAACAAACAATTGAACATCAAGAACCCTAGGAGTTCCCTACAATTTCAAAATTCATAAAGGGTTTAGAGTTTACATACCTCTTGATTATTGTAGTAAATAATCAAACACTTCCTTGTTGAACAAGCTTCAGAAAGCAAGCACCAGATTTCTCATGCCTCTAATGGTTTGTACTCAAACCCTAGAAATAGAAGACTTGAGAGGATAAAGGAGATAGGTTGTACTTTTCAGCTCTAAGGCTCTTAGAGAAGTTTTTTTTGAATAATAAACCCATAAGGGGTTTATATAGGTGAGTAAGGAGTCTAGATAATGCAGGTTTCCTTGGATAACTCTTATCCCTTTTCTTGCTCCCTAAAGCTTCCTAAGGGTTCCAAGAAGCCCTAGGAACCTCCAAAACCGTCCCCCTCATGTGGGAAGGTTCTAGAATCCTTCAATGCTCAACTTTTTAACATTGTCACATTTAGTCCCTATTATAAGATGATATTTAACTAATTTAATCATACAAGTATTATACACTTATAAATATGTATTGGGTAGTAATAGGTGATGGTAGATAGGATATGATATGTAGGTGATGATAGATAGGTAATGATAAGTAGGAGATGTTTAGGAGATGCCCTGACCTTGACTTGTGATGTTGCGATGTAGTCATCTACCAGAGTAAAGATGCCGACCATGGACTAATTTAAATAGCCCAGTGGAAATGCAATGTAGGCGATGATAAGTAAATGAAATGTAGGCAATAACCCTTAGGAAAAATCCTTATGGAAGAATATATAAAGAAAAAGGGGATGGGTAATCGGGTTAATTGTTTGAAATAAATATGTGCATAAACAAATTAACCACATTATTGTGGGTTGAAAACCCTATGTATCTCACCAGGTTTTGCAACCTGACCCACTCAGCTTCTTTGTATCACAGGAAGCAGTACAAAGATATTGATTGTTCGGACCAGCTGAGAGATTTGAGGAAGTATAGGCTATAAATGATGTTATGCTTATGTTTCTTGTATCAGTTATGACATCCAAGATTTTATAAATCAATGAAGAATATTTTCAATTATGACATCCCAAGTTGAAAAGATATCAATATCGAACGTTTCTTCGGAAATGTTTAATGTTAATATTATCTCACATTGAAATAATATTTTTGGGACCAATTCCGCAACAAAAGAAATACTATGTTTTAAGTAAGTATAAACAAAAAGTTTTGAAATGACCGTAAATTTGGAGATGTCATAGTTGGTATCAGAGCATTCGTTTAAGCGAACTAGGTGTAACGTCCCAAAAATACTAAGTAAAATTTTTATTTTTAAGTCAACCAAAACCATTAATCATTCATTTCATACCATCAATGTATGACAATGTGGAAAAATAGTTATCAGAGTACAATCCCAAAATCATAAAATACCACATACCATACAAGCAACGGGCCCCGCCTAATGAGTATACCAGGCCTCGCCCTAACTCACATAACGGGCCCCGCCCAATGAGTATAACGGGCCTCGCCCTAACTTTCATAACGGGCCCCGCCCAATGAGTGTAACGGGTCTCTCCCTAACTCGCATAACGGTCCCCACCCAATGAGTATAATGGGTCACTCCCTAACTCGCATAATGGGCCCCGCCCAACATACAAAACATGCAAGTATTACACAGACAACTAACATCCTACAAAAGTAATCCAGTGGGTCGGTATTGGTGCCTTCAACCCACGAGTACAGTGAAGAGACTCACATCAATCTGATGATAAGAAAAATACACACTCAAGCTGCTGCTACAACGGCTCCTCACACTGAACACATTCAAACCAAACCTAATTATTATTTAGGGTAATAACTTATAATTAAAGGTTCAATTCATATTCTCTCTTACCAAGGGTAAAAAACCATTTTACCCTTCCCATAATGGACCCAACTAACCATGAACCAAGACCTAAAAATAGCCCAAATGGGCTTCTAGGAGTACGTCATGCGTACTCAATACTTCTGCACAGTGCACCGAATATTCACAGAAAGGGTTACGGGCTAAGCCCTTTACGTCATGCGTACCTCCAGGGTACGCCCAGCGTACTCATTTGTTACCAAAGTTGTTTCAAAAAAAATGTTACCCAAAATCACTTTTTAGCTCTTAATGCTTAAAGAACATATGTCCAACTCGTAGATCTTAATCTTGGGAAGGTCTTAACTGATAAAGTCAACAACTTTAAGATTTTGCACGGCTTAATAGACCCCAAAACCAAACCCTAAGTCCATAACACTCTTTAACAACCTCAAACTCTTGCATGAGTGAGAAATAGCAACAAAGACTCCATTTTTATGACCCAAGATCCTCAGAAACATCATAAAGTAACAAACCTGAGCTTTGGAGTAGCTTTTACTCACAAGAACCAAACCATTGGACCAAAAGCATGAAAATATCAAAGATAGTCTAGATCTAAGCTATAGAACCATAAATCTATGAACTTTATACCTCCAGAAGCTTGCAAAGGAGAAGGAAACCCTGGATCTACAAGCTCTAATCCCAAAAAACCTCAATGGTGTGCTTATCCTTCTTCCACAATGCTCCAAGAACACTTTAAGGTCCAAAACAAGATTTAGAGGGTTAAGGTTTCAAAATAACAGAAATAGGGAGAGTGGAGGCTGGTTATGAAGACGCCTTAAGGGTCTTAAGGTGTTAAAATAGGGGTCCAACCCTAAAAATTAAGGTTTTGGGGTCAGCTCGAGTACGCCCTGCATACACACCGAGTACGCCCTACATACTTCATGGTATATGTGTTCCCTTTAAATGACCTACTTCCGACGTACTCATCAAGTACGCCCTGCATAGGGACTGATTTTGCACAAAATTTGTTTTTTAAGTTGGAAATGAAAGATACCTAAAAACGGATGTTACACTATGAATTTCTAGGATTTATAGACTTAAACTTAGAATTCTAAGTGATGATCATGAGATGTGTGTCTATTATATTTTATTTAGTACACATGAATTGACACAAGCACTAGCATACTTTAGGATTAGATGCCTAATTTGTTTTATGTGTTAAATGACTTATATATGCTATACCTATAAGATGCCTGGAGATGCCTTAGATAGCCTATACAAACTGATATTATTAGATTTAAGGTTTGTTGCTGACCTAGAATTAGGAAATTTTATGTGTTCAGGTTTCTAAACGTTTAATTACAGTATTATAACTGACATATAACTTTTCAGAGTGATGTGGAGGATTACGCGTCTAAACCTTCCCTATCTATATTCTTGTCTCGGTGCACTAAACGCTGCTGTGGTGTATAGAACGAAATGGTAAGGACAAGAAGCGGATTAGGAAACAATAATGGAAACCAACAGCCTAAGCGAGTGATGGTCCGTGCACTGGTCATCACACCTGCACCCGAACCTATCACGATGGTAATGATACAGGTGATGTTAGATCGTCAGATTGAAGAGACAAGGCGTCTACTTCAAAGGAATATGGATGAACCTACTGAAACCGTTGTACAACATGAGTTGGAAGTGCACCACGAGTGGTTAGGAACAACCATCTAGACGAAGGAGTTGTTAGGAAAGGTTTTTCTATACAAAAACTTCAAGGCCTCCAAACCACCAAGTCTTTCTGGAAGCCCAACACCGGTGGAAGTAATGAACTAGATCTCTGAGATAGAAATAATATTTGAGAGCTACGACTGTAGCGAGAGGCAGAAGATTGTGTTTGCAATTGGACAACTAAGGTCTGGAGTGTTGATTTGGTGGAAACTATTGGCTGACTCCATGCCAAAGGAAGAAGCAAGGAATATGTCTTGGGAGGACTTCCTTAAGGAGTTGAGGATACAATGTTGCTCTGAACACGATCTTCTGGAGATCAAGAACGAATTATAAAATCTAAAGAAGGATAAGATGAGTGTCAATGAGTATGTTGCAGATTTTATGGAGAAGATGAAGATAGTCCCTTACCTGGTTCCCATCAAGCTTTCCAATGTGAATAATTTTGCTAATAGACTACCGACAGACTTCGGTCTGATGGTCAAAAAAACAACCACATTGAAAGTCACTATCTAGGCGGCAAGGAATGTTGAGACCCAGATAAGAGAGAAGGGCCTGGAAAAGTTGAGGTGAGAGAGAAAAGGAAGCTTGAGGAATCTCCAAAGACTAATAAAAAGGGAAGATTCAAGAAGTTTGACCCAGACGACAAAAATTTTGGGGGTAATAGTGAATCCAAGTGGTATGAGAGGTGTAGGAAGAAGTACTTTGGGAGATGCGACGGAGAAGTGACCTGCTATAAGTGTAGAAGGACAGGTCACCATTCCAGAGATTGTACCTTCGATGAAAAGAAGTCTTACGAATGTGGATATGGTGGGTATATTTCAAAGAACTGCCCAAAGAAAAACGAAGCAGCAAAGCGAAATGTATCGCCGAAGCCAAAGTCAAGGGCATATCATATGATCCACGATGAAACAACAATAGGTCGGGAATAGAGAATGGATTATCCAAAGTTTAAAATGAGTAGCATTAGAATAAGTGGCCCGATGTAATAGCATGTAATATAAATCTTGGAATCATTTTCAGAGATATTGTAATTTCCTAAAATTATGTTATATGTTTTCCGTGTGATTTCCTTTTGTGATAACTTAGTGAACTGCGATAATGCTTGGGACGAGTATGAGTAGGTATGAAAGGTAGTAGAGACTTATACTACCGGAAGCACAAGAATCACGCTTGGATCAGGGAAAGTCACAAGGTTACCAAGGTACTTGTAGTTCAATTCGTTTTTGTTCATTTCCATAATTACCCTTGTTTCGTTAATGATTTTTGTTCCGACCCTGGTGATCATAACGAATCGAGTTCGATCATTAGTAATCTGCAAAGTATGTTATTGGGTTCTAAGAACCATGTCTGACATAGTATCTGACTTTAATTGTAAGATTAAAGAAGGAAAGGATCGGGGCAATCGATAGACTATATGCAAATCATCATTAGAGCTTAGCAGCCAGTAGCTACAGATTGCTACATGCATCATGCGATGAGAGGTCTTTAGCACATGACCCATTAGCCAGTTACGGTAGTCGAAGTCAGGACCTTAAATTTAGGTTAAGTATATTCTAGTAAGAGAAGTACCCTCCGATGGATATCGAGTTTAGAAGGAAGAGCAAGTGCAGGATTTAGCGCCAAGAAGTTTAAGAGTTAGAAACTCAATAGAATAGACTTAAGAGTTACGGTTATAACCTAGGATGGAAAGGTGATGTGTGGAGTCATTCAACAAGCCCAGTTTTGTTGATGATTATGGGACGTAATCATCCTATGGAGGATGTAACTGTAACACCCGTAGATTCGGGCTAGTCAATTTAGAGATAATAAGCGTTAAAAATGGATTTTGATAGAAGATTGTTTATGATAAATAATCTTAACAAAAGTTATAGTGTATGTGACAAATATTCTATACATATAAAGAACGTTGAAATCCGACTTCGCATGGAGAAGTTATGCTTCTTCGAAGTTTCGTAATTAAACCAACACGACTCTACGTATCGTAAAAAGTGAATTTTTGATAAATTAATTTTTAGCCTAAGTGATCTAAATGAAGGAATAGTATTTGTTAAACCTAGAGCGTTAATACAGAGAACGTCTAAATCTAACTCCATTAGAGGAAGTTATGATTTTTCTAAGATTCGGTAGCAGTGTACAGCTCAAAAATCAAATTTTAGATCGGACGATTTTTAGCCGAAACAATATAAATGAGAATTAAAGATCTCATTAATAGGAGTTCAAATAAATAAAGACAGACAAAAACGGACGCCAGATGAGAGAGTTATGCATTTTATACGGGCTTTAACAGTCTAAGCCAGTGTGAAATAAATAAAGTTAAAATTAGCCGATAGAGTCTTAATGAAAGTTGTAGATCCCGTGGATAGCTACGCGTGGATATAAAGAACGTCAAAAACGGAGCTCATATGAAGAATCAATGCAATTTTGAAATTTTGAAATTTGTGTGTGCATATGCGCGACGCACATGACATTCTAGAAGTCGTCACGTCGCTCCAACCCCTGATCGCCATGTGTCATGCTGAGAGAGGAATAGTATCACCCAAGTAGGTGCACGGCACTCACATATCCTTTGTTGGGTTTTAGTATACTACAACATCCTATGATGCACATACAACCCAAAAAGCTTTGGATCTATGTTTTCTCTAATTATGCATGCAATATTGTTTCCAAAGCTTTAAGCCTACAACTAGCATACAAATGACATAAACAACATAAAATACTAGTTAGGAGTTTACCTCTTGTTGTAGCTTGTAGAACTTGTAGTATTGTTAGGTGCATTTCATGCATTCATTTTGTAGTTTTAATCCATAAAAGTGCATTGCATTTAGGTTTAAACTCATGCGTTTTGCATATTTGTCGGGATTTTTCATGATGCAATTCCATTCACACACTTTTGTCATATTTCAGGGACTTTTGAAGGTAGGATCTTAGTTGAGGTGATGAATAAGAGATATGGACGAAGTTTCGGGACTATTGGAGCATCGAGGAGGAAGTTATGAAGAAAATGAAGATTTTGGCTTTACAGGAGTTTACACGGCCGTGTAAATGTAAACCTTGAGTTTACACGGGCCGTGTAAACGCATATTCAACAGCAGTGTGCTTCGAAGGCCTGGCAGATTTGAGCATTTTACTTCTAGAGTTTACACGGCCGTGTAAATGATCAGTGTTAGTTTACACGGGCCGTGTAAACGTGTTGTCAGTTTTAAAACAGTTTCATCCTTTGTAAAAGAGAGACAGCCAGTTCCAGAGTAAAAAAAGTCGTATTTTGGGAGAAGAGAAAGGATTTTGGGAGATTTTGGAAGTTGATTAACATTTGGAAACACTTTAATTTTCATTTTGTAAGTCAAATTGAGGATATAAACTTGTTGAATTTGTAGTTTAATTTAGACATGTGTGGCTGATTTCTTTATCATTTCTGATTCTGAATTTTTAAGTATTTGTTGTTAGGTTGTAATTTACACTTGACTTATGTTTAACATCTAGTAATCTTTGATTTGATCTTAATTATGTGTTTGATTGGTTCTCTTTTTCACTTGATCAATGAATTAGGGTTCTTATCAATCTAGTTAATCAAATTATAAAATTTGTATATGTTTTATGACTTGATGTTAGTAACATGCACTTGATTGGTTGTATTTACATCAAAATAAGTGTAATCAAAGATTAAATGTTCATAATCCCAAGCTTAAGAGGAATGTTGAACATTGTTGGTAATTATTGCAAGAACTCAATGTCATTTAATGATTTGATGCAAGAACTTATTTGAATTGAATCAATTAACTGAAGTTTTATTTGAAGAACATGTTTTGAATAAAACACTTTTGTCAACTTAGATATTAGAGTTTATTAATATCTAAATTACCAACCTAGATTAAACATGAGTCATAACTATATTACATCTTTC
Source organism: Lactuca virosa (assembly GCF_052849685.1). Classification (NCBI taxonomy): domain Eukaryota; kingdom Viridiplantae; phylum Streptophyta; class Magnoliopsida; order Asterales; family Asteraceae; genus Lactuca; species Lactuca virosa. The sequence continues at coordinate 99,494,322 of NC_136433.1, read as the reverse complement.
AACATAATACATAATAGAAATCAGAATCAGAAATGTATTTCTTTTACTGAATTTTGTTTTCAATCTTATTTCTTCATGAATTTCAATTTTAGTTTAAACATAATCCCCCATTTTAATATTGTTTGTATAATGTGTGAGAATATGGCTAAATAAGGAGTCTCGTATTCCTGTGGACCGACCCTGCTTACTCTATACTATCTTTAGTGTATGAAGTAGCAGTGATTTGAGTTTTATTGTTATTATTTTATCCCATTATTTGTTGGTTTGACAGCCAAACAAGTATTTGGACTTTAAGAACTTAGCACCAATAGTATGAAATGCCTCAAATGGAATCACAACACACCATGAACAAAGGATGACATTTTGAGAGAGAATCCTAGCCACCAAAATCGTCCATATTCTCCAAGAATACATGAGTAGTCATTTTGGCTATGGTGTAACATATTTATATGTGGGATTCCAAAGGTCATGGGTTAACCCTAATCCCATACCCATGGGTTTATGCTCCATGGTTCATGTGGCCCAATTTTTATGTATCCATACATAAACTTAGTCCAACATGGATCATAAACCCAACATATAAATATAACTAATTTAAACAATTAGTCCCCATTGATTTAATTAGTCTCTTTTGATCACTAAATTAATTCCAAACTAATTCTTGATCAATACTAATTAAATCATATGATTTCATATTAATATATTAGAACTTATAATATATTAATAAACCATAAATAACTTCTTCTCAAAAAGTCCATCCTAACAAATTGTCCTAATGATATGCAACCCAAATGGACCATGCTACTCTCGGGTCAAGTACATACCAATTATAGTTATGGGCTTAGAAACCTAATCCAATAGTCTCCCACTTGGATAAGTCTAATAACTATTATTGCAAGTACGACTCCAAAATCCCGACTAGCAATCGTAGCTCTTAAAAGCTGTTGTCGAACTCTGACCTAGTCAATGACGCGTCCAATAGATAAGGGATCATATATTCCTCCATTCTACAAGATATCATATGGACTGAGACATGGATTATAATCATTCTATTTGTCCATCTGTTGTTTCCCGATTTCCGATTTATGACGACCGACTAATTGAACAAATCAAATCAGTCCAGGCTCGGCCGAGCGCTTAGGGTTGTCATCACTAAATCATCGAGGGGCCTACAGATATCGCTTTTATCCCTCTAAGGGTAAAAGGAATGGATAAGCTTCGACTCATATGATTGCCCTATTTACTCATCAAATCACACACAATGATGCGTTTTATGACACCAAGTTACTGGTATGTTTTCACATCATCAATGTGCAACCGATTTGTAAAGTGCAACTCATATCTCTTAGTTTCAAGAATATAAGATATTATCGTCTCATGATCACTCGTGATAAAAATCCATGAAGTGATTCAGATGAGCATGGGTTGAATCCAATACTCGAATCTTATTCCAGGAGTACTCATGAACACTGCAGCCACCTTGTCCTAGACAAACTACAGACCCATTCATGACAGTCTTGCCTCAATACCTACTTCCAAAGTATGATCGACTATGGATGGTTTGAATAACCTAGTTATTCGGGAAGTCAAAACATGCAAAGTGAAACACAATAATAATATTAATCCTATATGGCCCAAAAACTTTTGAGTCATATTGATTACTCATTATTCATTGTATAATGTTTCAAATAATCAACTTAATACATGAATTAAAACAATAGCTATGCCATGCTCCAAGCATGCACACTATGTTTGTCTATGGTCTTTATTTTGTGAAATAGATCAATTGAACACATCTTCAATGAAACTTATTTCACGATTCCAAATCTTTATCATCAGTGTAAGAATTCCAAATTCTTGTCACTTCCAGAATGTGTTAGAGTCTAAACTATCATGCAATGATTCCTTTGTAATGTCTAGGTACCAAAAGTCATGGATACTTGACAACTGACATTACAAAGTATTCCAATGGAGAGCAATTCCATGGAAACGAAGTCTCAAATTCAAAGTACATTCCTTTGAACATCCTTCTTGCATTAAGTTTTCTAATCTTACACAGATTTAAAGAATAACTTCCACTTATGGAAACATTTCCATATTCCCATTTTGACCATCACTTCTAAACAAGAGTTAACTCTTCTCAGAGTATGTCAATATGGTCATCTCCAAAATTAAAAATATACTTCCAACTGTCCATGAGCAACCAATCTTTGGGAAACCTCAGATTGTCCTCGACAATTTCTTAACCATTTTAGTCATATCCGGTTCTAGACCTTTTTCCCTCTTAATGCCCTAGGCATTTGGAAAATTAGAACGGATGAATATTATAGCACATGTAATCGATCCTATAACGAAGCATATAGGACACGATTCATGATGTCTTACATAAAGACATGATACTTGACCAGTCTTTTGCTATAATATTACTATTTGCCATGTTCTCATCATTCGAATTATGAAAAGGGATGTCGTAATCATAGTCGAATTTTGAGAACGCAATTAACACATCCATATATAGAATTTCCTTATGTTGAACCATTCCAACATAACATTCATATATATATATATATATATATATATATATATATATATATATATATATTTGACTAAATCTGATTAAAATCTCAATCTAAGCTTTTAGATTTGAAATGAAGTATGAATTCCTCTCCCTTAATTATAGTAAAACAACTTTTCAAACCCTGCAACTTGCGAATTGAAACTTTTGTTTTCTATAATTAACATTGCTAACTTGCAATATTCATCATAATTGATTATGCTCCTACTAGCATAATAATCATTACTTTTACTACCATAACATTTATGCTCCCACTAGCTTTGACATGTATCCAGAAATCAACTGGACTTATAGAAATCAATACTTATTGACTTTCATTACCAAAGTTCAGATTTCTGATACGAGATGTTTTAATAAGATTTTATCTAGGCTTCTCAAAATCATACATCTTTCCTTAGATAGCTCACATGTGTGTCTAAACAATTTAAGAACTTATAGCAATAAGTCTCAAATGTTTAGACTTTTTGCCATTCCTCACAATTCGAATTATCAAAAGGTATGACGTAATCATAATCAAATTTGAGAATGCAAATATCATAACTGTTATCTACTTAAAATCTACTTAGTGAAAGCGTTTCCTCACCATCATTTTTATGAATCGGAGAGAAACCTTATGACACTTAGATTTTATGGTGTATGTGTTCCTATCCATGTGAATTTGTCAAACCATAATCAAAAGACGAGGTTAGTGACAAATCCAAACTCATATGGATTGAACTAGTTCAATCTTAATTTCTTGCCACCTGGCAGCACAAGGGCCTATCATCGCTTCCAAGTTGTTATGCAAACAACTAAGAACTCACATGCATAGTCAACTTTTAACTGGAATGAGCACAGAAACAAGAATACATCAACACGTAAGGTTACAAACCTCAAGTCATGTGCTAGTGTCTAATAATAGGTTTACCGTTGATTAGTTCTTGAAACTTTCAAGATCTTTAAGACTCCCACTGACCTCTTGACATATAAGATTCACTTTATCAAGGAACATTACTTGACAAAACAAACATTCAAGATGTAGTGTGGATTCTTATCAAGATAAACACTTCACACAATTGGTCTTAGTTGGTCTTTGTCCTTACCAAGACATCACAACTTACCAATTTCAAATGTACAAGAGTAAAATCATTTAACTCTACATTTGATGAGTGTTATAAACCTTTCCCAAGATTATGTCACTCAAGGCATAATGTTGGAGTATGACTCTCAGAATTGTTTTGGAACGAAGTGTGATTCATCTTCTTGATTTAACCATTTCAATAATTCACGATTCCTCTTCTTAGCCATACAAATGCACTAAGATATCCTTAGAGGATCAATTGTGACATGGTTTTTCATAATCATTAAGATGATCATAAAACACGATACTCTAGTACTCTCCCATCTTTTCAGATTGGAGAAACTTTTATCTTTCTGCCCAATTTGATTCTTCTCATTCGTTCTTCCATACATTGAAACTTTTCCAATGTTTCAGAATTATACTTAAACTTGTAAGCATAACCATATTTACTAAACTTTAGTAAATCATGACGAATAGTTTTATCGTTCTCTGTGGTGGACCTGACCAGCGCACACCAGTGTACCCGATCCCCTAGTCCTTCACTTGACTCACATACACATGTGAACAAAGAATTAGTCCTAATTTCCCAAAGATAAAGGTTCTCATTCATCACACAATACAAGTTGCATGATTCCAAGTTTCTATCCAACTGAAGCTTGGGTGATGAGAATCTTTCCTTATTTGGGAAATTCTCGACACTACCACAAACGAAAGAATCAAATCCAGTTTCCTAATATTGCTATCAATGGAATCATATAAACAACAATTTTTCACAAAAGCCATTGTAAGGAAATTTTAAAAATAAGATAAATTTCAAAATTTTCTTTATTTATATAAATTGTGGAAAACTTATCCTTACAATGCAAATACAAGTGAAAATATGTTGTTATCTATTCCTAAGCAATCTATCATAACTCTTAAGCAGCAGCTCACAAATCTGATCATCGAACCATGCGATTGAAATCCATCTCTTGGCGATCAGACTCAGCATACTCTTCCTTTAAGCTTCCTTTCATTTCTTTGACTCTTCAAAACATCAAAATGTAATTACATTACATCATGTATTAAGAATCCCCAAATAGGAACTTAATAGAGTTAGATAGTGGACTTACCTGAAGCAGAGTCATACACTCTGACTTTACCATCCTTGTGGTCCTTCAGGTAGATATGGCTGCTTCGCAACCAATGCCCCTTCTCTTGGCAATAGAAACATATGGACGCTTTGGAATGGTACACGGGACTATCTCAGACTTAGCCATTCTCTTTTCCATTTGGTCAACCGGGTTGACTGTGGTCGATCCCTTTCCATTGGGAAGAGAAAGCTTTTCTGGACTTCCAGTGTTACCATTTTCAATGTCCATGGAAGTTTGGGGAGTAGACCTTCCAATCAAATTTGCTTTACCAATGCACCAAATCATTGCTGATTCAGCAACATCAAGCAAATAGGTAAGATCGATAAGGGTTATGTCGTGGTCTGTCACATAGTAGTCCTTAAAGAACCAGCTATATGACTTACGAAGTGACTGAAGAACCCAGTCAACAGCCAACTTCCTTGAGACTTCGACACCCATCTCTTACAGCTTGTCAATATGAAACTTCATCTCCAAGTCGTGAGCACATAAAGACTTTCCTTCCTGCCAATAGGGCTTTGAGTGACCTTGAACTTGTGGGTTAGGGAGAATAAATGGAGGAAGTGAAGGAAGTGAAGTTCCACTTTAGCACGAAGAAGGGATTAATCTTTCACCTTGATCGCTTGGTGGAAAATTATCTTTATAAAGAAGGCTTTTTTCAAAAGATTCGGGAAGACCATAGTTGTCTGAACTAGACATCTATAACGGGAGAAATTCAAGTTTAGTTGATTTTAGTCATTAATATAACACCCAAATGAAATATTAAGGCTAGGACCCAACACAATATTTTACAATTCGGAAGAGGGATGTCGTAATCTTATTGCAAAATATTTGAAGGTAGGTAAATGACGATTTACCAATTTCCACCATGAAAAACGAAATTTATCATTAGGTTTTAAATGGATTGAAACTCCTAGATCCTTTGAGATTCTTTGAACAATTCAATGGCATGTTTAAATCTCGATTATGCCCTTCAAGTTTGTGACTGGGGTGCCGAGGATCACAAACAAGGTGTGAATAACCATGCAAATTAGCTTGGTACACCCAATGTTACAAACACATGATCAATGTGTCGGTTAACCACACACGCTCCATTGATCTATGATTAACATCAAGCTACCCTTTGACACGCACTGATAGTCCCAGATTAGTGTGTCAGTTAACCACACACGCTCCACTAACGACTTAACAAGGTGCAAAGTGCAATTTCATAGGTTAGCACCAAATTCACATTTTTCCTAAAGTAACTAAGATTGGGAATTTAATAAAAGTTTAGTTGCATTCTGTTTATCATTATACTTTTAATGAAGGGAATATTAGTGTCCTATCCTACCTGTTCGGCTAACGACCCTCCACCAGTCAAGGAAGTGGTGGGTGAGAGTGGACACCCATTAAACTGCCATTTTATAGGCAGTAACCTTATACCCCCCTTATAGACCGGCTTCGTGAATGAGGCCTACTAACGGTAAGACTTACTTTGTTCTTATACATATGTATAAATATTAAACCTATAATATTATAATAGTATAAGGGTAGAATTTTTAACTTTAAAATTCTAGGGTTTGGAATTAAATGCTTCAAAAGTTAGACTTTTACATTTACAAATTCCAAAACTTGAGGGAAAGTTTTGAACTTTTCAAAAACTTTTGGATTCCATAACCTATGAGTTTAAAGTGGTTTAATGAAAAAACTCTTCAAGTTCCATAACTTGAGGACAAATTGTGGAAGACTTTAAAATCATTTAAGAAAATAAGACTCTTCATTTTCATAACCTATGGAACTTTATGAGTTTTAAAATTCTTGAATGAGACTTTTCATGTAACTTGAGGACAATTTACAAAACTCATATCAACAACATTTTAGATCAAACTTTGAAAAATAACTATCATCATACAACTTTCTATTGATCAAAAACAAACTCATAAATTAAGATAATTCATATCAAACAAATTTTAAGAAATTAGCCTAATCATATAAACTAATACAATTCTTGAAACCTTGACAAGTATCTATTAATTGGAAGAGAATCATCATTACCAAAACAACAAAATCAAATTTGATGAACAAAAACATTTTGTGGTAATGATTCTAATCCAAAACAGGCCAAAAAATTCGAAATTTTGCTGTCTGGACTACCAACTCGTCGAGCCCCATACTGGACTCGACGAGTCCAAGGCAAAATGCATGCTACTCGGCGAGTCTCCCAGTGGACTCGGCGAGTTCACTGGGCAGAAGGCAAAAATTTCGATTCTTTCACTTTGAAAACTTATAAAACATCAAGTATATTAGAAAACAACCCATGGCTCTGATACCACTGTCGGGTTTTAGTATACTACAACATCCTATGATGCACATACAACCCTAAAAGCTTTGGATCTCTGTTTTCTCTAATTATACATGCAATATTGTTTCCAAAGCTTTAAGCCTACAACTAGCATACAAATGACATAAACAACATAAAATATTAGTTAGGAGTTTAACTCTTTGTGTAGCTAGTAAAACTTGTACTATTTGGCCTTTAAGAACTTAGCACCAATAGTATGAAATGCCTCAAATGGAATCACAACACACCATGAACAAAGGATGACATTTTGAGAAAGAATCCTAGCCACCAAAATCGTCCATATTCTCCAAGAATACATGAGTAGTCATTTTGGCTATGGAGTAACATATTTATATGTGGGATTCCAAAGGTCATGGGTTAACCCTAATCCCATACCCATGGGTTTATGCTCCATGGTTCATGTGGCCCAATTTTTATGTATCCATACATAAACTTAGTCCAACATGGATCATAAGCCTAACATATAAATATAACTAATTTACACAATTAGTCCCCTTTGATTTAATTAGTCTCTTTTGATCACTAAATTAATTCCAAACTAATTCTTGATCAATACTAATTAAATCATATGATTTCATATTAATATATTAGAACTTATAATATATTAATAAACCATAAATAACCTCTTCTCAAAAAGTCTATCCTAACAAATTGTCCTGATGATATGCAACCCAAATGGACCATTCTACTCTCGGGTCAAGTACATACCAATTATAGTTATGGGCTTAGACACCTAATATAACACCCTTGTGCGATACGCATCTCGAGTTTTCTTCCTATAAATACCCGTTGAGCCTTCATACGTTCCCCACACCTTCTAGATCGATTCTCTCGATTTTTACTCGTCTTTAGCCTATTTCTTGAGTTTCTGGCTGCCTACGACACCCCTGAATAGTTACCTAGTTGTAACCTTCGAATAGGAGTTCCCGAGTCAATATTTTGCCTGCTTAGATTCTGGTTTACATCAAGAACCCCTTCAAGTTAAGCTACACTCTATTTCTTTCATTGTAACTTGTACTTATAGTCATAAGTCGTTATTATGAACCTATAAATAAGGTTTATTACTAATTCCAAGTCATTATACTTATTGATCTACTTACCGGAGAGGTGTCTAGAATGGTCGCGTTGGCTTGGTTGTTGGATTTCAGAAAGGCTATATGCCGAAATGCCCTACCTCCCAACTGTCCTGCCTAGTTAATCCTTACTTTATAGATCTTGATGTAACAATTTGGATTAGTGAGGAATCTATACTACAATTATTATAGTCACCAGTGTTGGGTATTTTATGTTGCGTCATGGGCTTAGTTTTGTATATCCGGATTGGGCCTGTCCATCCGTGATTGTTAAGTAGGGTTAAGCTATAAATAGTGCATGCATGTATGCATTAGATACGTTCGTCATTATTATTATTATTGCTTTGTAACCGTAAACACATCTACAGTCGAAGTTCTTAATCGAGCTCTTATGAGGTGTTAAAGCTTAATCATTCGACATCAGTTAAATCATTCTTGTGTTCTTCATTACGTCATTTATTGTTTTTCTGCTTAGAATCTATCGATCCTACTAGAACTTTGTTCTAACAATTGGTATCAAAGCAGGAGAATGTGTGATCAATACACATTCCTTCTGTGTGAAGAATTCTTTAGGGTTTCCGCTTTTATCAAATATAAAGAAGCCGTCTTCTTCCTGTCGACGGTAACTCATGTGTTTGATAAAACCCTAATCTCAAGTTTACAGGTCTGATTCTAGCAGTTCTAAGGAAAGGCTCACCATGTCTCACGAAGATTCTCAAACTAATCCCATCAACATCTCCAACAGCATTGGATCCACTACAAGGGTTCCCATTCTTTACACTCAAGACTATGAAGTGTTGGCGCATCACTTTGAAGATTACGTAGTTGGATCTGAAGATAATGGTTATCTTATCTGGGAAGCTATCATGCTTGGGCCGTTTGTTCACTCTGGAACGAACAGGACAGTGAAGACTCAAAAAGAATATAACCAGCTTGTGGCGGACGTAGATAAGATGCCACAGGATGAAAAGGACAAGGTGCTATGTAATGTGAAATCCATGAGAATGATCAGATTCGCACTGCAATCTGACACTTTTCGGTTAGTTGGTTCATGCACGACGGCTAAAGAAATCTGGGATAGGTTGAAAGAACTCTACTCAACCGATGAGGATCTAGAACACTCAATTCAAACCTTGTTGCTCTCAGAATTTGGAGTTTTCGAACAGAAACCTGAAGAGAAACTGATACAAACCTTCGATCGCTTCAATCATCTCCTTAGCAAGATGATCAAGCATGGTATTGAAAGAAAATTGATCGAGCAAAAGGTAACCTTCATGAATGGTTTAAGACCAGAATGGATGGCAGTGGTTTCAACAGTGAAAGCTCACGAACAATTTAAATCATACTCACTAGCGAAACTGGTGGGTATACTTAAATCCCATGAGAGTGTGGTAACCAAGGAGGCGAAGATAGTTTCGGGTGTGGGATCGTTGGCCCTTGTCTCAAAAGGCAAAAGTGTTGCAGAAGAAGAGGATGATTCAGATATGTCTGAGTGTGACCTTACAGGCGAAGAATATGCAATGATGGTCACCAACCCAAAGAAGTTTGCACAAAAGAAGTTCCCTGTCAATAAAAACAGAAACTAGCAAGGAAGTTACAGTTCTGAGAAGGTGAAAGAAGAAACGAAGAATACTTCTCAAAAGGATAACGACAAGAAGGAAAGCAAGCTTGCAGGAGACTCTGGATTCGACTGCAATTACTGTCATGGCAAGAACCACTTTGCCAAAGATTGCATGCTGAGGAAGATGGCTGAGAAAAGGGACGGTGAAGGTGATGAGGCGTATTACATGCGAAAGTTGGAAGAGATCAAGAAAAAGAAGGCAACTAATAGTTCTATGAATGCCTTGATTGTGCAGGAAAATATGGATGAAGATGAGTTCGGTGGCGTTGAAGTCTGGTCAACCGATTCTGAGGATGAAGAAGTGAGAAAACCCACACATGGAAGAGCTTATGTGGCGAGAGATACTGGTTCGGATGGAAAATGTTTGATGGTTACAGCTGGAAGACCAACCGAAGGTAGGCTTAAGGAGCCGAACCTGACTGAGGACAAGTGCTTTGCAACCAAGCCCGTGAGTGAGAAGATCAACGACTGTGATCGGCTGATCAAAAAGGTACAATCCATCCTTGAATCACTTAAAGTTCCGGTAACGAATTATGAAGAAGAATTAAATGAACTAAATTTTAAATTTTCTAACTTAAGTGGCAGTCTCATGCAAACTCGCTTAGCGAACTCTAACCTAACTGACCAACTCAGCAGGGTGTCTTCGAAGAGTGAGGAAAGAAGAATATGGATTAAGCTGAAGGAGACGGAGTTAAATAGGGCTAGGGATGAGATTATTTATTTGCAACGAGACAATTTAAAGTTTTTGAAACAACGGAATGTTTTTTGCTTAATTGCTAAACGCTTATACACGAATATTACTCAGTTGCATTTAAATTGTGAAATAGGGAAAAGATACACAAGATGATCTTACCCTTCCTTGAATTTAAGGAGGATGAGGTCATCGCTGAGTGTGAATCCATTATGTCCTCAGAAGAGACTTCCATCACTTATAAAATCGGACTAGACAAGATAGAGACCTTTATTGACTCTAAGGAACACAAGTGTATGCTCAAAAATCTTTTAGATGAAAATGATAGGTTGAAAATTAAGTCCGAGGCCATTCAATCATTTGACTCGTCTAACGCCAAATTAATTTCAGAACATAAAATGAATATAGAAAATACGTCTGAATTTGATGAAGAAAGTGAGATGAGCGAAATCTCGGTGGAAGATGTGGTCGATTGCTCTGAATTTATGAAGAGCGAAACCGAGAATGAAAAACCCCTCATATCTGAGAACTCGGTTGAACATGCTAGCCTGTCAAAGGACAAGCCGCAGAAACTCAAAGAGAAAGCGATGGTGTATCAGAAAGTTCAAACTGTGTCAAATCAGGTATATGCTGTTACAGGGGTCACTGAAAAACAAACAGCAGAATTGAAAATCTTGGTCGACACAGAAAATGCTGAAGGGTGCGATGATTACATTTGGTCAGCCCCTATTGATAATGCAGACGAAACCATCGGCTTATCGGAGCGAACCTCGTGGAGGGTAAAAGGTAGATACGTTGCTGAACCCATCAACAAACCCTCGAGTTTTGATAAACCAAGCACGAGTGGAACAAAAGAGATACCAGAAGAACCAAAGAAAACACCAAATGTTCCTTCCATGACAACCGAAACTCAAAAGGAGAAGCCAAAATCAAGCTTCAATATTCATAAATCACAAAAGCAGTTAGCTGAACAGAAAACGCCAAAGAAATCAGAGATACATGAAGAATCTGAATGAGCGAAAACGTTATTGGCAGTCTCAGAACCATAATTACGTTCCTTCCAAGAAAGAATCAAACGTCAAGAAAAATGACGAGCCAAACTGAAAGGAAAGTTTTAGTCCAAACTCCTATTATTCCAAAGCTCAGAACCGAACATCCAGTTTCGGTTCCAATTCCAAAGCTCAGAACCGAACATCCAGTTTCGGTTCCAATTCCAAAGCTCAGAACCGAACATCCAGTTTCGGTTCCAACACCAAAGCACAGAACCGAACATCAAGTTTCGGTCACAACGTCAAGGCTAACAACCGAAAGTCTAGTTTCGGTCCTTCATGCTACCAACAAAAGCCAAATTCAATGAAGAACATCAAAGGAAAGGGAAAGCTTGACTCGAATACTGATATCAACAATAGGAAAAAGTCAGCTAACCCTAGGATTCAAAAGAATATTCCAAAACCATCTAACAACACACCTTCTAATACACCACAATTTAAACAAGATAAAAACAAAATCAAGGTGTATACCATCAAAAGAAAAGACAAAACCACTCTAATCAAAAGAACTTATTTGGTTGATATTTCTGCTGCTATTCCTTTTTCTGTAAAAGACTCACCAGGGCCCAAGAGACTTTGGGTTCCTAAATCTGCTTGAATTTGCAGGTTATAAGTGACGAGCAGTTCGATGACGAATGGTACATAGACAGTGGCTGCTCGCGTCACATGACAGGAAGGAGGGAAGAGTTAAGGGAGTTTCGGTCCCTTAAGGATGGTGGATGTGTGAAGTATGGAAATAACTCATTTGGCACAATCAAAGGATATGGAATGATAACCAACAGAGACTTCACGATTCGAAAAGTGGATTACGTGGAAGGGTTGCAGCACAACCTCATCAGTGTATCTCAATTGGTTGTGGGAACTGGTTTGAAGGTTTCATTCGATGATGAGGGATCAGAAATAATTGAGAAGCAATCCAAAAGAGTTATGTTGAAGTCTGAACGCAAGGGAGAGATGTATCCTTTAAATCTCAACCCAATTCGAGGAAAACCAGCAATATGTCTGCTGTCAAAGGCGAACACTGATGAAAGTTGGTTATGGCATCGACGCCTATCGCACCTGAACTTCAAAGACATTAATAAGTTGGTGCTTGGTGATCATGTTTGAGGCCTTCCTCTTCTCAAGTTTGATAAGGAACACCTATGTGCAGCGTGCGAGATGGGCAAACAAATCAGAAAGAGCCATCCTACACGTATCAATACAAAGATTGTTGAAGCTCTTGAGCTTCTGCATATTAACTTATATGGACCTTCGGCTATCGAAAGCTTCGGTGGTAGTAAGTTCATTCTTGTCATAGTGGATGATTTTTCACGCTTCACCTGGGTTTTCTTTCTTAAACAGAAATCAGACGCGACTCCCAAGTTGAAGACGTTTATCAAGCAAGTGGAAGTGCAGCTGCGAAAGCTGGTGAGGAATATTAGAAGCGACAATGGGCTTGAATTCAAGAATAAAGATTTCGAGGATTTTCTGGCTGAAAAGGGGATATCTCACAACTTCTCGGCCCCCTATACACCACAACAGAATGGAATTATTGAAAGACGAAACTGTTCTTTATGTGAGGCAGCCCGAACCATGCTTAGCTTCGCTTCTCTTCCGCTATACTTCTGTGCCGATGCAGTTGAAACCGCGTGCTATACTCAGAACCGATCCTTACTTAACAAGCGATTCTCCATCACTCCGTATGAGATACTGAACAATCGAAAACCCAACGTTAAGTTTTTCCATGTGTTCGGTTCAAGGTGCTTCATTTTCAACTCCAAAGAGAACCGAAACAAGTTTGACGTCAAAGCCGATGAGGGAATTTTTCTTGGCTATTCACTCACTTCAAAGGCATACAGAGTTTTGAACAAACGCTCCAAACGTATTGAAGAAACATACTATGTAACCTTTGATGACAACTACATGAAGAAAGTTCAAAGAAGCGAAAGTTCCATGGGGGAAATATTTCCTGAATCAGGACAAGTCTCGGTTCCCATTTCCAACTTGTTTGAAGAGTACATAAGGCTATTTGACAAACCAGAAAAGGCCATACACTCAGAGGCGAAAGCAGCAGACAACAAAATCGACAATCTGAAGAAGATCATTGATGAAGCTGCAAAAGAAATAGAAAATGAACCTCATAAACCGACTGGTGGTCAACCCTCAACTGAACCTCCAAACAACAGGTTCAACGTTCAAGGGGAAGGGTTCATCTGTACCAAAAACAACCGATAGTCTAGTCGAGGGGGAGAATCCAACTCCAATCCCAACCAATGATAGTCCAGTCGAGGGGGAGAATCCAATTCCAATCCCAACCAATGATAGTCCAATCGAGGGGGAGAATCCAACTCCAACAGAGGAGGAGAATCCTGAACCTGACAAGGGATACGCTTCACCATTTGAGGGGGAGGATGAGAATACAAATGACGAAGGTGATCAATCAGAACTTGAAGAAGAGGTAAATGCAGAGTTGGATCCTGCCTATGACCCTAATTACCCTCCTCTAACGAAATAGACTAAGGATCATCCCAAAGCACAAGTTATTGGTGAATCATCTGAGCGAGTTCTCACACGTTCTCAATTGAAAGCGAAACAAATTGCATTATTCTCTAATGTTGAATTTTGTATGTTTAATTCATTTGTCTCCAAAATCAAACCGAAGACGGTTAATGCTGCACTTGATCACACTGATTGGGTACAAGCAATGCAAGATGAACTCCATGAGTTTGAACGTAATCGAGTTTGGAGGCTAATTCCCACTCCAAAGGATGCTTCAGTGGTCGGCTTAAAATGGGTCTTCAGGAATAAGTTGGATAAATAGGGCAACGTCATACGCAATAAGGCTCGGTTGGTGGTGAAGGGATATTGCCAAGAAGAGGGGATAGACTATGAGGAAACATTCGCTCCTGTAGCAAGGTTGGAATTAATTAGAATCTTTCTGGAATATGCTGCTCATAAAAACTTCGAAGTTTTCCAAATGGACGTGAAATGTGCTTTCTTAAATGGAGAACTAGAAGAAACGGTGTATGTTGAGCAACCACCTGGGTTCGTAAACGAGAAATACCCTGATCACTGCTATGTGTTGGATAAAGCTGTATATGGTCTGAAGCAAGCACCAAGGGCCTGGTATGAAACTTTGACTCGCTTTCTTAAAATGTCAAAATTCAAGCAAGGTTCGGTTGACCCAACCTTCTTCCGAAAGAAAGAAGGCGAACATCTAATGATAGTTCAAATTTATGTCGATGACATCATCTTCGGCTCCACGAATCCTAGCTTAACGGTTGAATTCAGAAAGTTGATGGAGACTAAATTTGAAATGAGCGCAATGGGTCCAATTAACTTTTTCCGTGGATTGAATATAAGAGGGATCAGAAGGTATTTTTATCAACCAGGAGGCCTATACGAAGAACTTGTTAGCGAAATTCGGTATGACGGGAGATTCGAAGGTGAAGGTTCCCATGGCGTTTAGCACAAAGTTAACACCATCTCTGGAAAAACCTGTCGTTGACGTAACACTCTATCGTCAAATGATAGGGTCTCTTATGTATCTAACAGCTAGTAGACCAGACATTATGTTTTTATTTGTTATTGTGCCAGGTTTCAAGCAAATCCAAGAGAACCTCACATGGTGGCAGTGAAAAATATTTTCCGTTATCTAAAGCGAACCTCTTCTCTCGGTCTCTGGTACCCTGCTAGATCCGGATTCTTTGTTCAAGCCTTTTCTGATGCCGATCTTGGAGGATGCGGTCTGGACCGAAAGAGCACAACTGGAGGATGCCAATTCCTTGACGGTAAACTTGTAAGCTGGCAGTCCAAGAAGCAAACCTATGTGTCTCTTTCAACAGCCGAAGCTGAGTACATAGTTGCAGCATCCTGTACCTCACAAGTGATATGGATACAAAGCCAACTAAGAGACTACGGACTGAGTATGAAGAAAATACCTCTCTATTGTGACTCAGAAAGTGCGATAAGAATATGTCACAATCCAGTGCAACACTCAAAGACAAAGCATATTGCACTAAGATACCATTTCATCAAGGACCATGTAGAAGATGGGAACGTGGAAGTACATTTCATTCGGTCCTCTAATCAACTGGCTGACATCTTCACTAAAGCCTTACCAGAAGCTACCTTCAATAAAATTTTACAAGTTTTGGGAATGATGGAAGCAGAGTCGGTACCGAACCCTCAAACCTCACTCTAAAAATTAGACAAGCGAAACAGAGCGAACGCTCGGTCTATTTCGGTTCTGGATTTTTCGGGAACCGAAATGAACCGAACGCTCGGTCTATTTCGGCTCCATAATTTTCGGGAACCGAAATGAACCGAACGCTCGGTCTATTTCGGCTCCGGAATTTTAGGGAACCAAAATGAACCGAACGCTCGGCTCATTTCACTTCATTCTTTTAAGGTTTGGTTTCGGCTGTATAGTTTGTAAACTCTCTTTTAAGTATTTTTCTTACTCTATTTTCTCTTTCATTTTTATTCTAAGAGTGTTTAGTATTAATTTCATTTTGTTTATTTTTCTGTTTTTATTATTTTTCAGAAACTTCAAAAATCCAAAAATATTTTTCTAAAAGATTCTATCTTTTATTTTTCTTAATTGTTTTTTTTTTGTTTTGTTTGTTTTGTTTGTGTGGTTTGTTTGTTTGCTAATTCTCTTTGCTACATACCAAGTACATCATTGCTACATAAATTGGAGATAGGGCAGGTATGATTATTTTGATATGAACTAGTTAAGTGTCCCTAGAAGCATGCTGCTGCATGTAGACCGAAGCCTCTAAGACTAGGAGCAAGGCCTTAATGATTCGATCTATACCTATCGTTTCTTCCCAATTAGGCTGATAAATCCACTCAAGTCATGAGCTACCTTACTCTTCTCAAATGAGTTAAGAGTTTACTGCTTTGTCACGTTTATATAGCAGAGGTACTTTCGGTTCTTAACCACCTCCTTTACATTCTCCATCTACTTTCGTTTCAACACGGTAACCCTTGAGACTCTCAGACATTACCACTGAGGTTTATGGTTGCACAAAATCTGTGTTTATGATCTTAGATGCATACACCACGTGCTAAGTGAGACCCAAAATCCAACACCAACAATGAATTGACGGTGAATATTTATATTCAAGATCTCACTTGTTACCTAACGAAATCTCATTTTATTTTTTGAATGGCCTTTTATGAAATTGTCTAACACCAAGGCATTTCTTCCCAAAAAGATCCAGTTTGTTTTTGTTTTTGAGATTTTTATAACATCTTTATTCACAACAAATTATATCCAACCTACTTGTTCAACAGACCACATCGGTCTCACAAGTACTTCATCCAACGTTCGGTCTTATGTTAAGAATCGATGTTCGGTTGAAGATAAGCCACCCTTTAGACTATTATTTAAAAGAAGCCTTTCGATGTTTCTTTACAAACACTCGATCGTATTTTCTCGGGGAACCACGCAAGCACTTCAAGTCTCTCTTGACTTTGAAGGAAGAGATTCTTGCCCGGAATCATCTGATTTATGTCTTATTAAAGACATCACTCACATCCTATACACATTTTGCTTTATTTCTTTATTTTTGACACACTCTTACACGAAAATACTTTGTGATTTTCCAAAATTTTGGTTGATGTTCCTTATGGCTCGTTTAAAGTTTCTTTTAGGCGCGAAAATGGTTATTATAACATCTGGAGCGAAAGTGAATTTGAAAAGACGATATGTGGATAAGATTTTGGGCGCGTGAATTTGAACAGTTCCTAAACCCACGCTTGATGACGTCTATCTGGGGTAACCAACTTGTCACATCGCGCTTTTTCAGGCGACGTTTCAGTGATCGTATCATCATCACGAAGATACTTTCTCTCTCCTGGCAACGGCATATAAAGGGTTTCTCACACCAATTGTACCTTCTTACCTTCTTCAAACTCTCTCAAATACACAAGGCAATCTGCAACTGTTCATCTTCTTTCTTACATTAACAATGGCGGAATCATCATCTGTTCAAGATCAAACTGCTTCATCATCACTGCTTGTGATCAAACCTAATCAGAACTTGATCATTCAACTGAACCCCTTTTTGTATGATTCGTACATGCTCCACGTTGTTGAAGGTCTCAAGTACTCTCCTCTGGTTATCGCACTCACGCAAGTGGAATCTGTTCCAATGTCTCTACTATCCTAAGTCTATTCTACTACAACCTATGACAAGAACAAGGAGATGATCTATTTTCAAATCTTCCCTCACAAGGCATCGATTTCCAAAGGGCGATTATGTTCCCTGTTAAAGCTTGCCGGGATGCTTCTGTTATCTCTCCTGATTTCGTCACCACAACCCAGCTGTTTACAATGCTTTATGAGATGGGGTACACTGATGTTCTTACCACAGTGACGAAGTTTAAGAAATCGTGTTTGCCGCCGCAATGGAATGGGTTACTTACTCTTATCAACAAGGGTTTAGCAGAGAGGGTTGCTAGGTCAGATGGTACCAGTAAGGCTTTTCTGACCATTCTCTATGGTCTCTACAATGGCATTAACCTCGATTATGGGTCGAGTATTTGGTCGCAACTGGTGTAAAGTCTCAACACATCGACGAGACATTCAGAGATTTCTTGTGGTCGTTTCTGGACCATCGTCACCCGAAGAGCCATTGACACTTTACAGATTCCAGTCATGAAGGATGCATTGGTCTCCTCTGTGGCTACTTTTCATACGAAAAAGATCATCTTCTCAGATGCCACCAACTTCTTTCACAATGGTTCAATACCTGAAACGATGTACAGATGTGTGTCAAGCGAAAGTAAAGTAATGGCTGACTACCGAAAGCTTCCTCCCAAAGGACCAAGAGAATTGACACCAGAACAGCAAGCTGCTTTAGATGTTGTGGAGAAGCCAGCCAACCGAGGAAAAAGGGCAACTATCAAGAAAGTGGCAACCGAAGGTCCTTCGTCTAAGCCTGTCAAGTCTAAAAAGCAAAAGGCTGAAAAGGCTGCTTCTTCGGCTCCAAAGAAAGTAAAGAAGATGGCAAGGAAATCCAAAAGTCCCTCTCCTTCGAGCTCGGACCATGATGAGGAGCGATCGGCAGATGAGGAAGAATAAGTTCAGCCTCATGGTTCACCAAGAGGTAATACACCTCCTCGTTCTCCAACTCCTACTGAACAACTTCATGACAAGATTCCAACTCCTCATCCATCTCCACCGAAATCTACTGTTCCAGTTTCGATTGCTCCCATTCCACCACCTCCTACAACTCAAACCACCACTTCTTTACCACCTCCTATCTTTTCACAAGCAACTACCACCACTACAACCGAACCTCCAGTAAATGTCAACGTATCTGATACGGGGGCTACTACTGAAACCGAACCTCCTGTTCCATCCAAACCTCTTTCACCCTCACCCTCTACAGATTCTAGTGATACTCTCGGTGGTGCCAATCTTGAGTTTGACTCAAACTATTACAGTCCTTATCGGCTTCCCACTGATGAAGATGAAGATGCTCCTGTCACCAGACAACAAGTGCAAAGTCTTGATGAAAAGCTTGATCAATTGCTTGCCTCTTCTAAGACGTATAACGATGTGGTGCTGAAGGCTTTTTTGGACACCGCTTTTGAGCAGTATACAGGGGCCATTGACAAATCAACGAAGGCAGTTGAAGATTCAACCTCTTCTTGCCAGAAGGCTACAACTGAAGTTGCAGAACTTATTCACAGTTCCAAGATTTTTCTTGAATCCCTCAGGAGTCATGCTGATAAGAATGCAGCTAAAGTGAACGCTTCAGTTGACTCTTTATCAAAGTCACTTCAAGAGGAGCAAGCCAAATTCGAAAATGTTCGTTCTTCAATTCAAGCTGAGAACACTTCTCTTCTAAGTTCAGTGAATTCTCGCCTTGAAACACTCCATGCTGATTTAGCAAAGGAGAGCGCATTAAGGGAGGATCTTGCACGTCAAACCTCCACCATTGAAGTTCAGAAAGTTCAATTGGCTCAAGCTGAAAGGGAGATTTCATTGTTGAAGACAGAGCGTGCTGTTTTCCGGAGTTGTGCAGGTGATGTTCAGAATATGCTAAACAATGTTCTTAGTGCTCATGATCTGATTCTTACGTTGACCATCCGGACTCACCTGACTTCCAAGCTTCTTCCTGCCCTTGCACTTTTACATGAAATGAAGGGTGTTTCGGAGCGATTCGTACCTCCAAAACAAGGGGGAGAAGGTGTTCAGTCAACTCAACCGAAAGTCACTGTCAAAACAGAACCGAAGGGTAATGAAGCTTCGGGTTCTGGTAATCAAGATAAGAAGAAGGGACTTGCTGATGATAGTGATGAAGAAGAAACAATTGCCGAAGCCCTGAAACGAAAGAAAAGGGATAAGGAATTGGATGAAACCCTTAGGGTTGCAAAGGAAGCAGAAGAGAGGGAGCGAAAGAACAAGGAAGAGCAAGATGCCTTAGTTTGCAAAAAGGCCTTGTTTCCTCCTTGGACTAGGGAAACGCTCATCAAAGAAGCAATAGAGTTTCCAAGCGTGTACTGGCTGGAACCTGTAGCTTCGTTTGATTGTGAGAATTCAAGGGACTCGCAGTTTGATATGCCTATAACACGAAAGGCATTTACTTTTCACTGCTTTGATTCGACTGTTCAAGTTCCCTCACCTCACCCTCAGGTTGATCGTGAACTTATCGATTTTTATCTCAAGTTCGGTCAGCCTCAGTACCTGACTTGGAGTGCTCAAAAGATTACAACTGTCAAGGTGCTGAAACCTTCGTCTGCAGGGAAGTTTATTAATGTCAATTTCAAAATAACCCAAGGTTCAAACAACTCGGTTTCTGTTATTTCCCTGGCAGATCTTCCTAACTTGAATCCTCATGATTGGATCTTGTTGTTTAACATATTGCTCACTAATGCGAAAGAATATGAGCCGATCCTAGATCATTTGAAGAGGATGTTGGCCTCCTATATCCATGAAGTTGTTGCAATGGATCAGGAGATTGCTAAAGTTTTGAAGAAGAAACCAACCGTAAAGCCAACTGCAAAACCTGGAGATGTGAACAAAATGAAGATGGGTCAAATTGATTCTAAACATCTCACAGTGATGTTCACAAGAGGCGAAGCCAACAGATTTCTTTTCGCTCTTGTTGATAAGCATCTGTTCTCAACGGACTGCTTAGAGCACATAATTAATATCATTCATCGATGCAAGCAGAACACTAAGGCAGACAAGAAGAACTTCACGGACATGCTTCGGTGGTATATCACTTTTCATCATACTCTACTGGCCATTATACCGAAGGTGTTCAAGACTGTCAAGAAGTCTTCTATAGCTCAACCGAACTGAGCTTTCGGCTCCATTGACGCAAAGGGAGAGATTGTTGGGTATTTTATGTTGCGTCATGGGCTTAGTTTTGTATATCCGGATTGGGCCTGTCCATCCGTGATTGTTAAGTAGGGTTAAGCTATAAATAGTGCATGCATGTATGCATTAGATACGTTCGTCATTATTATTAGTATTGCTTTGTAACCCTAAACACCTCTACAGTCGAAGTTCTTAATCGAGCTCTTCTGAGGTGTTAAAGCTTAATCATTCGACATCAGTTAAATCATTCTTGTGTTCTTCATTACGTCATTTATTGTTTTTCTGCTTAGAATCTATCGATCCTACTAGAACTTTGTTCTAACAACCAGGATTACGAAACTAGACTAAGGCTTAGTACTTTATGTGTCTAGGTCTTTTCAAGGTATGAAGCGAAGCGCTGCCGAAATCATCAGACACCCATTTTCATCAAGTAAGTGCATAGTTACCTTCATCTTACACATAGATATGAAGTATCTAGATAATTACATGATTTATGTGCTTATTATTTGTGCCAAAAATGTTATGTGTTAGATAATATATTATGATATGATATTTAACTGATTTACTCATATAAGTATTATACACTTATAAATATGTATTGGGTAGTAGTAGGTGATGGTAGATAGGAGATGATAGATAGGTGATGATAGATTGGTAATGACAAATAGGAGATAATTAAGATATGTCCTGGCCTTGACTTGTGGTGTTGGGATGTAGTCATCTACCAGTGTATAGATGGCGACCACGAACTAATCTAAACAGTCCGGTGGAAACACCGGCATGCTCATAACCTATAAGTAACGAATTACGAGTTCGGACGATGTAGTAACTACGTATTCATGCAATGATACTTTAAATGCTTTATTGACGCGTATTAGAGGAAAATCCCTGAAACAATATTGTTTATGCGATGTAGGCGATGATCCTTAGGAAATGTACTTAGCAATAAACATATAAGGAAATGTGGTGTAGGCGATGATAAGTAAATGTGATGTAGGCAATAACCCTTATGATAAATCCTTAGGGAAGAATAAATAAATAAACGGTGTTGGGTAATCGAGTTAATTTTTTGACATGAAATATGTGAATAAATAAATTAACTATATTATTATGGGTTGAAAACCTATGTATCTCACCAGGTTTCCTGTAACACCCCGACTCTCAGGTATAAACTTTTCAGTCTTATAATTCCATTTGAAAGGTCGACTCGACGAGTAGGATGCCCTGACTCGTCGAGTAGCCACGAATTTGGTCGCGTGTTTTAAGTGACCAACTCGATGAATTGGAGGACCGACTCGACGAGTTGGAGCTGGAGGATGAAACCCTAATTTCCGGGGTTTTCCACCCTATTTAAAGGGTCATTAGCCTCCCTTACAGCCCCCTTTGAGTCCAGAAACCCTAAATTGCATTTTCTCCCCATATTTGTGTGTTTTAAGCTTGGAAGGTGGATCTTGGTGAGAGGAGCTTGGAGATCAAGAAGTCTTGAGCAAGGCACAGTTGAGGGATCTGAAATCTACTTCATTTTTGCATCACTTGAAGGTAACAAGTCGTTACCTTGACTTTCCTCCTTCTAGATCTCTTTATGTTAAAGATTAGGGCCATTTTAGCTTGTTGGTGTTTCATTTCGGGTATTGAACATGATCTGAAGTTGCAACTTCAGATCTAGACTCATCTTGGCTCTTATGGTCATAAAGTTTCAGCCTTTAGCAAGATAATGCCTTATCCTCACTTAGAACCTCTTCTCTAGCTTGATTATGGCCATTAGCACCTTGCATGTACGTAAAGTTTGCAACTTTACGTAAAAAGTATTCTCTAGGAACTCAGATCTGCAATATGGAGCTTTGGGGTGGCTTATAAGCATCTGAATGGGAAAGGACTAAAGAGACTCGATGATTTGCATGGCCAACTCGGCGAGTCCGATGAAGATTATCCTTGAAGGTTTCTGCATGAACTCGGCGAGTCAGTAGGATGACTCGACGACCCAGTTAGGGTTTCCTCGACTTCTCATCAGGCATAGACTCGACGAGTTGGTGGTAAACTCAGCGAGTTAGTGAGGGTTTTATGACCTTCTGAACCCTTAAGGAGCTCGATGAGTTGCTAGCTGCACTCGTCGAGTTGGGTCAACATGGACAGTTGACTTTGACCGTTGACTTTGACTTTGACCAAGGGATGACCAGTTTGACCTCTGGGAGGGTATTTTAGTAAATTGGTGGTTGGTGGTCTCATGATCGGTTAGAACGGTTTGTATGTCTATAGACTGTTATGTGATTATCTGATATATGTGCACATGTTGATTGGTGGTTGAGGCTCCTCTGCTTTGTGCGAGAGCCAACAGACCTGGGCATTCCAACCTGATGGTTGTGGGCCGTGAGTATTCCATCCCGAGGATGATTGGACTCGTAGTATGAGGGCATTCCAACCCGATTGTTGTGGGCCTGGGGTATTCCATCCCGAGAATGACTCGACCTATAGTTTGATTGGCATTCCAACCCGATGGTTGAGGGCCTGGGGTATTCCAACCCAATGGTTGATTAGACCCATAGTATGATGTTTGTGTTATATGTATGTTGATGTGCGTATGGGTATTTTGGGGGAACTCACTAAGCTTCGGGCTTACAGTTGTTGATTTTCTTTCAGGTACTTCTGATGATCGCGGGAAGGCGAAGGCATGATCGTACATCTCCTGTGATTTATGATTTGATTTTGGGATATTTTGACACTAAACTATTTTGAAAACAACTTTTGTAATAATCAATGGTTTTGGGATATTTTTAAAAGTTTAAATTTTACATGATTTTTTTATGGATGTTACAAGTTGGTATCAGAGCCTTGGTTTGAGTGAATTAGAGGAACACTCGTGTGAATCCAGTCTCAAGCTAAGGAAAATATTTTCAATACGATTTTAAATGGTTTTCAAAATAAGAAAAGGAGGATGCAAGTGTACGATCAGCCGGAGCCAGTAAGTAGACCCCAAAATACCATGCAGTTATTGATTATGTGATATGTTAGAATAGCATTCTAGTACTAGGCTAGGGATCTTGAGGAGTTGCATAATAGAATTGCCTGATTGTATGATGCCTGATAGCCTAGGGTTTCCCTTATATGAAATTGACATCATTACTATAGTTGTTAGTTTATGCATCACGGCCGTACATAATTAAGATCTTATAGCCTGAGAATGTTTGGTTTGGCCTTATTTCCTGTTCTTGTTTGATGTAGGGCTTAGGGTAGGATCAGGTATTCGGAAGTCTATAGGGTCCAGCGTTATGTATGACTAGCATACACTAGTGCTGCAGGGTTGGTGGAAGTTTCATGGATGATTGAGTTGTGCGAGGTCAGTAGACCAGTCATGAGATAGTTAGCTTTCTTCTAGGAGTGAGGATTGAGCGATCACCATGCATATGTATGTTGTTAGGGCGTTGTGATGATACTTGAGACAAATATGGGTAGGTGTGGAAGGTAGTATGGGCCCGTACTACTGAAAGCACAGGACCCATACACGTAGCAAAGAAGTCACAATACCTAGGGTTTATTTGGGAGTTAATTCCCTGTTATTTATGCGGATTATCTGATATCTTCCTGGTGTATTTTCAGTATGGTGGTTACAAGGTGTTTTGTGATTGGATCCGGATCGAGATCAGAGCAGGGTGATCAGGGTGCTCCGACAGAGCCCGAGGTTATCGACCAGGGTGGGCCAGCATTGACAGAGGATCGTGTCAGGGAGATCATCCACGAGGAGGTGGTCGGGATTGTCCGGGGTCAGATTCCGGAGATGTTTGGGTCTATTAAGACCGCTATGATCGAGTATTTTGATGACAGATATGCAGCCCTTGCTGAGACAGCTGCCGCAGCAGCTACATCGGCTATAACAGCAATAGGGGAGGAGTTGGCCGAGATTTTCAGTACCGGGACTTCGATAACACGAAGCCCCTGACATTTGATGGTACTCAGGATCCGATCAGAGCCATGAGGTGGCTGTCTGACGTGGAGGGCTGTTTCTTCACGTGCTCATGTCCTACTGACCAGAAGGTCAGATGTGCCCTGAACCTGTTGAGGTCTGGGGCAAAGGACTGGTGGAGACTTATGACTGGGTCTTATTCGGATGACCAGAGAGTTGCGGTTACTTGGGAGCAGTTCAGGGATATGTTACGCGCTCGCTACATCCCACAGGTGGAGCGGGAGCGGCTATGTAACACCCAAATTTTCAAAACAATTTTTCACATTTTATAAAACACGTTTTCATTCATAATCGTTATAAAAACACCATTGTATCACATAACATCATATCCCAAGATCATAATAAAATCTCCCCGCGTGTGTACTGATCAAGTCGGCGCCTTCCCGCGTTCCTCGCTGGTACCTGAGACACATAACACAACACTGTAAGCATAAATGCTTAGTGAGTTCCCCAAAATACCACACATAACACATATTAGCCACTCGAGGCTATAACTCTGTTTGACACTCTGGTCAAAGTGTCTCTGTGGGACCCCCCCCAGTCCCATAACTCTGTGGGCCCTCTGGCCCTAACTCTATGGGTCCTCTGACCCTAACTCTGTGGACCTTCCGGTCCTAACTCTGAAAACTCTGTAACATACATAGCATATAACACATAGAAATCATATCATGCAAAAGCATACACAATACTCTGTCTCATAGCTCTAATTACCACTCTACGTAAAGTATAGTGAGAAGACTCACCTCGGGTAACTCGGTAAAGCTCGAACTCTGTAAAGTCGAGTCTAGCCTCCGCCTAATCATGTGAAATAACACTCTGAATCAATACATCTCTCAAGGCTAGACTATTCCTCCTCTTAGTACTCTCAGAAGGGTAAAAGACCATTTTACCCCTCTCATGGCTCAAAGACCCTAAAGTTGACCAAACCCTAAAAGTCAATAAAAGTCAACGGTCAAACTTTTGACCCGACTTGGCGAGTTCAGTCGTGAACTCGAGTCCTCTATTCCCCCTCTGACTCACTGAGTCATTCCCCCAACTCGGCAAGTCACTCACTGAGTGATTCACAGGAAACCCTAACCCTACTCGCCGAGTCTGCCCTTGGACTCGGCGAGTTCATGTCATGCACCAACTCAAATGACCTCCTGAGGTCAGATCTGTTCCTCTAATCCATAGATCTGGCCTACCCAACCACTATAATCACGTAAAGTCTCGATCTTGATGCACAAGCAACATTTATATGACCATATATGATGATTTAGCCCCAAATACCTTAACCCAAGGCCATGACCTCTATTGTTCTTCATAAAGCTTGATGAATAAGGCTCTTTGGACCTCTATGGATCCAGATCCAGAGCCTTATCACCAGAAGGGGCTATTTGGACATCAAATCTAACCAACAAAGGGTCTAAGAAACCCTAAATCCATACGATCATCATAAGAACAGAAGGAGAGTCGAATTACTGCCTCAAATGTGAAGATCTTAGCTCCAAATCCACATAATAGCAACCTCCTATGCTTCCTCTTGGCTAGTACCTCCGTCTTCTTGCTAAACAACACTTCCAAGGTCAAGAATGGCTTCCTTTCTCTCTCAAAACGCTCAAGCACTCTAGGGTTTCTCTCTATGGTCTGGTAGCCGCCATTGAAGGCCATAAGGGCCTTTAAATAGGTCCCAAACCCAAGAAATTAGGGTTTCATTAAACAGCATGGACTCGCCGAGTCCGGTCATTAATCTGGATGAGAAATCGCGACCCTACTCGGCGAGTCTAAGCACCAACTCGCCGAGTCCCTCAACAAATTCCAAAATAAAATAATAAAATAATATACTTGGGAATCCGGATGTTACAATTCTCCCCCACTAAAATCAGACTTCGCCCTCGAAGTCTCACTCTGTAAACAACTCTGGATGCTGCTCACGCATCTCTCGCTCCGGCTCCCAGGTCAACTCTGACCCTCTCCGGTGTTGCCACCGGACCTGCACTAGGGGCACTTCCTTGTTCCCCAGAACCTTGATCTTTCGATCCACAACCGCAACTGGTCTCTCCACATAATTCAGGCTCGCATCCACCTGAATATCCTCTAAGGGCACCACTGCTGACTCATCAGTGATACACTTCCTCAACTGAGACACGTGAAAAGCGTCATGAATCTGGCTCAGCTCCGTAGGTAGCTCCAAACGATACGCTACCCTGCCCACCCTAGCAGTCACCCTGAAAGGACCAATATACCGAGGTCCCAACTTACCCCTCTTCCTGAATCGGATCACTCCCTTCCAGGGAGATACCTTCAGGAGTACGAAATCGCCGACCTGGAACTCGAGCTCTGACCGACGTCTATCCGCATAACTCTTCTGACAGCTCTGAACTGTCAGTAACCTCTGCCTGACCTGCTGAATCTGCTCGGTCGTCTAAAGCACAATCTCCGTACTACCCATCACACGTTGCCCGACCTCGCCCCAGCAAATGGGAGTCCGACACTTCCTCCCATACAACAGCTCAAAGGGTGGCATACCGATGCTCGAATGATGGCTGTTGTTATAGGAAAACTCAGCCAAGGGCAAATACGTGTCCCAACTCCCTCCGAAATCCAACACACATGCCCGGAGCATGTCCTCGAGCGTCTAAATCGTCCGCTCACTCTGCCCATCTGTCTGGGGGTGGTATGCAGTGCTAAAATGCAGTCTCGTATCCAACTCCTCGTGAAACTTCTTCCAGAATCTGGAAGTGAAACGTACATCTCGATCTGAGACAATCGAGATTGGCACTCCATGCCGTGATACCACCTCTCTCACGTACAACTCTGCCAACCTCTCAGCGGAAGAGCTCTCACTGATAGCAAGAAAGTAAGTGCTCTTCGTCAACCTATCCACAATCACCCAAATTGCATCGACGCCCCTCGCAGTCCTCGGCAATTTGGTGATGAAGTCCATGGTAATCTGTTCCCACTTCCACTCGGGAACCTCCAACGGCTGCAACTTACCATGCGGTCTCTGGTGCTCGGCCTTAACCCTGCGACAGGTCAAACACCTCTCAACGAACCATGCAACATCCCTTTTCATACAGGGCCACCAATACTCTCTCTTCAGGTCTAAATACATCTTAGTGGTCCCGGGATGGATCGAGAACCTCGATCGGTGCGCCTCCTCCATCAAGATGGTACGCGTTCCGCCCACAAACGGTACCCAAATCCGACCCTGAAAGGTCATAAGTCCTCGACCATCAGTAACGAACTCCGATACATATCCGACAACTCGCTCTCTCTTCCGGTTCTCCGGTCTCACGGCCTCAGCCTGGGCCCCTCGAATGGTGTCCAACACCGGAGTCATCACTGTCAATCTCATACATACGTCTCGTATAGGGGCACTCTCCGCCCTGCGACTCAGGGCATCGGCTACAACGTTAGCCTTGCCCGGGTGGTACAGGATCTCACAATCGTAATCCTTTACCACGTCCAACCATCTCCTCTGTCGCATATTCAGGTTGGGCTGATCCATCAAGTACTTCAAACTCTTGTGGTCCGTGTATATAGTACACCGAACCCCGTACAGATAATGACGCCAGATCTTGAGGGCGAACACCACTGCCCCCAGCTCCAGATCGTGGGTGGGATACCTCGTCTCGTGAGGCTTCAGCTGCCTCGATGCGTATGCTATCACATGCCCTCTCTGCATCAGCACCGCTCCCATCCCCGATATCGATGCGTCACAGTACACCACAAAGTCCACCATGCCCTCCGGAAGGGCTAACACTGGGGCTTCGCACAGTCTCTGGCGAAGTGTCTCGAAGGAGGCCTGCTGCTCTGGGCCCCATGAAAAAGCAACACCCTTCCGGGTCAACCTAGTGAGTGGCACGGCGATCTTGGAGAAATCCCTGATAAATCTCCGATAATAGCCAGCCAACCCTAAGAAACTCCTGATCTCGGTGGGGGATCTCGGCACCTCCCAACTCATAACTGCCTCAATCTTGGCCGGGTCGACCAATATCCTATTCTGGTTAACGAGGTGCCCTAGGAACTGGACCTCTCGTAACCAGAAATCACACTTGGAGAATTTGGCATAAAGCCTCTCCGATCTCAACACTCCAAGTAACTCTCTCAAGTGCTCCTCATGCTGCTCTCTGGATCTCGAATACACCAGTATATCATCGATGAACACGATCACCGAACGGTCCAACATCGGTCTGCATACCCTGTTCATGAGATCCATGAACGCCGCTGGTGCATTGGTGAGCCCGAAAGGCATCACCACGAACTCGTAATGCCCGTAACGAGTCCTGAACGTTGTCTTCTGGATATCCTCATCTCGTACTCTCATCTGATGATATCCAGACCTCAAGTCGATCTTGGAGAACCAAGACGCTCCCTGTAACTGATCGAATAAATTGTCGATCCTCGGTAAGGGGTAACGGTTCTTGACCGTCAGTTTGTTCAGCTCCCGGTAATCAATGCACATCCGGTGTGAACCATCCTTTTTCCTGACAAAAAGGATCGGCGCTCCCCACGGCGAGCTACTCGGTCGTATAAACCCCTTCCCCAACAGCTCCTGAAGCTGCGAGGATAACTCCTGCATCTCTGGTGGCGCAAGGCGATAGGGCGCCTTGGCGATAGGCGCTGCCCCCGGAACCAAATCAATACGGAACTCTACCTGCCTCTCGGGAGGCACACCCGGCAACTCCTCGGGGAAAACATCCGGGAACTCGCGCACTATCGGGACCTCACCGATCGACCTCGGTCTCTCTGCATCTACTCTCGTATCCACCACATAAGCCACAAACCCACTACAGCCCTGCTGTAAACTCTGCCTCGCTCTAGCGGCCGAACAAAATGCTGACCCAGAACGGGAACCCTCGTCGTACACCGTGCGTACTCCCCCACTGGGGTCTCGTATCGTCATCAACTGTCGCTCACAGTCAATCACAGCTCCGAAACGGCTCAACCAATTCATGCCCACTATGACACATACGTCCCCCATAGCAATCGGGATCAGATCTATCAGAAACTCGACACCGAAGATCTTGAGTACACATCCTCGAATCACATCGGTAGCATACACCGCTCGCTCGTCAGCTATGGAAACTCGTAGAGGTCGACTCAACGCCTCACGCTGGGTACTGATGTGCTGACTAAACGCTAGTGACACAAAAGACCGACTCGCACCCGATTCAAATAACACCAAGGCAGGTATAGAACACACAAGAAATGTACCAGCTACCACATCGGGTGCTGCGCGGACCTCCTCCGTTGTCAACTGGAAGGCTCTCCCGCGAGCCTTCGGCGCCTTGGCCTTCGCTGGCCGACTCTCTGTAGCTCGAACAGCAGCAGGGGCAGATCCCTGAGAAGCTCCCTGAGCTGACCCTCGTAACTGCGGACACTCGGCCTTCCGGTGTCCGGTCTGGTTGCAGTGAAAACAGACTGCAAACCCCTTGGGGCAATCCTTGGCCATATGCCCCTCCTTGCCACATTTGTAGCAAGACCCTGCTCTGCACACTCCATCATGACTCTTGCCGTACTTGCCACAAGTGCGGCCCCTCTGGCTCCCTGATCTCGAATCGGCGGGCTTGGCCCGCTTGGCTGCCGGCTGAGACTGTGCCGGTCGCCGATCCCTACCCTGAGACTCCGCCTCCTCCCTAGCCTGAGTCTCCAGCTCTATCTCCCTCTTCCGGGCATTTGCCTGAAGCTCGGCAAATGTCCGGTACGTCGAGTTCGCCACGAACTCTCGTATATCCCTCCTCAAAATGCTCAGATATCGGCTCATACGTGCCTGCTCGGAGGACACGTGCTCTGGGCAGAACATCGCCCGCTCATGGAACATCCTGGTGATCACTGTAACAGACTCTGTACCCTGCTTGAGGGTCAAAAACTCCTGGGCCAAACGCTCCCTCTCCACCTGGGGAACGTACTCTTCTCGGAACATAGCAGTGAACCTCTCCCAGGTCACTGCAGCAAGCTCAGTAGGCGAATAGTGCGCCGTCACAAATTTCCACCAGTCCTTCGCTCCCAAGCGAAGCTGGTTCAACGCGAACCAGACTCTCAAATGCTCTGGAGATGAGCAAGTAAAGAAACACCCCTCAATGTCTGATATCCACCTCATCGCTGCAATCGGGTCCTGGGTCCCATCAAACTTCGGTTGTTTTGTGTTGCTGAACTCACGAAACAGCAACGCATCACCACCCTGCGGCCTAGTCGCAGCTATAGCTGCAGTGGCCGCAGCAACCGCAGCCTCAGAAAGAGCAGCGTATCTCTCGTCAAATGTCTCTATCAGTGTGGTCTTGATAGACCCGAACATCTCTGGTATCTCTGCCCTGATGGCCGCAGCCACCTGCTCATGAATGATCCTACGGATCTCCTCATCACTAGTACCGCTGCTCTCTGGTGTGTGGCGTGTCCCAACCATGACGTCTCTGAAATACAACATAATAAATATCAGGGACTCGCTCGAGTATACTCGCACTCGATAACTCCACCCTACTTGCTCCTTAGTACCCAATGGATTCTTACTTAGGGTGCGCACTGCTCCGGTGTCTTCAGTAGTACGGGCCCTATACTATCGTCCCCACCGCATCAGCATTCACTCTAAGTCCTCCTCCTTGGATCCCAAATCTCAAGTACTCTACTCTCCTTAACCATATGCTACTCACTAGCGGCTCTCTCATAAACTCCTCGCTGTTATCTAAACACTCTCAAGTATCCCTAGCAGCAAAACTCCTAGACTAGGGCATCACATATCAGGCCACTCTAGTCCTAAGAATGCCTAGTCTACTCTAGCATGCATAGCATAACTCATCATATATCATAACATAATATATCTCATAACACTAATTACAAGGGTATTTTGGGAAATCACCGTTCGGGCGCTGGCTGATCATACACACGGCTCTGCTCTGTTTATCTCAAAACTCTTTTTACTCTTTTAAAAAGTTTTTAGTCATCAAAATTTCTCTCAAATCCTCAGTTTGAGTTCAGATACGCCCGAAGATGAATCCGAATCCCTCAAACCAAGGCTCTGATACCAACTTGTAACACCCAAATTTTCAAAACAATTTTTCACATTTTATAAAACATGTTTTCATTCATAATCGTTATAAAAACACCATTGTATCACATAACATCATATCCCAAGATCATAATAAAATCTCCCCGCGTGTGTACTGATCAAGCCGGCGCCTTCCCGCGATCCTCGCTGGTACCTGAGACACATAACACAACACTGTAAGCATAAATGCTTAGTGAGTTCCCCAAAATACCACACATAACACATATTAGCCACTCGAGGCTATAACTCGGTTTGACACTCTGGTCAAAGTGTCTCTGTGGGACCCCCCAGTCCCATAACTCTGTGGGCCCTCTGGCCCTAACTCTATGGGTCCTCTGACCCTAACTCTGTGGACCTTCCGGTCCTAACTCTGAAAACTCTGTAACATACATAGCATATAACACATAGAAATCACATCATGCAAAAGCATACACAATACTCTGTCTCATAGCTCTAATTACCATTCTAGGTAAAGTATAGTGAGAAGACTCACCTCGGGTAACTCAGTAAAGCTCGAACTCTGTAAAGTCGGGTCTAGCCTCCGCCTAATCATGTGAAATAAACACTCTGAATCAATACATCTCTCAAGGCTAGACTATTCCTCCTCTTAGTACTCTCAGAAGGGTAAAAGACCATTTTACCCCTCTCATGGCTCAAAGACCCTAAAGTTGACCAAACCCTAAAAGTCAATAAAAGTCAACGGTCAAACTTTTGACCCGACTCGCCGAGTGCACAAATGTGACTCGGCGAGTTCAGTCGTGAACTCGAGTCCTCTATTCCCCCTCTGACTCACTGAGTCATTCCCCCAACTCGGCAAGTCACTCACTGAGTGATTCATGGGAAACCCTAACCCTACTCGCCGAGTCTGCCCTTGGACTCGGCGAGTTCATGTCATGCACCAACTCAAATGACCTCCTAAGGTCAGATCTGTTCCTCTAATCCATAGATCTGGCCTTCCCAACCACTATAATCACGTAAAGTCTCGATCTTGATGCACAAGCAACATTTATATGACCATATATGATGATTTAGCCCCAAATACCTTAACCCAAGGCCATGACCTCTATTGTTCTTCATAAAGCTTGATGAATAAGGCTCTCTGGACCTCTATGGATCCAGATCCAGAGCCTTATCACCAGAAGGGGCTATTTGGACATCAAATCTAACCAACAAAGGGTCTAAGAAACCCTAAATCCATACGATCATCATAAGAACAGAAGGAGAGTCGAATTACTACCTCAAATGTGAAGATCTTAGCTCCAAATCCACAGAATAGCAACCTCCTATGCTTCCTCTTGGCTAGTACCTCCTTCTTCTTGCTAAACAACACTTCCAAGGTCAAGAATGGCTTCCTTTCTCTCTCAAAACGCTCAAGCACTCTAGGGTTTCTCTCTATGGTCTGGTAGCCGCCATTGAAGGCCATAAGGGCCTTTAAATAGGTCCCAAACCCAAGAAATTAGGGTTTCATTAAACAGCGTGGACTCGCCGAGTCCACTCATGGACTCGCCGAGTCCGGTCATTAATCCGGATGAGAAATCGCGACCCTACTCGGCGAGTCTAAGCACCAACTCGCCGAGTCCCTCAACAAATTCCAAAATAAAATAATAAAATAATATACCTGGGAATCCGGATGTTACAGGCTAGCTCAAGAGTTTCTAGACTTGAGACAGGATGGTGAAACAGTGGCAGAGATCACCCGCATGTTTACTGAGAGGGTGATATTCTACCTGAAGTTTGCTTCTGAGCAGGCTCAGATGATACGTTATCTCAGCATGCTCAAGACTGATATTCGACAGTTTGTGGTGACCAAGCGTTGTGATACGCTTCTAGATCTACAGGAGGCTGCTAGGCGGCGTGAGTTGGAGGTTGAGCTGCAGTTGAGGGAGCAGCGGCAGGCCGCGGCACAGTCAGAGTCGACGCTAAAGCGGTCTAAGACCGTTGATACTAGGACTGGAGGACAGTCAGACCGCACTTGTGGAAAGTGAAGGAATGCTCACCGGGGGTTTGTCGATCGGGGAGCGGGTGCCACAAATGTGGCAAGCAGGGCCACATTGCTAGGGATTGTAGGCAGCAGACTCCAGCTCCTGGGGTCAGATTATGTTATCATTGTGAGCAGATGGGCCATATGAAGGCCCAGTGTCCCCTACTAGACGCCGCCGGCTACACTGAGGATCACTGACGGGAGTCAGGGTCGAGCAGCACCCCCGAGGGCCCAGGTATGCGCCTTCCAGCTTACAGCCGAGGAGGCCAGAGCAGCACCGGATGTGGTTGCTGGTGTATTTCTATCCCTTATCTTACTGAGTATATCTGTTTTATGCTTATATGTTTGTACCTGTAATTAGGTACGTTTTTAGTGAACTCCTTACCTGCTTTGGTATTATTTGACTCGGAGGCGAGTCGGTCGTTTGTTTCTGAGACTTTCAGTAGGGAGTTCGTTGCCAGTGGGAGAGTTAGAGTGTCAGTTGCGAGTCTCCATCGCTAACGAACACGGGGTTTCCGCTTCTTCGATCTATCGGGGTTGCGTATTGGAGATTTTTGGAGTATCTTTACTGATAGACCTGATTCCGATTCCCATGGGGGATGTATGTGTGATTGTGGGTATGGACTAGCTTAGTTGCTTCGGTGCCATGATTGATTGTGAGGGGCAGCGGGTAGTAGTTCGAACCCCAAGTGGGGGAGAACTGATTGTTTACGGCGAGGGCACCAGATTGGGATCAGGGTTTTGTTCGGCTGTCAGGGCTCGGCAGTACATTCAAGTGACATCCCCAATTTCACTGCCAGAAAAGACCGATTTCGTTTATGTTTTTTAAAATAAAATCAGAGTAATCATTTGATTAAAAGTGTTGCGGAATTTGTTCCCAGAAAAACATGATAAATATGTTATCAAATCATTTCCGAAGAAATGTATTTTATTCATTTAAACCATTGGGATGTCATTATCAATAAAAAAAACATAAGCATAAACAAAACTTACATTCATTTACACTAGTGATCTACTTCTCTTTTTAATCTCTCAGTGTAAAGCAACTTCGTATCGATACATGTGATACAAATAAGATTGAGTGGGTCAGGCTTGGGAGCCTGGTGATCATATAGGGTTTTCAACCCACAATAAATAAATTTATTATGTTTAAACATCAAACAATCAACCCAATTACCCAACCCCATTATCTTCTTTATTTCTTAAGGAGTTACCCTAAGAATCATCTATCACTCATTCCTAAGGATTCCTCCTAAGGAATAGGCACGAAGTCACATCGTCGCCAGGGTTTATACAACAAGCATTAACGAACATCAATCCCCACGTACTGATCCTATACAATGATCTTACAAGATCTAGCCTAAAGGATCGATATGAACAACAAAATGACGAAGCTGCTTCGGAAATTCCCTAGCAGCCAACGAGGATCGATAAAGACATCAAATGAGGGGAATGGAATAAGTTTCACCACGAACCTTCGTTCGTAAAAGAAAGAACCACAAGACAATTAATTCAGGGGTAGTTATCTAGATAACAATGCCTAGCCGTGGTCCGAATATCGTGAGGTATTTTACCCCCAGACTCACCCTATCCAGCATCGAACTTTGCCTAGCAGTGATCTGAATATCGTGAGTTATTTTACCCCCAGACTCACCCTATCCAGCATCGAACTTTGCCTAGCAGTTATCTGAATATCATGAGGTATTTTACCCCGAGACTCACCCTATCCAGCATCATAACCCCAGACATACCTAGTAGTGGTCTATTACCGACACACTTCATTAGGAAGTTTATGAATTTCCCACATTTACTTCGTGAAAGGAAACGCTGACACATGAAGCTCGTCCGATCACTTCATAAAAGAAACGAAGACTCCAAAGCTCTTCAAAATAAAAAGTATAGGGAAAATACTAATAAAGTACTCCCGTACGCTCCCGTACCCCGACACGTAATAGTGTCAAAAAGAAGGACTCTGTACATGATACTTATCGGATGAACACATAGTTCAAAAATACCTGATGAACACATAGTTCAAAAACATATAATGAACACTTAGTTCAAATAATACCTACAAGTTACGAGTCTGCTAACGTTCCACTGGACTATCTAGAATAGTCTGTGGTCGTTGTCTATACTCTGCTAGATGACTAGATCATCTTAAACATCGATACCTCTCATCAATTTTTATTTCATCACACATCATCTAATTCATCTACTCATGTTTTACCTAACATATTTGTAGATAAAAATACATATACAGTTTAGTTTATTTAAAAACCTGTATAAATCATTCATTCATCATCCACCTCAAATAAATAAACAATCTATATTCACATAGCATGTATTTTATATAAAATACTTCATATCTATGTGTAAGATGAAAGTGACTATACACTCACCTGATTTAACGATAATCGGGCAGCACTTCATATCTATATAAAATCGGGATGTTTTATTGAAAATCGGGCCCTGCAAGGGTGGAGCTTCAAACCGAAAAGATAAATTTCTCGGGCTTCTCGGGCACTTCGGGACGTGTTTCGTGTGTTGGAAATGATCTCGGGGCTTCGGGGGAAGTGGAAATGGTGAAAATATGAGTTTAGGGGTGAAAAGGGGCAAAATCCCAAAGTTACTCGGGAGGTCTCGTACCCTTCTATTTATAGGGGGAGGCTTCGGACCGAGGGGGGGCAGGTGGAAGCAGCAGCGAAGGGCAGGTGGCTCCAGATGGCTCGCATACGAGGCTCCAGGTGGCGGGTGCGAGGCTCGGACACGCGTCGGCTTCGGATTGGACCTGCGCTTCGGATGTGAGGGTTGCGACACGCAAGTCGGACACGGGGCAACTTCTGGTTGGCCGAGCCTTCGGTGCGAGGATGGTGCGACACGCCTCGCTAGCTGGCTTCGGATGACTCAACAATTCGGACACGTGGCATGCTACGAGCGAGGGTGACGTGGCCTATTCCGGAACGTGAAATTTCTCGGATTTCGTGTTTTTCTCGATTTTTGAGCCAAAACTTCTAAAATCCATAACTTTCGCATACGGGCTTCGTTTTTGACGTTCTTTATATGCACGCGTAGGTAAAATTATGCTCTACAACTTTCGTTTAGAATTCGTCGGCTAATTTTAACGTTAATTTTAATATTATTATTTTTAACAGACCGGGACAGGAAATCCGTTCAAAATTCATAACTTCTTCATCCGACGTCCGTTTTCGTCTGTCTTTTTACCGTTGTACTACTATTGACGAGACCTTCGATTCTCGTTTAGGTTGTGTCTGTTAATAATCACTCGATCTAAAATTCGAGTTTTTAGTTGTCTACTGCTAAGCTGAAACTTAGAAAAATCATAACTTCCTCATACGAAGTCAGATTTAGGCGTTCTTTTTATACATACTCTCGGTTTAACGAACACTATGACTTTCATTTAGATCACCAAGGCTAAAAAGTAGTTTATCAAAAACTCACTTTTTACGTCATTCGGCGCCGTGCCGGTTTTGTCGCGAAACTTCGACAGGTCATAACTTCTTCGTTATAACTCGGATTTCGGTATTCTTTATATATCCGGAATCCTTGTCACGACCACTACAACTTTCTTAATAGATATCGGTTTTATCTAATATTTATTTTCGACGCTCATTTTTATTCTTAATTAATTAAATCCTAATAATTAAGCATAAAACACATAATTCACATAATAATCACATAATTCCTCTTCATTTCTTCAAAATGAGTTACAAAGGTTGACCTAGACTATTACATCATCATTAATGTCTATCCTGGAAACACGGGCGTTATAATTCAGCATGGGTGTGCGGGTTATCTAGCGTATGTGGTGGATACACGGGTCAGGGATCAGGTTTCAGTATCAGAGGCTCCATTGGTCAGAGAGTTTGCTAACGTGTTTCCGGAGGAGTTACCCGGAGTGCCTCCGGAGAGGCAGGTTGAGTTTAGGATCGACCTAGTGTCGGGTGCGGCCCCTATCGCCAAGGTGTCGTACCGGTTGGCACCACCAGAGATGCAGGAGCTGTCATCACAGCTGCAGGAACTTCTGGGAAAGCAGTTCATTCGCCCGAGCAGTTCCCCATGGGGAGCATCGATACTCTTCGTCAGGAAGAAGGATGGTTCACACCGGATGTGCATCGACTACTAGGAGTTGAACAAGTTGACGGTGAAGAACCGTTATCTGCTCCCGAGGATAGATGATTTATTCGATCAGTTGCATGGTGCATCTTGGTTTTCCAAGATAGACTTGAGGTCTGGGTAGCATCAGGTCAGGGTCAGAGAGGAGGACGTGGAGAAGACCATGTTTCGAACTCGTTATGGACATTACGAGTTCGTGGTGATGTCGTTTGGGCTCACCCATGCGCCAAAAGTGTTTATGGACCTGATGAATCAGGTCTGCAGACCGATGCTTGATCGCTCGGTCATAGTATTCATCGACGGTATTTTGGTGTATTCCAAGACCCGAGAACAGCATGAGGATCATCTGCGGGAGTTATTGGGAGTTCTGAGGCGGGAACGGCTTTATGCCAAGTTCTCGAAGTGCGAGTTTTGGTTACGAGAGGTCCAGTTTCTAGGACACCTCGTTAACCAGGAGAGGATTTTGGTCGATCCAGCCAAAATCGAGGCGGTTATGCAGTGGGAGGTTCCGAAATCTCCCTCGGACATCAGGAGCTTCTTGGGATTAGTAGGGTACTACCAGAGATTCATACAGGATTTCTCCAAGATTGCAGTACCTTTCACTTGTCCGAAGAGGAAGGGGTGGATTTCCGGTGGGGCCCCGAGCAGCAGAGGCCGTTTGAGACCCTTCGACAGCGACTATGCGAGGCTCCAGTCTTAATTCTCCCGGAGGGAGTTGAGGATTTTGTGGTGTTCTGTGATGCATCCATCACGGGACTGGGAGTGGTCCTCATGCAGAGAGGACGGGTGATAGCCTACGCATTGCGCCAGTTGAAGTCGTACGAGACGAGATACCCTACTCATGGTCTGGAGTTGGGAGCGGTGGTATTCGCTCTCAAGATTTGGATACATTACCTCTATGGGGTCCGCTGTACCATCTACACGGACCACAAGATCCTAAGACACATCATGGATCAGCCGAACCTGAACATGAGACAGCGCAGATGGCTAGATGTAGTCAAGGACTACGACTGTGAGATCCTTTACCACCCAGGTAAAGTGAATGTGGTTGCGGATGCTCTGAGCCGCAAGTCAGTTGGTTCTTCTACTTCAGTGACATGCATGAGGATTTCAGTGGATTCTCCACATGTGGGCTTGATCAGGGAAGCCCATGCTGAGGGTATGCGTCAGGAGAACTGGAAACTTGATAGGATCATGGGTGAGAACACCCGGTTTGTTCATGATAGCCAGGGATTATTGACGCGTTGCGGTCGGGTCTGGGTTCCAATGTCTGGTGGGGTCAGACAGACTATATTGGAGGAGGCTCATAAGTCACACTTCTCTATTCACTCGGGGGCCACCAAGATGTATTGGGACTTGCGATTGAGTTACTGGTGGTCGTGCATGAAGCAAGAAATAGCTCGGTATGTTAAGAGGTGCTTGACCTGTAGGATGGTCAAGGCCGAGCACCAGAGGCCGCATGGCAAGCTGCAGCCTCTGGAGATTCCCATGTGGAAATGGGAGCAGATCATGATGGACTTCGTCACCAAACTGCCGAGAACGGCGAAGGGGTTCGACACTATTTGGGTCATCGTGGTTCGATTAACCAAGAGTGCTCATTTTCTGCCCATTCGGGAGAGCTCATCGGCCGAGAAGTTGGCTGATGTGTATATACGCGAGATTGTCGCTCGTCATGGGGTTTTGGTCTCTATCGTCTCAGACCGTGATGTTCGGTTTACCTCCCGATTTTGGCAGAAGTTCCACGAGGAACTGGGCATACGGTTGCACTTCAGTACAACCTATCATCCGCAGACGGACGGCCAGAGTGAGCAGACTATACAGACTCTTGAGGACATGATGAGAGCCTGTATTATTGACTTTGGTGGGAGCTGGGACTCCTAACTACCCCTTGCAGAGTTCTCCTACAACAACAGCTTTCACTCCAACATTGGTGCTCCACCTTATGAGCTGTTGTATGGACGGAGATTTCGCACCCCAGTCTATTGGGGCGAGGTGGATCACAGGGTGATGGGTCGGACCGAGGTAGTCCTGCAGACTACCGAGATGATTCAGCAGATTAGGCAGCGGCTGCAGACCGCGCAGAGTCGACAGAAGAGTTACGCTGGCAGGCGCCGATCTGAGCTAGAGTTTCAGGTTGGTGATATGGTACTCCTGAAGGTCTCGCCCTGGAAGGGTGTGATCCGCTTCAGGAAGAGGGGGAAATTGGGTCCCCGATCCATTGGACTATCCAGGATCATTGCCAGAGTTGGCAAGGTGACGTATAGACTAGAGCTACCAGAGGAGCTTAGTCAGATCCATAACACTTTCCATGTGTCACAGTTACAGAAGTACGTACTAGATGAGGAGGAAGTGGTGTCCTTGGAGGACATCCAGGTCGACGAGCGCCTAAATTACGTAGAGAGGCCAGAGGCCATTTTGGAAACGAGGGTGAAGGTTCTGCGGAACAAGGATGTGCCTTTGGTAAAGGTACAATGGGAGCACCGGAGGGGATCTGAGTGGACTTGGGAACCGGAGGCTGAGATGCGGGAGCATTATCCGGAGTTGTTCACCGCAGCAGACTTTGAGGACGAAGTCTAGTTCAAGTAGGGGAGAATTGTAACACCCCGACTCTCATGTATAAACTTTTCAGTCTTATAATTCCATTTGAAAGGTCGAATCGATGAGTTGGATGCCCTGACTCGTCGAGTAGGCACGGATTTGGTCACGTGTTTTAAGTGACCAACTCGACGAGTTGGAGGACCGACTCGACGAGTTGGAGCTGAAGGATGAAACCCTGATTTTTGGGGTTTTGCACCCTATTTAAAGGGTCATTAGCCTCCTTTAGCCTCCCTTACATCCCCCTTTGAGTCCAAAAACCCTAAATCACATTTTCTCCAAAAACACTAAAGAGACTCGATGATTTGCATGGCCAACTCGGCGAGTCCGATAAAGATTAGCCTTGAAGGTTTCTGCATGAACTCAGCGAGTCAGTAGGATGAATCGACGAGCCAGTTAGGGTTTCCTCGACTTCTGATCACGTATAGACTCGACGAGTTGGTGGTAAACTCGGCGAGTCAGTGAGGGTTTTATGACCTTCTGAACCCTTAAGGAACTCGACGAGTTGCTAGCTGCACTCGACGAGTTGGGTCAACATGGACTGTTGACATTGACCGTTGACTTTGACTTTGACCAAGGGATGACCAGTTTGACCTCTGGGAGGGTATTTTAGTAAATCGGGAATTTATGGAAGTGGTCTCATGGAAAATATAGGTAGTGGAGTCCGTGGCTGTGGTTCGAGAGTTTGAGCTTATCACTTCAGTTCGACAGTTATGAGCTGAGTTTCCTCACTATGCTCAAGGGTCTAAGGCACCAAGGCCGGCCCTTTTTGATTGTTACTCTGATATGTTATGCTAGTATGAGTTGTTAGATTAGCATCCTAGTAGATAGGATGGTATTATGTTGCTATGATATGTAGATCAGTATCCTGGTAGATAGGACGATGTTATGCTAGTATGATCGGTTAGATCGGTTTGTATGTCTATAGACTGTTATATGATTATCTAATATATATGTGCACATGTTGATTGGTGGTTGAGGCTCCTCTGCTTTGTGCGAGAGCCAACATACCTGGGCATTCCAACCCGATGGTTGTGGGCCGTGAGTATTCCATCCCGAGGATGATTGGACTCGTTGTATGAGGGAATTTTAACCCGATGGTTGTGGGTCTGGGGTATTCCATCCCGAGGATGACTGGACCTATAGTATGATTGGCATTCCAACCCGATGGTTGAGGGCCTGGGGTATTCCAACCCGATGGTTGATTGGACCCATAATATATTGTTTGTGTTATATGTATGTTGATGTGCGTATGGGTATTTTGGGGGAACTCACTAAGCTTCGGGCTTACAGTTGTTGATTTTGTTTCAGGTACTTCTGATAATCGCGGGAAGGCGAAGGCATGATCGTACATCTCCTGTTGTTTATGATTTGATTATGGGATATTTTGACACTAAACTATTTTGAAAACAACTTTTGTAATAATCAATGGTTTTGGGATATTTTTAAAAGTTTAAATTTTGCATGATTTTTTATGGATGTTACATTTCCCAACCTGACTCACTCATCTTTTTTATATCACGGGAAGTAGTACAAATATATTGATTATCCGGACCAGATGAATTTGAGGAAATATAGGCTATAAATGATGTAAGGCCTACGTTTATGCTTATATTTCTTGTATCAGTTATGACATCCCAATATTTTATAAATCAATGAAAAATATTTTCAGTTGTGACATCCCAAGTTTTAAAGAGATATCAATATTGAACATTTCTTCAGAAATGTTTAATGTTAATATTATCTCACATTGAAATACTATTTTGGGGGTCAATTCCACAACAAAAGAAATACTATGTTTTAAATAAGCGTAAATAACAACTTTTAAAATGACCGTAAATTTGGCGGAAGGGATGCTTGGAACAAGAAGGAGCGTAGAATGTTATTAATAGTTCGAATAACACATTCAACTTTTCCATTTTGTTAAGAGGTATATGGACACGAGAAATGAATTTTAATTCCTTTAGTGGAAAAAAGAGAGAATAGAGTTATTATTAATTTCACGGCCATTATCACACTGAAATAGTTTGATAGTTTGAAATTGAGTTTTGATATATGTATGAAATTTAGTAAATACATCAAAAACATTAGATTTAGCACGAAGTGGAAAC
Source organism: Lactuca virosa (assembly GCF_052849685.1). Lineage (NCBI taxonomy): Eukaryota > Viridiplantae > Streptophyta > Magnoliopsida > Asterales > Asteraceae > Lactuca > Lactuca virosa. Next base: position 99,451,651 of record NC_136433.1, on the reverse strand, counting down.
ACCCATAAAAAGTGAGTAAAGTCATCCAAAAATAAAATATGATACTTGAAACCACATACTACAAATAGGATATGTCCATAAGTCATAATGAACTATTTCAAACATACGAGAAGTTTTAGTTGTAGAGGAAGAGAAAGGCAAACAACAATGTTTCCCAATATGAAAAGCATGACAGGTGGGAAGTTTATTATTTGTAATAGAAAGAAATTTGTGAGAACGTAAAAAATCCAAACAGAGGAGCCAAGATGTCCAAGACGCCTGTGACATGTAGGAAAAGACACAACAACATAGGAAGTGGCAGAAGGAGAGGGGTCCGGTGGGGGACGATATGGTAGAGATCACCAACACTATCACATCTTTGGATAAAAGCATATGTTTTAAAATCCTTCACAGTGAAACCAAATGAGTCAAACGTAATAGATACGGAATTATTAATAGTGAATTTATGAACCAAAATAAGATTTTTAACAATTTTGTTGGACACAAGAACATTATTTAAAGTTAAACGGTAGTGAGAATGCAGAAAAAAAAAGTTTGAACAATGTAAGTGACAGGGAGTATAGCACCATTACCAACCATTATAGATTTAGATGTACACGATGTTAAGGAAAGCATGTTACCTAAATTAAAGGACATTTAAGAGCTAGCACCCAAATCCATGTAAGTAGTGTTGTCAAGTGATGGATGTACAGACATGGCTTGAAAGATGGACGTTAGGTCAGTGAACTGATGAGAGGTGGACTAAACATGGCCACCAAAAGAAGCACCACCAGGAAAATTCGGTTGTTGGAGCGACCCAGGAGGCTGCTGGGAAAAAATCTGGAGTTGACAGGAAGCTGTTGAGGAATTTGTCCGAGGGCTGGAGCTGCTGACATGGGGCTCGTTTCATACAACTGTTGTTGATAATAAGGTAGGTTGGCCAAGAGGTTGCTGGTCGATAGACTGCGCATGCGAAGGCAACAGAGGAGCAAGTTGCGGATACAGGGAGAAGGACGCCTGCTGATGAGCAGGTGACGTCCTCAGGTGCGGGCTTGGAGTTGGTTGTTGATGCAGATTGAGAGATCCAACAGATGGTTGACCGAGGGAAGCAAGTGAATTTCCTAGAATTCCAGCAAAGGGAAGTTGCGAGTCTGTGGAGTGTCCATGAGCATTACTTTTTATGGTGTTTCAAGAATTGTTTCGGTTTTTAGTCCATCGATTTTTTGATTTTACCGAGTTGCTAGAAGAAGAATAAAGGGTTGCACTTTGAGACATGGATGAGTCAATAAAGGTATCCGAACGCGCTTCTCGGGACTCGTACAATAATAAAATAGTTTTAGCCTCAAGAAAGGAATGGAAGGGATTTGTGTTGGTGATGACATCAACAATACTGCGATAGTGTAACACTAAAAAAATCACAAAATTTTAAAATTTTTAAATTTTTGTGATTTTTTTTTTTGGAGTGTTACAAGTTGGTATCAGAGCCTTCGTTTGAGAGAACTGGATAAACAATCGTGTGAATCCAGACTCAAACTAGGGAACTGCAAAAGTTTTAAAACTGGTTTTCAAAATTATTTTCAAAAGTAACCAAGGAAGGATGTGATGTGTATGATCAACCGGAGCAAGAAAGTATACCCCAAGTTACCCACACTGTTATTGATATTATGTTTATATTAGCACATCATTCTAGTGGTGGGCTAGGGATCTTCAGGAATTGCATGATAGAATTGCCTGATATGTGATGCCTGGTAGCCTAGGATTATTTCTTGTATGGAATTGACATATTTACTGTAGTTGCTAAGTGTATGCATCATAGTTGTATGTAACTAAGATTTTATAGCCTAAGAATGTTTGGTTTGTACTTTTTTCCTGTTCTTGTTTGACAAAGTACTTAGGGTAGAATCAAGTATTTGACTGTTTATAGGATCCAGTGTTACGTATGATTAGCATACACGAGTTCTGCAGGGTTGGTGAAAGTTACATGGATGGGCTTATGTATGAGCAGTCGGCCAGTTGAGGAATGTCTAGCCATTCTCTAGGGAGTGAGGATAGGATGTATGTGTATCTTAGTGTGTATTGTTAGGGTCATTGTGATGATCTTCTGAGATAAATACGGGTAGGTGTGGATGGTATTATGGGCACGTACTACCGGAAGCACAGGACCCGTACGCGTACCAAGGAAGTCACAACCCCTGGGGTTTCGTTATTTAGAATAGCTCGTATAGTATGAAATGTGTCTTGTCTAATATTTTATGGTTTATTTTTAGTATGGTGCTCACGAGTGGATCAGGTTCAGGAGTCGGAGCGGGCGGCCAGGATAGGCCAGGGTTGACAGAGGATCATATTAGGAAGTTGATTTCTGATGAGGTTGTTACTGCTGTCCGGGGATCGATACTAGAGTTGTTTGGGTCTATCAAGACCGCCATGATTGAGCTTTTCTATGATCGTTATGCTGCAATTTCTAAGGCTGTTGTTGCTGCAGCTACCACGACTGTTGCAGCCGTTGGGGTTCGTGGAGAGAGAGCCTTCCAGTACCGAGACTTCCATAATACGAAGTCTCTGGTGTTTGATGGAGTTCAGGATCCGATCATTGATATGATGTGGTTATCCGATGTTGAGGGGTGTTTCTTTACATTCTCATGCCCTTCTAACTAGAAGGTCAAGTGCGCCCTGAACCTTCTTCAATTAGGGGCGAAGGACTGGTGGAGATTCGTGACTGGCTCGTACACTCCTGAGTAGAGGGCTGATGTGATATGGGAGCAGTTCTCTGATATGTTTTGCATGAGATATGTTCTGTTGGTGGAAAGGGAGAGGTTGGCCTAGGAGTATTTAGATCTGAGGCAGAGGACTGATTCGGTGACTGATATCACCAATATATTTACTAAGAGGGTTATGTTTTGTCCTAAGTTTGCTGCTTCTGAGCAAGCTTGGATGACCTGGTACTTGAGCATGCTCAAGACGGACATCTGCTAGTTTGTGTCCACTCAGCGTTATGGTACACTTGTGGAACTACATGAGGCCGCGAGGAGTCGGGAGATTGAGATGGAGCTACAGGCTAGGGAGCAGAGGCAGGCTCCGATGCAGATGCATCCTGCAGCAAAGCGGTTCAAGGCTGTTGATGTGAGATCTGGGGGTCAGAGGGGCCGCACTTGTGGCAAGTGCGGCAAGGTTCATGATGGTTCTTGTCGATCTTCTTTTGGGTGCAATAAATGTAGCAAGGAGGGACATTATGCCAAGGATTGTCGCCAGCAGGTCCCCATACCGAGCACCAGGATCTGTTATCACTATGAGCAGGTTGGCCATAATAAGGCCAATTGCCCCTTGCTTACTGCGAGACTGGTGCAGGCTCCAGTACCAGCTGCATTGAGGATCACAGATGGGTGCCAGGGTAGGCCGAAGCCCCTGAGGGCTCGAGGTCGCTCTTTTCAGCTCACATCATAGGAGGCTAGGGCGGCGCCCGACGTCGTTACTGGTATGTTTCCATTTATCATCATGTCAATTATTTTATGGTATGCTTATGTTTATGCTTCTCATAGGTATCTTCTTAGTGAATTCTTTACCTGCTATTGTGTTATTCGACATGGGCATGAGTCGGTCCTTTGTATCTCAATCTTTTAGTAGGGGTTTCGATATGACCCTTGGAGAGCTGGAGTATCCGTTGCGGGTTTCTATCGCCAACGAACACGGGATTTCTGCATTGAGTGTTTTCCGAGATTGTGTTTTGGAGATTTTTTGTGTGCCTTACTTGATTGATATGTTCCCTATTCCCATGGGAGACGTATGTGTGATTGAAGGGATGGACTGGCTGAGCAGATTCGGGGCTATGATCGATTACGAGGGTCAACGGGTGGTAGTTCGAACCCCAAGTGGGGGAGAAGTGGTTATTTATGCAAAGGGTACTAGATTAGGATCAGCCTTTTGTTCTACTTCCATCTAGCATAGGTGCATGGGTTATCTTGCTTATGTGGTTGATGCCCGAGTTGGGAAGCAGGTTTCGATTTCAGAGATGCTAGTGGTTAGAGACTTTGCTGATGTGTTCTCAGTGGAATTTCCTGGTGTGCCTCCGGAGAGGCAGGTCGAGCTCAGGATTGATTTGGTTCCGGGTGCAGCCCCTATTGTTAAGGCGGCGTATCGTTTGGCACCACCTGAGATGAAGGAGTTGTCCTCTCAGCTTTAGGAACTGTCGGGCAAGTAGTTTATTAAACTGAGTAGTTCGCCGTGAGGAGCACCGATTTTTTCGTTAATAAGAAGTATGGTTCACACCGGATGTGTATTGATTACCAGGAGTTCAACAAGTTGATGGTGAAGAACCGTTATCCCCTTTCGCGAATTGATGACCTTTTCGATCAGTTGCAGGGTGTATCTTGGTTCACTAATATCTACTTGAGGTCAGGGTATCATCAGATGAGGGTCAGAGAGGAGGATATGGAGAATACCGCGTTCCGGACCCGTTATGGTCATTACGAGTTCGTGGTGATGCCATTTGGGCTCACCAATGCGCCTGCGGCTTTTATGGATTTGATGAATCGGGCATGTAGGCCGATGTTCAATCGATCAGTCATTGTTTTCATTGATGATATCTTCGTGTAGTCTAAGACCAGGGAGCAACATGAGGAGCACCTTCGAGTGCTTTTGGGAGTGTTGAGGCAAGAACGTTGTATGCCAAGTTCTCGAAGTGTGAGTTTTAGTTACGAGAAGTCCAGTTCTTGGAACATCTCGTTAACCAAAACGGGATTTTGGTCGATCCGGCCAAGATTGAGGCCATGATGCAGTGGGAGGTTTCGAAGTCTCCATCGGAGATCAGAAGTTTCTTGGGTTTAGCAGGATATTATCGGAGATTTATTCAAGATTTCTCCAAGATTGCAGTACCCCTCACTCGTGTGACGAGGAAGGGTGTGGATTTCCGATGGGTCCCTGAGCAGTAGGTGGCATTTGTGACTCTGAGACAGAGATTGTGTGAGGCCCCAGTGTTGAACCTCCCCGAGGGTGTTGAGGATTTTGTGGTGTTTTGTGATATACACGTCACGGGTTTGGGCGCAGTAGTGTTTGCTCTCAAGATCTGGCTGCACTACTTGTATGGGGTTCATTTTACTATCTACACGGATCACAAGAGTTTGAGGTATCTTATGGACCAGCCGAACCTGAATATGAGACAGTGTAGGTGGCTTGACGTGGTCAAGGATTATGACTGTGAGATTCCGTATCACCCCGGGAAAGTGAATGTGGACACTGATGCTTTGAGCCGCAAGACGGCGAGTTCTGCTACTGGGAGTCTATGTATGAGGATATTGATTAACTATCTTCTTCTTGATCTGATTAGGGAGGCTCAGGCCGAGGGAGTCAAGAAGGAAAATTGGAAACATGAGAGACTCATGGGTGAGATTCACATGTTTGCTACTGATATTCGGGGGTTATTGACCCGGTATGGACGTGTTTGGGTGCCAAATTTTGGTAGGGTCAGATAGATTGTGCTGGATGAGGCACACAAGTCCAGGTTTTCGATACACCCTGGAGACACCAAGATGTACCGGGATTTGATACTTAGCTACTGGTGGACGTGCATGAAGAGGGAGATAGCATGGTATGTTGAGAGGTGCTTGGCATGTCGGATGGTCAAGGCCGATAACCAGAGACCGCATGGCAAGTTGTAGCCACTGTAGGTTCCCATGTAGAAGTGGGAACATATTAGTATGGATTTCATCACCAAGTTACCCCGGACGGCTACGGGGAACGATGCAATTTGGGTGATAATAGATCGGTTGACCAAGAGTTCCCATTTCTTAGCCATCCAAGAGAGCTCATCGGCCGAGAAATTGGTCGACCTGTACGTGCGCGAGATCGTTGCTCAACACGGTATTCCAGTCTCCACTGTATCTGATCAAGATTTTAGGTTCACATCTCGTTTCTGGCAGAAGTTCCATGAGGAACTGGGTACGAGATTGCATCTTAGCACTGATTATCATCCGCAGACGGATGGTCAGAGTGAGCGGACCATTCAGACACTTGAGGACATTTTGAGAGCTTGTGTCATTGATTTTGGAGGGAGTTGGGACTCCTACCTTACTTTAGTTGAGTTCTCGCACAACAACTTCTACCACTCTAGTATCAATGCACCACCTTTGGAGCTCCTCTATGGGAGGAAGTATCGCACCCCAGTGTGTTGGGGAGAGGTTGGTCATAGAGTCATGGGAAGGGTTAAGATAGTTCTTCAGACGACAGAGCTCATCCACCATATCAGACAGAGACTTCAGATAGCTCAAAGTTGGTAGAAGAGTTATGCCGACAAGCGTCAATCCGAGTTGGAGTTCTAGGTCGGAGATATGGTTTTACTAAAGGTATCACCCTGGAAGGGTGAAATAGGCTTCAGGAAGAGGGCAAAGTTGGGGCCCCGATATATTAGGTTGTTTTGGGTGGTATCCAGGGTTGGCAAGGTAGCATACATATTGGATTTTTCTGAGGTGCTCAGCCAGATCCACAACACATTCCATGTTTTGCAGCTTCGGAAGCGTGTGGCGGATGATTTGACAGTTGTTCCCTTAGGGTATATTTAGTTTGATGATCGTCTGAATTATGTAGAGACACCAATGGCACTCCTGGACCGGAAGACGAAGACCTTGCGCAACAAGGTGGTATTTTTAGTCAAAGTTCAGTAGCAACATCGGAAGGGTTCCGAATGGACATGGGAACCCGATTCAGAGATGCGTGAGTATTTTACAGAGTTATTCGCACCAATGAATTTCGAGGATGAAGTCTATTTCAAGTGGGGGAGAATTCTAACATTCTGATGATGAGGTATTTTCAGTTTTAACCCTAAGTATGAAGAGTTATTGCATTTTAGCCCTTATGCGTGAGAAAGCTTGAAAATGGCCCATAGTGGCATTTTTGTAATTTTGGGGCGAGCTCGCATACGTTAGGTGTACCTAGCGTACGCGGGGTGTATGTGTCTGATCCACAAACCCTAATTTTTCGGGTTTGGACCCTATTAAAACATCTTTAAGTCCCCAACCTACCTTCTTTCATTAGCCTCCAACTCACCTTCGTGCTCAAACAAACCCTAATCCACTTTTGAGCAATCTTGAGCTTTGTGTGTGTTTTGGTTACCTTGAAGGAGAGAGCAAGAAGAGAAGATCATCTTGGAGGAGTAGGAATCTTTGGATCCAGAATCTCATCACCATTTTTCATCACTTGGAGGTAAAAAGTTTTGAACTTGATGAAGCTATGCATAGATCTGAGTTAGCCATGAAGTTTGTGTCCTTTTGGTCCCATTAGTTGGGTATTTTGAGTATGAGCTACTCCAATCCATTTAAGTTGTCCTTTCAGACGTTTTGAGGTGTTTAGAAGCATACAAATTTGGTCTTCATCATTTCTTCCCTTCCATGCATGAGTTACAAGGTGTTAATGGGTTAAGTAGTTAAGGTTTTTAGTGTTAAGTATTTATTGGCCATGCAAAACCATAAAGTAGGAAACTTTGTTGTCAAAGACGACATTTGGGGCTTGGATCTGACTCTGGACGTAATGACTTGATGTATTAAGCTCTTAATGAGAGAAGGGGTTGACCAGGTGCGTACGTTGGGCGTACCAAATGGTACGTTACGCGTACGCGGTCAAAGTCCTTACTTCTGGGTCAAGCAGAGTACGCCCCGCGTACAGATGAGTACGCGCAGTGTAATCGGTTAGGTTGACTCAGTTTGTTTGTTGACTTTGACCTTTGACCAAGTTTGACCTAAGGGTATTTTAGGTGATTTGAGTGGTATTTGAGATCAGTCATTATTTAGTGTTTAGATGACTAGTTGAGTTGTCATTTGAAGCTGAGTTCTGTCAAATATCTTTCCAGACTGAGAGGTGAGTTTTCCTCACTGTACTCGTGGGTTGAAGGCACCAATGTCGGCCCACTAGGTTATGTATCCTGGTTGTAGATGGTACTATGCTAGTATATGCCTGATTAGTAGATCTGCTTGATTATATGTATTTGTTGGTTCTATGTTTATGTTTATTTGTTATATATGTCGACATATTGTGGTTGGGTTGAGGCGGTCCTACTTTGTGCTGAAGGCTAAGACACCCGGGGCAGTCCGGATAGGCTGTAGGCTCTGCGAGGCGATCCAGTCATGTCGAAGGCCCGAAGAGCGGTTTGGATGGGTTGTAGGCCATGCGAGGCGGTCCAGTCATGTTGAAGGCTCGTAGAGCGGTCCAGATAGGTTGTAGGCCCTGCGAAGCGATCCAGTCAGGTTGAAGGCTCGTATTTGCATGCTTTTCTTGTTATGTAATGTGTTGGTACTTTGGGGGAACTCACTAAGCTTTGGCTTACAGTTTTATTTTATTGTTTCAGGTACTTCTGAGGATCGTGGGAAAGCGAAGGCCTGATCGTGCACATCTTCCTATTTTCATGATATGGATTTTTGGGACACTCTGATATGACTTTACTTTTGAAACAATGACTCTTTTTTGTAAACAATGATGGTTAATGGTTGATTTTAAAATTTTAAAATTTTTGTGATTTTATTGGAGTGTTACAGACAGGAGGGCGGTAATTGTCGTAAAATTTACATAACTAACTCGATTTCAATGATGGTGGAGTCGACGTCTTTGAGGTCATCAGCAAGATTCTTGAGTGTGTGACAAAACTCAGTGATAGAACTTGATCCTTTTTTTTCGTGTTCTGGAATTAATCTTGTATTTGTAACACTCAGGACATTTTATTCTTCCGAAAAATTTCATCCAATTTGTCCCAAATATTTTTAGCAGTGCAATCATCACTAGATATGATTTGAAGTAAACCGGGATCACATGTGCTATAAAACCAAGACTTAATGTGTGCATCAACCGAATACCATTCCTCATCATCATCCCCAGTTGGTACAGATTTTCCAGAAATATGACCATAAATAAAGTACCTCTACACATGTTGGAGAAAATTTGAAGCCATAATTTGTATCTCGGCCCTTCAACAATCAATTTAAAACGATTAAATTACACGAATGGACCCTATGGTTTAGGGTAATTTGCGTGTTTGGTCTCTAACTTATTTTTTTAACTCGGAAGGTCCCTACTGTTTGTTTTTGTTACGTGTTTGGTCCATGTCTTACCTACAAAGACTATTTTTCCCTTGATTTTTTAATTTATTTAAATAAACGCACCCCAACCCCACCCCCATCACCTTACCTTACCTACCCCACAAACAGTAGGGACCAAGCGTGTAACAAAAACTAACAAAAACAAACAGCAGGAACCTTCCGAGTTAAAAAAAAAACACGTTAGGGACCAAACGCACAAATTACCCAAACCATAGGGACCATTCGTGTAATTTACTCATTTAAAACTGAATTGGTTGTAGACATTTGTAAAGGTGCAAACAAGACTCAGTTTTGATGGAGTTGGTGCAGAAGATAAACCAGGGGTAGACATTTGTAGAGTACCTTAAAAATCACACAACCATTGGGAAGACTTGGCAGGAGAAGAAACAACAAACGAAGGAATAGTAGACTGATACCTACTGTCGGCGCCAAAAGAGTACATATTTGAACCTTGCAATTTACGACAGAAGTGTGCAGCAAGAAGAGAGAGATGATGTAGCAACAAGAGACAAATCAGTGCAACATCAAAACAAAAACAATCTTGATCAAAAGTCGATCACACTCTTGATCAGAACAGAAACAACACAGTGCAGCAGCGATTGGAGTTTTTGTGAGAAGTTTTAGTCTACCATGAACTTCCTATTTAATGTCACCAATATCAATTGGTAAAATAAAAAAGAAATCAAGCGGCAAGGAGAAGACGCATTAACATAACACAATTAATTATAGTAAAACCCTAGCTCTGATAGTAATTGTGGGAAAAGCCTCATTCGTGAGGCGTGTATATCAGTATGTATATATAAGACAAAGTTACAATAGGGTCCCTATTCTATACAAGAAGTATAAAATACAGCATAAACTAACATTTTGTATTCGATATTTTTTCATCTTTTAGGTATATAATGTTGAGAATTGTTTGTAAGAACTAAATAAAATATCGTAGTATTGATTATGTATGGGAATATAAGGTCACATACTAAAATTAATATATATATATATATATATATATATATATATATATATATATATATATATATATATATATATATATATATATATGATAAATTTTATTATTTATCAACTTAATATAATTAAATGACTTTATTTCATTTATTTATTAGATCAAATAATTAAATAAAATATTTATCTAATAATTAATAAAAGAGTTTCATATTTTCATTTATATTTTCATTTTAAGTCATGTGTTTTGTTTCAATTGATGGACGATTAAAAGGTTATTCTAAATTTTATGAAAACATATAGACAAATTTTATAAATTTTCGATTTTTTTGTAATTTTATGAAACATACTATTTTTATAAGTTTATGAAACACAAGGACATTTACGTAAACTCTTTATTAGACAAGGACCACTTCTATAATTTTATGAAACACATGCATCATTTCTGTACTTTTATATTTAAGCAGGGGCCAGTTCTACAACTATTGCACCATGAATAGTTTTAATTTTTTTTTTTTTTTTTTTTTGCCAATTGTCATTCAACTCCTCATTAATATTATGTCATGTGTCATGTAGATATATTAGTCAAATCATTTCAAAATTCAAATTTATATTTTCCAATTATATGTTAAATTTGAATTATAATAACTTTAAAATTTTGATATATCTCTTAATTAATAATTTATTTAAAATGACTTATTTAAAATAATTAATTAATAATTATAAATTTTTATTATAAAAGTTTAATTAATTTTATAACCGTGGTTTTCACGGATTATAAACTGGTTTGATAATATTCAAATCAACTGGATCTCTATCCAAACGCATACATATAACTGGATATTTATTTCAATTTATTCTATACAAACCGCCGGAAAACCAAAATTCGAAACCAATTTGAAAACCTAAAATTGAAATTCGAATTTTGAAAGTAGGTTTTAATTTTGCAGCCAAAATAGTAAACATCCATAATCAATTTATATCCAAATACATTATTAAATAAATAAAAGCTTGAGGAATTTAAAAAAGTTTTAACGTACGAGTGTCAAATAATTGAGGAAGAAAAAGACAAACCCCTAGAAGGGCTATGCTTTGCCCTTGGCTACTATTTTTTTCTTAGTCATAGTATCGACATTCTCAATATTAGATTGGTTGGTCGGGAACTCTCTTTTTTTTTTTATCTATGACTGATACTTCATAATTAATATTTTAAGGACAGCATGAACTTATATACGAAAAAAAAAATAGTATCGAAATGAGATGGAAGTCCATAATAAGTTGTGTCGTTAATATATGTAAAAACTATTTTTTTTAAATATTATATTCATAGATCTTTTTGACAATAACATTACAATTTTGCATAACCTTATTAGACTTTATTGATGAGTTTCATAGTATCTGATAATATTATAATGTATGATCTATTCAATGATGAGTTTCACAGTGTATCTAACGTCAGAAAAAAGAATAATATATATATATATATATATATATATATATATATATATATATATATATATATATATATATATATATATATATATTCATGTTTTGTCCACTTTGTCTCACAGTTTTCATGCTGTGAAAGGAAAAACATTGTTAGATCCACAAATATTTATTTCCACACAACCCGAAACTTCGTCCGTTTCCGTTACACGATTTCCGTTAATAAAAATTTCGAAATCCATTAACTTTTCCGTCAAACTTCTTGGCTTAAAAAATAATCTAGTTATATATAATTAAATTATTTACGAGTCGGAACCAAAAATCGCACGGGAAACCCGAATATCTCGAAAAACCAAACACTTCCGGTCTATGTGAGGTTACAACCGTAAACTCGTTCACGGCCGTAAACTCGTTCACGGCCGTAAACTCGTTTACGGCCGTATACCTGTTTACGGTCAGCAAAGGGTGGACCCCCCACCACCGACCACAAAACCACTATAAATACGAGACCTCCACCTTCATTTGAACATTTCTGGCCAAAAACTCTCTCCTTCTCTCTCTAAGAAACTTGACCGTAAACACCTAAAAACACCTTCAAACTTCGGGAAACATCGAGAAAACACCGTTTGGAGTCACTTCGGAACGTCTGGAAACGCTTATCTCTTCGAAATCAGCACCATTGTTCTTGAGTTTACGGTCCATCTTCAAAGACCGTAAACACTGTTCTTGAGTTTACGGTCCGAGCCTTCAAAGACCGTAAACCCTGTTCTTGAGTTTACGGCCGTAAACTCACCAAGCCTTCAGAAACCGTAAACCCCAGTTTACGACCGTAAACCCCGTTTACGGCCGTAAACTGTCTGTTGACCGTAAACCCTAGTTTACGACCGTAAACACCTGTTAAGTGGTGCTTTTGGCTGAAAACCCACTTTCATCGATTCGATCAAGTCCCGGTAACATTCCTCAACCGAATACAAGTGTTCCTCTAACACGTTATCTAACGAAATCGCTAATTTAGATACATATATGTATTTATTTGATAATAGGATTTCGTTAAGTGTCACGTGCAACAACTCGAGGATCTTCATTTCAGTCAGCGATTACACGCAAGAACAGTGAGTTCATACCCCTACATTTTCCATATTTTTAATGTTTTCAGGGGGGAATACAAGCTAAACATAAATGTTTTCAAAAACTCATGCAAACCTCATACTTTAACCCTTTTTCACTGTGTTGAGCATAAGGGACGTTTTCACTAAAATTGCATAGTTTTTCCGGACACGCTATTCGCTACGCTTTACATGCAAACTATAATCGGTATAGTTTGGGATTTTTCTAAAATATATCAAGTATAGAAACTTTCACTACTAAACATATGCACTAAGACAGAAACCGTTTACAGTTTACATCACTACTTTATCATGGTATTCATAACTGTAATTATCACTATATACGGTATACATACGGATTTTCACTACGGTAGAACGCTACTACACTACATGTAAACTAGATTGTACGATACTGTGAGGCGCTACTTCACTACTGTACCCTTAGGTGTACAGGGATAAATCCTATCATAGTATAACCAGAGTCTCCTGGAGGGAGAGCGTGAGATTTGTGAATAGATCTATTTGGGACTGACAATCCCACATCTGGACTGCTAGCTACAGTTAGGCGGGCACGCCTGAGATGTACAAATGTCATTTAACTCGACGCCTGAAGAACGTTGGAAAGGTCTCTAGTCATATCAAGCATGGTTATACGACTCACAATATGTATAAATCACCTTTAGTTTACAACTGAACACTCTTCAACAGTTTTATTTTCATTAAATATAACTAATACACACTACAACTGGAGAACTTTCAGGCTTTTCCAAACAGAAACGAGCATACAATGTTTTCACGCACGAAATGCTATTACATCATGATTAGCATTAGCTAGTCACATGAAGTAATTATTTCGCATATCACTACAGTTTTCAGTGACAAACATTCATGGTTTTATACAGAATTGAAATCACTACTTTCTCACTAAAGAAAATATCGGATTTTCTTGGAATTATACAAATGTTTTACGAACTCATCAACGATTTTCACTACAAATCACCGCTTATGAACTCACCAGCTTTATGCTGATACTCTTTCAAACTGCTTGTATTCTCAGGAAATCAGTAGACAGGTACTTGCCGGATTTTCGAGGAATGGCAGCAATAAGAGTTTTAAGTTTATACTATACAAACTTATTGAATGTAATTCAAACAACGTTTCAAACTGATGTAAACATTTTTATTTTAGTATTCACTGTACTGGTTGTGTTGCTATGATTGCTATTATTCATTGGTTGTGATGCTACATATGACGTCCTCCGCCCCGGAATGTTTCCGCCATCGGTTTCGGGGTGTGACAGTTTATTTCCCTCTACTCATTCAAAAACCAAAACGGTACTCGGACTAATGTTGACTTTCTTTTCAACTGATATGTCAAGGAGTTCCTGTGTGTTTATTTTTTGGTTGAAACCTTGGTACATCTAAATATGTCAAAGAGAACATCCCTAACAATATTGTGTTGGTACTTGAATCTCAGGAGCTCTCTACAATGTATTTTATTCCACCAAAAAAGTCCAAACATGTTTTGCGACAAACTGATCATCTCAACGGCCATAAATAGTGGAGTCATGAGTTAAGGATATTACGGTCATGTTGAAGTATGGCTTCTAAGTCTTGGATCGGTGTCCTTCCGAGTGAAAATGTAAAACCTATGAAGCTCAGAATCATATCACGAAAACAACTAAACCAAAACACAATGACAATCAAAATCCATAATATTTAAACACGCCCATATTATTTAAACAATTGTTTCAAAATAGGCGACATTCCTATATGAATTGAAATTTTCAATCATAATAAGAAAAGAAAAAAGATCATGTCACCATAGATTCATTGTAAGATAATCATTTCATATATGAATATGTCTATTCGTTTTTATTAAATCATATATCATTAATTAAATATATCTTTTTTTAATTATTCAAATATAATTATCGAGTAATCATATATTAATAAAAAAAATCAAATCTTTTATTTTTTTAATCTTAAGGGAACTATATATATATATATATATATATATATATATATATATATATATATATATATATATATATATATATATATATATATAGTGCTATGTTATAATGTGGATGAACAACTATTGTGCGGACGTGTGGACAGTGCTATTCTATGATAATTACTAAGATAATAAGTTGTTTAGTAATGCGAATACGTTCAACCTCACACAATTATCGTCATTTTCATTCACTCACTAATTCTTATTCATTTTTGTTCTCACACATCGTTTTTCACTTATATTCATTCTTACAGAATACGACCCAATAAACATTCTGACAGATTGAGAATAATTATAAAAAGTCTATAATAACCTCATAGACGATTTAATTAGTAAGAACGTGTGATAATGACAATATTTATGTAAGATTAATCGTATTCATATTATCAAACAACATATTTTCTTTGTCATTCTCACAGAATAGTACTGTCTACATGTCTTCACATCCACATTTGAACCTAGCTCTCTCTCTCTCTCTCTCTCTCTCTCTCATATATATATATATATATATATATATATATATATATATATATATATATATATATATAGAGGAGGGTTCAATTGAGAAAAAAAAAAGGTTGAGAATGGGGGAATCATTCTCAGCCACACATTTATTTTGCCGCAAAACACTTAGGCGTACCGTCAGAAATGGATAACGGATAAACATGGGTTTTCCAACCAAACATGTTTCCTTAAACTATGCTAATCATTACCTTAATATACACAAAAATATATTTTTTTCGTTTTTTTATTTTTAGAAAGCCATTATTATCGAAAAATTATTTTAAATATATCAAAATTCATAATTTTTTATTCTCTATAAATAGACATCCATATTGATATACTTTTAAGATAAAATAAAAAATTTATTTTTTTTAGAGTTTCAGCTCTCGTTATTCATAAGTGAATAAAAAAATCTATCAGATTTTTATTACAGTATATTCGTTATTCACTTATGAATAAAACGTATGCGTAACTTTTTTTATAGTTTAAGTACCGTTCATATATGAATATGACACGCAATAAAGTTTTCTTACTTAAAATATATTTTTTACATCATCTTTCATCATATATTATATTTATATATGAATAAAACGTGTATTAGTTGTCGTCATATTTTATATTCATATATGAATAAAACATTTATCAGATTTTTGTTACAGTTAATTTGTTATTCATATATGAATAAATAGTATAAATGATACTTAAACTGTAAAAAAAATTAATTATATATTTTTATTCATAAGTGAATAACGAATGTACTGTAGCAAAAATTTGATGCATTTTTATTCACTTATGAATAACGATAGCTTAAAATATAAAAAAAAATTATTTTATCTTAAAAGTATATCAATATGGATGTCTATTTGTAGAGAATAAAAAATCATAAATTTTGGTATATTTAAAATCATTTTTCGATATAAATAACTTCTTAAAAAATAAAAAAACAAAAAAAAACTATGTTTTTGTATATATTAAGGTAATGATTAGCATAGTTTAAGGAAACATGTTTTGTTGGAAACACATGTGTATTCCTTATCCATTTTCGCTGGTATAACAAAGGCTTTTGCGGCAAAAATAAATGAGTGGCTGAGAACGATTCCCCCATTCTCAACCTTTTTTATTTTCTCAATTGAACTTACCTCTATATATATATATATATATATATATATATATATATATATATATATATATATATATATATATATATATATATATATATATATACTCTTAAATGTTAGTAACTCGAGAAAGAGATTGGTGTTGAACTCTAGATTGTACTAACCAACAACAACGTAACCAGGAAATGGTATAAACTCATTGCTTGGTGTTTCAAATTATATCGTTGTGGAGTTTAAGAATGTGAAAACCTTATAAAGAAACCCTACATAACATTTCCCGATCCAAAATAAAATAAAATAAACTCATTATATTATATTTTCTCCATTAAAATCATTTTATGTTTTAAATTTGTCTAAACTAATACCAATTTTCTAAAGAAATTTTGAGATGAGGTCATATTGTATATAGCCAACATTGTCAAATCATCATAACCATTTTTAGCTGGGAAGTGGCAGTGGTAGTCCACGCACCATGTTTAGTTGATGTTGGCATATAAATGACCATTAGGCTATACAGAATGGTGAGGGAAACTCCCGCATGAGCTGATTTGGAAGCCCAATTCACGCATAAGTTGCATTCCAACACCACCCCATATTGCGTAAATGTGACTTCTCGTGATTGTGGCTACGCTCAGCTACAAGGGAAAGAGAAACAAGCGATATTGTGACCGTTTTAAATATGACCATTTGAAACAATTTTTTTATACCCTCTAAATTATACATATGAATACCAATAAACCCCGACACTCCAACAAACGAGTGAGAACTTCAGAATCAGAAGTGGGTTTGGGAATTGACCTCAATGAAGATAATGAGGAGCCGGAAGAGGTCACCCTTCTACGCCCAATGGGAAGGGACAAGGCGAAAAAGACGGCATCTTCATTGACAAGCGACAAAAGAAAAAAAAAATCGTTGAAGCAGAACCAAACTCCATTCAAATGCTTTCGAAAAAACCTGATGATCATCTTGGCTTCAAAAAAAAATGTTATAGTACAAAACCGCATTCAAGGACTTGAAAACACGTCGTCTCATCCGGATCTTCCATTCGATCAACTTAAACTTTTCAAGAAGCTCCAACACAAGATGAAAGACAAATATAAATATTTTTAATTTTTAGGTTTTACTGTAATTTTTAATTTAAATGTGATATTATTTTTTATTTAATGTTTTTTTAAGTTTTTTAATGAAAATTTTATTTTCACTTTTAGTAATGTACTTTTAATTTGGTTTAATGAAATTTTAGTTTTGTTTTAAAAATCTTGTATTTTTATTAAAATTGAGTATCTAAAAAAATAAAAAAATACAAATATTTAGGGAATGTGGAGCTATGGATATTTTCCTAAATAGAGTAAGTATTAGTAGGGATGTTATGAAATCAACCCACTTTTTAAAATGACAAAACTGCAAAATTGGTCCCTGTGGTTATGCAAAAATTGTGGATAGAGTTCAAAAAGTTTCCGACTTGCATAAAAGGTCCAAAATCAAGTATTTTCCGTGGTTTTGGTCCCTAGTAAAGTTGAAATGACAATTTTGCCCTTCTATATTTCTTTTTTGCATTTTTATATTTATTTTAATAATTTGCTCATTTAAAAATAAAAGAAAAACAAGATAACGGCCCACCCACCACAATGGTACCCTCCCTATCTCTCTGTGTCTCTCACACACACACACACTCACCTGAAAACCTTTAAAACCCACTTCCCGTCCATCGTCTTCTTCCCTTTCCCCTGTAAGTCAAACACACACACAACCGTAACTCAACAAAAAAAAACACGCACACATATAACTCAAACACATACCAAAACATCACCGGCAAATTCGTCGATTATGGCTCCTCCCCACCCAATAAATTTTTTCTCAGTTGTTGACATAAGTTTTGAAATATCCCCGATTCTTATTTGATTTTGTTAACCGGTAAAAGCAATATTACATCGATAATCAATTAAATTAAACCACCATTACCCCGATCGATGGATGTACTTCATGAAATCAAATACGATCGAAATCTTTCAAGATCGAAACTTTCTGAGAGCATCTCCATCGAAACCATTGGAGACCTTCAAATCGAAAACTAGTATCATTCCATCAATCGAAAACTATTATCATTCCATCAATCTGGTATAATGGGTGTAAGGTGGGCCCATTTTTTTTTGAATTATAAAACTTAATTAATCAATATAAGAAAATGGAAAAAGGAACTAAAAGGGCAAAAATGTCCTTTCAATTCATCCAGGGACCAAAACCACGGGAAATTCCTGATTTTGGATCTTCCATGTAAGTCGGAAACTTTTTGGACTCTATCCACAGTTTTTGCATAACCACAAGGACCAATTTTGCAGTTTTGTCTTTTAAAATAAACACATTCTAAACCAATCCTTAGGCTAACCAATCTTTAGGCTACCCACTAGTAAACACCACCCCCTGGCTATGGAGTGGGTTGGAGTGGTGCTGACGGACGAAGACAAGAGATTTCATTGGCTAACCTGTTTTGACCATTTGTTTTTTGTAGGTTAAAATAAAAATGAAAAAAATAAAATCTTTATTTTCATTGGTTACATATGAATAAAGAAGAATGTTTGTAGAGTCAATGGTTTGGTAGTGAAAAGGATGAAGATGACGTGGCGCATAGATAAACATTTCTCTAGTGGGTTGGTGGTGACAACTCCCTTAGCCTTACAGCCTTATATTATGTTTATATCAACGGTATGCACTCCATATGTGAAATAAACCAAATTGTACGTGTTTAAAACACACTTTCCAATAACATATTTTCATTAACTATCAATAATATCCCAAAAAAATTAATTGATAGTAGACAAACCCAACTCAGCACACGTACTGTGAAGATGAAAATTTAAACAAAGAACGACTCAAATTCTATAGTATATGATATCATAAACATAATAATATTATAAGCTCTCAACTACTCAACAACTCCAGTAATTCCTGTTTCTTCAGCCTTGACATCCCCTTTATGCCTCTAGATTTAGCCACTGCTCTTAGCTCCACCAACTTCATGCTACTCAAATCACTATCTTCAATCACATTCACTTCTTCGTTATCATCATCATCATCATCATCATCATCATCAATCTCATCAGCAGTGTCTTCAATATCAGAAGCTTCATCATCTGAACTTTCATCAAACCCACCAATACCATACACCACCTCACTTTCAACCTCGGGCTCAGGCCCGGTTTCCATTTTGTTTTCAGGTATCGGGTCGGGCTCGTTTATGGCTTCTTCCGTTTCTTGACCCGATAAAATTGGCCTGTATTTGAACTTTGGAACTGGAGACCTTCGTTGGAAGTTTGATGCTGGTCTGAAAGATTGGATCACACTGGTTTCAGAATTCAAGTCTTTTAGGTTTTTATATTCTGAAAATGAAGTGTTATTATGATCAGGATTGTGGTCTAGAACGAAATCCCTATTGTTTCTGCTGTTGTTTGTGCTGCTGCTTTTTCCATGTTGAACAGAGTGTTTTCTCAAGAGTTTAAGAAGGGAATCCACAGTTTCGTTCTGTTTATTGTGTCCTTGTGATTGTGAATCTTCCACCTTTTTCTCTTCCTTTTGTGCAGCTCGTTCCCGGAGTTGGGCTTGGACTTTTCTGAAAATTTCCACGATTTCTCTTTCCCTTGGTCCAGGAGTTGCAGTGGAATGGAATTTGGGGGAAGGAGATGAAGAGTTGGAAAGGAATGAGGGTCCGTTTTTTGAAGTGAAAGGTTCGGAATCTTCGAATCCATCGATTCCATCTCGGTCTTCGGTATTCCTGTTCTTGTTTCTTGAATACCCTTGTCGGTTTTGTCTTGAAAAGTCTGGGTTTCTTCTTTGACCACTAGAATTTGCATTGCAAATGAAAGAGATTGTACCCCTGGAAGTATATCCAGAAGGTAGAACCTTCACCTGTGGGAACTTTATATAGTCTTTACAAGAGGGACATGGTGATATTGTGGATAACCTTAAGCACCTGCCATCTGAAGCTCCATGACCTGAGGATAAACCATATAGAATATACATAACATATTCTTAGAATTCAACCTACAAAAGGATTGTCTACATGTGATTCAACTTGTAATTTCATTTAGTCATTTCATCGAACAGTTGGCATACAAACACCCAATGACAGGAAAGAACATAGCAATTAACAACTTTATAATTCTCATGAGTTTTTGGTCCTTTGAGAAAATTGATAAAGTACAATGAATGTTTAACTTCGGAAGAAGTGTTATATATTGAAAATTGATGGTCTTGTACAGCGATTTTGTGTTCAGAAAGTACTACTTTAACATCAAATACTCAAAGTGACTCGGACGAGGGTTTAAGAATTTCCGCTAAAGCAAGCACATGATGCAAGAAAATACTTGCTACAGACACTGCAGACATCACTGGATACGGTTGAACCTAAGTTCAGATCGCAATTTCATTTAGTCATTTCATTGAACAGACGACATACAAACACGTAATAACAGGGCACACTAAATCATCCTAAAACCCATGAAATCGTATAATGGAATGAATAACCTCTCTGATACACTAGAAAGAAAAATTATACAGAAAATATAAAAACTTCATGAAAAAAGAGAGATTTATGCCCTAGTGAAAAGTAGAAATTACATAGAGAAAGTAGAGCGAACGACCATATACACAAATTCAGTATGTACCGGTGGAGGAGAAGTTCGGAGACAGAAGTGAAAAATGACAACGGATAAGAAGCTTACCGGGAACGCCATGAGAGACGAAATGAGACGCCGGCAACATTTGGTCGAGTAAAGAGGTTTTTGGGGATGTAGGTTGGGGTTTTGCACTTTAGAGGTCAGGAGGGAGAACCCTTTGGGCCTTCTGTAATAAGTCTTTTGTGGAGGGGTAAATTTGGAAATCAAGAGAATTTTTTATTGATATAAAAATCATTTAGGGTAAATTACACGATCATCCCTCGTGTATGTGTCAAAACACATGTTTATTCCCTATTTTTAAAGATTAATTCGAACCGTCATTTGATTTGTTTTTTCTTACACGAATAGTTATTAATTATAGTTTTTAGAAAATAAAATAGTCCCTCTCTTTATCTCTCTCTTTTTAATTTACTGGAAAATATATTTTCTTCTTTCTTCTTTTAACCCTCAAAAAACCACCATCGCTCACCCTCAATCTCAATCTCCACCACCACCATTGATGAACCCTAAATCTAATTATTAAATATCAACATTCAAACCCCAAAACATGTATTCAGATCTGAAACTCAAACACTTCATAAATCGAGAACCCATTTAGATATGTATTTGGATCTGAAATTCAAACCCATCTTGGCTGAAGATCATTCTTGTGAAGCTTTTGTGGGTTTTGTTGTTTCAAACGAGGAACGTCATGAAGGTGATGGAGCTGAAAATATTATGGCTAAAAAGTTTTATCTCATTTCTTCCCCATCTTCTTCTCTGTAAGAATTTGGGGTATAGAAAGGCTTTGAAATTCTGAGAATTGTGGTTTCACTTTCAGATTAAAGTATTTGGGTGGTACTCCCAATCTTTAATCGGATAAGACTCATAATTGAGAGCAAGAACAGAAATATGGTCGTTATGAATAACGTGATTTTTGTTGTACCAGGAAAAATGATGACCAAAATGATTAAGTAGTTCATTTGTCTGAAAACTGTCAAGGCAGTTTTCTTTGTCCAAAAAACTACTCCAACTGTCAAAACCAATAACAGTCACTAAAACGGGATCATTAATAAAGGTCAAAATGAAGTCAAAAATCGGGTTCATTTACAGAAAATTCAGATTTCTAAGGCATTTTTTATATAGCAATATAACTCCCCAGCCAGGGGTTGCCGCCCCTTAGACCCCGCTCCCAGGGGTGCTGCCCCCGGACCCCCGTTCGTTTAGGGGTTTCGCCCCTAAATGACAGTCTACTTTGAATCTTGAATAAACTTAAACAAGTGCAGGGGCGGAGCATGAACAATTAATATTGGGGAGGGGGGAGTATAAATTCATTTTGTTAAAGAATCCTACTTTTATTTACTTCTGTTAGAACATTATACTTTCTAATTTTTCTTATTAATCCTACTTCTAAAAATCTACCCAAGTTATAACATTGTACTTTCAATTAATTTCTTATCAATCATTGTACTTTGAGAAATACATCAAATTACAACAGTGAATATTGATTACTATTTGGATAACATTGCTATAATTAGATTGATTTTTTAAAGTACAATTTTGTAATAGGAAGAAATGGAATTGGAACATTTTGCCACATTTATGAAAAATATCATGTTAAAATTAGAAAAAATAAAGAACACACTTGTACTCCAGACTTCAGTGAAAGTGGCAAGATCTTGTTCTAACCAAATCTATGAGCTTTAATGGCACAAACCTATTTAAAAAAAACGGTTAGTTTCATAAACAAAGAACAAAATTTGTTTTAAAAACAATAAAAACCTTAATGCCAACACGAAGCTTGTTTATAATCAAGGTAGCCAATGATTCACTATCCACATCTTCAACAACAATTAGTAATGGTCTTTGTTTCTGGATTTTAAAAAAATCAATATATAATTGCATAACATATTTCAAAATGAAATAATAATTTTCAATACATTTAGGAATTGGGACTCTTTGCCTTCCCCGAAGGATAACTTCAACTATCATCAAAATCCTTTTTTTCTTCTTTTGAAACTGTCATTCTTAAATCCCACTTGCTTTCCTTTTTCCGCCCATCTCATATTCAGACTATCATACCTATTCTTTATTCTTTCTTTTCTTTTCTCTCTCTAGTTGCTCGTATAACACATGGTGCTGATGGAATAAGGATGATGGCCCGATGGAGAAGAGAGAAGATAGAAAAGGAGAGAACAACGAACATACATGATCGATTCCAGTGAGGATGTAAGAAGTGGAGCTGTCAGCGGTGATTACAGATTGTCGATTGGGAGGTGCCGAGGTGGACAGGTGCTCCAGCGAACAACAAAGGAGGAAGCGACTGCGAGGGTTAGATGGTCAATGACTTTGGTTCAATTATCGGAGAGTAGGGGCAGGCCAAACTTTTAATTTTTGGGCCTAATTTGTGTAAAATTTATTGGGTTATAACTACTACTAAGAAAAAAATCAGGGGGGGAAGCCCCTCTTGTCCCTAAAGATGCTCTGCCTCTGAATAAGTGTGCACTCCGCACCTTCCTTACTTGTTTAATATTCATCAATATTGAATTTTGGTCAACAAGTCAATCCATTACACTTAAATACACATTGATGATACAAAATCACCAACATTCTCATCGCTTTCTTTATTTGGCTTTTTAGTTTGAGAACGGGGAAGAAGCTATCGTTGCAGATGATATTGAGGATCCTTCTTCCATGGATAATTTTCTAGAACTCAATGATGGAGAACTCAAACCTAACAATCAACATCAATCTCCATAGCCACGTCCACCATCTCTGAAACTAGAACCCATATCTAAGGGTAGTAGTGTTGTTACCAAATAGAGAACAGAAGAGAAAGATGAGGGTAGTTGAGTCTATAGGCTTAAGGACCGCCGGAAAGAAGAACGGGGGAAGAATAGATTTTTTGTTGTTACAGGCGGCTAGGGTTTTCAAGTAGTGATAACGGACCTAAGGTTTCAGGCGAAGATCGGGGGAGATCAAAGAGAGAACAGCGGTGGTGAAGCTATTTCCTACGGTGGCCCACATTTTTGGTGGTGATGTTATTTCCAATGTGAACATATGAAGGGAAAAGAGGTGGTGGTCAATGGTGGCAGTCAAGAGGGTTTCTGGTGGTTATTGTATCTACGGTGTCACAACTAGCATTTTTGGGCTAGGAAATTTTGTCTACGTGTGATCAACTCTTGGTGTATCTTGTAACTCCAAGGTTGATGTTATACATATTACTTATTCAAAAACAACTCTTCGAATCAAAACTCACTCGTGAAGCCCTAAACCTAATTCAATATACTATATTCACTCGACTTTGGGTTTGTAACCCTAACTTCCCGATTCAAACATATTATTGGGCCAGGAATCATTTATTGGGCCTAATGGGCCAATAAACTCACAACTTAATTCTTTTGGGCTAAGAATCCTCATTTGGGCCCTAGTTGGACCCACGTTCATTACACTATAGAATTTTGGTCCATAAGACTCTTCATGGGCCTTATTGGGCCTAAAACCACCTTCTTTAAATATATGGGTCGAAAAACCCATATCTTTGCCTCATTTGGTCCGCAAACTCAAATATGAGTCTAATGGGCCGAAAACTTCCATATTGGGCCTTATAATTTCGGTTGATATTCAATACTAGCCCAACATCCAAATTTCTTTCATATTCTCTCCAATTCTCGGCCCGCATACAAAAAAAAAAAAAAAAAAAAAAAAAACTCAAATATGCGGTAATTAGAGTGACACTTCATTATAAACCACCAAATAACAATGTCATAATCTCACATGTCTCCATGCATCAACTAAAGACCGCCATGCAAAAACCACACCACCTTCTCTCTCTTCTCTTCTTATTCTCGGCCTCCGCTCTCCATTTCACACTTGAATTCATTTCTAAACTTCTCTCCAAATCTTCAAGGATTCCTCCATTTTCCTTCAAGAAAAATCGTGAGGTGGTGTAAATTTTCAACAAGTTTTCACCAAAGCTCATTCAATCTTGGTAAGTTACTTCCTATTCAAGATGTTTAACTTCATTTTTATGATGAATCTTTCACTCATAAGCACTCCATTTCGTGACTCTTGTTCCTTAGAACTCCTTATGTTTGAAAACTCCTCTCAAGAAGCAAGCTAGGCCGAAATCTCCTTCAATCTTCTCACCAAAACCGATCCATCAACCAAGGTGAGTTCATACCCCCTTGTTTTCGGTTTTTATTATGTTTTGGGGGAGGATACAAGTTGCTTTGTGTTAGATCTATGTATTTATGCATGTATATGTGTGTTTCCATGTTATATGTAGTGATTATATGATGAAAACATGCTAGATCTCTACTAAACTCGAAATGTCTACCATACTTGGTGATGTTTGAAAACTAAACCATCTTATGTGACTTACTATGAAATGGAAAGAACTAAACATGCTAAAAATGTATGAAAATTAAATAAAATCGCATAAAGGGGCCATATTTGACAAAATAAACAAAAGTGAGGCCCCTATGGTTAATTCACGGTTTTGGAAAGGACCAAAAGAGTCATTTTTAAATAAAAATGGGTCTTTATGATATTCATGGATTTTAAAAGGGCCCAAAAGTGTTAATTTTCACAAATGGGCTTATATTTGGGCCTTTACGGTTTTTAATGGGCTAAATATGTACATTTTCACAAAAATGGGTCTTATTTAGCAACTCACAGTTTCATGGGCCTAAACAGGTAAATTATTGACTTTTTATGGATTAAATTGTTATTTTAAACAAACATGGGCCAAAAATGTAAATTTTCGATTAAATGGGCTGAAAATGTCATTTCCATAAAATTTGAGCCAAAAATGTTATTCCTATCAAAGAGTGGGTTAAAAATGTCATTTTATACAAAATGAGCCCTTAAAAGTAAACTTTCGGTCTCAATGGGCATAAAGTGTCATTTTTACCAAAAATGTGTCTTAATTGTAAATTTTCGGCTTAGTGGGCCAAGAATGTCATTTTTACAAGAAGTGGGCCTTTTATGTCATTTTGGTAAATAATTGAGCTAAAACAAGCAATATAATAACAAACGGGTTAATTACGTCATTCTCACTTTCATTGGGTCTTGTTTACCCATTTTCATGTTATTGGGCCTTCGTGGTCCATTTACATGCTTATTGGGCCTGATACATTCATCATATGCTTATTGGGTCTTAGTGACCAATTTATATGCTTGATAGGTCATGTATACTCTTTACATGTTTATTTAGGCCTTGTTGACCCATTTACATGCTCGACGGACCTTGTATACACATTTCATGCTTATTGGGCCTTAGTGACCCATTTATATGCTTGATAGGTCTTGTATACTCTTTACATGTTTATTTGGGCCTTGTTGACCCATTTACATGCTCGACGGACCTTGTATACACATTTCATGCTTATTGAGCTTCATTCATTCATTGTACATATACATTGGGCCTTGTAACCTAAATACATACATGGAAACATTATTTAAAACATTAAATAGTGTGATACACTGTTCGCGTAAATTTAGTTAAGACTCTTGTGAGACGTTCTTTCATCCGTACTTACCTAGTGTACAACCTTCAGTCTTGTAGTTATAATCAGAGTCTCCTGGAGGGAGAGCGAGAGTTTGTGTATAGATTTATACGGGGTTGACAGCCCCACACCTGAGCTGTTCGCTACAACTAAACTAGGCCAGTCTAGGGTGACAAATGTCTTACCTTAAACAAGTCGACGCCTGAAAAACGTCATGACAAGCAGATCAGTCATATCAAGCATGGTTATAACGACTCACATAGAGATTAACTCCACTGTAAAATTTACGGACTACATATACTATACTTTTGATACACGTACGAGCTATTCATTTCTATAATACTCGGGTATTATGGTGTAAAGACTACAACTCTTTTACATACAGAAAATATCGGATTTTCTGGGGAACAAACACGATACCTTACCTTTTACTTACAACAGAAAATACAGAAATTTCTGGAAACACTCTCTTTATACACTTTCAAAATATGAACACACATGCTATAATACAAGATTTGAAACAAAACACTCAAACAATTTTTGCGGAAAATATCGGATTTTCTGGAAGTTTACAAATGATACAAAACTTTTCTTACAAACATACTTATGAACTCATCAACATTATATATGTTGACCTTTTTCAAAATAACTTGTATTCTCAGGGACTCGTTAAGCAGGTCGGTCATCAAGGACATGTGGACTTTTGTTGTAATTTTCATCATATATTTAATATTTTGACATGTAACTTTTGTGAAACAAATACAATGATGTAAAACCCTAGGTGTTGTATTATTGAATGTGTGATGATGATGTTGTCTTTGATTAAATTATATGCACCGTGATGATATTACAAGATGAAGTCACCCAAACCCCCGGACGTTTCCGCCGTTCCGGTTCGGGGGTGTGACATACGGTGACCGGATTTTGATTTCAGGGGAGGTGAGAGACAATGAAAATTTGGGAGTGGAGAGTTAGGTTATTTTAGGTACATGAGATGGCGGTGATAAGGTTATTTGTTTAAAAATTATTAATAAATGTGAATAAATGGTTGAAATTCATTTTTTTTTCTTATAAATACAAAAAAAAGAAAAAGCAATATAGTCATTTTATGTTAGACAAATGATGAATTATGTATATTTAAACTAACAATGGATGAAACGTGCAAATTTAAAACAAATAAAAGAATATGAGTTAATTTTTAAAATAGAAACTAAAGGTATATTTTGGTACATGAGGACAATTCGTGTAATTTACTCAATCATTTATTACCACCATTACACTGTATAATAGTTAAGTTACATACTATATAATTTATTCTTAGAGCTAGATATTTCTTTCTAATTACTATTTGAAACCTCAACATTTTAGCTAAATGACATGTATCCATTTACTTCGGATACGGCTAGTCCTAAATATTTATCAAGTTACTAGGTAATAATATGTGTACTATATTGTTGACAAAAATAAAAAAACATTGAAACTTTAAAAGAGGTATTGTCGAACAGATTGATTAGTAGTATCTTTTGAAGTAGTTGCAAAAGAGAATAACCTTCTATTTTCATAAACTTCATATTCTATAGCCAAAATACCAAAAAAAAAATTGTATTTGATGAAGGAATATTGAATATGTTTTAAAGAATTCATATTGTTTTAATAAGCAAATAGTGGTAGAACACGCACACAAAGCCTAAGCTTTAGAAATCCACACGACGATTAATTTCATTGTAGCGATTAGTTTCCTTTCGAAGGGAGGGTGGTGAACAATTACTTTTTTTCGATTAGTCTTCTTTTGAAAACATGTAATATAGCAAAATGTCAACCATCTAATTTAAAACAAATCAAAGGCTAGATGGTATTTGTTAGAAGTTTCAATTCAATATTAAATTTTTTATGAAAATACTCTATCGTTTTTAGTTAAAGTGTATATGATGTTATACGTGTCAATGCGTTGAGTAAGCTAATATATAACCCGTTCAAGTCAAAAAAAAAATTATCTGAATTTCGTAATAAGAGATGGTAAGTACTTGTTACGAAAAAAAAACATTTATTTTCAATGGGGCGGTCGTTGCTATAGAAGGCTTAAATGGGAGAAAAAAATGTATATGTTTATTTGTTGTACTTATTGTTTTATTAATGGTATTACTCATTTTTTAAAGAAATATCAATTCAAGTATTGTCAACTAAAATATATTTAGTTATATCTTTAAGATTTGCATAATTTTGTACACTATAAAATTTATATGAAATAAAATCGTTTTATGTTTTTAAAAATTGCATAATTTTGTATACTCTAAAATTGTATAACTTTGTATACCTGAAAAATAAAAATTCCATTTACTATATTATTAAGTCAGTGGATTCCTACAAATTTAGAATTTAAAAATTCATTTGATGCCATATTATGTTGTAAAACAAAAACAATTTAATCTTATTAAAATTTTATATCATATAATGTATAATTTTTTCAATGCCCAAAGTTGTTTTATTAATGTTCAATTGTTTACTTATTAATGTTCAACTGTGGTTACTAAGTAAACTTCACAGAAGTTACTAAGTCGCACTAGTTCTAACTTCATTTTTAGTTTTGAGCCCTAAAATTATGATGTCCTAAAATCATATTGATTTTTTGGGATTTAATATAATCTTTAATATGAAAATTCAACGGATTTTAAAGACCAATGGCATATTTGGTAGTTCATTCATTAATAATAATAATAATAATAATAATAATAATAATAATAAAACTAAGGAGCAGTTGAGAAGATGTCCCGTGACAATAAATAGACTTTTTTATTAGAATAGGAGATTAGAGCCGATTTTTGGTTTCAACCTTTTAAATCGGACATATTTTGTAGTTCATTCTTAAAATAAAAATAATAATAATAAAATAAATAAATAAAGAGCAGCTGAGAAGATGTTCCGTGACAATAAATTGACTCTTTTATTAGAATAGGGGATTAGAGCCGAATTTTAGTTTCAGTCTTTTAAATCGAATTTATCATAGTGTAAATATAAGTAAACGAAGAGTTCAATTTTGAGCTTTACAAATTGAATTCTATCACGTCGAAGTTTGATGTTTTGAATACAAGAAAAAACCTCAAACATATAAGATGAGCTAAGGTCAAGCATATGAGTGTTTGAGTAGAATTCTTATCGAATTTTTGGAATTATGTGTAATATGTAAGTGCTAATACATATGTATAAGGATGGGTCGGCAAATGATAGTGTTTTATCGGGTTATTCAAGGTCATAAACTATATAGATCTCATTAAAGTTGAACTCTAAAATGAGCTCGAATCAAGTTCCAGAATTGAGCATGGTTTCTATTTTGATTTATATATCTTGAGCACTTAAATCTTTCTCGAGCCCAACAGAAATTTGCATCATGAAGGCCATCAAACTAAATAAATATCTGTCAAAATCATATTTGATAAAGCGAGCTCCATTCGAAAACTAGCTCAAAATTAATTATAAAAACACATAAAATAACAAATACATATAACTCAATAATTATGATAAAAATCGAGTCAAATCCTAAAAATCTTGAAATGGACTTATTATATGGACAAGCTTGTTTCTTGTACTCAGACTTGAACTTGATAAGTGTGAGCCAAATTCAAACTCAAATAACTCACTAAAAACTGAACTTAATAAGGGTTTCTTTGGACAATTTGATATTTTTAACAAAGAGATTGACGAATGGAATTCAATTCTTTCTCCCAAGTATTGATAAATTTATCTTCCGATGTTAATTTTAAAAAACATATGTCAACCAAATTTAGTTCGGTCAATTTGTCAAACAAACACATCTAGTAGCAGAATCTCACATTCCAATTCCTTGGCATTACCAAGCACGCAGTTAATTCCTAGGAATGATAACACCCTTTAAACATGGATTTCAATGGAATTCATTTCCATTGATTTGCCAACCAAACACATCATCAAAGGAATCTTCCATTCCAACTCCTTCATATTCCGCCAAAACAAACGAGCCCTTAGTGAACAATGCTATATAAAGATTAAACAGGTATGAAAAAACATGATACAGTAACAGAAAATGTTTGAGAACTTGCTAAGTAATTAGGTAACTTATAAGGAACATCAGAAATTAGGGTCTAAAGAAACCCATGTCACCAAATTGGACACAAATCAAAAAGTATAAACAACATCATGATTCATGAGAATACACCATCTTCTCACAAAAGATGTTTCTCTTGACTTGAAGATCATTAGATTCGGTCAAATCTGAACTTTTTTTTTATTGACTCTTCTCGTTCTTGAAGAAAACATAGTATTAAAATTTGGAGCAAACAGAGTACATACAAACCAATTTGCAAATTTTTCCTAAGCTTTGTGGTTTTTAGCCATTTCATCAACATCCAATTCCACTTCCAATACAGGCAAATCCTTCTGCATGCTGAATTGACTGCCCAATTTAACAAACCAATAAACACATCATTTTCAAGTTTTTGAATTATGCAAAATACAAATATTATTTTTTATTTACTTCAAAAAAAAAACCTGTTCTGAATTGGACCATGGTCCACTGCTGTTCTCAGGCAATATAACACTCTCCCTATTATGTCGTTCATTGACACAGGCCCAAATAACCGACTATCTTTCGCTTCCTGAAAAGTTTATAAAAAAAATATTATATAATTGCATCTCTAATGAAGCCAAATGGGTTAATCAGCTTAATGGGTTAAGCACTTGATGTGAACAGCTATACATAGTTGTTTCTTTTTTACTTAGTTTGGACATAATGACTTAATGGGTTATTCAGACACTAACCCTTTACCAATTTGACCTTTTTTCCTCTCACGTTAAAATTGATGAATATTGTTAGAAATTATGAACATTGTGAAAATTGTTTGTTTGATGTAATGGTAAAATGGTCATTTACTCTCATTCAGACTGTTTATTTGGTATACAGACATCATTACCCATTCAGTCATTTATGATCACACAGGATTTAACGGGGTAAAAAAAAATAAAAAATGACAATGATACCTTGGGCTTTAAATTCTCATTGTCAGCCAAGACCCAGCACTGATCTTTTTCAAGTACAAAAGGTTCTTCTTTTTCATCTTTTGAAACCATTTCATAGCCTTCAGTAGCAGCCAATCTTCTAACCAGATAACTATCTGATTTTTCAGGGTCCTTCATCACCACCACATCCCCAACAAAAACACGCCTGACACCACCATATAAATAAAATTTTATATATGTATAGAAGAAAATTTTATATATTGATTTTGTGAGATTACTGTGGATCTGCAGCTGGTAATTTCCTGACAAGAAGTGTTCCCCCTTCGGGTGCTATTGTTGGAGCCATCTCCTCTCCCTTGTTCCAATGCAAAAATGTCAATTTTCCTTGGAAAAATGTTTTCCAAACCGTGTCTCCTACTTCTGTATTAGAGATTTTACCATGTTTGTAGCTCTGCAACAAAGAGTGTCATTCAGTAATATGTTTTTTTACCTTTTAACAAGTACTGCAAATGGAAAAAAAACTAATTTAACAACAAGCCCCACATCAATTTTGGAAATGATAGGCACTAGGTTTAACATCAACAAGTCTAAAAAAGCTCTATTTTGGAAGACATATTAATTTCTCTATTTGAAAGTTGTGGACTTGTGGTTTCCAAACTACTTACCATGAGATCATGAACAGAAATGAAAACTTATTACAAACTAAATATACATTCATTGAGAACTTCAGCTAGCATGATGATCAGTAGAGAGTATAGTGAATAAAAACATGAAGCAGTAATGCAGCGTTTGAGAAATGAAATGCACACTCTATCAGGTCAATCATTTCGCTTGTGAAGCAATTTCTTGCATATATACATTATACACTGATTGGAATAAACCGAGTAAACCCTTAGAACTTAATACAAATTACCTAGTTCGTTAATCCGATTTACCTTAGTAAAATTTTAGATATAAACCTTAATCGTTCAAAAACATTCACGACAAAACCAATCTCTTCATCCTTTCAATAACCTAGCCAAAAGGTAGCATAAGCCATAAAGATCTAAATCAAAGATAAAGCAAGAGTATGAAGGGGGGACCTTGTAGCTCAGAGCAACGGAGTACTCGAAACGACGGACGAGGTACCTCAACCAGGTTGTGTTGGAAACCATGGCCGCCTTGTGCAGATCGTCGGAGAGGTGGAGGTGCTGCGAGGGGTTGTTTGTGATTTTGTATTACCTTTTCCTGTTCATCTTTAAACCCTTGCGAAAATAAAATGTTTTAGGAATTTAGGGTGTTTGGAATTGTTTTTCAAAACAATAAATATTTGTTGGATTTTTGAAAAGTAATAAACTAAATAAAATGTTTGTTAATTTTAAAATTATTTTTTTAAAATAGTTTTTTAATATATTTCAAAAAGCATTTTCAACCTAACCTTTTTAAATTGTTTTTGGATTTTTGATTTCATTTTTCCAAAATATCATTGTTTAGCTTACCCACCTAACCTTTTTTTTTTGGTCATTTAAAAACTTATTGACTTTTGTCACAACAAAAGTTAATCCAAACACGATAAGTATTTTTGTCCAAAAACATTTTTAGAATTCAAAAAACAATCTTACACACCCTTTATTCTTGATTTTTAATTTTCAATAAGGATAACGTCGCTAGCAATAAACTCTTCGTTTCGGTTTCAAATGGTTCCACGTTTCATTTTTGTATATTACAAGTGTAAAATGTTTCAAATAAGTTGTGTTTCAAAAAGTTACTTCTACAAAAATGAATTGGTCATATGGATGATAGGGTGGTACACATGTGTAAATGATGGATGATAGGGTGGTACACATGTGTAATGATTATTTTCCAAAGATTCATAAATACCACAAGCGAAACCTTCATATATATCATTTATTTAGATATTCCAATATCATACCTCTTCATCTGGAAAGAAAGCAAAGGAAAATCATAAAAGGCATAGGGATTTTTATGTCGTCAGAAAAGGAGTAAGTCCAGAAGCTTTTCTTACATGATCTTATAAATATACTTTGTATAATCGGAAAAAACTTGTTGGTATCTAGATCTAAAATATCATTTTTTGTTTAATGTACATATTTGTTTTTGGAGAATGAAAATGGTTTTAAATGATGCCAGCGGGTATCATGTATATTTGAAAGTTGAACTTAACTTCTAATGGATTTTGATAAGGTGTCAAATCGCATATTCTGATAGTATGAAGTTTTTGTTTACTAATGTTGACTTTACTGAGATGGGTTTGTGTGAGCGTATAACTTTCCTAATAAGGTTCATCTAAGAGGAATGTGAGAAATTGTACGATTATATCCCTAATGAACCTATTTACTTTGGTCTTATATATAAAATGAGGTGGAGTAGGCAATCTTCTTGGAAATTACATACACTAAGGGATGCCAATGTATATTGACCAATTTGTGATGAATTAGATAAACTGTTTAAGAAGGAAAGTCAAAAGCAGATAGTGTGGCATAAAATAATTCAGGGATACGTGAAGCGGTGAATGGAGATATGTTATTAATTAAGTTCTCATAATATTCTGATTTTGGAAATGAAGTCGCTTGCATGAACAACACTAGTGAATATGTGTTCTTTTAGTAAGTTATGTAGTGATGAAAAGCAAAGATGTTAAAGGAAGACCAAACATATATGTTGATGAGGGCAGCGTACATGAGTCTGGGCCTACGTGTCATTCACATGTACTTTTATGAGTTTTTACACTATAAAAACATAAAACTCATTTTGGGGACGAGATTTGAGAATCAAACACATTTATGTAATTATACAGTTACTGATGGATACCAATTGTGCTATAAGAATGATAATAGACGACTCTTAATTAAGTGTTTTCATAGGGAGTGCGGTTTCATGCTTTAGGGTTCATGGATAATTGATGAACACTTATTCCATGTTAAATCTTTGAAAAGTTGTCACAATTGTGTTATGAACTTTAATTTGGGTTTAATTGTCACAAATGCTTGGATTGGAAGTAATAGTATTAAATAGATATTATTGTTGGAAAGAATGTACAAGGTAATTAACTATGGATAATATTTTTAATAATAGTAGAGTTCTTTTGGGTTGCTATAACTCATTTGAGCAATTAAAAGACAAATAAAATATATGAGAAACTAGTTTATTAATCTGTCATGTTTTGATAAATTAATTATAATATATTTTGGAATTAATTGGGAATTAATTAATTAGAGGGGTTGAAATTAATTAAAAGGTTTATTAATTGGAACATTTCAGGACTGTTGAAGCATCCGGATCCTCGAGGTATGAAATTTTGAATAAAATATGAGTTTTGAGTGGGTCACGACGTGAGAAAAGCATTGTCACATCGTGACATGGCCGCAAGAGACGGGGGTCTCATCTAAGTATCACGACGTGACTATGTTGGTCGCGACGTGACACCTGATTTGAGGTAA
Organism: Lactuca virosa; assembly: GCF_052849685.1. NCBI lineage: Eukaryota > Viridiplantae > Streptophyta > Magnoliopsida > Asterales > Asteraceae > Lactuca > Lactuca virosa. The sequence continues at coordinate 99,416,857 of NC_136433.1, read as the reverse complement.
AACCCTAATTTTTCGGACTTTGGGAATATTTAAAGGAAGTGATGGTTAGGGTTTCCTCCACCCTCGGCCTCCATCACCTCCAAACGACCCTTTGGCCAAACCCTAGCTCTCTTGAAGCTTTTAAGCTCGTTTTTGCAAGTTTTTGGTGGTTTTGAATGAGGAAGAAGAAGTTTTGGTGCTTAGTTTCTCCAAGCAATCCATCATCATCCTTGTGTGCAACTTTTATACTTATTGTTGTTGGATTAGGGTGTCTAAGTCAATAACTAAATTGGTATATTTTTGAAATAAAAGCAAAGTCTTTTTTAGGTTGCCCGCAAAACTAACAACTAGGAAGAATTGTATTTGGAGAGAGAGAATAATTTATTAATATATTATATGATTAATATATTAATTAAAAAAAGTTATAATTAATTTAGAATTAATCAAAAATTAATTAGAATTAATTTTGGGATTAATTATAATTAATTGGAAGTACAATGACTAAGTTGTAATTGTTCAATAGTTGAACAAGAGATGAATTCTATAACCTCCTTGCATATCCAGTTTTGGCTAGTGTATTAGGGTTTCTATAATGCTCCTTATTGATAATTAAGGAGATGGATAATTGTCATATTTGATATATTATTATTATATTCAAATTAGGGTTATCCAAAGTTTCTTTATCAGCTATAAATAGGACCTTAGAATCTCATATTTTTGTTAACACTTCCTAAGCCTCAAAGAGCCGGAATTTTGATCTCATCTCTTCTTTCCTCTTCTGTTCTTCTTGATAGGGTTTGGGTAAACCATTAGAGTCATCATCTTTTTGGTGTTGGGCTTTCCAAGCTCTACAATTACAAGGATTGGTGTGATTTGTTTACAATAACAAATCAAAAGGTATGTAACTCTATACTTTGTAATTTTTTAATTACACTAGGGTTATGCTAGGTTTAGTTGTTCATTGTACATTGCTATCAAGGTGTATGACATAGATCTTTTATAGGATGCATGTACCCTATTAATTGTTAATTGTTTTTCGCATTGTACAATTTTGTTTCTTATATAACCCATTAGTGGTATTAGAGTGTACGCTTCTCAAACATTGATTGCACATGATTTGAATCGAACTACAACTGTTTTCGCAAAAAAACATTGTTCTCACGGCGTGACAATGCATCTATTACGACGTGATAATCGATTTTCCAGATTTTCGGTAATTATCTTCCTAATCTGATTTATGGTATTATTTTTGGTAATTATCTAGCTTTATTCTGAATTCTGAATGTCTTGTGTGATAATTAATAAAACCCTAAATATTATGAGATATCCTTATTTGATAAATTTTAATTAAATAAATCAAATTGAATTGTCTATTGTGAATTTAATAGTTAATTTGATTATAAGAATAATTAAAGGATAATTATAAATTCATTTTATGTAACACCCAGAATCAAGAGGATCAGGAAAGGAAAGAAAAGCTCTAAGTCAAAGGAGTCAACTCGTCGAGTCCAAGAAGGAACTCGATGAGTCGGAGCGTGACCCGTGTCGCGGAGTAAGTGACCGACTCGGCGAGTCGGGGAGACTGACTCGACAAGTCTGGTCTGGGTTGGGAAACCCTAATTTCGGGACTTGGCACCCTATTTAAGCATCTCATTCCCATTTCTAGGGCTTCATTTACAGCCCCCACTGTCCAGAGCGAAACCCTAGTGTCCTCCATGAAAGTGTGAGCTATTATTGTGTTCTTGAGTGATTTGAAGTCTAAAAGAATAAGAAGAAGGAGTTGGAAGAGCTAAGGAGTGATTGTAGATCCAGAAGGAGTCCCTCTTCCTCATCACTTTCTGGTAATCAAGCTCTTACCTTGATCTATGGTTACTTAGATCTCTTCATGTCCCTTTTATGAGACTTTTGGGACCATTCCCAAGGCCAACCCGAGTATTGAGCCTTTGAGGACGAATAGAGACTAGATCGGAGCATCTTTAAGCCTTAGGAGCTCTGGGGAAGAAGCTTTTCTCAGCTATGGTTTCCTTTCATGGATTAGACCTCCATTATAGCTTGGATTTGGTGTTCTAGCCTCATAACCCCTTGCATGCACGTAAAGTCAGCAACTTTACATGCAATGCTAGCATAAGGAGTCCAGATCTATGAGTTGGAAGTGTTGGAATAGACTGAAAGAGACAGAATAGAGTTGTCACAAGGAGGACTCGGCGAGTCAGTTCATGGACTCGGCGAGTCGGGTCGCAAAACCCAAACCCATCCGTTTATGAGTCGGATCAGTGAGTGGGGTTAGAAAAGGACTCAGCCAGTCTGTGTCCGTGATGGACATGAAGATCATGGTACTTGACGAGTTCAAGGAGGAACTCGGCAAGTCCAAGGCAATCTTCTTAGCTGATGAAGATGGACTCGGCGAGTTATAGAACAACTCGGCGAGTCGGTTGAAGATAGTCCCGAAGTGTTAGATGAAGGAGAACTCGTCGAGCTCTCGCTAGACTCGACGAGTGGAGTCGGGGTTGTTTGGGATTTGAGGAGCATGGACTCAGCGAGTTGGTGGAACAACTCGGCGAGTCGAGTCAACTGGAAGGTTGACTTTGACCAGGACCTTGACCAGAGTTGACTTAGTTGACCTCTGGAGGACAGTTTAGGCTAAGTTCTATTATTTGGTGTTGGTAGCTCGGTGAGCTAGGAGAGCAGCGCTTATGAGAATAGTCGATTATCAGCCAGAGGATTATCAGCAGAGTTCAGCAGTACAGGTGAGTTTCCTTTCAGTAGGGACGGGTCTACGGCCACAATGTCGGCCCGTTTAGTTAGCAGTAGTTCCGGACTTCGGTCCGATGCAGTAGTTCAGTGTGCTTGATGTCTTTGTGATTCAAGCATGTCTTTGTGTTATGTGTTCCGAACTTCGGTCCGATGCAGTATGCAGTATATGTGTTTATGCTAGTAGTTATGATTATGATGTGCTATGTTCAGTCAGTTTCCGGACTTCGGTCCGATGCAGAGGGCAAGGCCCTGGTTAGTTCCGGACTTCGGCCCGATGCAGAGGGAAATGCCCTGGTTAGATCCGGACTTCGGTCCGATGCAGAGGGCAAGGCCCTGGTTAGTTCCGGACTTCGGTCCGATGCAGTTTCCGGACTTCGGTCCGAGGCAGTGGGCAAGGCCCAATATGTGTTTATATGTTATTGTATGGTATGTGGTAGTTTGGGGGAGCTCACTAAGCTTCGTGCTTACAGTTTTAGTTTTGGTTTCAGGTACTCAGTTTTCAAAAGAGGAGCTCGGGAGGATTGCAGTGCACACACCATTTGTTCAGCCTGGGATGTTTATACTCTGATATTTTGACAATTGTTACGATATTTTGAGATACACTGTTTATGATTTTCATATGATGTTTGATGACTATGGTTTTATTATTAAATTAAAACGAAATTTTTAGACTGTATTTTTGGGATGTTACAAGTTGGTATCAGAGCCTTGGTTTGAGGGATTCGGGCGCACTTCCGAGTATGTCTGAACTCAAACTAAGGAAGCGGTATAAAGTTTTCAAGAGAAAAACCATGGTTACAAAAGAATTTTTAGAAAAGAAAATAATTTTAGAAAAAGTATAAAGAAAAGAGTTTTAGAAAAAGCGAAAAGAATTTTGAAAAGAGAAAAGGGTGTGGTGCATGCAATCAGCCGAGCTCAAGTAAGTACTCCCAAATTACCCATACAAGTTTATGTTATGATTATCAGTTTCAGTTTCAGTAGAACAGCATGCTAGAATAGGACTAAGGATCTAGGAGGATGCCTTATGTGCCTGCTATATGTGTTTCAGCTTTATGAGAATTGCATGCTAGTATTGAGTAGACAGTAGTAGGATAGCCTGTTTAGGTTATGTCTGATAGTATGAGCTTAGCATTGTATGCTAGTACAGTTTCTCGTTATGAGAATAGATTTGCTTGAGAAGTTTCCTGTGTCCGAATGTTGCTTGCTTTGTGCTTTGTAGGACTCTGAGTGATGGGAGTTAGTCATTAGGTAAATACGTCATCTCACATGTGATCAGGGTTGAATAATCTCAGAGTGCTGGATTTGGCCCTATTGCGCAGCTATTGTCTGAGTCTAACCGTTGGGGGGACGAGTCTTTTACTCGAAGGATTATCCGAGCCTCGTCACATGTGATGGTATTCAGGTGATGGCTAATTGGCATTACAAGGAGGCCTTCAGCAGCTGAGGACTGGTTTGGGTCGGAGATTTCCCTAGGTTAAGCCTAGGAAGAGAGTAGCAGAGAGCAGTAGCAGTAAAAGGGACTTGGTGGAGTCAAGGCAGTTCTTGAGGAAAATACGGATAGATGTGGAAGGTAGTATGGGCTCGTACTATTGAAAGCAGAGGATCCGTACTCGAATCAAGGAACGCTGAGATAAGACCAGGGAACTTGTAGTGTGTGAGATCCCTTGAGTTTGAATGAGTATTGTGATGTTAGTGATGGTATGTTGTCGAGTATAGTGATGCTACGTGGTAGACCAGATGGTAGTTCTGGTATCGACGAGGGATCAGGCTCGGACTCTGGAGCCGGGCAGATTGATGATCAGATGAGGGAGTTCATTCCATCTGAGAATTACGCGCAGTATCATTGACCAGACTCATGTGATCCTCAGTGTGATCAAGGAGGGCATTATAGAGGTTTGTGATGAGAGGACGAGTGCATTCTGCACTAAGATAACAACCATGATAGAGACCCGTACGTTGATGTTTCGGGAATTCAGAGTTTGTGAGGCTTCAGATTGTCATGGGGGTTAGGGACCCCATTATTAGCAGCAGATGGTTGGCGGATGTCGCCAACACTTTTGTACCAGACATTGTCTCGAAAGGAGACAAGATCAGGCTTACTTCCTGTCTCATAAGGGATAGAGCACGAGATTGATAGGAAGAAGTTGGTAGTAAGTTGAGTGATGATGCGGTTGATGCTATGTCATGGGATGACTTTTAGACCAGATTCTGAGCAGAGTGTGCCCAGGCGATTGAGGCGCAGCAGTTGGCGCAAGAGTTGTTTGACCTCCACCAGACGACTGAGACTGTGGCAGAGATCACTGCCAAGTCTCGGGAAAGAGCTTATATGGTACCACAGTATGCAGCAGATGAGGAAATAAAGAAGGTAAGTTATCAGAACATACTGTAGAATGATAGCAGGGAGATCATGAGTATCTCGGGGTGCAAGACCCTAAATGATATGACGTCTTGAGCCTGAGAACGAGATATGGATTTGGAGCACATTAGTAAGAGGCAACCAGATCAGTTGCTTATAATGAGGGGTCTCGGGAGGGGACCGTTGATTTCAGATCATCTTCTGAGAGGCCAGCAGGGTCAGATTCGGTGCAGCACTTGTGGGAAACTGCACAAGGGAACCTTTTGTTTCAAGGGTTGAGTAAGTGTAACCCTGAGTATCCTTGGTTTGTGTCTGAATTATATTTTTGAGAGATGTCATATGCCAATTGCATGCCGAGAAGCATTAGCGAATTGTGATAGAGCAATTCCCCAGATTACGGGATTGGGAAAGTACAACGTCATCTTGGTTTATTCCAAGACCGAGGAGCAGCACGAGAAGCACCTGAGGGAGGTGCTAGAGACTTTGAGGAGGGAGGGAATTTTCGCAAGGTTCTCCAATTGTGAGTTTTGGTTGCGCGGGGTGCAATTCCTTGGGTACCCTGTCAACCAGAAGGGTGTACTAGTCGATCCGGCCAAGATAGAGGCCATGATGCAGTGAGAGATTCTGAGGTTTCCAATTGAGATTCGGAGCTTCATGGGTCTAGCAGGTTATTACCGGAGATTTATTCGGATTTTTAGAAGTTGTGTGATCTTTTGGATTAGCTGGTGTTGAAAACACTAGCAATGGTAAGCGTGGTTTCTAGCAGATTGGTCATGGGTGGTGAGAAGGATTGGGAATTCTTCCAGTTTTGTGTGCTGTAAGGCATTAGCTAAATCAAAGTGGGGGAGAATCGCCCAAGGATTCAGAAGCGGGAGCAGTTTTGAGACTAGGATAAGTTTTGCATCCTTGTCTGAAAGGAAGACAACCCATGTGGATGTATGGTTCGAGGAGAGTGTGATATGGAAGTTCGGAAAAACTTGCCAATGATGAGATCGCGTTCTCAGAATGTTTGCTAGTAAGCCTTAGGGAATCAGTCCAAGGATTCCAGTCAGGACATGGGTTCAGTTTTGGATGAGGTCGCGTGTATGCTCGACATCAGATGCGTTCGGATTAATAAACATCGAATGAGATAGTGTTAGAGTGTTGTAAGTCTGCGGGTGTAGCCGTAGCATTCACTAGCAGCCAGATAGTGTTAGAGTGTTGTAAGTCTGCGGGTGTAGCTGTAGCATTCACTAGCAGCCAGATAGTGTTAGAGTGTTGTAAGTCTATGGGTGTAGCCGTAGCATTCACTAGCAGTCAGATAGTGCCAGAGTGTTGTAAGTATGCGGGTGTAGCTGTAGCATTCGTTAGCAGTTAGGTAGTGCTAGAGTGTTATGAGACTGTGGGCGTAGCCGTGGAATACACTTGGCTGGTAGACAGCATGAGCGCGTTGTTAGGAAGCGGAAGGAACATTAGCCCCCCAGTTCGGACGTAGCAGTGAGGATATGGAAATCCACGAGGTGGATTTCGGAGTTATCCGGATGGATTAGACCTAGTTGAGTCAGCGATAAGACTGTAGGAGTGCCACTACAGCTTTGAGATTGAGGAAGCAACGGATTGCTTCAGGTTACTTGTTATGTAAGGCTACAATTGGTCATGTAGCAATCACGCTTAGCCACAGGTTGGTAACATCAGGATTCGACTCTCGGACCCGATCGGTTGAATCAGGAGGTTGTTAGAACCTCAGTGACATGATAACTCGTGGCAACTAGTTCCAGGGAAGGTTTTTGGTTCGAAGATCGTGTGAGGCGACTAAAATAGGGAGTCCTTTGGCTCCGCAGTCGGGTTGGAACCCGATATTTCAGATGGCTGACGAATGAATTGAGACCAGGAAGGTCTCGAGAGATATTGGAAAGCAGCCATGTAGCAGCATAGTGTTTCAGGCAGTTCAGTGTTTCAGGCAGTTCAGTGCTTCAGGCAGTTCAGTGTTTCAGGCAGTTCAGTGCTTCAGGCAGTTCAGTGTTTCAGGCAGTTCAGTGCTTCAGGCAGTTCAGTGTTTCAGGCAGTTCAGTGTTCAGGCAGTTCAGTGTTTCAGGCAGTTCAGTGTTTCAGGCAGTTCAATGTTTAGGCAGTTCAGTGTTCAGGCAGTTCAGTGATCAGGCAGTTCAGTGTTCCAGGCAGATCTGTGTTTCAGACAGTGTTGGGTCTCCAGCGGTAATGGTATTTTGGATTTTCATGGATAGCTTGGGGAGTGGCAAGTCACTCATAGCACGATTATCTGAGTTATGGCCAAGTATAAGTGGATCGCAGGGATAAGTGGATCTGTGAATTCTGTTGTTCTAGTGGGAACCTGGAGTAGTCAGCATGTAAGGAATGGTAAGGAATGATAAGGAATGATTTCGAGGATGAAATCTAATTTACATGGCTGGAGTAATGGATAGCGTGAAAGGAATGTTCTTCGCATTGGCAGTGGAGATGGTTAGTTATGGAGAGTTGCCTTGGGGAAGCCAAAAAACGCTAAAGGAAAAGAGGGTGAGTCCCTAGGATGTTCATCATAAGTACCCGGGGAGTACCAGATGGATGGTCAGTTGGGTAAGTTGTGTTCTCAGGATTGTTGAGAATTAGAGTGCACTCAAGGTGATTAGCTGCAAGAACTAATTTCATTATGAGTGACCGGGCGGAAGGTCCAAGGAAGTGGTCGACCGGAGTTATACTCATCAGGCAAGGGTGATGCGAACGGATTGCAGGACAGTTGGCCGTAGCGGACTTCGAGGACGAAGTCTAGTTTAAGTGGGGGAGAGTTGTAACACCCAAAATCAGGAGGATCAGGAAAGGAAAGAAAAGCTCTAAGTCAAAGGAGTCAACTCGTTGAGTCCAAGGAGGAACTCGACGAGTCGGAGCGTGACCCGTGTCGCGGATTAAGTGACCGACTCGGCGAGTCGGGGAGACTGACTTGGCGAGTCTGGTCTGGGTTGGGAAACCCTAATTTCGGGACTTGGCACCCTATTTAAGCATCTCATTCCCATTTATAGGGCTTCATTTACAGCCCCCACTGTCCAGAGCGAACCCTAGTGTCCTCCATGAAAGTGTGAGCTATTATTGTGTTCTTGAGTGATTTGAAGTCTAGAAGAAGAAGAATAAGGAGTTGGAAGAGCTAAGGAGTGATTGTAGATCCAGAAGGAGTCCCTCTTCCTCATCACTTTCTGGTAATCAAGCTCTTACCTTGATCTATGGTTACTTAGATCTCTTCATGTCCCTTTTATGAGACTTCCCAAGGCCAAACCGAGTATTGAGCCTTTGAGGACGAATAGAGACTAGATCGGAGCATCTTTGAGCCTTAGGAGCTCTGGGGAAGAAGCTTTTCTCAGCTATGGTTTCCTTTCATGGATTAGACCTCCATTATAGCTTGGATTTGGTGTTCTAGCCTCATAACCCCTTGCATGCACGTAAAGTCAGCAACTTTACGTGCAATGCTAGCATAAGGAGTCCAGATCTATGAGTTGGAAGTGTTGGAATAGAATGAAAGAGACAGAATATAGTTGTCACAAGGAGGACTCGGCGAGTCAGTTCATGGACTCGGCGAGTCGGTTGAAGATAGTCCCGAAGTGTTAGATGAAGGAGAACTCGTCGAGCTCTCGCTAGACTCGACGAGTGGAGTCGGGGTTGTTTGGGATTTGAGGAGCATGGACTCGGCGAGTTGGTGGAACAACTCGGCGAGTCGAGTCAACTGGAAGGTTGACTTTGACCAGGACCTTGACCAGAGTTGACTTAGTTGACCTCTGGAGGACAGTTTAGGCTAAGTTCTATTATTTGGTGTTGGTAGCTCGGTGAGCTAGGAGAGCAGCGCTTCTGAGAATAGTCGATTAGCAGCCAGAGGATTATCAGCATAGTTCAGCAGTACAGGTGAGTTTCCTTTCATTAGGGACGAGTCTACGGCCACAATGTCGGCCCGTTTAGTTAGCAGTAGTTCCGGACTTCGGTCTGATGCAGTAGTTCAGTGTGCTTGATGTCTTTGTGATTCAAGCATGTCTTTGTGTTATGTGTTCCGGACTTCGGTCCGATGCAGTATGCAGTATATGTGTTTATGATAATAGTTATGATTATGCTATGCTATGTTCAGTCAGTTTCCGGACTTCGGTCCGATGCAGAGGGCAAGGCCCTGGTTAGTTCCGGACTTCGGTCCGATGCAGTTTCCGGACTTCGGTCCGAGGCAGTGGGCAAGGCCCAATATGTATTTATATGTTATTGTATGGTATGTGGTAGTTTGGGGGAGCTCACTAAGCTTCGTGCTTACAGTTTCAGTTTTGGTTTCAGGTACTCAATTTTCAAAAGAGGAGCTCGGGAGGATTGCAGTGCACACACCATTTGTTCAGCCTGGGATGTTTATACTCTGATATTTTGACAATTGTTACGATATTTTGAGATACACTGTTTATGATTTTCATATGATGTTTGATGACTATGGTTTTATTATTAAATTAAAACGAAATTTTTAGACTGTATTTTTGGGATGTTACATTTTAGGTTTAAATTGATTAATTAGTTATTTGATAATTTAGATAATTAATGTTTGAACCTTGTATTTTGAAAATAATTAAAATACACCTTATACTATATGTGATTAAACGTTTAATGTACTAAATGTATAAGATAAGTCAACCAATCAATAGTAGGCCTCTTTCACGAACTCATGCTATAATGGAGGGTATAAGGAAACGACCTATAAAATGACTGTTTAAATTTTAATGAGTGTCTATTCTCACCCACTGCTCCCTTGCGTGGTGGAGGGTCGTTAGCCGAACGATTTGATATGACATAACCTCTTACAAGTATTATGCTATTAAATTACTATAACTTTTTATAAAAATCCCAACTCTAGTTACTTTAATATAAAATATGAAATGTATGTTAATCCATGAAAACACACATAACTCTTTTATATGTCGTTAGTGGAGCATGCGTGGTTAACCGACACACTAAATTGGGACTATAAATATGAGTGATGGACAAATCAAAAATTATCATTGTTAGTGGAGAGTGTGTAGTTTACAAACACATTAATTTGAGACGATAAATGACATCGATGTTGTCAAGCGGGTTTGCATGGTTATTCACATCTTATTTGTGATCATCGACATCCCAGTCACAAATGGAAGAGCATAATCTGATATTAAACATGTCATTGATAAGATTCAATGAATCTCAAAAGATCTATTACTTTCATGTTAGATTGAAAATGGTGAATTTGTAAATTTCAATTAGATTACGACATCCCTTTTCTTTGTTGTGAATTGTATTTTTGGATCCTAGCCTTAAATATTTATTTTGGGTTAAAATATTAAGGATTTATATCGCTAACTAAAAATTATGTCTCTTTATATAGATTTCTGGAAACGGTGAACTCGCAACTACTCAAACCGGCCCCTCTAACTCAAACTTCTTCGTATTCTCGATTTTGTCAAAAGAGAAGCTCACTGGTCCCAAATACATGGACTGGATGAGAAATTTGAAAATGACTATTCGATACAAGGGCAAAGAATATGTCCTCGAAAATCCTTTTGTTGAAATCGATTATTCCACCGCTACTCATAAGGAAATTGCTTCCTACAACAAACATTCTAATGACGCCACGAAGGTTGCTTGCATCATGGTGGTCACTATGGCATTTGATATGGACAAGTTCTATGAGGATTATTGTCCATATGAGATGAGTCTTGACCTTGCTGGAAAGTTCCACAAGAAGTCGAGACAAGAGTGCTACGAAGTGGTCAAATCTCTTATGGCATGCAAGCTTAAGGAATGAGAATCGGTTTGTGCTCACATATAAAAAATGCAAAGGTACGTGGAGCAAATTCAGAGGTTCAACTCCTTGCCTCCTAGTTATGATCATATTGTTTTAAACTTATCATTTGTAACATCCCAAAATTTACTAAGTAAAAAATTTCATTTTAAAAGCCAATAAAAACATTATTCAGTCATTTCAAAACCCATCAAAACGTGATAATGTATAAAATAGTTATCAGAGTACAAATCATCTCATAAAACGCGGAATGTCGGTGGATGTGGTGCGATCATGTCGGACCCTTCCCTTTCGAACTGGAAGTACTTGAAACCATAAACATAAAACTGCAAGCACACCACTTAGTGAGTTTCCCCAAAATACCCCATACTATACATACATAACAGTCAAAACATAATTGGGTCTCTTTCAACCGGTATTGGGTTTATTTCACCCAAGATTGTAAAAATCGTTCGACGATAGCTCGACGGTCGACTGGTGTTAAAGGATTAATCGGTATTGGCGGGGATTAATCGGGGACCATAGATTATTAATAAAATATTAAACTTAATCAAAGAGTAATATATTTTAAGAAAAAATAAGTCCTTCCAAAATTAGAAAATTAGAGAATTTGTAATTTGAAAGTTTGAAAATACAAAAATATGAACATTTTGGTATAATAGTTGAAATTTTGAAAATTTGAAAATTCTGGAGTAAAAATAAAAATTAACTTTTTGATTTTTTTTTTTACTTTTGTTGACCGATTAATCCCACCAAACTCGATTAATCATTAATTTCCATCAAACACACTAATCCTAGTTGGTTGGAGAACGTCAAACGATTAATCCACGATGTAACACCCCGACTCCCAGGTATAATTTTCGAAAGCTTAATGTTCATTTTACTGAGGGAACTCGATGAGTTGGAGGCCCCAACTCGTCGTGACGAACCTAGCTGGCCGTGTGGATTAGGATTTCTACTCGACGAGTCGGAGGACCCCGACTCGACGAGTAGAGTCTGTGCATGGAAACCCTAATTTTTAGGGTTTTCACCCTATTTAAAGGACCTTAAGTCCTTCCCTCCAGCCCCCTTACCACCTATTGACAGCCAGAGAAAACCCTAATCAGCTTAGACCTTGGTCTTGAGTGTTTGTGAGATCTAAAGAGTGATTTTGGTGCATTTTGTGAAGAAGGCTTGAAGTCTAAGGAGCTTGGAGCAAAGGGAAGCTTGTGGATCTGACTCTACTTCATCTTGGCATCATTTTGAAGGTAACAAGTCGTTACCTTGACTTATCTTTAGCTAGATCTCTTCATGCAAAGGCTTAGGGCCATTTATATCATATTTGTGAGCCATTTCGGATATTGGGCATGATCTGAAGTTGTAACTTCAGATCTGGACTCCTCTTGGTCCCTATAGTCATAAAGTTATCAGATTTAGCAAGCATTGGCCCTTCCCTTTGGGTTAAACCTTTTCCTTAGCTTGGTTTTGGCATTTAGGACCATGCATGTACGTAAAGTTTGCAACTTTGCGTGAAAACCATGCCCTAGGAGGTTAGATCTACAATATAGAGCTTTGGGATGGCTTAAAAACTTCTGAATGAGAAATGGACTGAAGGGACTCGACGAGTAGCATAGCCGACTCGACGAGTCGGATGAAGATTGCATGTATTGGTTCTGTATGAACTCGACGAGTCAGTAAGAGGACTCAACGAGTCAGTTAGGGTTTTCCCCGACATTTGGACACGCTTGGACTCGACGAGTTGGTTGGAAACTCGGCGAGTCAAATAGGGTTTTTATGATTTCCTGAGTTCTTAAGGAACTCGATGAGTTGCTAGTTGCACTCGACGAGTTGGTCAACATAGATTGTTGACTTTGACCGTTGACTTTGACTTTGACCAAGGGTTGACCAGTTGGACTTTTGAGGGTATTTTGGTAATTTGGGATTCTGATGGACTTGGTCCATGGTGGTTATAGGTGGTTGAGTTCGTGGCGGTGATTCGGGAGTTGGATCTTATCACTACAGTTCAACATTGTGAGGTGAGTTCTTCTCACTATATCAATAGGATCTAAGGCACCAAGGTCGACCCTTTATGATTTGTATACTGGTTATAGGATGGTTGTTATGTTAGTGATATGTTAGATCTGTATCTTGGTTATAGGATTATGCTATGTTAGTGATCTGTTAGATCGGTATCCTGGTTATAGGATGGTTGCTATGTTAGTGATCGGTTAGATCGGTATCCTGGCTATAGGATGGTTGTCATGTTAGTGATCTATTAGATCTGTATGACTATCTATATTTGCTAGCTAGCGTATGATATTTATGTGCACATGATTGTTGGTTTGGGGGATTGGGTTGAGGCAGGTCCTGCTTTGTGCTATAGGTCAAGATACCCAGGGCGGACTGGTGTAACATCCAGATTTTCAAGGACATTATTATGTATGTTAATCTTGAGATTTAAGGAGGGACTCGACGAGTTGAGGGACCAACTCGCCGAGTCGAGTCGAGTTGCTCGCGTGGATTTAATGAGTGTACTCGACGAGTCAGAGGAGGGACTCGCCGAGTAGGTGATGGACAGAGAAACCCTAATTGTCCGGGTTTGTGACCTATTTAAAGGTACTTATAGCCTCTTTTGCGGCTCATCTTCTGATCAACTCTCCCGTGTGAAACCCTAGGCGGCCATGGAAGCTAAGAGAGAGTCCTTGAGCTTGTATCAAGTGTTTTGATGGACCTTTTTTGGAAGAAGAGGAGTGAGCTTCAAGCAAGGAGTGGGATGAGGTTGTGGGATCTAGCATTTCTTCTCAAAGAGCTTCTCTGGAAGGTAAAAAGCTCACACCTTTCTCATCTATTTAGTTGGATCTCATATCTATGAAAATTTAGGGCTTTTGTCATTTTGGTTGGGTTTTTGAGTAGCATGTGTTATCCAGAAGTCTAGACCTCAGATCTGGACCTTGTGAGGTCCTTAGAGTTTAGATGCCCAACTTTATTCATCCATATGAGGGTTTTTGGGCTTAATCATTCATGAAAGGCATGTATTAGCATTTTGGAGCAATAACCTCATGTATGAACGTAAAGATCGAAGCTTTACGTGATTGTTGAGCCTTGAGTAGATAGATCTAGTGTTTGGAGTAATACATCTGATTGGAATCGTCTGAATGAACATTTGTTCCGAATGAACTCGTCGAGTCAATGAGCCGACTCGACGAGTTGGTTAGGGTTTGTCCCGAAGAGCTGAATCATGCGATAGCTCGACGAGTTAGGGATCAACTCGACGAGCTGAGCTGGAATTTCACGAGACTTTTGAGGAAATAAGTGGACTCGGCGAGTCTGGTCAAAATTGGACCGATGACTGGAGTTGACTTCAGTTGATCTTAGGGTTTGGTCAAACTGATTAAGAGGGTCAAGGGGGGGGGGGGGTAGGATGGTCTTCTACCCATTCTCTAGAGAAGAGGATGTAAAGATATTATTGATTAGAATTATTATCATTGTGCTAGACGGAGGCTAGATCGAGGATATCGAGCACGAGAGTTTACTAGACATCATTCGAGGTGAGTCTTCTCACTATACTTTACCTATAGTGGTAATTATGTGTGACCGGAAGGTCTTATGTGGTTATAAGGGTTATGAGATGTATGTTATCTATGTGATATGTATATGCTATGTCCTGAGCTTGTAGAGTTTGGACCGGAAGGTCAACAGAGTTTGATGTATGCTATCTATGTGATACGTATATGCTATGTCCTGAGCTTGCAGAGTTTTGACTGGAAGGTCAACAGATTTTGGACCGGAAGGTCAACAGAGTAGTACCGAAAGGTCTACAGAGTTAGGACCGGAAGGTCATCATGGGTAGGACCGGAAGGTCTACCAGGATTGTGGGACCGGAAGGTCCCACTGAGACACATTGATCGGAAGGTCTTACAGAGTTATAGCCTCGAGTGGCTAATATGTTGTATGTGGTATTTTGGGGAACTCACTAAGCTTCGTGCTTACCGTGTTATGTGTTATGTGTTTCAGGTTTTTTATCAGGATCACGGGAAGGCACCGGCTTGGTTGTACACACCAGAGAAAGAGTTATGTTTGAGGATCCTAGATTATTAATGGAGTTGTGTTTGTAAATTGAATAAATGAGATCTTTATACGCTATGTTATGAAAAGTATGCGATTTTAAAATGAAAATTTTGTTTGAAAATTTACGGTGTTACAACTGGATAGACTGCATACCCGGTTAGGGCATACTAGTCAGGTTGAAGGCCCGACGAGCGGTCCAGATAGGCTGAAGGCCTTGAGAGGCGGTCCAGACATGCCGATGGCTCGGAGAGCGGTCCAGATAGACTGATGGCCCTGCGAGACGGTCCAGTCAGACTAATGGCTCATTATGCATGATATGTTTATTTATACAATACAATTATATCTGTATGGTGTTGGTATTTTGGGGGAAACTCACTAAGCTTCGGGCTTACAGTTGTTGATTATGTTTCAGGTACTGCTGATGATCGCGGGAAGGCGAAGGCGTGATCGTGCACCTCCTTTATATTTTCATGATTTGATTATGGGGATACTATGATGTTTAAACTATTTTGAAAACAAATTGTAATAATTTAATGGTTTTAAATGTTTTAAAAAGTTTTAAATTGGCTTGAATTTTATGGGTGTTACACACGATTAATCTCGATTTCCGCAACCATGATTTCACCGTATTCGGTCTCTTTCAACCGATATTGGGTCTATTTCACCCCATTCGGTCTCTTTCAAATGGTATTGGGTCTATTTCACCCCCTTCGGTCTCTTTCTACCGGTATTAGGTCTATTTCACCCCTACAGCTAAGCATACAATCATATCAACCAGAGTCACAAAGACAACAAACACATACAAACATAACGGTAGGTGTCACAAAGACAACCATCATACTACAAACATAATCCAGTGGGTCGACATTGGTGCCTTCGACCTACGAGTACACTGAAGGAACTCACCTAAACTATTCAACAGAACCCCAATAGCTACCTCAACAACAAAACATCCAACCCAAGCTTCCTAACGCCAAACCGAAACAAATCCTTAGCTAAATGCTCAATTCAACTAAAGTTTGACCAAAAGTCAAACGGGTCAAAAAGTCAATGGTCAGGGTCAAAGTCAAAATTGCCAATCAGCAACCCTACATGTTGTGGCCTTCCTTGGCCACATCGTGGGCTCAAAATGCTAAAATAGTTGCTAATCCCCTAGTCGTCACGTCGTGGTAGTCTAAGGCAACTCCGTGGGGACTGGTCCGAACAACTCAAACGAGCTTAATCTATTTTCTTATGATTTCAAGAGATCCAAAGCTCAGATCTGATTCGTTCCAATGTCTTAATGGATAAAGTTTCCAAATTTATCCATTAGGAATGTCTTAATGGCCATCTCACCTCTGGTTACTTATGGTTACGCATTATATGGAGGTTAGCTGGTAGCATGATTGTATGATGTGAGGGGACTAGTAGGCGGCAATGAGTTGTATGATTGATGGCTGCCTGTATTATGTGCCTACTTGATCCTTGATTGTTTATATGTCGACATATGGTAGTAGTGGGTTGAGGCGGTCATGCTTTGTGTTGTAGGCTAAGATACCCGGTGCGGGCCGACTGTAAGCCGTAGGCACTGAGGCTCTGGTAGAGCGGTTGGGTTGAGGCGGTAGGCCAACAAACCCTGGATATTCCAGCCCGATGGCTGAGTGGACCCGATGCATGCTTGTATGTTTATCGTATGGGGTATTTTGGGGGAAACTCACCGAGCTTTGTGCTTACCCAATTGTTTATTGTTTCAGGTATCATCAGTCATCATGGGAAGGCGGAGGCGTGATTGTACACATTAATCAGCAAAAATGAAGATTCTCGCGCTTTAGTATTACTCTTATTTTTATGAATGTACTTGGAATAAATGGTTTTCTCTATAACGAAGTTATAATTTGGAAGATTTACTTCAATAAAATGAAAATTTTTGGTTGTGAAAATGGGACGTTACATAATGGAAGTGTCAAGAAGAAGAAGGCCAATTGCCCATGTGTAAAAGGCAATTAGATTTTATATAACTAATTTTGGCGCCAAATACCAAGGAGAAAATGATGGCTTATTCTAAGACAGATTCTAATAGGTTATTTGTTTCCATAAGAAGAAAAAGGACCCAGCAAGCATACATGTCCAATATATCTGAAGGGAGGTATGTTACACCCCAAAACCAAGATGGCGGAAACGTCTGCGGGTGGATGACTTCATGAACAATATCACAACATAATGTACAATAGTGATCAAAGCAAACACAACCATCATAAATATAATTGAGAATGTTACATTGTTTCCAAGCATTGTATGTTTCAAAACCAATTACATTATGATGACAAAAATGAATAGTACGACGCCGTAACGTCCCATCCTCAAAAGCCTTGTGACTACCTGTTTAACGATTTTCTGAGAATACAAATAGTTTTGAAAAGTGTCAACAATTAAGTTGATGAGTTCATAAGAGTTTTGTATGGATAAAAATCTGTAAATCTCTCCTTGTAAAAATGATAGTATTTGTTCCCAGAAAATCCAATATTTTTTTAAAATGAGTTGTAGTCTTAAAACCCTAAGACCAAAAATGTGTAAATATTTCTATACTTAAAATAGTATTACGTAGTTTTATTCTTATATAAAACCATTTGAACGCATGTTACCCCGTAAACTAAATGTATCGTTGATTTCCTATGTGAGTTATTATAACCATGCTAAAACCGAAGTTGGCATGCTGCGACGTTCTTCAGGCGTCAGAATGTTAGACATTTGTCACCCCAAACCTGCCGGTCTAGCTGTAGCTAGCAGCTTAGGTGCGGGATCGTCAGTCCCGTATAGATCTATACACAAGTATCACGCTCTCTTACCGAGTTTCTGGTTATAATTCAGGACTTTAGTGTGTAATTTGGTAGGTACGATGAAGACTTTGTCTCACATAATTGTTTCAACAAGTTTACGTTTTGTGTAATGAAAACCCCTGTAAGTGTAAATATCACTTTACATAGTAATTATATACTTTTATATAATTATTCGTCTTGTCCCAAAATGTTATAATTGTGTTAACGACCCATAAACTATACCTATTATAGTTTATTATAAATGTTTCGTTGTACCTATACACACACACACAGACACACACACACACACACACACACATATATATATATATATATATATATATATATATATATATATATATATATATATATATATAAGTTAACATGTTTATATTTTCATAAATAACATATATTATATATCTAACACAAGTATATGAACTATTAGTATGATAAAGTCAATTTTCTAGTTTTTGACATTTTTACGTCACCAAACGGTAAATATTGAATTATAAACTTTGTAAAATTTATTTTTACCTTTTTGTGAAGTTTAAGTCAAGCTATCCTTATATGTTTAAAACAACATATTTTAAGTCAAATCTCACAAAAATTGTACCATAACCTGGTTATGACCATTTTTGCTAGAAAATTCTAATTTTTACATAGAATGATAGATTTTTAGGTTTTCTTTTTGCAAAACCAAACCCTTGGTATTTATAACTAGTTTCATAACATATGTCCAAAATAACATATTTTGATTTATATCCCACAAAAATGGTGTAATAACTTGGTTATAACCATTTTTGCTAGAAAAGTCATAGTATGTTCATAAACCCTTCTTTTTATTATTATTATTATTATTATTATTATATATATATATATATATATATATATATATATATATATATATATATATAGGGAAATCTTCGGAAAAGTCATAATATTTCACCATAATTTACGAAAAAGTCCCAAACTAAAATTGGTTTATGAAAAAGTCTCGATTACCGGAAAAAATGACGATTTGACCATTTTTTCCGGTTTATCGGTTTCAATAATTATCCGGTTTCATTAAAGTCCCGTTATTTTACCATAATTTTTATTAAAGTCTCATTATTTTACCATAATTTGGGACTTATTCGTAAATTATGGTAAAATAATGAGACTTTATTAAAACCGGGTAAGTAATGAAACCGGTAAACCGGGGAAATAGGGCCAAATCGTCATTTTTACCGATAATTGAGACTTTTTCGTAAACAAATTTTAGTTCGGGACTTTTTCGTAAATTAGGGTAAAATATTGGGACTTTTCCGGAGATTTCCCTGAGCATATATATATATATATATATATATATATATATATATATATATATATATATATATATATATATATATATATATATATATATATATATATATATATATATATATATATATATATATATATATGGAGAATTTCGTATATGCCCTTCCTAAACACCTAAATATCGTATTTGCCCTTCCTAATGTTTTTTAATATCATATATACCCAAATCAATTATTTTGGTAATTTTTTTTATTTATAATTGTTTTTCACAATATTAAATCATTATAATTAAAATACAAATTGGATTGACAATATTACCCTTGCTAACAGATCACGTTTTCCCCCATCTATCACAAAATCACGATCGACGATCGAGCCCTGCCTGATACTTCCGATCATCGACCATTCTCTGCTTCCAATCAGTCGCAGTTGTTGGTCCTATCGATGCTTCCCTAGTTTTCGTGCAAACACATACGCATCAGGTAAATAAAATGCTAATCCATTCCTTTTCCTCAATTTTGATTTTTTTGTTGTTGTTTGATTTGTTCATGCACAAATTGAAAAAATTGTCCAACTCAAAATAAAGCTTCTGTTGCGGTTTTGAGGATTAAAAAGTCACTATATTATAAATTTTGGAAACACAAACGCATTAGGTAAATAAAATGTGAATCCATTCCCTTTCCTCAATTTGGATTCTGTTGTTGTTGTTTGATTTATTCATGCACAAATTTATAAACCTGTTGAGTAAAAGAATAATATTAGATCTTTGGAAACAAAAAATGAACCCATGTGAAATACAGTTGACTATTATCTCATAAGTGGTATTACATGAATATGAACAAAAGAGTTGCAAGTTAATTCCTAGACTTGATGTAGTTGTTGTGTAAATGTTGATGTTTGAAGTCGTGTTGTTATACCTTTATATCTTTTTTTTCTTATCGTCGACTTAAAATTATATTTTAGAGGCGATACAAACCAATGTCGGAAGATCATTCTCAAACAGAAGATATTACCCTTCATGACACATCAATACCAATATTAGAGAGCAGGGCTAAGTCTCCATTAATCGAGTATGTTTATGCGAATATCTTAATTTTAATTTAATTAAACATTTGCTAAATTGTATGATTGTTTCTCTAATTATTTTTCAATTTCAGGTGTATACCAACATCCACGTTCAAGTTAAAATTGAAATATGAGGGTTACTTTCGGCTGACGAAGAATAGTTGTAGGCAAATATATTGTTTTGGCTCTCAAAAATGTATCCACATAGACACATTTTTATACAAGTTAAGTCAACTACATGAAGAAGTGGTAAAGCGTTATTCATCAAAGAACAAACCAAAATTTTCTATTCTTTATGTTGACAAGTATGCACTAGAAAAATTCCTTATTGAGCTTGATTCTGATGAAAAGTTCATGGCTATGCTTGGCATGTATGGAAGCGAGAAACAAGTAACCATTTATGTGACAACAGAGAATAACCTTGGCACCAATAACCATACTAACCATTTGTGCGCCAATAGAGATGAACCACACGATGAGTATGATGCAGACCTTTGTCCTAGTGAAGAAAGCTATCACAGTCATCTCAGTTCTGATAATGAAGACGGTATAATGAATGATGATGATGAAGTTTACTCATTTAGTAAGAATAGTACAAGCATGGAAGTCGACTCAAAATTTGAAAATGTGGTTGACTTTAGGAGAGCTTTGAACCACTTTGCAGTCACAAATGAATTTAACTACTATATTCAGAAAAGTAACCCGACACGATTCACAGCAAGGTGTGAAAACCTAGAGTGCAAGTGGAGAATTCATGCTTCTATTACACAAGATGAAGTTACCTTTGAAGTAAGTGTATATCTTAAGTTATATTTAACATGCTTCATATTAAAAATATATTTATGTTTATTTAATTCTTTTTTTTAGGTTAAGAAAATGGTAGAAGTACATACTTGCACTCGCAGCAACAAGGGTGGCAATAAGCATGCTACACAATGATGGATTGCTAATGTAGTCACTGACAAGTTGAAATCTGATGGGGATGTCTCTCCATATGAGCTTAGAAATTGGATTATGAAAACTTAAAATGTTGATGTACCATACCTAAAAGTTTTTAGAGGGAAAGAGCAAGCTTATACTGACATGTATGGTAAGTGGGAAGACTCTTTCATGAAGATGGATGAATTTAAAGAAGAACTATTACAAAGGAACGAAGGAAGCGTTGTTGAAATTGACTTTGACATAGTTGGTGGAAAGAAACTTTTCAAAAGGTTTTTTATTTGTTTAGCATCTTGTTCCAGAGGGTTTCTTGCTGGTTGTCGTCCGTATATTGGTCTTGATGCTTGTCATTTAAAAGGAAAGTTCAATGGTGTACTAGCCGCAGCAACTGGTATTGACGGTAACAATTCTATCTTTCCAATAGCATATTGTGTGCTTGAATCAGAAAACACACAATCATGGACATGGTTTCTTGATTCACTCAAAAAGGCAATTGGAACACCAAATGGTCTTGTTATCTCATCGGACATGCAAAAAGGGTTAGAAGTAGCCATGGTGAATGTTTATCCTAATGTGGAACATAGAGAATGTATAAGACACTTATATAGCAACTTTAAGAAACACTTTCGTGGCGACTTCTTTAACACCAAACTATGGGCTGCTGCCAAAACCTACCGTTCTACCAAGCATGACAGATTGTTGAAGGAAATTAGTGATAAAAATGAAGATGCCATTGCATATCTAAATACCAACCACAAAAAAACATGGAGTAGAAGCAAGTTTGGTACTACTTCCAAGTGTGATTACATCACTAATAATATTTCAGAAACATTTAATTCTTGGATTGGTAAATTGCGCTATAAACCCGTGCTTGATCTTCTTGACGCAATTAGGGAAAAAAATTATGAAACGGTTTAATAAGAAAAGGAATTTGGTAAATACATGGAATGACGCATTGGTTCCTATTGCTAAAAACCATCTCAATGACATCGCTAAGGTAAGCATGTTAAATAATTCAGTTGAATGATTATATTTAATTTAGTTTTTACTTCAATAATACATATATATATCTAAAATATATCTATTTTTAATTTTTCATGTAGAACTTGGGTGAATATGAAGTTACTAGAAGTTGTGAGAATCAAGCTGAAGTGAAGTACAAGGGAACACGTTGGGAGGTCAACTTAGATGAAAGAAAATGTAGTTGTCGAGCGTGGCAAGTTCGGGGCCGACCATGTGTACATGCAGCGGCTTTTATTGCTTTTATAAGGGATGCTAACCGGGACAAATATGTTGATCCCTATTTCACTATAGAGAAGTTTAAAGCTGCATATGCTTTTCAAATTGCTCCGATGCCCGGACAGGATCAATGGACACAAAAAGATGGGGAGAAAATATATCCACCTATTATCAAACGCCCACCTGGACGACCAAGAAAAAACAGAATTAAATCATCAGATGAGTCTAAAAAAAGACACAAATGTCCGCGATGTGGAGAGTATGGACACCGTGAAAAGACATGTAAAAATCCAGCATCTCAAAGTTCCGATCAAAGTGAAACATCCACATCCAAAAGGTTACTCAAATTTCTTTTTTTTTTTCATTAAAAAACAACAATACTAACAGTGAAGATAATTTTTTTTATTCATTTTAGGAAACGTGGAAACAATACAAAATCGCAGGGTGGTTCAGGAGTTTCGGGGTCTATATGAAAAAAGCTTGAGAATTAGTTGGTCCTTTTAACAATTTTGTTAGCTTTAGTTGCAAATGTTCTTAATTAGGGTTCAATTAATGGATTCTTTTGTTAGTACGTGACATAAATAAATCTTTTGATATAGTTTTCTTTCATGGATTTGCATTTATTGTCAAATTGGTATATATTGTGACTTCAAGCAACCATTTCTACAATAACAAATTATGTGCAGGGACTATAACTATACTTTAAAGTATAGGGACCAAACTGTAGTAACTACAAAATTAAAGTCCATGGACCAAACTACAATATGTGTAAATTTAAAGTCCAGGGACCAAACTGTAATAACTGCAAAATTAAAGTCCAGGGACCAAACTGTAGTAACTACAAAATTAAAGTCCAGGGACCAAACTGTAATATGTGTAAATTTGAAGTCCAAGGACCAAACTGTAAAAACTGCAAATTTAAAATCTAGGGACCAAACTGTAATAACTGCAAATTTAAAAGGTATAAGGACCAAATTGTAACTAATGTAAAATTAAAAATATAGGCACCAAAATGTGCAAAATTTAAAACAAGGGTCAAACTATAATTAATGTCAAATATATACATTAAGGACCAAAATTTTAAATATTAAAGTATAGAGATAAAAAATATAGCTGTTGTAATCAAGTATTACAAATTTTTGAAAGTTCAAAATATAGCTCATGAATTCTCAAAGTACAATGCTAATTCTTGAATGTAGCCCTTCTTTTTCTATCTCTTCATTTGACGAGTAGTGGATCAATCCGTTTGGTGTAGTGAATTTGAGGGTATATTTTCTTCCGTGGTCAATCACATATTCAGGTGACATCGAAAAATAGTCTCCAAAAAGGTAATTTGATACCTGCAACAATAAGGGTCTTTAGTGAAAGCAATAAAAGCAAACTTTTGCTCCATCTTTGATAATGGTGATTATTTCTGTCTTAAATTATCTTATTCTAAATCAATTAAAGCAATGCATCATGAAGACGATAAAAAAAAGATAATAGTTCAAAAAATCCGACCTCAATGAAAGCAAGATTGACAAGGTAAGAAACTGTCAACTAGTGATCATGAGCACATTAGTGCTCACAAGACCTCCCTTTATTTCTGATGGAGCAACTTCAACAATATACATTGGAGCAGTAACAGATGCAACACCTATCCCCAATCGAACCAAAATCCTACCAAATATAATCACATATGGATTCCATGCAGCAGCCATTAGAAAAGATCCCAAAGCAAATATCACATCTGCAAGAAGAGTAGCAGCTTTTTGCCCATATTCATCATTTATTGCTCTTGCAGCTGCAGCTCCAATCATTTCTCCAACTGATGCTTCAATTTCGTCGTCACGAATGTATAGAAGAGCAGCTGATATAACTCCTGAAACATAAATTTTAGATGAGTTTCAAAGTTGCCCAAAAGTATTTTTTGATAAAAATGGTTCATTTTTTTAATATTAGCTTTTGTAATTGTATTTTACCCGGATAATCTTGACCCATTACCTAACCTGGCTCAGTTATTACATACCCTCTAAGGTTAGAAAGTAGAAACTGACCTAAACAAAAGACCTCAAAGGCCTGTGTATCCAAAATGGTTCAATTAATCAATTTATCAAGATCTTTCAGGTACCAAACAAATGCACCCAGTTGGCTGATTTCGAGCTGGAGAAAGGGGAAATATTAATCTCTTCCTTGGAATTTGATAGTCAAAGATGACAGAACTTTTGTAAAGTAACTAAGCTAGACTGCTTGTATGAACAAATCAAACAACAACAACAGAATCGAAATTGAGGAAAGGGAATGGATTAGCATTTTATTTACCTGATGCGTGTGTTTGGGTGACAACAGCGGAAGCACTGATAGAAAGCAGCGACTTATTTGAAGCAGATATTGGACGCAATGATATGCGTGTGTGTTTGTGCTACAACTGGGGAAGCAATCGATTGGACCAGCGAGTGATTGTAAGCAGAGAATGATCGCAAAGATCGGAAGTATCAGGGAGGGAAGGGTCGATCAGGCTCGATCGCGATAAGGTGTTGATTTGGGGAAAACGTGATCTGTTACCAAGTAGCAAGGGTAATATTGTCCATCCAAATTGTATTTTAATTATAATGATCTAATATTGTGAAAAACAATTATAAATAAAAAAAATTACCAAAATAATTGATTTGGGTATATATGATATTAAAAAACATTAGGAAGGTTAAATACGATATTTGTAGTTTAGGCAGGGCAAATACGATATTTAGGTGTTTAGGAAGGGCATATACGAAATTCTCCCATATATATATATATATATATATATATATATATATATATATATATATATATATATATATATATATAGTTTTTTTTTCATGACGTTTTCTTAAGAACATATACCATGTTTATACTAATTTTTCATAAATTTGTATTTTAAATAACATACCACACATAAATGTTCATAATACTAGCTAATAACATTATTTCATATAGATAATATTTTTACACAACATGAAAGTAAACATGTATAACAACTTGTAAAATTATGGAAGTTTACTTGTATTCTCCCCCTAAAACTTGGATAAAGATGAAAATGAGGGGTATGAGTTTTTGGTTTTCGGGGCTATAAGTTTTTGGTTTTTGGTTTTTTTGGTAAAACTACATTTTTTTTTCTCAAATTAAAATAAAATAATTTGAATTGAAATAAATGAATAAACGAAATGAATATTGTAGAACAATAGCAATAATAACCTTGTCATTAATTTATACAATTATATGGGTAATTTGGCCTTAAATTAGACTGTTGTTAAAAGGGGACCAATAGTGTCAACATAAAGAAACTTGTGTTTGACCCGAAGATTTGACCAAATACGCATCTCAGACTAGGCTTGCTTAAGTTATGGTGGAAAAGGACCAAATGTGGACTAAATAAATAATGTGGTATGGTAATGGCTATACATGTAACGTGGACTACCAACGAAGGATGCTGACAAAAAAATGTGTTTGCCTAAAAAATAAATTTGTGTATCTCCTTTGGAAAACGCGTCATAAACGCCATTGACGTACTCAAAACGTAAATGATCTTGATGGTTTTCAATGTAGTCCACCTGACTTTGTTCAATATATGTGTAAGAATCCACCAAATATTGTTGAAAGAGACAAGAAATATTGAGTATAAGTGAGTAGATACATCGGCGTGCATGTATTTGATAACTATAATATATATTTATTACGAGACTTCTTGTCATGGAACCTATCTCATTAGATAAATTCAAACGCTTTGACCAACCATCTTCACCGAAGGGAAAAAGAAACGGATATTGTGAATGCATGTAACTTGGGTGAAGTTTACTGACTCGTTGAGGATGTCCAGACTTGGAGTACACTATAATATCATCCTTGATGCAACCGTTATCATCTCCACAAACAATGCAACCTAAACTTCCCACTGATGGTGCACCATATTTGCGATCAGGCACCTCACTGTAAAGACATACTATATACAAATCCAAATTCATCGTAATAGCTATTTCTTTAGATGTTTTGAACGTTCGCACGTAGTCAATGTGAGCTGTTAACGTTTCCATAAGAATTCGAACAATATCACCATCCAAATCCCTTGTTAGTGGGGTTATAAAAAACATTGAGTCTATTTGAAACCTCATTATCAGTATAAAAAAAATAAAGAACCAATCCAATGCGAGACTTTACTGGAAACCTTGAAACATACAAACCACCACCATTATTAAGCGTATCATCAATTTCAAACCCAAAAGATGTCATAGAAAACATAGTATTGTAGGCCCTTATATTTTGCAAAAAATGAGCATCCACGTAAAGAACAAAGATTTCAGGAGGCGGCCGAATAGGAAAAGGAAGCATACATGAACGTGACCTACAACACTAGGTGTACCTAGGATGATTATAACTGGACAAACCTATCACTCTTTCAACATACCAAAAAAAGGCACCACAGAATTCACACGCGAAGTTGCAATTGCCATAGTCATAATACGAAGGAAGAGCGTGAGCTGAAGCAGAGGAAGAATCATTGGAAGCATGTACCAACTGATGACGTTGATATTTCCGTGACATAGGTGCATTGGACACAGACGGAGATGCTCCATAATCAGTGACCTTTCGTTTGGCATGTCTAGGCATAATGTTACACCCGAGGAAGGAACATAACAAACACAAAGACAAAATCAAGAAGAAAAACACATAACATCCACAAACATCATCAACACATAACATTCACAAACATCTTGATTCCATACCACAATTGAAATCAGAATGACAGAATAAAACCCTAAATCACACAAATACAACAACATAAAAGGATAAAAGGAAGAAAAGCATAAAAGACAAAGCAGAAACCTGAAGAACAACCGACCGACGGAATATAAGAGAGGAAAAACAGTAGCAAGAACCATTAAACAAAATCGGATAAGGAAGAAACATGTGTAAAAAAGGGCATTATCGACCGACTAAAATTCAAGCTAGAAGCCGATGAACAGTAACCGACTTAGCGTATTACCATTCATAAGTCTGTTTCCAATTAATGTTATATATAATATATAATTGAAATTAAAAAACATAAAAGACAATAAAAAAGGTAAATTTCATATATGCCATTGTTAAGCTTTAAAATATCATATTTGTCCAACCTTATATCTAAATATCATATTTATCATTTTAAAATTTTAAAATATCATATTTACCAAAATCCATTTTTTTAAACATTTTAAAATCATTATTATTTATAAAAAAAAACAAATGGACTAATTGCTCTTAGATATCAAAAATGTTTTTCATATAAAATGGATGGTGTCAAGTCAAAGATTCATTGGGTGGATTGGTCCAAAATAACAACATCTAAAAAAGACGGAGGTCTTGGTGTTGGCACTTTAAAAGCTCAAAATATAGCCCTTATCACAAAATGGTTATGGAGGCTATTGAACGAAGAAAGCAATTTATGGAGGGAAGTAATTGCAAGTATTCATATATAATCTTCAAAAGAAACCAACGACTTACATTGCAAGGAAATCATCCAATGGTGTTTGGCGTAACATCCACAAAGTGATCACACACATTGATGACCTCAACCTTGACCGCAACATGATTTTCAAACTCATTCCAGGGTGTGGGGTGAATATCCTATTTTGGAAAGATACTTGGTGTGGAAATCTCCTGTTTCAGACCCGATTTCCAAACTTATATAGTATAGAAAAGGTTAAATGGCGAGCTTCCTTGTCTAGAATCCCAGTGGCTTCTGAGTTATCAAAAAGAGATGTTCAAATCCTCAATCTTACATGCCGTCTATGTAGCCAAGCACCGGAAACTGTCAATCACCTTCTGTGAGACTGTGATTTCACTAAAGGAGTTTATGAATGGGTGCTTAAATGGTGCGGGGTTAAAGCTCAGCAACTTACTTCACCTCGTGAAGTCATCAACTTCCCAGCCTCGTGGGGAAATTGTCAAAGAAAAAGAGGAATCTTCATTTCAATTTTATATTGTCTTTGGTGTAATGTCTGGACCGCAAGGAACGAGAGAATTTACAAAGATTTAAGACTTTCGTCCACAAAAGTAGCTGACAATGTTATATCTTTATCATATTTATGGTGCAAACACAGGAGCAAGGCGGGTACGCGGGTTGTGGCAGCCGGACAAAATGGTGTTGTTCTCATTTTTCTCATCTTATGAATTCTATCATGTAACTTTTTATGTTTCTGTATCGTTATGCTTACTTGTACTTAAGCCCACGTCTTAGTTGCTTGTTAACCGTGGCTGCTTGTTCTTTCTCTTTTATATATTTTTTATTGATTTTTCCGTTTCAAAAAAAATAAAATAATAATAAAATAAAACGGATGGTGAAATTGCCCATTTGTCCCCAACCTTGAATATGAGATGCAAACTTCAAACACACTTGCGCAACTAAGACTTCAAACACACTTGCGCAAACATTGAATTCCTTAATGCATGATCTTCGTTTATAAAATTTTCAAGCAAGGGTATATTCTTTATTGAGTTGATTGTCGTATCATATGAAGCAAGATTAAAATTTGTTGAACCTGGAACCTAATTAATCTCATCGTATTAATTACTATTTTTTTTGAACGGCATTAATTACTAAATAACCTAAGATTAGTTAATTCGAGTGTTTATATAAAAAACATATTTACCTAGAAATTAATAACAATCAAGAATTTATGGAGACCATAATTGCATATTTTTGAACAATGTTTATGGGAGGGAATATCATAATGATCTTCACGCCAATGTGTATTTTGCCTGTTAAGGGCAATATGGTCAACCTCTTTTTCTTTTTACGATTATAATGATTTTAAAATATAAAAATTGATTCTAAATTGTTTAAAAAATAAAGGGAAAATGATTTGCGAGAGTAATTACTTTTTTGTCTTCTTTACGTTTAATCAACTTCATTTTTTTATATACATTTGACCATTTAACTTGTTAAATGTGTTCACATATTATCATTGTCGCATGCTATATGATAATATGGGAACACATGTGTATAAAAAAAGGAAGTTGTCTAAATTTAAACAATTTTTTTTTACAAATTTCTTAAGATTTTTTATAACTTCTTACAACATTTTTATGATATTTTTTTCCTATAGGTTTTTCTAATACAATGTTTTAAACTTTGCTATAATTTTTTTAAAAACCTTTTTTATATTTTCATATAATTTTAATACAAGTGCTTTTAAACCAAATATTTTATAAATGTTTTAAATTTTTCTTACAAGTTTTTAACTTGTTTTTTTTTATATTTTCATACAATTTTTTTTATAACTTTCATACATTTATTTCTAAACTTTCTTTTACAACATTTTTAAAATGTTTCACAGATTTTGTATGATAATTTAATATTTTCTTATACCATTTTAGAGTACTTTCGTTAAATATTAGTTTAAAACGTTGCATTAAAAAAGTTGAAAGTTTATAAACTTCTAATTAAAAAGTATTAAAAAGTTGTAATAATTTTATAAAATTTACATTATATATATTTTTTTGTTTTTTTATTTGCCAAATAATATTTTATTTTTATTTTTTTAAAAGACTTTCCATACTTTTTGTTACATATTTAATTTATTTAATTTTATTGTTAGATACTATTTACTTTAAAAATATTTTATATGCTTAAAAACAAAAGAAAAAAAAATTATAAGAGGCTATATAAAATATTTCACAAAACAAAAACATATTTATTAATGAAAAAAGAAAATTTACATTTAATTAATATTTAGGAAATTATGGATATTAAAAAAATAAAGTTTGAAAAAATAATAAAAACAAATATGAAAAATAAAACCGCTATTAAAAATGAGGAAAATGACTTATCAAGGTAATTAGTTTTTCGTTTTGTTCATATTTAGGCAACTTTCTTTTTTTGTATACATTTAATCATTTAACTTGTTAATTTGTTCATATATTACCATTGTCACCTGCTAATGACAATATGTGAACACATATAACAAGCTAAATCGTCAAATGCGTAGAAAAATAAAAAAATTGCTTAAATGTTAACAAAACGACAAATATGATTACCCTGGTAAGTCATTTCCCATAAATAAATTTAGGCAAATACGATATTTTAAAAATTAAGAAGGATTAAATATGATATTTTGATTTAAGGTTGAATAAATATAATATTTTAAAGTTTAATAAAAATATATACGAAAATTCTCCCATAAACAAATATATATATATATATATATATATATATATATATATATATATATATATATATAACAAATACATCAAAGCCCCGTTCAAGAAAGAAATTAAACTCACAGGACTATTTTCATACAAAAAAAAGTTAAAGAGTGAATATGTGACTTGTATAAAACACATGGACCGTTTATGTAATTTTGTCTAAAACCGTAGATATTCGTGGATTCACTTCCCCCCATTTGGGTTCTCGTCTGCTCTACTCTGATCTGCAAAATGGGCGTCTAAACCCTCACTCCCCCGCTTGCATCCGACGAAAAATCCTAAATTCCCAATCATCCCGCCAAAACTGTACCATTTTCCAATTTTCCTAACCCACCTCTTTCTCCACCGCAGAAAACCATAGTTTAGGGTTTCAGTATCATGCCAGCAATGGATTCGCCAGGCAAAATTCATCGAATCGAACTCGAGAACTTCAAATCTTACAAAGGACACCAAGTTATTGGTCCTTTCTATGACTTCACCGCGATTATTGGTCCCAACGGTTCTGGAAAGTCTAACCTCATGGACGCTATAAGCTTCGTGCTCGGTGTTCGAACCGGTCAACTCAGGGGCGCGCAGTTGAAGGACTTGATTTACGCTTTCGAAGACCGGGATAAGGAGCAAAGAGGTCGTAAAGCTTTTGTTAAGTTGGTTTATCGTCTTGGAAACGGTACAGAACTCTTGTTTACTCGTACTATTACTAGTGCTGGGGGAAGCGAGTACCGGATCGATGATAGGGTTGTGAATTGGGATGATTATAATGCGAAGTTGAAGTCTCTTGGAATTCTTGTGAAGGCTAGGAATTTTCTGGTTTTTCAGGTATCTGGTTATAAGTGTAAAATACCTGCTTATAGGTTAATTATGATACACAACAGTGTTGTTCTGCCTAACTTTGTCTGCATTGTTTGTTATTTAAGTACTGCATGATACCTATCCATTGAGGAAGTGATGAAAAACGTTAGTGAACTTACAGTTTATTAAAAGGCTTGAAATGAGCAAAAATACATGAGTTTTGCTTTCATGGTTAAAATTGGACGTTTATTATAAGGCTTTAAGGCACTCAAAGTTGCTTTCGTATTTGTTAAATGCAGGGTGATGTGGAGTCTGTTGCATCTAAAAACCCTAGAGAACTTACAGTGCTTCTTGAACAAATATCTGGCTCTGATGAAGATAAGAGATTGTATGAAGATCTGGAGGAAAAGAAAGGTGCAGCTGAGGAAAAGTCAACACTTGCTTACCAGAAAAAAAGAACCATTGTCATGGAGAGAAAGCAAAAAAAAGAGCAGAAGGAAGAGGCCGAGAAACATATGCGTTTGCAGGAGGAGTTGGTATGCATCATTGGGTTTCACTTTCACTATCCTCATACATGTATATGTGTGTGTAACTGTGTATGAATGTATGTATAGCTCATATGTTTACACGTGCTTTTTGCAGAGATCATTAAAGAAGGAACACTTCTTGTGGCAGTTATTTAACATAGAAAACGACGTTGAGAAGGCCAATCAGGAGATTGAAAATGAACAGAGTAGCCTTCAAGAAATTATTAACGAGTTAGATGGTTATGAGAACGAGTCACGCAAAAAAGAAAAGGAACAAGCTAAATATAGAAAAGAAATTGAAAAACGAGAAAAGAAGCTTGCTGAGAAGAAAAATAAAATCGATAAAAACGTGAGTTTTTTTTTTGCTTTTCCCACCAAAAATGTTTAATTGCATGTCTTTGTAATTATGCTAATACATTCTATATGTTTTAACAGCAACCAGAGCTTCTGAAGCTGAAGGAGGAAAAGACTCGCTTAACTGCAAAACTTAAAAACACTGGGAAAGAGCTTGATAAAAGGAAAGAAGAGAAGAAGAAACACACAGTTGAAATTGAAAAGCTGCGAAATGACTTGGATGACCTTACAAAGCAACTGGATAACTTACAGTCAAAAGGTCAATCTGAAGGGGGGAAGCTTCATTTAGGTGATGATCAGTTGGAGGCATATAATCGCATGTAAGTATTAAGTAACTATTCGTCTGTTATCATCAACTTAATATGAAAAAGAATGAATAATTAATTATAAAATTTGGCTTGGTGCAGTAAAGAGGAAGCAGGTATGAAGACTACCAAGTTAAGAGATGAAAAAGAGGTTCAAGATAGGGAACAACATGCTGATGTGGAAGCTCAAAAGAATCTTGAAGAGAATCTACAACAGTTGGAAAGCAGGAAACAAGAACTTGAGTCACAACAGAAACAAATGGAAACTAGACTCAAGAAGATTAGAGAAGCCATTGACAAACATAATGATGAACTCAAACGACTCAGAAAGGAACAAACTGACACCACCAAGAAACTTGGAGATTCAAAGAAGAAATATGAAAATCTGAAGGCTAAGATAACTGAATTAGAGAATCAATTACGTGAGTTAAAAGCAGACAAACATGAAAATGATAGGGACACAAAGCTGTCACAAGCAGTTGAAGCTCTCAGGCGGTTGTTTCCTGGTGTTCATGGTCGTATGACAGAGCTTTGTAGGCCCACACAGAAGAAGTATAATCTTGCTGTTACTGTTGCTATGGGCAGATTTATGGATGCTGTTGTTGTTGATAACGAGCATACAGGAAAAGAATGCATCAAGGTAAAATGCGTTATTATTATTTGGGCAAAGTGCAGGAAATAGCAACCTACTTTACTCTTTTTTACCAATATAGACAATATAACTTACTCTTTTTACCCATAGTAGCAATGTTATTACATGTTTTTTACCTTTAACAGCAGCGTACTTACATTTTTTTTACAACTGATAATAGCAATTTGTAAACTCATAACAGCAATGTACTTGCATTCTCTCAGCCTAATAGCAACATACTTACATTACTGTTGGGGTTAAAAGAATATAAGTTATCACTAAAAAATAAAGTACATTGCTCATATAGGTAACAAAAAAAAAGTATGTTGTTTTTTCTGCAATTTGCCCTTATTATTTGACCATGCCTTTTGTAAGGTACCCACTATGGTTGGTGAATATAAAATCGTGATGCATCTCTGTATTCACTTGTTTTCTGCAGTATTTGAAAGACCAAAGGCTTCCTCCTATGACATTTATACCCCTTCACTCAGTCCGTGTTAAGCCAGTCATTGAGAAGCTGCGGGCATTAGGCGGAACTGCAAGGCTTATCTTTGATGTGATTCAATATCCTTCAGCATAACCTTTTAGAGTTTTAATTATATATCTTCTTTCTTTAGTCATTATTATTTGTTGGGAAATTGCAGGAAATAGCAATGTAGTTTCTCTTATTTACTGATATAGGCAGTATAATTTAATTTTTACAGGTTAAAAGGTCCTCTAATACATAAAAAATGAAAGTAATGGGGAAAATTAAAGTATATTGCTTATATCTGTAAAAAGGCAAAGTATGTATCTATTCTTGCAATTTACCCTTATTTGTTTATTGTGGCATTTGTGTAAGCTTGTTCACTTAACAATCAAACATTTGATCAAGTAATCGATAAAGCAATTCTCTTTGCTGTGGGAAACACTTTAGTCTGTGATGATCTTGATGAGGCCAAGCATCTGAGTTGGACTGGAGAGAGATATAAAGGTAAAACTTTTACATATTTTCTCATTGATTTGAATGCTAATATTGAACTTATATTATTTTTAATGTTTGTTGTAGTTGTAACTGTTGATGGTATTTTATTAACAAAGGCTGGTACCATGACTGGTGGTACAAGTGGTGGAATGGAAGCAAGGTCACATAAATGGGATGATAAGAAGATAGAAGGTTTGTGAATTAAAATTAACTATTAATTCTTGATCTTTTTGTAGTAATACTTACATATGTCACTAATTTTCAGGTCTTAAAAAGAAAAAAGATGGGTTTGAAGCAGAGTTACAAGAACTTGGGTCAATAAGAGAGATGCAACTGAAGGAGTCTGAAGCATCTGGGAAGATCAGTGGGCTTGAAAAGAAGATTCAGTATGCAGAGATTGAAAAGGTATTTTACAGACTTACACTCATATGTCAGTTTTTTTTTTTTGTTGAAATATATATGGTATAAAGTTTTGTTTTTCTATTGCAGAAAAATACGGAGGAGAAACTTGCAAAACTGACTGCAGAATACAGTAATATTAAAAATGAAATTGGTTATATTGAGCCTGAACTTAATAAGGTACCATTGCACCAAAGTTTATAATGCGTAGTTCACTATACAATATGCATGATGCTGATGGAAGGGTATTACTGTAATATTGCAGATAAGGGAGAACATAACTTCAAGACGACGCAAGATTTTATCACTTGAAAAGAGGATCAATGAGATTGTTGATAAAATTTATAAAAGATTTAGTGAATCTGTTGGGGTGGATAATATACGTGAGTATGAAGAAAACCTGCTTGCTGCAGCCCAGGAGCTGGCTGAAGAAAGACTTAGCTTGCGTAATCAGCAGTCAAAACTCAAATACCAGTAAGTTTTGATTACCCTGTAACATGTTGTAGCTCATAAACTCATAATATGCTGATTGCTATCTGATTGCATGATAAATTTATGCATCATTTTTTGGGTTAGTTCCAAGAAAGCCCTTACATTTTGACCCCTTGATTTTTTTTTAAAACCTGTAACTATGAGGAAACCTGTTGTTGTAGCCCATTGAAAGAGTTATTTTGTTTTTCTTTTTGACATGGAAAATTTTGATGACATGCCAAGTTGATTGGACAATTTTTAATATATTTGAGAAGCTGATTGTATATATGTAAATTAATATTGTTAACTAACTCCTCTTCATGTTCATCAATCTGCTCTCCTTCACAAATCAAAACATCATTCCTTCATATTTTGTGGTTCCTCTTCATTGCAATGTACTGATGAAATGAGAATAAAAAAATACATAATTTTAACATCTACAGTCAGGCTTTAAAAAATATAAAGAATTTTCATGTCAAAATAGAAAAACAAAAAACCATCTTTTTCAAAAAAAATGTCAGTTTCCTTGGAGTTAACGGGTTTAAATGAAAAAAAAACTTTGCTTATTATTCAAAAAACAGGTAAATATGTAAGGGATTTCTTGGCATTCATATTTTTTACTTCAAAAAGTATGTTGCTAACTTAAAAGTGATGTCTTGCCAAACTTTCTGTTAGCTGAAAGTTTTGAACTAAAAAGAAAAAATAATGATCATTAAATACTTATAAAATTGTCAGGTTGGAGTATGAGAAAAAGAGAGACATGGGAGCACGGATTGCGAAGCTGGAATCATCACAGACTGAACTAAAAAATTCATTGGTTGAAGTTGATGAGAGAGAGAAAGAACTTAAATCAATGATAGAGAAAGCTACTGAAGAGATTGATGTATTGAAAGAAGAAATACAGGGTATGTCCCATTTTCTTCCAAAAATGCCATTTTTATAAAATCATAAAACCCATAACAATTATTATTTTTCTTAGAGTGGAAGTCACAGTCAGAAGCATGTGAGAAAGAGATGAAAGAATGGAAAGTAAAAATCTCTGCTGCTACAACATACATAACAAAGCATAAAAATAAAATTGATTCCAAGGTCGGTATTATTTAAACTTTAAAGGAAAATGTAAAAGTTTGATTTCTTATCTTTTTTTACCTGGAAAATTATTTATTATTTGCAGGAGAATCAACTTGAACAATTAAGTTCAAAAAAACAAGATATTGTTGAGAAATGTGAATTAGAGCAGATCACACTCCCGACCGTGGCTGATGCGATGGATGTTGACTCAGAAACGGGCCCGGTTTATGATTTCAGCCAACTCAGCAGGCCACATCAGCACAACGCAAAACCTGCGGAAAGGGAAAAGCTGGAGGCAGAATTTAAACAGAAAATCGGAAGCATAGTATCAGAAATTGACAGAACTGCCCCTAACTTAAAAGCCCTAGATCAATACGCTGCTTTACAGGAGAAAGAAAAAGCAGCAAGCAAAGAGTTTGATGAGGCCAGAGAAGAAGAGAAGCTAGCAGGCAGAGAGTTTGAAACCGTGAGGACCCGGAGGTAGACATAGTCTTCACTCTTTTGAGTTTAATATTTATAATTTATTTATGTTGACAAGATTAACATTTACAGGCTTACGCGATTTATGGAGGCGTTTAACCATATTTCTGGAAATATTGACAAAATCTATAAGCAACTGACGAAAAGCAGCACACATCCTCTTGGTGGGACCGCATATTTAAATTTGGATAATGAAGACGAACCGTTTTTACATGGTATAAAGTACACTGCTATGCCGCCTACAAAGCGTTTCCGTGATATGGAGCAGTTATCAGGTGGTGAAAAGACTGTTGCGGCCCTGGCTTTGCTTTTCTCCATCCACAGGTAAGGAAGGGTATATATATATATTATATGTCATTTATTTTTTTTGTAATATTTGGTGATGTATTTATTATTCCAGTTACAAGCCGTCACCCTTCTTTATACTGGACGAGGTGGATGCAGCACTGGATAATTTAAATGTTGCCAAGGTTGCTGGGTTTATCAGATCAAAGTCATGCGAAGGAGAAAGGGCAGCAAATCAGGAAACTCTGGAGGGGAATGGTTTCCAGAGTATTGTCATTTCTCTTAAAGATACTTTTTATGACAAGGCTGAAGCTCTGGTTGGGGTTTATAGGGATTCCGAAAGAGCGTAAGTTTTCCTCCCCTTCCAAAAAAATAATAATAATATTAAATGTAACGCAGGGGTAAAGTAAAATGGTCATTTCATAATCTTTTAATTATATATTGTTTTTGCTCTGCAGATGCTCAAGAACTTTGACATTTGACCTAACCAAATACCGGGAGGCATGATAAAGATCAGTAGATGATGAAAAAATGGCAAAAACTTTTTTAAGCAATAGATTTAGTTAAAGCTTGTGTTTATTTGTGAGTAGCTTTCCATGTTGATTTTTATTGTTGGTTATAACTTTAAAGACAACAAACAGTAAAACTAAACTAGACGATTGTTATTATGTAATGTGCACATAACATATCCACGAGTGTAAGTTTTTATGCACCTTGTAGAATGTGTTGTTGAAAGCCCACGGCATTTTCTGGCAAAAGACCCAAAGGTTCTACAAATACTTATACACGATAAAACACCATCCATTTCCAAATTACAATCATTCATTTCGTTCCAGAAAAAAGAATTTTGTGCTGTCAAGAAATATACCCAACATTTTTTTATCGACATCAAAGGATTCTCCAATATTGTTTTTATTGTAAATTAAAAAAATCGTGTTAATTTGATAGACTGAAATGTAGTCGCTTTTATCTAAAAGCAAATAGCTAATCCAGGTGATATAGTTTGTCTAAAAAAAATTCTTTTTTTAGAAAAAGAATTTGCGTAGCTAAATAAAACCATCCAATAAATTAGTGACCATGAAATAATTAGAAAAAAAAAGCGAAAATTAATATTGCTCACAGATGCATAGAGGCCCCACTAGTCACTACCACAACCTTGACGTTCGAGTTTCCGGCCACCGGTGCACTGCCGGAGCTCGAAATCC
The DNA here is from genome assembly GCF_052849685.1 of Lactuca virosa. Classification (NCBI taxonomy): domain Eukaryota; kingdom Viridiplantae; phylum Streptophyta; class Magnoliopsida; order Asterales; family Asteraceae; genus Lactuca; species Lactuca virosa. The sequence goes on along the minus strand of NC_136433.1, from coordinate 99,378,925 downwards.
ACAACAATGGACGACGACAAAGATCCTCATTCACCAATCGAAACCTTCCACGATTCCATTGACGGGGAACCTAAGCAAAAAAAACCTGAAAGTTCGATTGCTGCAGAGTTGAAGACGAAGAAAAGAAAAGCTTTAATCGAGCTCCGTTCTCGTCTCGAAGATTCCATACTCAATTACACCCTCATCGGAGAAAAATACAAAGCGAGCGAGCATCTTAGAGAATTACAGATCTGGGGTGTCCCTTTGTTACCCAGTCGAGGCCTCGAGAGAACCGACATCATTCTCAAAAAATTCTTGAAAGCCAAAGATTATAACGTCCAAAACGCTTTTGAAATGATAGCAAACACGATTATATGGAGGGAAGATTTTAATGTAGATAAGCTGTTCGAGGAAACGTTTGGCCCAGATCTTGACAATATTGGGCACATTCAGGGCAGAGATAAAGCAGGTCGCCCATTGTGTTACCAATTGTTCGAAACATTTAAAGATAAAGACACTTTACGTAAGAGATTAGGAACCAAGGAATCATGCAATGAATTCCTTCGTTGGCGAATTAAACTAATGGAAGGATGCGTTCTTAAACTCGACTTCAAACCCGGTGGTGCAGATTCTGTCATCCAAATTATGGATGTCAAGAACATACCCAGACCATTTCTGAACGAACTGTTTGCAGGTAGCAAGAAATATTTTTCCATTTTGCAAGAAAATTATCCAGGGATCATTTACAGAATTGTAAGTTTCCGTAATGTTTTTAAGTCAAATAATTGATGAAAAATCGAAAGTTTATATATCTTTTTAAACAAAATGTAGGTGATTGTTAATGTCCCGATGTGGTTTTTCGCCTTCTATACGCTAAATATGCGATTAATGACAAGAAAGTACAAAGTAATGTACGTGAAGCCATCGGCAATCACTGAGACCCTTCTCAAGTTAGTTTTCAAACCATCACTGTGATTTAACATCTAATACAGATACTGACACTAAAATGACTTCTAGGTTTAAAGGGTAAGTTTTTGAAAGGGTTTTGAAAATGTCATATCAAATTATGTGTAATGATAAATCCTATGAGTGATGATTGAGTTTTTGAAATTTAAATATCATTTTTTTCTTTATTTAAAAAAAAACCAAAAAGTAATGGTTGGTTTAATGTGTTGAAGATTTATAGATCCGGAACATCTCATGGCTCCATACGGCGGTCTAGGAATAAAAGGCGGCGAATTCTCGCCGGACGAAAAAGCGATAGAGCAGAAGCTCAAAGGATATGCAACCGATAGCATCGAGATACCTACTGCAGAGGTTTGTTTCAGCTTTTTACGATATCACTGTATCAGTACTATCACTGTATCAGTACTAATAACAGTAACAGTGAGTGCGGGATAAAATATTTGTGTTTTTGGTGAATTTTGATTACAGGTCGGGATGACCGTGTATTGGGATTTAACGGTAACGGGAAATGATGTGAGTTACAAGGAAGAATTTGTGCCAGAAGACGAAGGTTCATATAGTGTGTTGGTTTCAAAAGGAATACAAATAGGGAGAATGACTTCAAATTCATTTCATGTAAGTGAGCCTGGCAAAATTCTTATTACATTAGCCAATCCTTCTTCCAAAAATAGAAAGATTTTTTATAGGTACAAAATTAAACCCTTTGTACCCATGCACAATTTACCAATTACAAATTAGAGTTTTTATTTATTTATTTATTAATCCTATTTGAATATAAGTTTAGTTTATTTTGATCGTATTTGTACTAAAATGTTCTCGTTAAGGAAACGGGTATAAACGAGCTTGAATTTGTATTAAAAAGTAGTCCATTTTGATTTGTATATCAGTCTTAAGTCTTAACACATCAAATTTGCCTATTTTACCACATAAATATAGTTGCATATATTTTGTTCCAACTTCAGCAGCATTTTTGTGTAATATACATAATTATAAAAACAATAGCAACTTAATGTCTATTTACTTTTTAGTATACTTCAGAAGGAAGAAAATGAATCAACTTCCATTTAATATTTCTATTTACCATTTTTATATTTTTCACCAAATCAGTATTCTTTCATCTAAGCTTTTAACTGTGCACTTTCACTGTTAGTAACAAGAAATCAAGATACTCACCAAGCAGTAGAATTCAAGTTTGAGTTTTGTTGATTCAAGTACAGTGTATCTAAATTCTAAATTGTTTAATATAATAATACAACTAATTGCTTTTAACCTAATTGGATATGTATAAATAAAAAAATTTTCTGTTATATGATGATGCTTTTGGCAAAAAGGCATGCAATATGATAGCCAAATGATTATTTCTATTTTTAGCAATTCACATGATGTGTTGAATCTTGGGAATGCTTTTGATTTAATTCATTAAAAAAAGTCCATATGTTAGTTACAGAATTCAATAAAGTATTATTTTCATTTTCTAGAAAATGCAAAAGATTTTCCAACCTTACATCTCTCTCTCTCTCTCTCTCTCTCTCTCTCTCTCTCTCTCTCTCTCTCTCTCTCTCTCTCTCTCATATAATCAAATTAACTCGTATCTATGAATGTGTAACAAGATCATGGTAATTAAATTAATAAATGAATAGTCAAATTGTCAATTGTATAATTAAACTAAAAAGATGAATAGTCAGAATTGTCGATTGTAATTAAAAGTTGAAAGAAAACAAAATGAATAAGTTTTCTAGAAAACTATTGGTAAGGATAAAATGGATATTTTAGGTGAATCAAGTTAGAAAGACAACATATATTTTGGGATACACGATTTTGTGAGCAGATATTTTGGGATACATGATTTTCCTTAGTGGGTTTTAATTCCACAATTAACGGCCTTTAATTTCATAAAAAAGTATTTTTTTATTTGGATTCTTCAAAAGCGAAATTAAAAGGTTACATACGGAAGTTGTAATTCGATTGGCAAGCCAAAATAGAATGTAAAATCCACTTACCATAGTGTTAGGAGACACCATAGACATTCTTCTAGGCTTATCTTCAATCCAAGATGTTATGATTCGAATGGTAAACCACAATTACATAGTTGTCACACCCCCAAACCAAGAATGGTGGAAACGTCCAGGGGTGGAGGACTTCATGTATAGTATCATAACAACAATTGCAATAGTGATCAAAGTAAACACAACCAACATAAATATAATTAAAAAAGTTACACCATAGTATAAGTTTACATGTTTCCAAATCAATTACATTATGTTGACAAAAATGAAATGTTTGACGCCTTAACGTCCCATCCTCAAAAGCGCTTGTTTACCTGTTTATTTATTTCCTGAGAATACAAGTAGTTTGAAAGAGTGTCAACAATTAAGTTGGTGAGTTCATAAACTTTTGAATGTAGTGATGAAAACCTTTCCTTTTTAAAAGTAATGTTTGTTCCAGAAAAATCCAATATTTTCCCTAAAGTGTGAATTGCAGCCTTAGATCCAAAGACCAAAATGTACAAGTAATTTCCATACTTATAGTAAAACAATGCAAATTTAAATTGACATAAACTCGTTTGATTTAATGAAATCCCCGTAAATCGTATGAGTTGTTAATACTTTATATGAGTTATTATAACCATGCTATGACCTAGATGGCCTGAAACGACGTTCTTCAGGCGTCGGAAATGTTATGACATTTGTCACCCGTAGACCTCGAGGTCCTACTGTAGCTAACATCAAGGTGTGGGGTGTCAATCCCAATATAGATCTATACACAACTATCACGCTCTCCCTCAAAGAGACTCTGGTTACAATACATGACTTATAGTGCATTACTTGAAAAGTAACATGAAGCGAATGTCTCACAATTTAGTCATTAACAGATTTATGTGTAGTGAATGAAAACCCTTTTTGTGTAAATGAAACCTCTGGTAGTGAACTTGTTGTGTAAGTGCATCATAAACTATATCTATTATAGTTTATCAAGTAATGGTAGTAGTAGTGAATATAAACTATACTTACAATAGTTTATCAAAATGTTTGTATGCAATGGATATAAACTTTGTTTATTATAATTAATTACCATACTTGTGGAGGTAAAAATCCATTTGTTTTCTGATGTATGTCTATTTACCAAGACAAAATGACATATAATATAACACATATATGCACATAATGATACACACCTTGTTCAACAAGTTACAAGGTGTAAATGAAATTGATAACATTTTTCTAGTGTTAACATTTCTTTTCCTGTTCTTAGAAGATTTATAGAAAAATCATCAAAGGTCCAAATGCGAATCCGTAATTTCTGAGTGTTTGGAAAATGTGTCTAGTTTGTTCATAAATTTTATTATGATTTTTAGTGACTTCCCACTTGTGTGAAAAAGTCCATATTCACAGACTGGTCCGGATTTGTTCTTGAAATGATAGGCAGTTTTGTAAAAATCACCATAAATTGTAGAAAAATCGTATGGAGATGTGCAAGTAGTCATTTTAAACGTATGAACCTGAACTATTTGCACCTAATACAGTTTTGAAAACTAAAGTGTTTAAGTTGACCAAACAGTCCGTGAATGGAGTTAAACTTTTCTGATGAAAGCTGTTGGATGAGTTTAGTTGTGTTCTTGGTGTTTTAACTTGTATTCCCCCCCTTAAAACTTAAGAAAAACGTGAAAAGATAGGGGTATGAACTCACCTTGTTTGGTTTCAGAAGATGGATGATGAAGAAAGGAAGTGTTCAACTCAAGAACACTTTAGAAGATGCTTGAAGATTCGAAGATCTAACACAAATATAACGATGTTTGTGTAAGATATCCATCATTTAAGTAGAAAGAAGGAGAAATAATCATGTGAGGAGTGATATTACTTACTAGGAGTAGATGAAGAACTTGTAATCAACCTTGAAATTTCGAGATTAAAGAGGGATAGTGAGAGAGAATGAGTTTTTGCTTCTTGGAGGAGTGTGAGTGAAATGGGAGGAGAGATAAGGATTTTTCTATCCTTGAATCAAAGTGTTTGGCTGAAAAGAGTGGGAAAAGGACGATGGAATGACCAGGTATGATGGAATAGTGACTGGGGATGGTCATGGAGTGGATGTAGAGGGTTGCTTGTGTCATAACTCAAAGGTAAAGTCAACACTCCACCTAAATATCTCACACACTAGATTTTAATCTTGGATAAAGATTATCCTCAAAATGTGATTAAAATATGAATATTTAGGGTTTTATATGTCAAAATATAAGTTTGGGTGAAAATCCCACGTTAAAATAATGAAAAACGGGTTTAAAACGAATATTGGGTAAAAAACCAGGAAGAAAATGGAAAATCCGAAGTCAGGGGCGAGGTTCGGTCTTAGAAGCATTAGAACCGAAGGTAGGGTTCGGTTGGTGTATTGGAACCGAGAGTGAGGGGTTTCGGTCCGAGCAGGTCTCGCAGGCGCGTTCATCAGAAGGGACCGAAGGTGAAGCTGGCTAGTGGTTCGGTCCGAAGGGACCTTCGGTCTTCCGAGGTTCGGTTCTAATAGGAGCTTCGGCTTTAAGAGGGTTTCGCTCCTATAAGAGGGTTCGACCCTTAAGCTAGGTTCGGCTCCTTAAGACTGTTTTTCGCGCAAACTTCCGTTTTCGAGCTGTTTTTGACTAATTCAAGGGTCGGGATGCCCCGAGTGATTATAAAAAGTTAAGAGAGATTTTGAGAGAGATTTGGGAGAGATTTCACATACTTGGAGAGATTTGGGAGAGATTTCACATACTTGGAGAGATTTCTCATACTTAAAGAGATTTGGGAGAGATTTGACATACTTGGAGAGATTTGGGAGAGATTTCACATACTTGGAGAGATTGGGGAGAGATTTCACATACTTGGAGAGATTTGGGAGAGATTTCACATACTTGGAGAGATTTCTCATACTTAGAGAGATTTGGGGGAGATTTGACATACTTGGAGAGATTTGGGAGAGATTTCACATACTTGGAGAGATTTGGGAGAGATTTCACATACTTGGAGAGATTTGGGAGAGATTTCACATACTTGGAGAGATTTGGGAGAGATTTGAGATAGGGAGAGATAGAGTGAAAGAGATTGGGAGAGACTTCTTTTGTGACCTTTTTGAGTGTTTGGCTTTGTAACGCAAGGTCCGTAAACCCTGTTAAGCCATGTTTAAGAGTCTTACACACCCCCGAAGGGTATGTAATAGTGTTTTATCGCTTTGCTACATCACTTACCTCGATTAGGGTTCAAGAATCCTACACATACGAACTTTCCAAGTGATGGCTTCTCATTAAAATAGCGAGTTGTACAATAATTACATAACGTAAACCCTAGTATACAAGGGTTAGTAGAGTTGACCGGTTTGACTTGTTGAGTTTATTTGACTTTGACTTGACCAGAATTTGACGGTTGTCACAATAGTTGAAGAAACGTAGAATAAGAAGACATTGCTGGAATCTTTATTCTTTCAATTTGAAGGCACAAGACATGCATGTTAGATGACTTATACACCAAATATAAGTCAATAATTACGTATTGGATTCATATTAGCCATATAGGGAAGGTCCCAAGTCCTCAAGGCTTTAATCAAGGATGTCCAGGAGAAGGGCTGTGACGTGGTTAAGTGTCTTAGCATTTCTCCATAGTCGAGCACTCGCGCCTACTTCCTCACAACCCTATCTTCGACTGCCTCACAACCCTATCGTAACCACATAGATGTGAAATCAACATTTACCTACAATACTATGTCGTAATGATAATTTTTCGATAGTTGACGAGAATCTAATGATAAACCATATTCAAAAATACTTTAGTGACTAAATATATAGATGTGATATTTTTAGTCTTTTAACCCATTGTCATTTTCATGATCATCCCAATTTTTGATCTATAAAATTGTAAATATGATATTCTACGGGTTAATATATTCCAACTTTTAAAATTTGAAATTATTAACAAATCAATATGAAACATAACTAATCTTTTCTTAAACTAAGAAATTGAAATCGTCACAACAATGTATATGGATAGATATGAAATCTAAAAGTTAGGGATGACCTTTTAATAAACACCACTCACACTCTGTCATGTATCATATGCAACTACTTTCCCTACACCTTTTTGCATTTATTATTTGTCTCTATCATACGCTCCAACCAAACACCTTTTCATCGATTATTTTATAATCCAAAAATAATGCCCACTGAATCATGTGCATGTATCTAGGCCTTGTATATTATTTAATTTAATTCTAATACGATCATGACATTTATGGATGGTGTTTTATTACACGATAAAGAAGTAAAAATTATTTATATAAAAATAAATTATTTTTCGTTTTATTTTATTTTCAAGATATAAATCAAAATTTTTTGATAGAAAAACGTATTTTATTACTATATTTATTTGATGAATTAATATTAAATAATATTTCGTTACAAATAACGAAATAATGTTTCCCTTTTCGAAATTTAATGTGTATCTTGTATGACCATTGAATAAAACCCCCACCTTTTAGAGCCTTCCAAATTCCAATTATCCACCACATAACTCTCCCGCGTCATGTCCCCTTCATTTGACGATTCTACTATTTCTATATCACGCGCCGCCACCATAACCACCGCCACCGCTGCGTCAAAGCGCCGGAAACTCCTCCTTGATCATCACATGCCCATGATACCTGGTCTACCTGATCATATTGCCCAACTATGTCTTTCTCGTGTTCATCCCTCCATCCTCTACTCCGTTTGCCGTTCATGGCGGCAGTTCATCTACTCCGCCACTTTCCCGCCGTTTCACTCTCTTTACACTCTTTCAACTACCACCCCCACCGACTCATCAGGTCAAAATTCGACACTACAGCTCTCTTCCTTTGATCCGATCTCTTCTCAATGGAGTGTTGTTACTCCAACACCCTATCTACGCAACGTCTGCCTCCGCCACCCATCATTCATCGCCCGTAATTTACCCATCCAGTCCGTTTCAGTCGCCGGCAACCTCGTCCTACTTGCCGGAACCTCCAGCGACCTTCTCCCCGCTTTTTCGCATCCTATAATCTTTAACCCACTAACGAAGAAATGGTCTTCTGGACCTCCACTCTTAAGCCCACGCCGTTGGTGCCTTGCTGGAACCTCACGCGCCGCCGTATTTGTCGCGAGTGGGATTGGTTCACACTACACCCAAACTGTCGCTCGCTCCGTCGAGAAATGGATATTCCGGGAAACTGATTCTTTTGATAGTAAACGTAAAGATTCAAACTGCGTTTGGAAAAATATGCGATCTTTAAGAGATGGAAGGCTATGCAGGGAAGTCATTGATGCCGTTGGATGCAAAGGGAAGCTTTATACGATAAACATGAAAGGCTCGTGTGGTAAAGAAGGATTAGTTTATGATGTAAATTGCGATAGCTGGTCAGAGATGCCGGCGGGGATGTTGGATGGCTGGAGGGGGCCAGCGGCGGCGATGGATGAGGAGACAATTTACATGGTGGATGAATCAGAAGGTGTACTGAAAAAGTACGACGAAGCAATGGAAGTGTGGATAAATGTTTTGGAGAATGACATGCTAAAAGGGGCGGAGCACATTGCCGCCGGTGGTGGTAGGGTATGCATTGTGCGTAGTGGCGGTGTTGGGATTTTGGCGGTGGATGTGGTCTCACCTCTACCACGGTTGTGGGTTTTGGATTCACCGGTGGGACAACAAGTGTTGGCACTTCATATTCTGCCTAGAATGTGTCCGAAGGAGTTCCAATCGCCGGTGGTGGTTTAGAGTCCAAGAAAATATGATTTAGATTCCAAGCTTTTTCATTAATGTGATAACTTAATCAATTTATATACATTTGCATGTTAATCAGATTGATATTTAATTGAAATTAGGTGAATTTGTAGGAACATTTATAATTAACATTTGCATGTTAATTATAACACTCGTCATAAGAACATTTATAGGCATAAAAAATAGGAAACAATTTAATTTCTCATTATTATATTTTAATATTTTAATATTTGCAATACCTTGTATTTATCATTGTGGTATTTCTTAATTGATATTTTAACTAGATTATGACCCGCGTTAAACGCGGGTAACATAAATTAAATACATATCACATAAATAGGCAGCTTTGTCTTAGGTTGAATTTTAATAAAAAAAAATGTTAGTTAGATTCATTTTTAGAGTTTTTGAACAAAACTTATTCGATAAAAATATTTAATATTTATATTAGAGCAATTTGGTTTTTTAATACAGTAATTTTTAACATAAATGAACTATGTGATCTTTGTTTTATCACAACATAATGCGACTTTTTGATTAAAACATGTTGTGTAGTAGCTTTATGAATCAACTTTGTTCCGTGTACCAACTCCCATGGAGGCTCATATGGCCCTTTTCATATTGGCTCTGTAAAACCAAAAACAACAATAAGTTGTTACATGTACCAACAACATTAAATTCTGTAAAGAAATTCGATAAACATTACAAATAAAATGAAATGTCATAACCATAAACATCAAATTCAGACATTGTAATTTGGTCGATTTCAAAGTATTTTTTCCTTATAAAAATTAAAATATGATTTTTCAGGCTACACCCAATCACATATACATATCTTCCGATCAAATAAATTATTACAAAAAAAAACATGTTATGAACAAAAATATAATATTAGTTTCATAATTTGCTAAAGGTTAACACTAATAAATAATAATGAACTTTAACAAATCTTGCATTTTGGTCACTACATCTAACTAACAAATGAAATTCGGTTTAGAGGATTGATTCAAGAAGTGCATCTATGACTTCTTGTAGCTGAATTTTGGGAAATGTTAAGACCTACTGAGATATGAGGGAATGGTTTGTGAGACTACGGTTGGTTTCTATAGGGCAATACGAATTCAAAATCGTTAGCACATATCTTTCCTAACCGCTTCAATTATCAAATTTAGATCAAACCTGTCAAAATCAAATTATATAAAAAAAAAAAAACAGATATGTAACCTAACAATCAAACAACATATTTTTCATTGAAATAAATATCATAAATCTATAATTTACACTTTATATATTATTCTTGAATTATATATTACCTTTTCATCTTTAATGGTCACTAACACCTCTTTCTGCCTTATTGTTGTGACACACATCTATATCGAAAATAAGAGAAAGAACTATAGAGAAAAATGTTGACAGAGTGATACTTCATTGAAAACACAACAAAATTCTTCATAAAGCCGCTAGGATTCTTCTATAGACCGCTAGAAGGTCTATATAGTGACAACCGGTGTGGCATCCATGAGAATGCACCACTTAAAATAACAGTTTTGATTAATGTAAGTGAAAAAATCATTTAGAATGCTTACCAGTTGTGAGAGTTTCTTTTTGGATGTGAACATTAACATTCTTGTAGAGAAATGGAACTTCAAATGAACCCTACATAGCCAAATCAACAAACATGACAACACAAAAAGAAGCCTAACTTGACATATAACCAAATTTCCAACAAATTTCAAAATTTTTAAGGTTTTGCTGAACAATTTTTTCAATTTATCAGAATTTTATTTTATTACAACCTTATATGAGTAATCAAGAATCTAAATCAAGTGAAAGAAGTAAGTGTTCATTTAAATCCAGTAAAAAACTTACAATATTGTGAAATTGCATATAATTTACATGTTTGCTTATTGTCTTGGAGGTACCCGACCATTTGGATATGTACTATTATTTGATTAATTAGTGCATAAATTACATTATAGAATATGAAATTTAACGATTGTTCAAATTCATTTACACTTGATTTAACAATAGAAAATGGACAAATTTATAATCATAAAAGTATGCTTAATTCAACAAATTTGTTATCAAAATTAATAGAAAACTGAGTTTCTTGAAGAAACAAATCAAATACACAAAAACGAATAAAAAACAAAGAACATTTGAAGATCATGGACCAATAAGATCTTTTTGACACTTTTCAATATAGACATGGTTAATCTTTTCTCATCTTCAGGATGATAAGTACAAGTGAGTAGAGAAAACAAATTTGTAATCATAAAAATATGCTTAATTCAAAAAATTTGTTATCAAAGTTAATGGAAAGTATTTTTGTCGAAATAATTAATTATTAAGTATTAGGATATTACCACTAAGGGATTTTGAGTTTTGCATCATCCTCAAGCTTCAATAAAAACATCAACTAATGCTCATTACTTTCAAGTAAAATTCTCTTGCAATTTAAACTTAATTATAGTAAATCTAATCAATAACGTTATAGAAAAAGGTAAGGTTAAAAATAATTACATAAAGTTATTGAGTTAGATAGTTGGAAATCGAGCAATTGTAATTTAACATGTATGAGACCGATTATTATCTTCAAAATTGGAAGTATTTACTATATTAATAAGAATTAAATACAAGGTGACTGTTTTGTCCTTGATGAATTTTGGTAACATCGATGTACACTGAGAAAGAAATAGAATAATTAAGAAGATACACAATGTTGATTTGCAAACATATAGGACGGTCAGTGCATAAGTTATGACTTTATATTTGGGGAGGATTTGAATTTATTTTAGGGATAACTGAAATTGGTGAAGGTTTGAGCGGAAACATTGATGGATAACGTTTTTGACCAAACATTGGTCAAGATGACGTAAACAATTTGATCTAAGGGTGGAAAAGGTATAAGTGAAACACAATCAAAAATATTTATTTCTTTAGATGATGAAATAAAGTTTCTCTTTTAGACATATAATTCAATCTTCTATTTTGTAAATGTAAATGTCTTACACTTGGGTTGTGGTGACTTAGTAAAGACATGTGGAAGATGTCACACCCCCGAACCAGACGGCGGAAACGTCCGAGGGCTCGCGTGACTTAAATTGAATATCATCACAATGGTTATATATGAAACACAACATAAACTTCACCATGCATTAATACATAACGATTGACATTGTTCACATCCAATACATTGTTTAAACATTACATATCCATAGCATCAATTGTTCGAGTGTTTTCAAAACATAACATCCTAACATACTTGATATTACCCTTCAGCTTACCTGTTACCTGAGAATACAAATTATTTTGAAAAACGTCAACATATGAAATGTTGGTGAGTTCATAAGCAGGGTTGTGATAAAAATGATTTGTGTAGTTTATAAAACTCAGAAATCTGATATTTTCTGAAAAGACAATTGTTTACCAAAGGGTGAAGATCCATAAGTTGGTGCATGAATGATTTCAAAATGTGTATAAATGGGAAGTTTTGCATTATAATTATTGAAGTACAAGCGAGTGGTGTTGATTTCCTCGAAAAACCCGATGTTTTCCGATAACATAATATAATTGTTTCAAATTGCTATACCGCCACACAAGTGATTTTGATTACTTTTCCTTGATTACTCGGATAGTATTGGATTTATTTAATTTCGTGAGTCGTTATAACCATGCATAATAATGACTAGTTCGTCTGTCTTGGCATCCTAATGAACGCCGGAATTGATCTTAAGATTTTGTCACCCTAGACTGGCCGAGTCTAACTGTAGTGAACAGCTGAGGTGTGGGGGAGTCACCCCCGTATAGATCTATACACAAACTCTCGCTCTCCCTCCAGGAGACTTTGATTATAACTACAGACTACGAACGACCCTTAGAGGTGTCGCCCGTTATTACTCACTTAATCCAAACGGAGTTGATTACTATTGATTAACGACCTGTATTTGTTTACTTGAATTGAAGGTAAGCCTAACAAACGAGGAGAAGAGGATTACAAAGTCCTGCTACTTACGTGTATTGTTTAAGGCTGTTGGGGTATACGAAGGACACGTTGGCCCATTTCGCATTTGATTTATCTGGACCTTACTAGCAATGCTAATGGGCCACTAAGGCCCAATAGTACTTGAAAGCCATTGAGGGTCCCTTAAGCTTATAATTGGGTCACCGGAGGCCCAATAAACATTTATTTTTATAGTTGGGCTCAAAAGTTATGTTAATGAGTCACGTAGGCCCAATAAGCATGATTTGAGACTTTCAAGCCCAAAGATTTGAATATTTACTTGTTTTAGGTATTGTATAATTGTTGGAAAGTTTGATTGAACGGTTGTTAATTTCGTATCGGCACGAGGCCGGTCGGTTGTTTATAACGTTATTTGAAAATATATGTATATTCTTCATTCTATTTTCATAAGTTGTAATTTGGTATTCTTTTGACTCAAATATCTTAAAACCAAAATAATTGACTCAAAATATTGGTTTGACCCATTCAGCCCTTCTTTAATAAAAACGACAATTTTAGTCCCTTATTTAAAAAAAAGACATTTTTGGCCCTTAAACCATTTTCTTGACATTTTTGACCCATAGACTTGTTTAAAGAATGTTTTTAGTTCAAAATTTTACTCTTTGGTAGTTTCAGCCCCTCCAGTAAAGAGTTTTCCAGTTAAAGTCCACACTTTTCCGCAACTTTTACAATTTTGGCCCAAAATCCAAAAAGTTTACATTTTTGATCCTTGTTTGGAAAAAAATCATTTTAATCCCTGAATTTGTTTTTTTTACCCCTTTTCCCCCCTGTCTTGAGAAGTTTACCATTTCAATCCCTTTGAAATTATATTTTTCGCAATTTTGGGCTCAATGGGCCGAAAAGCCCAAAAATTGGCCCATTAAGCTACAATTTTCATTTCTATCCCTTTAAAGAGTATGATATTCATAAAAACATTTATTTTTACTGTTTTGACTCTTTTAGTCCTTAAGAAAACCGTGAATGACAACTTTCAACTCAACTTTTAATTGTTTGACAAATTTAGCCCAAAAATGAGTTTTATGTTGCATTTTGTTTATTATGACTTAAGCTAGAAACTTTTCTTGACTTGTTCTATAAAAGGTATATTAGATCATGTTTATTTCCTCTTTTGTGCCATAGATCTCGAGATTTCTTCCTTTTTTGTTACATATTTACCACATAAACACATAAAATTACACATACATACATGAAATCATACATAACATACACATACACATAGATCTACACATTTTACTTGTATTCTCCCCCATAAAACTTATGAAAACCGAAAAGAGAGGGGTATGCACTCACCTTTTCTTGTGGATCTCGGTTTTGAAGAAGAAATGAAAGAGATTGGTGAGATTTTTCGGCCTAGCAAGCTTCTTGGAAGATCTTTGGCTTAGATGTGTTCTAAGAAGCAAGATCACGAATTTTGTATGAGTTAAGGGAGATTTTTGAGGTAATCAAGAAGTTAAAGTATGGATCAAACAACAGCTTACCAAGGATTAGTGATATCAATAAAAGATCTTCTTGTAGCCCCTTGTGAATCTCGAAATTTTGGAGGAAAAGTGAAGGAGTTCTAGAGTGAGTTTTGAAGAAACTTTGAAATGGTGATGGGGTGTGTGTGTGTTTCGGCTGAATTAAGAGGAGGGGAGAGAAGAGAGTGTGAATTGAGTTGACATGCATAGAAGTATGGGATTTGTGCATGGGTTTCCAATGGACAAATATGAGGTGGCATATAAAAGTCAACTCTTTCCCCCCCCATTTTTTGTAGTTGGGCCGAGAGAGGAAGAAGAAAGAAAGAATTTGGGGCCTTTTTGTGCTTAAATCCATATTATGGCCCATTTTGATGATTTTTCGGCCCAATAGGTCTTTGGAGATGGTTCACGGCCCAAAACAATCAAAGTACGAGTTTTATGGCCCAAAAGGGCTAATTAAATTTGTTATGGCCCAATAAGAGTATTTTATTTCATTCTAGGCCCATTATGGCCCAATATGTTAAATGCAATGAAAGTGGGTCCAATTAGAGTCCATTTAAGAGTTCTAAGCCCAAAATAGTCAAATTGGAAGCTTATTGGTCCATTAGGCCCAATAAGAAAATCCTAGTCCAAAATGGACTTGAACCGGGATTTTTAGGGTTTCCAACTTTTGTTGACTATTTGAAAGTTTGTATAGGGTATTTGATGGAATTTTTGTTGTCATTGAATAAACACCGTACATGTTTTCTAGTTTTAGCCACAATGTCATTCTTTGTTAAGTGTTTTACAAGGTATAAGAATTCCTGGTTGTGACATCATCCCCCCGTTAGAGGGAATTTCGTCCCGAAATTCTTTTTAAAGCTAGATTCGAGAATGTGAGAATAGATGAGGGTACTTCTGCTTCATTTGGTCTTCGCGTTCCCATGTGAATTCTGGTCCACGTTTCGCGTTCCACCGAACTTTCACAATCGGAATGCGACTTTGCTTAGTACGCTTCACTTCCCTGTCTATGATTTCGACTGGTTCTTCGATGAACAGGAGATTCTCATTGATTTCGATTTCTTCTAATGGAATGACGAGAGTCTCGTCGGATAAGCACTTCTTTAAATTGGAAACATGGAACACGGGGTGTACATTGCTGAGCTTAGCGGGTAGCTGCAGTCTATAAGCCACTGGACCTATTCGGGCAAGAATCTCGAAGGGTCCAATGTATCGAGGGTTTAGTTTTCCCCGTTTCCCAAAACTAATCACCCCTTTCCAAGGAGAGACCTTTAACAACACCCGATCCCCGACTTTGAATTCCAAGGGCTTTCGCCGTTTATCAGCGTAGCTCTTCTGTCTGTCTCGTGATGATTGCAGTCGGGCTCTGATCTGAATTATCTTCTCGGTCGTTTCGCGTATGATTTCTTGTCCCTTGAATGCATTGCCTGGTGTCTGTCCTCTTGCTAGCTGAGTGTCACCTACCTCAGCCCAACACAACGGTGATCTACATTTACGACCATACAATGCCTCGAAAGGAGCAACTTTGATGCTTGAGTGGTAACTGTTGTTGTACGAGAATTCGATCAAAGGCAAGTGGGTATCCCACGACCTTCCAAAGTCTATCACACATGCGCGAAGCATATCTTCTAGCGTTTGAATGGTTCGCTCGCTTTGACCATCCGTTTGTGGGTGGTAGGCAGTGGTCATGTCAAGTTGTGTTCCCATAGCTTTCTGAAGCGATTGCCAAAAGCGTGAAGTAAACCTACTATCTCTATCCGAGATGATAGATATTGGCACTCCGTGGAGTCTCATGATTTCCTTGATATAGATCCTTGTCAGTCGTTCCATCTTGTATGATTCTTTTATCGGCAGAAAATGGGCGGATTTTGTCAACCTATCAACTATTACCCATATGGTATCCAAACCATCGTTCGTCTTGGGTAGTTTGGTCACAAAGTCCATAGTAATCCTTTCCCACTTCCACTCGGGAATCACTGGTTGTTGTAGCAATCCCGAAGGCTTCTGATATTCCACCTTTACTTTAGCACATGTGAGGCCCTTGCTAACGTAAGTGGCAATTTCTGCCTTCATGTTAGGCCACCAATAATGTTGCTTGACATCCAAGTACATTTTATCTGAACCCGGATGGATGAAGTATCGCGTCTTGTGGGCTTCATTCATGACTACTTCTCTGAATCCCCCAAGTTTAGGGACCCAAATGCGGTTCATGAGGTAATATGCTCCGTCCTCCTTCACTTCGAAATTCTTTTCCATTCCACGTAACGCTTCGCTTGTTTTGTTTTTTTGCCTTAATGACATCCAACTGGGCTGCTCTGATTTGCGAGGTCAGGTGGGATTGGATGGTTATGGAGAGAGTCTTCAAACGACGATTCGAGTAATCCTTTCGACTCAAGGCATCAGCTACCACGTTAGCCTTACCTGGGTGGTACTTGATTTCGCACTCATAATCGTTTAGCAGCTCAACCCATCTTCGTTGCCTCATGTTTAACTCCTTTTGATTTAAAATGTGCTGGAGACTCTTGTGGTCGGTGAAAATGGTGCACTTGGTACCATAAAGGTAGTGCCTCCAAATCTTCAGGGCGAAGACCACAGCTCCCAATTCGAGATCATGGGTGGTATAATTCACCTCATGTGTCTTTAATTGTCGGGACGCATAAGCTATCACCTTCCCACGCTGCATGAGTACACAACCTAAACCCTGATTCGACGCATCATAGTAAACTACAAAGTCCTCTGTTCCCTCTGGTAGTGATAGTACCGGTGCACTGCAGAGTGCTTGCTTCAGAGTTCGGAATGCAGCTTCTTGCTTATCCGTCCATTCAAAGGGTACGCCCTTTTGCGTAAGCGAGGTAAGTGAGTTGGCCGTTTTGGAGAAGTTATGAATGAATCTCCTGTAGTAGCCTGCGAGGCCTAAAAATTGGCGAATTTCTGTGGGTGTCGTTGGGATCGCCCATCCTTCGATGGATTTGACTTTAGAAGGATCCACATGTATCCCTTCTTGACTAACAACATGACCTAAAAAGTTCACACTACGGAGCCAAAACTCACACTTAGAGAGTTTTGCATATAATTTTTCGGTTCGCAGGGTTTCTAGGATTTGTCGGAGGTGTCGACCGTGTTCCTCTTCGCTTCGAGAATAGACTAGGATATCGTCGATGAAAATAATGACAAAGTTGTCAAGGAATGGTCGGCAGATTCGATTCATTAGGTCCATGAATGCGGCAGGGGCATTCGTTAGACCGAAGGGCATTACGACAAATTCATAATGTCCATAACGAGTTCGGAAGGCGGTTTTGGGGATATCCTCCTCCCGGACTTTGAGTTGATGGTATCCGGATCGCAGATCTATCTTAGAGAAGTAACTTGCTCCTTGGAGTTGGTCAAATAGATCGTCGTTTCTCGGAAGTGGATAGCGATTTTTGATAGTGAGCTTATTAAGTTCCCTGTAGTCAATACACATCCTAAAGGTACCGTCTTTCTTCTTAACAAAGAGAACCGGAGCTCCCCAAGGTGAGAAACTGGGTCGGATGAATCCTTTGTCCAAAAGTTCGCTGAGTTGACTGGACAACTCTTGCATTTCCGCAGGAGCCAATTTGTAGGGCGATTTGGCGATGGGTGTACCTCCTGGCACGAGGTCAATTCTGAACTCGACTTGTCTTTCTGGGGGTATCCCCGGAAGATCTTCAGGAAAGACATCCGGGAAATCGCAAGCCACCAGGATGTCTCGAATATTGACCTCTTCCTTGGACTTATCCACTATATGAGCCAGAAACGTCAAGTCCTTCTTTCGTAGATACTTCTGTGCCTTAATGCATGAGATAAGACGAAGGTTCGTGCTGGGTTTGTCTCCGTATATAGTTAGGGTTTCGTGATTTGGGAGGTGAAGGCGAACGGCCTTCTCGTGACACATAATTTCAGCATGGTGGGGGCTTAACCAGTCCATGCCGATAATCACATCAAAACTCCTAATGGAAACAGGCATTAAGTTTATTTGAAAGACGTGATGATTTAAGGTCAGGGTACATCCGATGTAGATTTCCCCAGTGGATTCTGTTTTCCCATTAGCCATTTCCACCGTAAAGGTTTCATTAAGCTTCTGGGGTTGTTGTTTTAACAAGTGTTTGAATTTATTACTCACAAAGCTTCATTCTGCCCCAGTATCAAATAGGATGCATGCATAAGTGTGGTTTAGGAGAAACGTACCGGTGACAACAGTGGGATCCTGAACCGCTTCTCCCTGACCCATGGTCAGCACTCTTCCTGTTCCTCCATTCCCAGGGTTGTTGTTGTTGGGGCAGTTTCGACGGAAATGCCCAGTCCTTCCACATCCATAGCAGGTGTGGCTTGGTCCTGCATTGTTGCCGCTGTTGTTGGTGTTGTTGTTGTTGCGGTTGTTGTTGTTGTTGTTTCCTTGCTGCTGGTTCTGGGGAGGATAGGTCCTGCAATATTTTGCCGTGTGACCCTTCCGATTGCAGCTGGTACAATGCATCTCCCTGCATTCGCCATTATGATGGAGACTGCACTTGTTGCACTTTGGGAGATTCCCGGAATACTGCCTAGGGGCACTTGGATTAGCTGAGACTGGAGCATGTGGTGTGGAGGGAACTTGGGTGGTTGCAGCATTGACTGTCACTGTTTGTTGCTTCTTTGACGACTCTGAGCCTTGTCGCCCCTTTCTCTTGTTGTTCTTTCCTTTCTTGTTGTCACTCTCTTTCTTGCCCTCAGTTTCCACTAGCTTCTCGCCCTTCTTGTTGTTGTGGTCGTACAGTTTCTTAGCCAACCTCTTGGCACTGTCGAAGGTTTCAGGATTTGCAGCTATCACATTTCCTTGAATTGGGGAGGTTAATCCCCAGATGAATCGTTCGATTTTCTTTCCCTCTGAAGTAATCATGCCAGGGCACAACAGCGACAGTTCGCTAAACCTTGATATGTATGCATCTATGTCGGAGTTTCGGACGGTGAGATTCCATAACTCTTGCTCCATTTTCTGGATTTCGCCTCGCGGGCAGTACTCAGCAATCAACATTTCTTTCAACTCCGCCCATGGCATGGCGTTGACTACGGGGAGAGTCATGGCCTCTACATGTCCATTCCACCAGGTGAGAGCTTGGTCAACGAATGTGCATGCGGCGAACTTCACTTTCACCTCCTCGGGGCATTCACATATCTCAAATACCGATTCCACTTTTTCCATCCATCTCTTTAGGGTTATCATTCCACCCGTGCCATTAAAGGTTCGTGGCTTAGCATTGGTGAAATCTTTGTAAGAGCATGTCTTGGTAGATCCTTGATTTATTCCGTTGTTCGAACTTCCAGCCCCTTGTCCATTGCCTCCACCATTGTTCCCTTGGTGGATTTACGCCATGGCTGCGGTGACCGCAGCAGATACAACTGCTTGGAATGCAGCTGAGTTGACTTCGGGTGGGGTTGGTCCAGGGTTTCCACGAGTTGGTCGTTGAGGCATCTTTCTGTCATGGAACGGAAAGATGTTGAGTGCCTATGATTTTTGTGAGATTGTGGTCCTATAAACTAGGTGTATTGCATGTACTTAAGTGGTTTCACATGGTAACATACAATCATAGATACATAACACATAACAAATAACAACATCACAATAGAGCACATAAAATTTTTTCCATTAATAATATCCGTACTTTGATACATGAAAATTTGCTCGAAGGAGCATACATAAGTGGTGCAAGTTCGGCAGCGTAACGACCCTATGATTAGTGTAATCACTTAAACATAGAGTCGATGATACATAGCATAGATCATATAAGCATAATACTAAAGGTAGATATGACTAGCCCTAGTCATGGTGGGATGCGCCAGGGGGTGGTGCTGAGGAAGTGGACGCTCCCTGAAGGCGAGCCACCTGTCGTTCCGTGTCTCGGAGTCGAGTCTCCCACCTCACCTTTCTCATGTGGAACTCTCGGATAACCTCTCGCGTATCCTGTTCCGCACGCTCAACTCTAGTCCGCATCTGGTGCATCTGATCGGCGGTGCTCTGAGCTAGGTCGCCAGTGTTCCACAATCGTCTCACCATGACCGAAAGCGCGCGATCAGCCGGTCCTCCCTCCCTCAGGTCATAGAACTCGCGTGCCATGCCAAACGGGGGTTGCTGTCCCTGCTGTCTGCTCCACCTCCAAAGGTCGATACCCCAAGGGGGTGTAGGGCCAGTCGGGCCCATCCGATGAGCGGGCACCCTAGTCGGGTAAGGGGGGTTGATGACTTCGGACTCCGCGTCCGAATCACCGTCATCGCTGGGTTCCTCTTCAAGGTCTTCTTCGGCTTCCTCTTCTTCCAGGTCCACCACTGGCTCAGCAGGTCCGCCCTCGACTTCCGCCTCAGGTTCCTCTTCAGACCCCTCCTCAGGGTCTTCTTCAGGTTCCTCTTCCAGCCATCCGTTATTCCCCTGATTAGGGAAATACGGATCTCCGGGGTGATGGAAGCCGGCCATACTGTCTGCGAGAGAGTATGAATGTACTAATATTATTCCTAAGATGTAAATTGAGTTGATGTTCTCTTCTTGGTAACAAAGGGGTATGTTTTTAGGTTTTACCGACCATCGAGGTTTTCCCCGGGGCATGTAATAGTTGTACTTCGGAGAAAATGTAGTTGATCAGGCTACATTCACCCCTTAATACAACTAAGAACAATCCCGACTTAACCAAGATGTCAGTATTATCTTATTTGATTTGGTATTATGTTCTTTTTCCTATATCGTACAAGTAGAGGTGTTTTATCGTTGTGTTTTATTTGTTTTGTTCAGAGTTGTTTTGTCCCTCTTTGGTTTATAGTTGCATATCAATGTGAGGTTAGATATGCCCGTTCACTATAAACAGAGCTCTGATACCAACCTGTCACACCCCGAACCAGACGGCGGAAACGTCCGAGGGCTCGCGTGACTTAAATTGAATATCATCACAATGGTTATATATGAAACACAACATAAACTTCACCATGCATTAATACATAACGATTGACATTGTTCACATCCAGTACATTGTTTAAATATTACATATCCATAGCATCAATTGTTCGAGTGTTTTCAAAACATAACATCCTAACATACTTGATATTACCCTTCAACTTACCTGTTACCTGAGAATACAAGTTATTTTGAAAAACGTCAACATATGAAATGTTGGTGAGTTCATAAGCAGGGTTGTGATAAAAATGATTTGTGTAGTTTATAAAACTCAGAAAATCCGATATTTTCTGAAAAGACAATTGTTTACCAAAGGGTGAAGATCCATAAGTTGGTGCATGAATGATTTCAAAATGTGTATAAATAGGAAGTTTTGCATTATAATTATTGAAGTACAAGCGAGTGGTGTTGATTTCCTCGAAAAACCTGATGTTTTCCGATAACATAATATAATTGTTTCAAATTGCTATACCGCCACACAAGTGATTTTGATTACTTTTCCTTGATTACTCGGATAGTATTGGATTTATTTAATTTCGTGAGTCGTTATAACCATGCATAATAATGACTAGTTCGTCTGTCTTGGCATCCTAATGAACGCCGGAATTGATCTTAAGATTTTGTCACCCTAGACTGGCCGAGTCTAACTGTAGTGAACAACTGAGGTGTGGGGGAGTCACCCCCATATAGATCTATACACAAACTCTCGCTCTCCCTCGAGGAGACTTTGATTATAACTACAGACTACGAACGACCCTTAGAGGTGTCGCCCGTTATTACTCACTTAATCCAAACGGAGTTGATTACTATTGATTAACGACCTGTATTTGTTTACTTGAATTGAAGGTAAGCCTAACAAACAAGGAGAAGAGGATTACAAAGTCCTGCTACTTACGTGTATTGTTTAAGGCTGTTGGGGTATACGAAGGACACGTTGGCCCATTTCGCATTTGATTTATCTGGACCTTACTAGCAATGCTAATGGGCCACTGAGGCCCAATAGCACTTGAAAGCCATTGAGGGTCCCTTAAGATTATAATTGGGTCACCGGAGGCCCAATAAACATTTATTTTTATAGTTGGGCTCAAAAGTTATGTTAATGAGTCACGTAGGCCCAATAAGCATGATTTGAGACTTTCAAGCCCAAAGATTTGAATATTTACTTGTTTTAGGTATTGTATAATTGTTGGAAAGTTTGATTGAACGGTTGTTAATTTCGTATCGGCACGAGGCCGGTCGGTTGTTTATAACGTTATTTGAAAATATATGTATATTCTTCATTCTATTTTCATAAGTTGTAATTTGGTATTCTTTTGACTCAAATATCTTAAAACCAAAATAATTGACTCAAAATATTGGTTTGACCCATTCAGCCCTTCTTTAATAAAAACGACAATTTTAGTCCCTTATTTAAAAAAAAGACATTTTAGGCCCTTAAACCATTTTCTTGACATTTTTGACCCATAGACTTGTTTAAAGAATGTTTTTAGTTCAAAATTTTACTCTTTGGCAGTTTCAGCCCCTCCAGTAAAGAGTTTTCCAGTTAAAGTCCACACTTTTCCGCAACTTTTACAATTTTGGCCCAAAATCCAAAAAGTTTACATTTTTGATCCTTGTTTGGAAAAAAAATCATTTTAATCCCTGAATTTGTTTTTTTACCCCTTTTCCCCCCTGTCTTGAGAAGTTTACCATTTCAATCCCTTTGAAATTATATTTTTCGCAATTTTGGGCTCAATGGGCCGAAAAGCCCAAAAATTGGCCCATTAAGCTACAATTTTCATTTCTATCCCTTTAAAGAGTATGATATTCATAAAAACATTTATTTTTACTGTTTTGACTCTTTTAGTCCTTAAGAAAACCGTGAATGACAACTTTCAACTCAACTTTTAATTGTTTGACAAATTTAGCCCAAAAATGAGTTTTATGTTGCATTTTGTTTATTATGACTTAAGCTAGAAACTTTTCTTGACTTGTTCTATAAAAAGTATATTAGATCATGTTTATTTCCTCTTTTGTGCCATAGATCTCGAGATTTCTTCCCTTTTTGTTACATATTTACCACATAAACACATAAAATTACACATACATACATGAAATCATACATAACATACACATACACATAGATCTACACATTTTAATTGTATTCTCCCCCATAAAACTTATGAAAACCGAAAAGAGAGGGGTATGAACTCACCTTTTCTTGTGGATCTCGGTTTTGAAGAAGAAATGAAAGAGATTGGTGAGATTTTTCGGCCTAGCAAGCTTCTTGGAAGATCTTTGGCTTAGATGTGTTCTAAGAAGCAAGATCACGAATTTTGTATGAGTTAAGGGAGATTTTTGAGGTAATCAAGAAGTTAAAGTTTGGATCAAACAACAGCTTACCAAGGATTAGTGATATTAAGAAAAGATCTTCTTGTAGCCCCTTGTGAATCTCGAAATTTTGGAGGAAAAGTGAAGGAGTTCTAGAGTGAGTTTTGAAGAAACTTTGAAATGGTGATGGGGTGTGTGTGTGTTTCGGCCGAATTAAGAGGAGGGGAGAGAAGAGAGTGTGAATTGAGTTGACATGCATGGAAGTATGGGATTTGTGCATGGGTTTCCAATGGACAAATATGAGGTGGCATATAAAAGTCAAGTCTTTCCCTCCCCCCCCCCCCCATTTTTTGTAGTTGAGCCGAGAGAGGAAGAAGAAAGAAATAATTTGGGGCCTTTTTGTGCTTAAATCCATATTATGGCCCATTTTGATGATTTTTCGGCCCAATAGGTCTTTGGAGTTGGTTCACGGCCCAAAACAATCAAAGTACGAGTTTTATGGCCCAAAAGGGCTAATTAAATTTGTTATGGCCCAATAAGAGTATTTTATTTCATTCTAGTCCCATTATGGCCCAAAATGTTAAATTCAATGAAAGTGGGTCCAATTAGAGCCCATTTAAGAGTTCTAAGCCCAAAATAGTCAAATTGGAAGCTTATTGGTCCATTAGACCCAATAAGAAAATCCTAGTCCAAAATGGACTTGAACCGGGATTTTTAGGGTTTCCAACTTTTGTTGACTATTTGAAAGTTTGTATAGGGTATTTGATGGAATTTTTGTTGTCATTGAATAAACACCATACATGTTTTCTAGTTTTAGCCACAATGTCATTCTTTGTTAAGTGTTTTACAAGGTATCAGAATTCCTGGTTGTGACAGAAGATATGGTGGATAACCTATTGACCCATGTTCAAATCCTAGCACTACTCAGCCTCTGTGGCCATGGAGGTTCTCCTACAGTGACTCCAGAGCATAAGGCATAGCCTCATGTTCGCAACAGGGGATTAGTCGGTGCACGAAAGCTGGCCCGGAAACCCTCGTTAGGGAAGTTCCCTTTCCAAAAAAAAATGTAAACGTCTTACTCTTCGCCTCTCTTTAGCATCATTGTTATGAGTTTTCTTATTTAAATTTGTAAAATTGTTGATATCCTTAATATCTAAAAAATAATAATATTTCAATGGTAAATGTTTACTAATTAATTTATCAATAAATTCACAAGGAACTATAAATAATTATTTTAGAACGGTTAAAAGATTTATAAAAGTTTATAATTTCATAAAAAGTTGTAGTTTGCTAATATTTATATTGAAGTTGTAATGAAAAACATTGTAACAATGCTAACAAACTCACATTCAAACGGAATAATAGAGTAAAAAATGATTAAAATTCTAAATTCATATGAGTTTAAACCCAAAAGGCAAATAGATGAATAATTCAACATTTCATAAAACCCAAAATGTATTTAAATGATTAACATTCTAACCCAAAAAACAAATAGTATGAAACAAAGTAATCAAAAACCAAACCCACAAACCAAATAGTATGTAAACATAATATGAGATCAACCGTACTCAAATCACCCAACTACTCATATAAAATCATGAAAATCATATATTATTTTTCTTTCTTTGGAATTAATAGTTTTGGCTTGCCTTCTCTAGAAGTACGATATGTCATTGATGATAATGATCGTTTGGTTGATGACATTGTTTCCAGATTATCAACATCGTAAACATCTTCCAAGTTGTGTTTTAATTCTTCATGTCTAGACACCTTTTTAAAGGATGTCCACTTAGTTAGTGGACTTGTTGCAATACCTTTATCAATATTTGAAGCGGGTGTGACAGTTATCACCAGTAAACAAAACTGCATCCTAAATATAGAAAATAAATTCATATGTCAATCTAAAAGTTAATAATATTTTAAAGTATTTAAAATATTAGATTTAGTTCTATTATATTAAAAACCTTTAAATTTAATGTGTCTTGACATCTGAATTTCGCCGATAAAACGTTAAACGAATCGGATTACGGCGCCTATATTTGTAGTACATAGAAATATGTTAGTTGATCAACTAAAATATAAAAAACGAATCTAATAAGTTTATTGTTTGTAGTATGTTTCATAAAAAAATGTTACCTGTTCGATGTTAATTTTTTTTTCCAATTCAACAGTGATTTTATTATCAACATTGAAGTTTGAGATTGCATAACCATCAACTTTGTTCTTCAAATTATAATAAGAAATTTGAAATTTGAACGCCAACTTTTTATCCAAAAGTAATTTCAAAGCAGACGGATAAATCTTCATATTATCCTCCTAAAAATGAAAAAATTAACGCTTATAAAAATAGACAGACAAATAGTAAAAATTAGTTTTATGTAAATGAAGTTAATATCGATAACCTCATTAAACTTTTGAAGCAACTTTTGTGTGTTTTTTTTCCAGAAGTTTCTTTGCGTCACAATCAAATAATGTAAGTGACACCACGCCGGTAAAGTCTTGTACTATAATGATGTTTTTGAAACTAAAACCATTCATATAAACAAATTCAATAATATAAAATTAGAAAACTAAATTGAAGATTATAATAATATGTATAAAAGAGTTATTGAAAACCTTGGAACAACAGATACGTCTTTGTTCATGCAAGTTGAAGTGTAACAATAAAAAACTTCTTTATCCTGCTTTTGGTCCGTTCCACTAGCTTTGTCATCATGCATTAAAACGACTTTTATGACTTTCTCTTGATAAACATAGGTCAACACATTAAAAAATCGATATAAATGGTATAATTTTGTTTCTGTAACTAAATGAATGAAACTAATATGCTTAAAGTAGATTGATTAATTTTTTTCATGACCTCTCAACAAGAACACAGTAATAACAAATAATAAGAACATAGTAAATGCAAGAAATTGAAGAAGAATAAAGAGAACAGAGTAAAGTAAGAGCTTGGAAAAAAGAATTGGAGAAGAAGATTACTCAAGAAGAACACTGTAAATCATATGACTCAATCCAAAATCGTAAGAATAACCACTTCAATGTAATCGTATATATAGGGTGTTTTTGAATAAGGAAATCATTATCTTCTAAAAAAATTGGGATCATAAGATATAGTCTTCGAGATTTTCGGCTATTCATCTGAAAAAAAGAAAGATATCAGCAATATTAATTCAAAACTTCAAATTAGTTGACTTTCTTATTTAATCAGTTTTAAAATTCAAACAATTATCTCAAATTGATTCATTTTATGTGGGATATACTGGGAGATAAATTATGAATAATATTGACTTTAATTTTGACTCTTAAATATTTTGCTGATTTAATGGGATTAGATTAGATTTTATAGGTTAATAACTTAATTATTGATATGCTTGTTTAATGAGTTAAAAAAAAAATAAAAAATAAAAAATAAAATATAAACGGGTTTGAATTTGGAAATCAAAAACTATAAATAAGGGAGTTAAATTAGGAACAATGTTAATTAGAGAAACTGATATCATGTATATAAATAGAATGATATGTTTCAATTGATAAAATAATTACTGAATTTAAAGATTCTATAATTATTACAGATTCTATAATTAAATGT
The DNA here is from genome assembly GCF_052849685.1 of Lactuca virosa. Lineage (NCBI taxonomy): Eukaryota > Viridiplantae > Streptophyta > Magnoliopsida > Asterales > Asteraceae > Lactuca > Lactuca virosa. The sequence continues at coordinate 99,351,915 of NC_136433.1, read as the reverse complement.
AATTGTGTTTGAATTTTATTTGGGGAAGATGATGTCAGCAATTTGATCTAAGGGTGGAAAACATAAGATTAAAACACAATCAAAGGCCCTGATTGCTTCATTGGTGAATTAAAGGTTCTCTTTTAATAATATTTAGAGATTGTCATTAGGTACTACAATTCTACAAACCGGATGAATTGAAAATTATAGCGTTATGATCTACAAACACGGAAGGTTTGTAAATACATCAAAAAGGAAACAAAGTAACAAACAAAATTAGATGAATCTTTAAAATATTATGGAAATTAAATGATAGAAATAGTAAATCTTGTAGGTTTTATATAACTCCATAGTGTTATTTAAGAGGAACGGAGATCATAAAAACAACAACAAATCACAAACGATGCGATAAAGATCAACAGTACAATAGACAATTATAATTTATTTAAAGAATACCACATATCTATATATCTATATCTATATCTATCTATATATGTTTATAAAAAAATCATTTTTACTTGCATCACATGCATTTTAAACTTCCATGGTTTTTCAATTTCTTTCTAATAATAATTATAAATTGGTTAATAATGTTAAATTAATGCAAAAATTAAATTCTAATAATAAATTAACTAAACTACAATATTAAAATATAATATTTTACTTTTATTTATAAAATTATGACTTTAACTTTTTAACATATTATAGTTAACTTATTAGTTTAGATGTGTTATCGTATGTGAGCAATTATCATTTTAAAGTCATAACTTTTGTATAATTTATGATTTTATGCAAAATAGTTAAATTATTAATTCCAATATAATGTTAAACGGTTAACTTAAATCAAAATTTCAGTAAAATTTGAAAAAAATTGAGAGACTATTTTATAAATAGTTAAAAGTTATAAATTATAGTGTTAAACCTAAATTGTAATCCTAAATTAACAAAAAAACCATGAAACTACTTTTAATAATCATTAAGAATTTTCAAATAATTAGCTTAGAAATAACTTACAATAAGAATAGTTAAAAGTAATATAAAAAAATTATAATATTATCTTTAAAAACAAAAACAATGTTTGTTGTTTTAAATAATTACAATCAAAGAAACTAACAATATTTATCAAATAAAAATTTAAAAAAGTTAAATTGCTGAAACCAAATTAAAGTAATTAATAATTTCCAAATATGTTATTTTAAAAAACTTACAACAACAATAATTAAAAGTAACATTATATACAAAAATTATATTCTTACCTTTAAAAACAAAAACAATGTTTGATGTTTTAAATAATTAAAATGATAGAAATTTAAATCTTAAGCAAATCAACTTTTTAAAATTAATTAATCATAAAAACAAATATAAATATCATTAAACCATAAATTATATTTAATTTTATTTATGAGTAACCCGCATGTAAAGGCCTTTGAGACAATTGATATTATAGAATTTTAAAAGGTATCTACATTATCATATAAATCAAAACAAACAATGTTTATATCAACTTATTATTAAATTTATTATATAAGAGCTAATAACAACGTCATTGATATATTTAAAAAACATATATTTGTAAAGATTTCAAATATAATGTTGTATTCTGCGCAACGCGCGGGTATTCGTGTAACACCCTGTTTCAAATCGTTTCCCATTTTGGAGTAGTGATCAGGGATTGAGTATTAGCAGGCTTGGGACCCTTGAAGAATTGAGATTTTGACTCATTTGGGGTTGGATAATGTAATTTGGATGGTTCGGGTATTCGGTTTGTGTTTTGGAGTCAAAGGGTATTTTGGTAATTTGTTAGCTCGAGCTTCTATGGAAAATGGATGTTTGTTCGGGATTTGGTAAGGCAGGTACAAGTTGATGGAAGTGTAGAGCCTCTCGTTACCTTTTCATGGATATAAGGATCGTCGGAATCATATTTATAACGAAGAGGTTATGGTCTTCGGAATGTGTTAGGGTTTGTGGGGAAACCCTAGTACGTGGGGCGTAACTAGGGAGTACGTGGGGCGTACTTATGCGAAGGGCATTACGCTGCGTGTAAGTTTGAGTATGCTTAGCGTACTGCGAAGGTCAGATCGGGTTTGTGAGACCTCGTACGCTGGGCGTACAAGGAGTACATGGGGCGTACGAAGGAAAAGTAAAAACCCTAATTCTTGGAATTGTACCCTATATAATCTCATTAAGTCTTTTTGGTTGGTCCCTATACCAGCCTCCAAGTCCCCAAAACCTTAGAAATAGTCTCTAAGCCAACATGGTTGTAATTTTGAGCTCATGATGTGCATTTTGGTGTTTTTGGGTCATTTCCAAGAAGATGGAGCTTGATGCAAGGTTGTCAATAAAGGATGAGCTTATGGATCTGGATTATGTGTTTCATTTCTATCTTGTCTGAGGTAAAAAGCTTTGATCTTGTTCATTGTTGGCTTAGACCTAGTTTGTATGAGTTTTTTGAGTCATTTTTGGTCCCAAGAATGAGATTTAGTGGTTGATACCATTCCTGGAGCTTAGAGTTTCCACTCTTGGTGTTTCTATGGTCCTAGATCATAAAGTTGGCACCTTTAAGGCTTAGAATTCCCCATGCTTGGGTTTGAGCTCATTTAATGGAAGTAGAAGGTTATATTTCGAGATTGGCTTCGTTTGGGTCATGCAAAGTCACCAAGTCAGTGACTTTATGGTTCTAGACGTTGTTTATGACTTAGATCTATGGTTGGGACTTCTAGATTTAAGCATTAAGAGCTTAATGTCGAAATGGATTAAAGGAGGAGTACGCTGGGCGTACAAGTCTGTACGCGCAACGTACAAGCCAGATTGCATGTACGCTTAGCGTACAGCTGAGTACGCCCCTCGTACTTAGTCAGGAGGGTTTTAGCTTTTGGGCTTCGTGTTAGGCTTAGTTGTTTGAGTTCTCAATGGGCCAACTGAGTATAAGTGTTTTGGACTAGGAAATTGGTTGTGCCTTAGGATAAGGACCATGTAAGGGGTTTGGGCCCAATTTGGAAGTTAGGCCATATTTGGGCCTTAGTCTTGGACCAAGCTAGGTCAGGGGTAAAATGATATTTTTACCCCAAGTATGGATTTATGGTTATGGAGTGGAACCCATTTGTTAATTGGGCGTTGTTTTGATATTGACAGTTCAGGGATCTGCCAGCCAGCAAACAGGGATCGTCTGTGTGATTCGACAGTGCGAGGTGAGTCTCCTTACTGGGTTTAGCGGGTCGAAGGCACCAATGACGGCCCATAGTTTATATTTTAGGATGCTAGATGTTTGCGCGACTCGTGCATGTAATGTATGAAGACAAGTTTACCGGGCAGGGCCTGATGCCTGGCGGGGCCTAATGAGTATGTTGAATGCTAGTTATAAGTATCTGTTTTTATGCTTACCGGGCGAGGCTCGATGACTGCATGGTATGCTATAGTCTTTGTGATTATTGCATGTGTTAGTAAGGTTATGTTTATATGGTTAAATGATTATGTGTGTAGCGGGCGGGGCCCAATGTCAGGCGGGGCCTGGTAATTGACAGATCTGTAATCCGAGCGGGGCTCGATGTCGGGGAGGGGGGGGGGGGCAAAGGCGAGTGGGACTCAAGAGCGGGCGAGACCCGATGGAGGGCGGGGGCGCAATATATGTTTTATGTATGTATGGTATGCGGTATATTGGGGAATTCACTAAGCATTGTGCTTATGGGTTTTAGTTTATGTTTCATGTACTTTGGTAGGGATGAGCATATGGACCAGGGAACCAGCCGGAACCGGTACCGGAACCGGAACCCGATGGAACCGGTCTGGCCGGGACCGAGACTTTATTTTTGTGGATTTTTGGAACCGGGAACTGGTAGGAACCGGAACCGATATAACCGGAACCGGTAGAACCGGCAAAAACCGGAACCGTATGATGCTATTTTTCGAGGACCGGTTCCAACATTTGAAGACACGACAAGAACCGATAGGAACCGGGAACCGGTAGAACCGCCGGGGCGGTTCGGTTCTTGATTTTGGCCGAAGCCGGTTCCCGGGTCGGGTCCGGTTCGGGCCGGTTCCGGCCGGTTCGGTCCTTTTGCTCATCCCTATACTTCAGTTTCAAAATGGAAGAGCTCGGGATGATTGCAGAGCACACACCACATGTTTCCGCATTCTGTGATTTACTCTGATTGATGATGTTTTGATGAATCTTGATTACCTTGGTTTTGTGGAAATGTTATGTATTAACGATTTATTAATCTAAAATGGAAAATTTTGTATCATTATTTTTGGGACGTTTAAAGTTGGTATCAGAGCCTTGGTTTGAGGGATTCGGGTACACTCTCGGGTGTGTCTGAACTCAAACTGAGGATTTGGTAAAGTTTTTCAAAAAGAAATATACTTTAGAAAGGGATTTTTCTAAAAGAAGAAAGGGTGTGGTGCATGCAATCAACTGATGTAACGACCCAAAATTCATGACTAAAAATTTCCTTTAAAATCATTACTTAAAACATAATTGTCAAACCATAAACGAAACCATACATAAACCAGAGTATTAATTCCAAAACATATTTTCATTATCAGAGTAAAACATCCCAGGCTGTCTAATCAATGGTGTGTGCCATGCGATCACCCCGACCTCTTCCCTCTGCTACCGGAAGTACCTGAAACCAAAACTGAAAACCGTAAGCACGAAGCTTAGTGAGTTCCCCAACCTACCACATACCCTGCATAATCACACATTGCAAATACTGGGCCACACCCGCTACTTTGGGCCTCGCCCACTACCTCGGGCCTCGCCCGCTACAACGGCCCCGCCGCTCCAGGCCCCGCCTGGCTTTGAGCCCCGCTCGGATACATATATGTTTCTCTTAGGCCCGCCTGTCCCTGGGCCCCGCCCGCTAATCATATACTAACACATAAACATACCACAACACATAAGCAAACGTATACTACTGAATCCTGTTCTAAGGCCTCGCCTATCTTGAGCCTCGCCCTTGTCCTGCTACTGATGAGTCATGAAACCCCGTCCACACTCCTTCTGATAGTGAGATACGGGCCCAGCCCACACTCACTCCTTTCCTAACTTGGGCCTCGCCCCTGCTCTGCTGCTAATGAGATATGGAACACCGTCCACACTCTGTTATTTGTGAGTTACGGGACCTCGCCCACACTCACCTCCCTACCAGGCACATACATGTATCACACAGACAACAAGTATATTCTATCATGCAAACCATTCCTTGGGCACCCGCCCGCTATCACTGGACCTTAGTCCTGAATATCATACTAGCATATAGTGTGTAGGGCTAACCCCCGGGTCTTCCTACTCATTACTACATGGGCCGACATTGTGGCCGTAGACCCATCCACACAAGGGAAACTCACCTCCTACTGCTGAAGCTGAACCACGAAAGCACAATCCCGAATTACTGCTCCAAACTCCAACACCTAAATCAATCAATGAACCATTGACATAAATATCCAAATTACCATAATACCCTTGAAGTCAATCGGTCAAAGTCAAAGTCCTGGCCAAAGTCAACCTTCCTAATTGACTCTACTCGCCAAGTCAACCCATAGACTCGCCGAGTTCTTAAACTCAGAAACTCTCATAATACGACTCAACTCGCCGAGTCACCCCAAGACTCGTCGAGTTCAACGATCTCTGAGTCCCATCCTGTCCAACTCACTGAGTCACCACTCAACTCACTAATCTGTGCCTTAACCAGAAGAGGTTGGGGGGTCTGCGACCTGACTCGTCGAGTCCAAGAACAGACTCGTCGAGTCCACGACAATCTTCAACAGACTCGCCGAGTTGTTCTTCCAACTCGTCGAGTCCCTGCCCATCATCATACGACTCGCCGAGTCCACCCATATGACTCACCGAGTCTCTTCAGTCCTTAATCTATACAGTGGCTTTTCGAGCCATGCAGGGGCTCCAACCCATAGATCCACTCTTCTAAAGTCTAACTCCCATGTAAAGTTGCAAACTTTACGTGAAACCAAGGAGCTAAAGGCCCAAAACACTCTATGGCTAGGGTTTAAGACAAAGGGGCTTCACCAACAATTCATTGACTGCTGCTTTAAGACATTCCGGACCATCACAACCCTAGATCTGAAGTAGCAACCTCAGATCTAAGCCCCAAACCCGAAATAGATCTCAATCTTACCAAAATAGCCCCAAAATCTCATTCAAGAATAGATCTAGATGCAAAAAGGGTGAAGGTAACAACTTATTACCTCCAAGATGACCTCCCACTGAAGAATAATCCAAATCTCTGTAAATCCCCTTGATCCAAGCTTCTTGATCTTCAAGATCTCTTCACAAAAACCACTTATCTAAGCTCCAAATTGCTCCCAAGGACTCTCACTCACGATTCAGGGTTTCTGGATCTCAAAAGGGTGGTAAAGAGGCTGAGGGAGGGATATGATGTTCTTTATATAGGGTGCAAACCCTAAGATTAGGGTTTTTCTCGCCCAGACCAGACTCGCCGAGTCCACTTGCCGACTCGCCGAGTCGGTCACTTACTCTATGACCCAGATCCCGCTCCTACTCGTCGAGTTCTTCCCTGGACTCGACGAGTTGACTCCTTGACTTAGAGCTTTTCCTTTCTTTTCTTGGTCTTTCTGATTCTGGGTGTTACAACTCTCCCCCACTTAAACTAAAATTCGTCCTCGAAGTTCTCTACGGCCAATCGTCCTGCAATCTGCTTTCAACACCCTGCTTGAAAAATCTAACACCCGCTGATTACTTCGGCTGGCCTTCCGCCCGGTCATGCATACCAACCCTAATTCTTGTAATAACAATCCTCCATCGTCTAGAGAACACATCCTGTTCCATTGGTAATCCTTCCAGCACTCCCCGAGCACTCATACTGAACCCCTTAGGGGTTCACTCCCCTTTGACTTGCGCGTTTTCTGGCCTTCCCAAGGCTACTTCCCATAACTAACCACTTCCCCTATCACTGTGAAGGACATACCTTTCACGATATCCAATACTCCAGCCACTCCCAGTGCTGGTTACGGCTGCCGTACACACTGAATACTTCTTACTACTTACAATTTAATGCTGAGTACCCATCCCATCGAATGGTTCAGATAATCCTTCGAGTAAAGGATTCATCCCTGCAACGGTTAAGACTCAAACGAGAGCTGCGCAACATGGTCAAACCCTTCCCTCTGAGATTATCCAACCCTGCTGTGAGAGGCGCAGCACCCTTAGTCAAATATCTGCCTTACCCCATAGTCCTTCTATCATCACTGCCACTAGCTAAAAGTTATGTTGTCCCTTATCCGCCTTCCGGATGAACTGAGACCACCCCAGGTCCCAACAAATCTGTCCATAACTGGATTACCAAACTCCCACCGGTCACTACACCCAACACAATCTCCTAGTCGCTCCCAGCGACTTCCGAAGAAACTTCGACTATCTATTACTGCTCTATCTACTCTGCCACTCTGGCGCTACAGGTCCTGGGATCCTCGATCCCCTGCCCTGACCCTACGGTCCCTACCAGGTCCCACCTGAGCTGCTAAAATCTCACGGGCCTCGCCCACGAGTCTCACCCGACTATACTACTGAGCAACCCTGCTCCTAGGTTTCACCCATGCTGCTACTATCATACGGGCCTCGCCCACGGGTCTCACCCAACTATACTACTGAGCAAACCTGATCCTAGGTTTCACCCATGCTGCTACTATCATACGGGCCTCGCCCACGGGTCTCACCCAACTATATCCTGGAGCAGCCTCTCCCAAGGTCTCACCTCTTTAGGGCTACGCAGGTCCACTCCATACTAATCTCAACGAACTACCCTTTCCTGATCCCCACCTTGATCACTAAGAGATAAGGGCCTCGCCCAAACTCCGCTAAATAGGAGATACGGGCCTCCACCCATTCTCTGCTAACTAAGCTGCTAGGGAATGCTACGGCTTACCCACAGTCTTACATCACTTCCGCCACTAACTCGTTGCTGGGAAAAATGTTGCGGCTCTCCCGCCGCTCTACCATGCTCTACATGCTGTCTCTGCCACTGACTACTAACACGAAAGCATCCCATGCTAACTGTTCTCAAAATCTTCATTCCGACTCACTTGAGTCCTACAGGCGATCCTCCAACCTGAATTCCCAACCAGTTACTAACCATCTCGATTACATGAACTAACTGTTGGGAAGTTTCTCAAACTCCCAACCCTGAACTCCTCAATCCATCAATCGCTGTGCTACTTTCTTTCCTTCTCAGAGGTCGCGTACTCATTCTGGATTTGTATGCTCTTACCCTTGTACACTCGGAGGGTTCTCCCCCACTTTGATCCTGCTTATACCTCACTGCTCAATGCTTGAGAAGAATTCCCAATCTTTTCTACCATTCCGCAATCAATCTGCTGAAAAACCCAAGCTTGCCACAACTAGGGATCTAACCAATCCATCACTCAATAACACCTTCCTGAAGCTAGCGGGACACTACTGAGTTCCACATAAGCATGCTATAGTTACTGCATCCTAAGTAACCTGCTCCAATAGGGCACAACCCCTAACTACCATTTTAATATCCAAGGCATGCAGATGGCATATAACTAAATCACAAGCAAGCCACACAATTCGGAAATACTTATACCAATAGCGATGCAGAACCATAACAATATAATCATGAATAAAAGTTAACAGAGAAACGAAAGACACACACCTGCAACGTCCGCCGCTGCTCGCGCCTCCATGGTAGTCATCTGAAAAGCCATGCCTCCTACCGCAGCCGCCTCTGCTCGGCCCTGACGGCCGTCTGTGATCCTCAAAGTTGCAGGGGCATGTGCTATCACCCGTCCTGCCGAAAACAAATTGGGACACTGGGCCTTCTTGTGGCCCCGTTGACGGCAGTGAAAACATATCAAGTCTGATCCCTGCGTGGCGGTAGCAGTACAATCTATGCTAAAATGACCAGTCCGGCCGCACTTGAAGCAGCCCGAATCTCCACCACTACCACTCCTTGTTAGGGTGCAAAGTCACTCTTGGATGTAGTGTTTTAGGCTTTCCCTTTTGTATGTGTAAATGGGTTGAGTCTTTCCTATAAATAGGAAGTGAGTGACTCCCATTATGGATGGAACCATTTGGAGTGTTAGACTAGAGAGAGAAACTTTGTACAAACCCATTTTGTATATCCTTTATAGATCTAATATGAGCTTACACAGATTTATTTACTCCTTGTGTTCTTGATTTTACATGATGATTCACTAGATCTTTCTAATTCCGCACATGCCATCATAATCAACACCACTACAATTGGTATCAGAGCGGGTGTTCTTGATTGGATCAAGAATTGATCCTTGATGGCTTTCTAGATTTGGTGATTCTTCATTTTTTGATCTTTGATCTTCATGTTTTAGAGAGTTTTTGGATTCTAGAAATCGAATTCATCTTTGATTCTTTTCATAATTCGATTTTCTTCACTAGAATTCAAGTGATTTTTACTTTCTCTCTCTAGAAAACCCATTCAAAATCACTTTCTCTCTCTAGAAATTTTCAATTTCTTGTAATCATGGTGGATTTTCCATATGATTCTTGGATTGTGATCATTGAAGATATCAAATACAAAGTCAATGAAGATCAATTTTATGGGTTGGTGTTAAGCAAATTGATTTCATGGGGTAATATGGTTTCTTATGGAGGTTTGAAGGATGATCATGGAAGCTTGGTATTTCAACCACTTTGTAAGATTGCATGGTTGAATAAAATTGCCTTGTCCATATTAGTTCGTAGTAGAAATCAAAAGGAAGGAGAAGAAAGAGATTTGTTCAATAAGAAATATGTTTCTCTTATTGAAGACCCAAATGATCTTCGTGCTCTTAAGTTTGTTGAAGTTCAAGACTATGGAGTTCAATATGATGTTCTTGAAGTTCATGATAAGAAGATTCAAGTTGATTCTCATGATGAAAATGTTTTTTGCTCGATTGGAGTTCAAACTGATGATATTTTGTGTTCTTGTGATTCGTTTGAAGGAATGATTCCTTATCGAAAGCCGGTGATCCACGAAATTCACAAGTATCAAACTCCAAAAGATTTGATTCAAACTCTAAAATTTGAAGTTGTGGAAAGTGGGTTTGTTCATGAAATCAAGTCTTCAAGGTGCAAAAAAATGAGAAAGAAAAAGAAGAAGAAGATCAATCGCAAAAATAAGCGGGTTTACTCACAAAAATTGTCAAATGTTGGGAAGCCGAAATCCGTGAAGCAAATTTGGGTTCCAAAGCAACAATCTCCAAGTGTTGCATTGAATTTGAAGTCAAAACCCAAAAGTGTTGATGGTTCTTTTAAAGATGTTCTTGGATCAATGAAGAACACGAAGAACACGAAGAACGAGTTGTACATCTCGCATAGTGGATGGTACAATGTTCAAATTGGAGATTTCTTCATTCCAACAAAAGAACCAAAATCTTCTAAATTTGATTCGTTCGTTGAAAACGGAACTCGATTCGTCAAAAAGGTATCTCAAATTCTCAAATGGATTCCAAAACGTCCATGATTTCTATTCGTGATTTGCGTTTTTCATTATTGATCGATTTGCCTCATTGGATCAAATCAGTTTCAATCCCATTGCTTGATCCAATTATTTTTTTAGATTAAATCGTAAAAATCAAAATCAAATATTACTTTTTGTTTTGTCACTGTTCATCTACGTTTGTTTTCGAAAATCACATTAAACCAATATACCTTTTCATTCGATCCAAATCATTGAGCCCAAACAGTTTAATACTGTTCATCATTGTTTCACAATTGAGCCTAATCAATTCTTTTATGATCCGATAAGTATGGTTTTTAAGCCCAAATGTGATTCGATCAAAATTGAAATCGGATATGAAGCATTTCGTTTGTTCCTCATCACACGCTTATAGTGCTTGTACTCTCAAATGTTCTTGTTCATACGAACTGATGATGATCGAAAGTTGCCATTCACATCGGATGTTCTTTGGGATCAATTTCGATTTTGACTGTTAGATTACTGAAATCGAAATCAAAATTGAATGTTGTATTCTGGTTTTGATTTGAAGTCGATAGCTGATTAAATTTCGATGTTTGATTTCCTATCTTGACTGATAAAATCGATTGCTGATTCAAGGTGTTTAAAGATAAATTCGACTGGTCACTGTGATTATTAGGAGTCGATTGATTTGTGTAGGGTGAAGGTCGATTTCGTCTTTTGATTTCACTCGTTCTCATCTGTTTTGGAAGTCAACACATATCAAACAGAAAGTCAAAATTGATTTTGCTTTTCCCATCAGTGAATTACGACTGTTAAATGGGTTGTTTGAAAATCGAACTCGTGTATGGAAAGGGTAGATGAAGATATTAAAGTTTCGAAAGTCTGTATATGGGTTGATTTCGAATTAGCTGTCGATGTCGACTTGTGAATATCGACTGGATTGGAAATAAGCGAAGGCTTGATCACAAAGGTTTTGAAATCAATTGTATTTGGTATCGATGATATGGATTTCGTAAATGAGAAGTGATGTCAATTTTTGATCTTGTGTCGAGTAGCAAAGGTTCAATTGGTGATGACTGGGATTTGGATGTTGAATGTTTATTGAGGTCGATTGTGTAAATATATGTTTGAGTGGTGAATGGATTCGTTTTTAGATGACGAGTTGGAATGATTGAGGAATCTGAGTTTGGGGATGAAATCGGTAACTGATAACAAAGGAATCGGTATTTTATGGTTGCTGATTGATTGTCTATTCGTGAAGGAGAAAGCGAAGTCTTGGGATTGAACAATTTCGTTAGTGGTTCAAGATGTTAACTGGAAATCGACAGTTAACGAATCGAATTTGATTTTGGAGTCAATGTTCGAAAGGTTGAGCTGATCGTTGATGTCGATTGTTGATTTTTGAGATCGGGTTTGAATCGTTGAAGGATTGGACAGTAGTGTTCTTGAGTTCGTATGTGTGATAATCAATTTGGGTTAATTGAAATCAAAAGAACAGATGGGTTTGATGTTCGAATGGAGTTGATGTACGAAGGGTGTTGGTCATTTCGTACGAAAAGGATGAAGTTTCGTACAAGGGGAGAGAGAAAGAGTCTTCGTACGTTACCATGTTTAAGCATTCGTTCACTGGTAACACGAATTGTGGAAGAAACCAAAAGTTACGAATATTACCCCTGAAATTCGAAAACATGGCAAAATTGGTCCAGTTTCGAATTTGGAGCAAAAATTGATCAGAATACAGAATTTTTGAAGTGAGTCCCTGCAGTTTCGAAAAGTTGGCAGAAAATACCCAACTTCGAATTTGGAGTAAAAAGCTGAGAAATTGAGAATATTCATTTCTGGTCCCTGCAGTTTGTGCGAATTTACGCTTTATGCCCAGTTTCGCAAATGGGATAGAGTTTCGCATATTTGGCTGTTTTTGGCGCAATGGGTCCCCGCAAGTTTCAGAAAGTGACAATTTCTACCCGGTTTTTGAAAAATCTTGCAACTTTCACTCAAAAAGTCAAAATTTTTCATAAATTGGAAAATTTTTGTGGCTTTTTCGTGATTGTTTTTCCGTGCAAGATTTTTGGTGATTCATTTTTGGTACACATCAAGGGGGAGTATCGTGAAGACTATTCCTCTAGCGCTTGTCACCCTTAATGGGTTTTATAATCATTTTTTGATTATAAAAAGGGGGAGAATGATGGGTATTCGAAGCGGGTTTCTCGGATATTCGTTTGCGGATTTGAAGACCGGTGTTACTTCGAGGGGGATTTTGGTCTTGATCGCGCTAGCTCGTTGGAGATTGAAGCCGGACATCCAATCCTAACTTTGAGGGGGAGAATGTTAGGGTGCAAAGTCACTCTTGGATGTAGTGTTTTAGGCTTTCCCTTTTGTATGTGTAAATGGGTTGAGTCTTTCCTATAAATAGGAAGTGAGTGACTCCCATTATAGATGGAACCATTTGGAGTGTTAGACTAGAGAGAGAAACTTTGTACAAACCCATTTTGTATATCCTTTCTAGATCTAATATGAGCTTACACAGATTTATTTACTCCTTGTGTTCTTGATTTTACATGATGATTCACTAGATCTTTCTAATTCCGCACATGCCATCATAATCAACACCACTACACTCCTACACGCACCCTCGTGCGTCCTGCCGCACCTCCCGCATCGGCCGCGGCTCTGGTAATCCCTCGATCTCGAATCTGACCCCTTGGGCCTTTTGCCCGAGCCTGTGGCTACCTGAACCTCATCCGGCTTCCTCTTCCGGATCTGTTCCAAATCAATCTCCCTCTCTCTAGCTCGTGCGATCATATCCTCCAACGTTTTGCAGCTGGACCTACTCACAAACTGCCTGATGTCATCCCTCAACATCTCGTGATATCGGGCCTTCTTCATCTCCTCATCCGCGACATACTGCGGAACAAGAAGGGCCCTCTCCCTGAACTTGGCGGTGATCTCCGCCACAGTCTCAGTAGTCTGTGCCAAATCCTGAAACTCCCGTGCCAACTGCTGCACCTCAATAGTCGGTGAGAACTCAGCCCTGAACCTGGCCGAGAAATCATCCCATGTCATCGCGTCCAACGCGACATCATTCCCCAAGCATGACCAATCTCCTCCCACCAATCCCTCACTCTGTCCTTCAAAAGGCAGGAGGCGAGTCTGACCTTGTCCCCCTCGGGACACCGGCTCGTACGGAATGCATTGGCAACATCGGCCAACCACCTGCTGCTAGCAATGGGGTCCCTAGCCCCATGATAATCTGGTGCTCCGCAAGCTCTAAACTCTCGGAATGTTAAGGTACGCGCTCCCATCAAGGCCATCATCTCGGTACGGAAGGCTCCCAGCCTCTCATCCAAGATCTCCAGTATACCCTCCTTGACCGTGCCAAAGATGACAGGAGTCTGATCTAGTATGCTGCGCGTAACCTCCACTGATACAAACTCTCTCATACGCTCCTCGAGCTGCTCGGTCCCTGAACCTAAGCCTGATCCCTCTCCGGCGCCTGACCCGCCCACTGGTCTCTCTCGCAGTGTCACCATGCTGAAAAACATATCACATAACTATCAGAATACACATCACTGCTGAGGGATCGCACACACTCTACAAGTTCCTTGGTTTTGTCTTGGCCGCTCTTGAATCGAGTACGGACCCTCTGCTTCCAGTAGTACGGGCCCATACTACCTTCCACATCTATCCGTACTTTCCTCAAGAGTTACCTCGACTCCACCAAGTCCCTTTCACTACTACTACTGCTCCCAGCACTAACTCATCCTAGGCTTGCCCTAGGAAATCTCTGACTCAACCAAAACCAGTCCTCAGCTGCTGAAGGCCTCCTTGTAATGCCAATTAGCCATCACCTGAACACCATCACATGTGACGAGGCTCAGATAATCCTTCGAGTAAAAGACTCGTCCCTACAACGGTTAGACTCAAACAAGAGCTGCGCAATAGGGCCAAATCCAGCACTCTGAGATTATTCAACCCTGATCACACGTGACGTGACGTATTCACCTAATGGCTAACTCCCATCACTCAGAGTCCCACAAGGCACAAAGCAAGCAGCATTCGGACACAGGAAACTACTCAAGCAAATCTATTCTCATAACGAGAACTATACTAGCATACAATGCTAAGCTCATACTACCAGACATAACCTATACAGGCTATCCTACTACTGTCTAACCAGCACTATCATGCAGCTCAAAAGCACATATAACAGGCACATAAGGCATCCTCCCTAGATCCTTAGTCCTAATCTAGCATGCTGATCACATAGTCATAACATATCATAAACTTGTATGGGTAATTTGGGAGAACTTACTTGAGCTCGGTTGATTGCATGCACCACACCCTTTTCTCTTATCAAAGTTCTTTTCTTTCTGAATTCTTTTCGCTTTTCTAAAACTGTTTCCTTTCTCAAAACTCTTTTTACAAAACTGTCTTTTCTCTTTGAAAATTTCTATACCAATTCCTTAGTTTGAGTTCAGACACACCCGAGAGTATGTCCGAATCCCTCAAACCAAGGCTTTGATACCAACTTGTAACGACCCAAAATTCATGACTAAAAATTTCCTTTAAAATCATTACTTAAAACATAATTGTCAAACCATAAACGAAACCATACATAAACCAGAGTATTAATTCCAAAACATATTTTCATTATCAGAGTAAAACATTCCAGGCTGTCTAATCAATGGTGTGTGCCATGCGATCACCCCGACCTCTTCCCTCCGCTACCGGAAGTACCTAAAACCAAAACTGAAAACCTTAAGCACGAAGCTTAGTGAGTTCCCCAACCTACCACATACCCTGCATAATCACATACTGCAAATACTGGGCCACGCCCGCTACTTTGGGCCTCGCCCGCTACAACGGCCCTGCCGCTCCAGGCCCCGCCTGGCTTTGAGCCCCGCTCGGATACATATCTGTTTCTCTTAGGCCCTGCCTGTCCCTGGGCCCCGCCCGCTAATCATATACTAACACATAAACATACCATAACACATAACCAAACGTATACTACTGAATCCTGTTCTAAGGCCTCGCCTATATTGAGCCTCGCCCTTGTCCTGCTACTAATGAGTCATGGAACCCCGTCCACACTCCTTCTGATAGTGAGATACGGGCCCAGCCCACACTCACTCCTTTCCTAACTTGGGCCTCGCCCCTCGTCTGCTGCTAATGAGATATGGAACACCGTCCACACTCTGCTATTTGTAAGTTACGGGACCTCGCCCACACTCACCTCCCTACCAGGCACATACATGTATCACACAGACAACAAGTATATTCTATCATGCAAACCATTCCTTGGGCACCCGCCCGCTATCACTGGACCTTGGTCCTGAATATCATACTAGCATATAGTGCCTAGGGCTAACCCCCGGGTCTTCCTACTCATTACTACATGGGCCGGCATTGTGGCCGTAGACCCATCCACACAAGGGAAACTCACCTCCTACCGCTGAAGCTGAACCACGAAAGCACAATCCCGAATTACTGCTCCAAACTCCAACACCTAAATCCATCAACGAACCATTGACATAAATATCCAAATTACCATAATACCCTTGAAGTCAATCGGTCAAAGTCAAAGTCCTGGCCAAAGTCAACCTTCCTGATTGACTCTACTCGCCGAGTCAACCCATAGACTCGCCGAGTTCTTAAACTCAAAAACTCTCATAATACGACTCAACTCGCCGAGTCACCCCAAGACTCGTCGAGTTCAACGATCTCTGAGTCCCATCCTGTCCAACTCACTGAGTCACCACTCAACTCACTAATCTGTGCCTTAACCAGAAGAGGTTGGGGGGTCTGCGACCTGACTCGTCGAGTCCAAGAACAGACTCGCCGAGTCCAAGACAATCTTCAACAGACTCGCCGAGTTGTTCTTCCAACTCGTCGAGTCCCTGCCCATCATCATACGACTCGCCGAGTCCACCCATGTGACTCACCGAGTCTCTTTAGTCCTTAATCCATACAGTGGCTTTTCGAGCCATGCAGGGGCTCCAACCCATAGATCCACTCTTCTAAAGTCTAACTCCCACGTAAAGTTGCAAAATTTACGTGAAACCAAGGAGCTAAAGGCCCAAAACACTCTAGGGCTAGGGTTTAAGACAAAGGGGCTTCACCAACAATTCATTGACTGCTGCTTTAAGACATTCTGGACCATCACAACCCTAGATCTGAAGTAGCAACCTTAGATCTAAGCCCCAAACCCGAAATAGATCTCAATCTCACCAAAATAGCCCCAAAATCTCATTCAAGAATAGATCTAGATGCAAAAAGGGTGAAGGTAACAGCTTATTACCTCCAAGATGACCTCCCACTGAAGAATACTCCAAATCTCTGTAAATCCCCTTGATCCAAGCTTCTTGATCTTCAAGATCTCTTTACAAAAACCACTTATCTAAGCTCCAAATTGCTCCCAAGGACTCTCACTCACGATTTAGGGTTTCTGGATCTTAAAAGGGTGGTAAAGAGGCTGAGGGAGGGATATGATGTTCTTTATATAGGGTACAAACCCTAAGATTAGGGTTTTTCTCGCCCAGACCAGACTCGCCGAGTCGGTCACTTACTCTATGACCCGGATCCCGCTCCGACTCGTCGAGTTCTTCCCTGGACTTGACGAGTTGACTCCTTGACTTAGAGCTTTTCCTTTCTTTTCTTGGTCTTTCTGATTCTGGGTGTTACAACTGAGCTTAAGTAAGTTTCCCAAAATACCCATACATGTTATCTGTTATGCTTTGATCTGTGAATCTGTGAATCGCATGCTAGTTAGGGCTAAGGATCTGCTCAGTTTTTTCATGCTAGAATGCTAGGAGATATGCCTTTGTATGCCTATTGTAGGAGCTTGTAGACTTGCATGCTAGTTTTGATTAGACAGTGATAGGTTGGCCTGATATGTGATGCCTGGTAGCCTAAGAAGCATGGGATGCTGGATTGGGTATGATTTGTATGCGTAAGGCAATTAATAGCGGGAGTGGGAGCTCCTAATATCAGTTGTAGTGTGTGGGATGGGAGTGCTACTGCTCGAATGCTGCTTGCTTTGTGCTTTGTGGAACTATTAGGTGATGGGAGTTAACTACCAAGTGAATATGTCAAGTCACATGTGACAAGGGTTGAATAATCTCAGAGTGATGGATTTGACCCTATTGAGCAGCTCTTGTCTGAGTCCAACCGTTGTAGGTATGAGTCTGTTACTCGAAGGATTATCTAAGCTTTGTTACATGTGATTGTATTCATGAGGTGGGTGACACACATTATGAGGAGTTCTTCAGCAGCTGATGGCAGGGTGAGGTCGGGATTCTAGGAAATCCTAGGGATTGCTTCGGTGGGTATTGTTGCGCTGGGTCGCGAGTGTTTGGTGTATGGATTTGAGAAGGCAACTTAGAGGATTCGGGAGGATTCTTGAGGAAAGTATGGATAAGTGTGGAAGGTAGTATTGGGCCCGTACTACTGAAAGCACAGGATCCATACTCGAATCAGGGAGAGCCTTGGAGAATCTAAGAAGCCTTTGGGATGAGGATTCTTGGGTATATCTGGATCTTTTGCATGTTGTTCAGTATGGTGTTGAGCACTCAGGAATGGGGTTCAGATTCTGGTTCCGGCTCGGTAGCAGCTACTGAGCCGATCGATGCGCGGTCGTGGGAGTTTATATCATCGGAGATTACTCCTGGTGTTTCGGATTGGACCTTGGTGGTCTTTGGTTCAACCAAGGAAGGGATTTTGGAGCTCTTGGATGGTCATCTCGGGGCCTTTCGGGCCGAGGTTGTATTAGTGCAGTTGGGGGCTCGTATGGAGCCCAAAGCTTGTGAATATCTAAAATCATTCAAGAAGGAGGATCCTGTTGTTAGTTCTTGTCATCTGGGATCGAAATGGAGTTTTTCACCATGTCCTCAGGTTGAATGGAATAATTCAGAAGGAGAAGGTCAGGATTTCTTCGGATGCTTTGTAGGTATGTCATCTTCTGTATTCTTCTGGGTTGTATCGGGAATTTGTATTGCGTTGGAATTTTGCTGGTTTGGGATAAGTTATATCTCGGGTTGGTTCGCTGCTAGTGTCTGGATTATATTATCAAGGATTGTGATATGCCACTCTGCATGCTGTGAGTCTTCGATGAATCTTCAGGGGGTC
This sequence comes from Lactuca virosa, assembly GCF_052849685.1. Lineage (NCBI taxonomy): Eukaryota > Viridiplantae > Streptophyta > Magnoliopsida > Asterales > Asteraceae > Lactuca > Lactuca virosa. The sequence continues at coordinate 99,333,379 of NC_136433.1, read as the reverse complement.
GTATCTTGTTGAGTGGGTTCAACGTGTTCCGTTGTTGTTCTGAGTCTTTATCAGGATCAATTCAGGAGTATTGCTTAGAGGATATTTGGTAAGGGTTAGCGGGTTAGTTCTCCAGTGAGGTCAGGTTTCAATGGTTTTATCATCTGTTCGGGTATGATCGGCGATTTCCCATGGAAGAACTTTTGAGTCCCAGCACTACCATTGCTTGGAGAGGAGTGGTATCAGGAAGATGGTGGTGTCAGTTGTGTGGGTTATTTTGATCATTGGATGTGTCAGGGAAGTTGTATTTTCACATGGATTGTAGTCGGTTAGAGTTTAGTGATTCTTTGAGGAAGGAAATTAGAGTGGATGTTCGTCGGTGCATCGCAAGGGTTGTGGTTTTCAGTCGCAAGCATAAGAACTTAAGGAATTGGCATGGTATCATGGGAAGTGATTTGGATTATCAGCATGAATAATATTTCAAGAGTATTCTTCAGGATTTTAGGAATTGGGCGATTATTGAGTTTGGCTAACGATGAACATTAGTATTGATAGGCACAGGTCATATGTGGTTTATGCTATATAAGGTTAATGGGTTGGGAATCCATCGAATTTAAGGGATGAGATAACTTCGTCGAATCCAAGTGAGGGGAGAATCGATCAGGTTTTTCCGGAAGTCAGGAAGGGTGTGAACTAGGGCAAGTTTCACATCCTGGCCTGGAGGAGAGACGGCTCAAGTGGCCGTTGATATTGAGGTTGTGTAAGTGGGAGTGCAGGAAAACTTCCAACCGCTGGTCGGGCGTCTTCTTTATTATGCTTAGCAAGCTTGAGGTTGATCCTAGGTTGAGGGCGTCGAAATTCGAAGTATGACCCGAACACCTGATTTGATGCATTTGGGTCTAGGTTTCGGCTCAGGGTGAGTTGGGGTGTGATGATTAGGGTGTGGTTAGGCCATGGGTGGTAACCATGGTTGGTTTGAAGTATTGTAAGACTACGGTGTGATCTTAGCATTCACCAGTCCGAAGTAGACAATCGTTGGAGGTGGTCATGGGTGTAAAGGGGGACTTAGTTCATGCCTTGGGCACGTCAGCCATGATTGTCGAGGGGTGTTTCTTTGTATTGGGATGAGGACCATTGGGGTCTGAGGCGGAGTCGGGCCTATGTAGCTCTAGGCGGGTGGGACTCGTGGGTGAGGCTGCTCTGTGGTTTAGTTAGGTGGGACCCGTGGGCGAGGCCCATATGATTATGGCAATACAGCTGGGACCTGGTAGAGACCGTTGGGTCAAGGTTTTGGGATCTTGAGTTGCAGGATTAAGTGGGTGGTCAGTGTGTGATGCAGAGGTGTTTTAGGCGGGGTGGCCTTGTTAATCGGACTCATGGGAACCTGGTGATTGGACCAGGTGCGAAATTGGTAGTCTCGGCAATGGTTGGGAACCTTTATATCGCGGTCTAGCAAGGGGTTGTCGTTATCAGAAGGTCTTGGGTGAAATGAAAATGCGGATCTGTGGATCTCGGGTTATGAGTTGAGTATCAGGTTGGTTTCTGGGAAGGATCTCGAGTCGAGTATTGCGAGTGTTTTGTATGGGATTTTCGTTTCAGTGGAATAAGGATTGGGGTATATATATGCCAATGACATCAATCGAAGGGTTCAAGGGTTATGAATGGATTCAATTTTGATGATCGATCAAGCTCTTGTGATTGTGTCATGGATTTGTTCTATTGGAGAAGGGCAACCAAATAAGTCAAGGAGATATTATCGATTAGGAACTCGTGTGTGGAGTAGCTTGTTACTCGAAGGAGATGTTAGATCACTTGCAGTCGGGATGGGATAATCTCAAAGTAAATGATTTGATCCTGTTGCGCAACTCTCGTCTGAGTCTAACCATCGCAGGGATAAGTCTCTTAATCGAAGGATTATCTGAGCCCTATGTCAAGTATAAGTGTTCCGAAGGGATATTTGGTCCGTGGTTCTGTTTTCTAGTGGGAACCTCAAGTTATCAGGAGTTGCATAGTCAGTTGAGTGATAAGTGGAATGGATTCAGAAATGATTCAGTGTAGATGGTCTGTTAGGGAGTCAGATTATCTCGAGACTTCAGATTTCAGATTGAGTAAATATGATTATGTGGCAAGGGATTCGTTCATCATCGGGTTGTAGAGCCCTGCGAGGGTTGGTTTCGGTTGCCTTGGGGAAGGATGGGGTATGCTCGAGGTTGTGGCCGTGTTGCTCAGGTTGTTTGGCGTGTCGGGAATGGTAAGGAATGATTTTGAAGACGAAATCTAATTTAAGTGGGGGAGAGTTGTAACACCCTGTTTCGAATCGTTTCCCATTTTGGAGTAGTGATCAGGGATTGGGTATTTGCAGGCTTGGGACCCTTGAAGAATTGAGATTTGGACTCATTTGGGGTTGGATAATGTAATTTGGATGGTTTGGGTGTTTGGTTTGTGTTTTGGAGTCAAAGCGTATTTTGGTAATTTGTCAGCTCGGGCTTCTATGGAAAATGGATGTTTGTGCAGGATTTGGTAAGGCAGGTACGAGTTGATGGAAGTGTAGAGCCCCTCGTTAATTTTTCATGGATATAAGGATCGTCAGAATCGGATTTATAACGAAGAAGTTATGGTCTTCGAAATATGTTAGGGTTTGTGGGGAAACCCCAATACGCGGGTCGTACTTATGTGAAGGGCATTACGATGCGTGTAAGGTTGAGTACGCTTAGCGTACTGTGAAGGTAAGATCGGGTTTGCGAGACCTCACGTGTGACATCCCCTAATTTCTCGGCCAGAAATGACCGATTTAATTTATGCTTTTTAAAATAAAATCAGAGAAATCTTTTCAAAAGATATTGCGGAATAGGTCCCCAATATAAAACATGATAATGTTTATCAAAACCCTTCTTTAAGAAGGTATATATTTTCCATATATATATCAAAACCTCGGGATGTCATGTTCCGATACAGATCAAAAGCATAAACAAGACATTATAAGCCTTTCAACAGTTATTTACAACTACTGGCCTATAATCAAAAAATCTCTCATCGTCCTCCGACTATGCTCGGGGTCCACTACCTGTAATCATAAAAAAACTGAGTGGGTCAGGCTTGGGATCCTGGTGAGCATATAGGGTTTTCAACCCACAATAATAATAACATATTAAGTTCACCAATCAACAATAACCCTGATTACCCATTCACGTTGTCCTCACTTTACGTCCCTAAACACCTAACACAAGGGACTTAACCTAAGGAATATCATCGGGTTGGACACTACTGCTAAGGGGACTCCTCAGCCATACATGTCCTAAAGGCAGCCATGAGGGGGATTGGAGTACACCAATGAACATGTAGTTCATCAACACCTACAAGTTGCGAACTTGCTAGTGTACAACTGGACTGTCTAGAAAGGTCCGTGATCGTCATCTATACTCCGCTAGACGACTACAACGATAACACCAACAACAACACCGACACTGAGGCCTCTCATCATTTTTAACACCCACCGACTATTTTTTCTACCCATGTTCTACCCAACATATTTGTAGATAAAATACATATACAGTTCAAAACTTGTATAAAACATCAATTCAACAGTCACCTCAAATAAACAATTAACATATTTACACATAACACGTATTTTAAGGTAAATACTTCATATATATGTGTAATTTGAAAGTAACTACACACTCACATGATTTGATGATAATCGGGCAGCAATTCGTTTCCTAAAACGTTCGTTTCTAATAAAACCGGGAGTTTTATTGAGAAACCGGGCTCTGCAAAAGTCGGGCTTTGAAACCGAAAAGATAAATTTTTCGGGCTTCACGGGCACTTTGTGGCGTATTCCGGGGCTTAAATTGATACCGGGGCTTCGGGGGATGTTAATATGAAAGAAATATGGGTTTAGGGGCTAAAAGTGACAAGTTTTCAAAATACCCCCGGGAGGTCTCGCACCCTTCTATTTATAGGGGCGAGCCTCCTGATCCAACCGCTGAGAAGAAGCCACGCGTCGCAGATCCGAAGCTCGCAGGTGATGGCTCGCACGAGGGTTGCACGTGCGAAGTGGCTGCTGGCTTCTTGTGATTGGACCGAAGCCTCGGTCCGAAGTAGGGGGGATCCGTGGCATTCTTGCGAGGTTTCGGACACGAGGGAAGAGAGTACGTGTCGCACCGCTATTGGACCACTTCGGATAGATCAGGTGCTCGGATGACTCAGCAGCTCGGACACGTGGCTCGCCCGACTCACCATTTCGGACACGTGGCACCTTCTAAGCGAGGGTGACGTGGTAAATCGTGACTATGCGAATTTTCTCGGTTTTTGTGCAAAAACTTCTAAAATCCATAACTTTCGCATACGAGCTCCGTTTTTGACGTTCTTTATATGCACGCGTAGGTAAAATTACGCTCTACAACTTCCGTTTAGACTTCGTCGGCTAATTTTGACTTTAATTTTTATATTATTATTTTTAACAGACCGGGACAGGAAATCCGTTAAAAATTCATAACTTCTTCATCCGACGTCCGTTTTCATCATACTTTTTACCGTTGTGCTACTAATGACGAGATCTTCGATTCTCGTTTAGGTTGTGTCAGCTAAAAATCACTCGATCAAAAATTCGAGTTTTTAGCTGTCTACTGCTAAGCTGAAACTTCAAAAAATCATAACTTCCTCATACGAAGTCAGATTCGGGCGTTCTTTTTATCGAACTTCTCGGTTTAACGAACACTACAAGTTTCGTTTAGATCACTAAGTCTAAAAAGTAGTTTATCAAAAACTCACTTTTTACGACATTCAGCACCGAGCCGGTTTTGTCGTGAAACTTCGACAGGTCATAACTTCTTCGTTATAACTCTGATTTCGGCATTCTTTATATATCCGTAATCCTTGTCACGACCACTACAACTTTCTTAATAGATATCGGCTTTATCTAAAGTTTAATTTTGACGCTTATTTTTATTCTTAATTAATTAACTCCTAGTAATTAAGCATAAAACACATAGAATTCACATAATTCATTTTTCATTTCTTCAAAATGAGTTACAAAGGTTAACCTAGACTATCACCTTAATATTAATGCCTAGGCTAGAAACACGAGTGTTACAATTCTCTCCCCCTTAGGATGAGTCCGTCCCCGGAATCACACATCACCAAACAACTGTGGGTAGCGACTCATCATGTCACTCTCCGTTTCCTATGTGAGATTTGGTCCATTCGTATGTTTCCAGCGCACAAGCACTAAATCAACCATCTTGGGTCGCAACTTCATAGTCTTACGGTCAACGATTGCCTCAGGTTCTTCGATCAACCTCTTGTTTTCATCCAACCTTAACTCAAAAATCGGAATTATGTCGGGTACATCTCCCGTGAACTTCCTCAAATAACACACATGAAATGTGTTATGAATACCCTCCAGTTCTTCCGGTAATTCTAGCTTGTAAGCTTGATTCCCGATCCTCTAAAGAACTTTAAATGGTCCATAAACCTTGGACTCAACTTTCCCCTTTTACCAAATCTTATAAGTCCCTTCCACGGTGAGACTTTAAGTAAAACCGAATCTCCAACTTCGAAGGATATCAGTTGTCTTTTCTTGTCAGCATAGCTCTTTTGTCGATCTTGAGCAGCTAACATCCTCTCCCTTATCACTTTCAACTTTTCAGCAGTCTGATGGACTATTTCAGGTCCCATAAACTGCTTTTCCCCAGCTTCCAGCCAACATGATAGCGTTCGACACTTTTCCCCATACAAAGCGTGATAAGATGCCATCTTAATGCTTGAGTGGAAACTATTATTATAGGAAAATTCTACTAGAGGTAAGTGTTCATCCCAGTTACCTTGGAATTCTAGGGTACGTGCTCTCAGCATATCCTCCAATGTTTGAATCGTTCGTTCGCTCTGACCATCGGTTTGTGGATGGTAAGCTGTACTCAAACACAACTTGGAACCCAATTCCTCTTGTAGACTCCTCCAAAACCTTGAGGTAAAACGGCTGTCACGATCGGATAAAATCGTTAACGGAACACCGTGTAGCCTCACAATTTCCTTCACGTAAGAATTCGCAAGTTTATCCATAGTCCATTTCTCGTTAGCGGCTATGAAATGCGCACTCTTAGTGAAGCGATCAACGACCACCCAAATCATGTCGTGACCGTTCCTTGTTCTAGGCAGTTTAGTCACAAAATCCATGGTAATGTCCTCCCATTTACCCATGGGTACTGGTAAAGGTTCTAAACTCCCATACGGTTTCTGATGTTGTGCCTTAACCTTAGCACAAGTTACACACTCAGCCACATACTTAGCAACATCGAGCTTCATTGTCGGCCACCAGTAATAGGGTTTTAGGTCCCTATACATTTTCGTACTGCCGGGATGAATCGAGTACATGGTTTTGTGAGCTTCTTCCATCAGAAGACCTCTTACTCCTCCCGTCTTAGGTACCCAAATCCTATCTTTGAATACCTTCAATCCTTGACCGTTTGTATCAAACACCAACGTTTTACCCAAACGTTCCTCCTTCCGGTCATTTTTCTCCAAAGCTTCCTCCTGAGCTTTCTTTATACTTTCCACAATTGTAGAGACAACTTCAATCTTCAGCGCTCTTAGCCTTCTCTTTTCAAGATTTACCTTCCGACTGAGAGCATCAGCAACAACATTTGCTTTACCAGGGTGGTAAAGTATCTCACAGTCGTAGTCCTTGAGTAGTTCCAGCCAGCGCCGCTGCCTCATGTTCAATTCCTTTTGATTAAAGAGATATTGAAGACTCTTATGATCAGTGAAAAGTTTACACTTAGTACCATAAAGATAATGCCTCCATATCTTTAAGGCGAATACTACCGCTGCCAACTCCAGATCATGAGTGGGGTAGTTCTTTTCATGTTCTTTCAACTGCCTCGATGCATACGCTATCACTTTATCCCTTTGGGTCAGAACACATCCTAATCCAACTCCAGAGGCATCACTATAGACTGCGAAGTCATCAACTCCTTCAGGTAACGAAAGAATCGGTGCTTCACACAATCTCTTCTTTAACTTCTCAAAGGCTTCCTTATGCTTCTCATTCCAAGCATAAGTAGCTCCTTTGTGGGTCAAAGCTGTTAATGGAGTAGCGATCGAAGAAAAGCCTTGGATAAATCGGCGATAATATCCAGCTAATCCTAAAAAGCTTCGAATCTCCATGGGACTTTTTGGTTGTTCCCACTTCATCACAGCTTCAATCTTTGCTGGGTCAACCATTATTCCATCTTGGTTAACCACATGACCCAAAAATTGGACTTCTTGAATCCAAAATTCACATTTGGAGAACTTTGCGTACAACTTCTCCTTTTTCAGAACTTCTAGCACTTCACGCAGATGCTTCTCATGCTCCTGCTTGCTTTTCGAATAGATCAAGATATCGTCTATGAATACTATCACGGATTTATCAAGGTATGGTTTACAAACCCTGTTCATCAAATCCATGAAAGCTGCTGGGGCATTGGTTAATCCGAACGACATAACCAAAAATTCATAGTGTCCATATCTTGTTCTGAACGCGGTCTTCTCGATATCCTGCTCCCTCACCTTTAGTTGATGGTACCCTGACCTAAGATCGATCTTCGAAAAATAGCTCGATCCTTGCAACTGATCGAACAAGTCATCGATCCTCGGCAACGGGTACTTGTTCTTTATCGTCGCTTTATTCAGCTCTCTGTAATCGATGCACATTCTCATGCTCCCGTCTTTCTTCTTTACAAATAACACAGGGGCTCCCCAGGGTGATGAACTAGGTCGAATGAAACCTTTGTCCAATAACTCCTAAAGTTGTGTTATAAGTTCTTTCATTTCGGTTGGTGCTAATCGATATGGTGCTTTGGCTATTGGCGTCGTTCCTGGTAACAAGTCGATACGAAACTCACTTGTCGATCAGGGGGCAATCCGGGAAGATCTTCGGGAAAGACTTCCGGATAATCACACACCACTGGAATATTCTGCACCTCCTTCTTTTCCTTCTGAGCATCAATCACGAACGCTAGATATGATGTACACCCCTTGGCCAAACACTTTCTGGCTTTCATTAAGGAAATGATTCCAGAATTTACTCTGCGTTTGTCTCCATACACCATAAAAGACTCTTTCCCTGGCGGTTTTACTTTAACTATCTTCTTCCTACACATTATTTCGGCATCATTGGCGCTAAGCCAATCCATTCCTAAAATTATGTCGAAACCATTTAACTCGATAGGCAATAATTCCTCGTGGAACTTATTCCCATCCAAGTCAATAATGATGTTTTTCATACGATGGCTAACAGGTACAAACTTGCCACTAGCAATTTCGACTAATAAAGCATTAACTAGTCTATCAACAGGCAAAGCTAGTTTTCTACCAAATTCATGCGATATAAAGGAGTAATTGGCTCCAGAATCAAACAAAATTTGGGCAGGCAATTCGTTTACGAGAAAGGTACCTAAAGCGACATCGGCTTCTTCTTTCACAGCTTCGAGTGTCATCTGAAAGGCTCTCACCTTCGGCTTTGGTGGAAGATTGGGTTTTGCTCCGTCTTTCTTCTTCGGTCAATCCCTCAAAATATGCCCTTCTTCATGGCACCCATGACAGACGTTATTAGTGAAGGTGCATTCATTGGCATAATGCCCTGGCTTTCCACACTTGTAACAAGTGACTCCCACGCTGCACTTCCCAACATGTTTCTTCTTGCACCTGTCACACCACTTGGCTTCGGCTCCTCCTCCGAATTTTCTCGAACCAAACTTCGAGAATTTGTTCTTTTTGTTGGAACCTGAAGTTCCTTCAAACTTTCTCTTTTCGCCAACTTCAACCTTACTGGCGGCTCTCCCCTTGATCATATCTTCAACAGACTTGGCAGCCCATATAGCTGCCTCCAAAGTAAGTGCCTGACGTACTGGCACCGCATACTCCCATGGAAGTCCCTTTGCGTACCTGTCAATTTTCGCCAGCTCATCTGGGACAATACGCAAAGCAAACTCCATTTTATCTGTGAAGTTATTCGTATACTCGTCAACGGTCATACTCTCCTTCTTCAACGTTAGAAATTGGTTTTCTAACTCAAGTACGTTTTGGGCCGAGCAGCACTTGCGCTTAAAGTGCACCAAGAACTCTGCCCAAGTCATTTGCAATGGCTAATTAGGGCTTAGGGTTTTCCCCAATGTGTTCCACCAACGAGCAACACTACCCCTGAACTGACGTACTGCAAAGGTAGTTTGTAACTGATGGGGTTTTGAGCATTCTAACACTTCCTAAGTGTACATGCAACCCTAATGACCTTGGATCTATGTTTGTCTAATAATCATGCAAAGTTGAATTCCAAGGTTATATTCCTATCTAGCATACATGGGGAACATTTTTAACTTGAATGAAAGATAGAATAACTTACCTTGTTGTTGATTATGATCCTTGAAACCTTGTGAGCCTAGCACCCCAAGTGTGATGCCTCAAATGCTTCACACAACACCAAATGCAAAGGAGTAAACTTTGAGAGAATCTTACACTTGCAAAATCGGCTCTAGCCCTCTTGTTTATTATGTGTCCCGATTTTGGTGGAGAACATGTTGCTTATATAGTGTGTCACATCTAGGGTTACACCATGTAAACCCTAATGTGGCATGACTCTTCATTTCCATGACCCATGGGTTTGTAACTCCCATGGAGCCTCCATGGAGCATCCTATGGGTGGAACCCAACTTGATAATCCATGGAGCCTCTTAGCCCACTATATAAGATATGGAAGATTTACATAATCTACCCATATATTTAATTAGTTATCTTTTTATCACTTAATTAATTCTAAATTAATTCTTGATCAAACTAATTAAATAATATTATTAGTATATTAGAACTTATAATATATTAATAAACCATAAGTGTTATTTCTCTCATTTTAGTTTATCCAATTGCATGGTGCCATGCAACCCAAATGGACCATGCCGGGTCGGGTCAAGTACATACCAGAAATAGTTATGGACTTATACACCTTATCCAACAGTCTCCCACTTGGATAAGTCTAATAACTATAACTGCAATACTTCAGGAACCGATCGGCAATCGTAGCTCTTTCAAGGTCTCTCGGAACTGAGAAGATGATGATACGCCATTTAAGATAAGTGATCATATAATCCTCTGTTCTAGATATCAGCCGGACAAATACATGGAACAATGTCTTACTTATTGTCCAGCAGTTGTTTCCCAATTTCCGATTTGTTTGACAAAGAACTTAATTGAACACATCAACTTAGTTCTGACCGGGCCCGGTACATAGGTCAAAACAAAATCATCGAGGGGCCCAGATATCAGCTTCTAATCCAAGAAGGAACAGATAAACTTCGACTCATATGTTTGTTCTACTACTCATTGAATTATACACAAGAGCACGTTTTATAACATCGAGTTACCAATGTGTTTTCGTACAATCAATGCATAACCAACTCATAAGTAACAAATCATATATCTAGGTTTGAAGACTTATATGATATTACCATCTCACGATCACTTGAGATAAATTCCATGAAGTGATTCCAGTGAGCGTGGGTTGAGTCCAATGCTCAGAACTTATGAGCACTCATGAGTGTTGTAGCCATGTCCAACAACTTAGACCTCTGCAACCAATCATGACAGTCTTGATTCATACCTACTTCCGACATATGACCGACTGTGGAGGTTCGAATAATATGATATACCAAACATAATTATTCTGGAAGTCAAAACATGCAAAAGAAATATAGTAAACGATCGACAAGAGATAGCAACACTTTACTCATAAATAAAACACCTTTTATTCAGCATCTAATGTCAATTACACTTTACAAATTTCAAGGTTATCTAACTACTAAATCTAATATCATCCTTCAGCCCTATGCTCCGAGCATGCTGGAGATGCTTAACCCGAGTCAGTCCCTTCGTGAGGGGATCTGCTGGATTCTCATCCAATGATACCCTCTTTGCCACGAGGAGTCCTTCTATTCGATGTCTGATGAAATGGTATTTTCTGTCGATGTGTCTGGATCTCCCGTGATCGCTTGGTTCCTTGGCTAAGGTAACTGCACTTTCACTATCACAGAAAATTTCCATTGGCTCTTTAATAGCTGGTACAACTCCAAGGTCTCCAATGAAGTTCTTCAGCCATATCGCCTCCTTTGCTGCCTCGCTAGCTACTATATACTTTGATTCGCAAGTTGAATCAGCCGCTGTCTCTTGCTTGGAACTCTTCCAAGAAATTGCTCCTCCGTTTAACGTAAAGACCCAGCCTGACTGAGAGCGGAAATTATCCCTATCAGTCTGAAAGCTAGCATCACTATACCCTACAACTCTCAAGTCTTCACTCCCACCGAGGGTAAGGACCCAGTCCTTAGTCCTCCGTAGGTACTTGAGGATATTCTTTACCGCAGTACAGTGTGCCTTGCCAGGGTTCCCCTGATACCTGCTAACCATGCTCAAAGAAAAGGCTACATCAGGTCGAGTACACGTCATAGCATACATGATCGATCCTACAGCCGAAGCATCAGGTATTCGACTCATTTCTGCTATCTCAGCCTCAGTACTAGGGCTTTGTGTCTTACTCAATCTGGCGTTACTCTGGATGGGTAACTCTCCTTTCTTGGAGTCCTGCATGCCGAATCTCTTCAGCACCTTATCCAAGTAGGTACTCTGACTAAGTCCAATTAGTCTTTTACTCTGGTCTCTCAAGATCCTTATCCCTAGAATATAGGCAGCTTCTCCTAGGTCCTTCATAGAGAAACACTTCCCAAGCCAGGACTTAACTTCCTGCAGAGTTGGGATGTCATTTCCTATGAGTAGTATGTCATCCACATACAATACCAAAAAGCTAACTATACTCCCACTAGCCTTGACATATACACAAGATTCATCTTCACTCCTAGAAAAGCCAAATTCTTTGACTTTCTCATCAAAGCAAAGATTCCATCTGCGAGGTGCTTGCTTTAACCCATAAATGGATTTCTCAAGCTTACACACTTTATTAGGGTACTCTGTATTGACAAAACCCTCTGGCCGATTCATGTAAACATCCTCAGCTAACTTTCTATTAAGGAAAGCAGTTTTGACATCCATTTGCCATATTTCATAGTCATGAAATGCAGCTATGGCTAACAGAACCCTAATAGACTTAATCTTGGCCACTGGAGAAAAGGTCTCATCATAATCAACTCCCGGAGTTTGTGAGAAACCCTTTGCAACCAGTCGTGCCTTATAAGTGTGTACATTACCATCCATGTCGGTCTTCTTCTTGAAGATCCATTTGCACCCTATAGTCTTACGACCTGGTACATTCTCAACCAAGTTCCAAACTTGATTGTCATACATGGACTGTATCTCGCTGTCCATTGCCTCTTTCCACTTGGCTGACTCAGGGCCTGCCATGGCTTCCGCGTAACTGTTAGGTTCATCCAGACCTATCAGTGTCTCATCACTGATAAGTGTATCACCTTCCGCAGTAATATGGAATCCATAGTAATGCTCAGGTGCATTCCTAACCCTTGTGGAACGCCTCAGAGGTACAGACTTGTCAATTGGCTCAACAGGAGTTTCCTCCTCAAGTTGAGTGCTAGGGTTTGAAGTTCCTTCACCACTTGACTCTTGAATTTTTTCAAGGTCAACTTGCCTCCCACTGTCTCCTTGGCTTATGAACTCTCTCTCTCTCGAAAGAAAGCCCTCCTAGCTACAAAGACCACATTCTCACTAGGTCTGTAGAAGAGGTAACCAAAGGATTTCTGTGGGTAGCCAATGAAAATACACTTCTCACTTCGAGGTTCGAGCTTATCATGAGTCTCGCGTCTCACGAAAGCCTCGCAACCCCAAATCTTAATGTGGTCTAGTTTGGGTACTTTGCCAGTCCACATCTCATGAGGAGTTTTGGCAACTTTCTTTGTGGGAACTAGATTAAGGATATGGGCGGCAGTCTCTAAGGCATACCCCCAAAATGAGATTGGTAGCGAAGCTCGACTCATCATGGAACGAACCATATCCAACAAGGTTCGATTACGCCTCTCAGCTACACCATTCAACTGCGGTGTCCTGGGAGGTGTCAATTGTGAGACAATCCCACATTCCCTAAGATAGTCGAGGAACTCTGAACTAAGATACTCACCACCTCGATCGGATCGAAGCATCTTAATGTTCCTGCCCAATTGATTCTCGACTTCCTGTTTAAACTCTTTAAACCTCTCAAAAGTCTATGACTTATGCTTGATTAAGTAGACATATCCATATCTACTGTAATCATCAGTAAAAGTCAAATAATAATGATTAGCATCCCTTGTGACATGTTTGAAGGGCCCACACACATCCGTGTGTATAAGATCCAACAAACCTTCACCCCTCTCACAAGAACCTGTGAAGGGTGACTTTGTCATTTTTCCAAGTAAGCATGATTCGCAACTATCATCTGGCTTTAGGTCAAATGACTCCAATACTCCATCTTTTTGGAGTTGGCCTATGCGTTTCTTGCTTATATGTCCAAGACGACAATGCCATAATGATGCTTTATCCAAGTTATTATCATTAACAGAATCAATACACAATACATTATTTCCTAAGTTATCAACCACAGATACAGTTTCATACACACCATCACAAGGTAATGCTTTAAAATAAAGAACATTATTAAAGAAAGCATTAATCGAACCAACTTCATTGTCAAATGAAAAGGTGAAACCTTGTTTATACAATGCATGAAAGGAAATAATATTTCTTGCCATTTCTGGCGAATAACAACATTTATTCAAATCTAAACTAAACCCACTACTTAGCGATAAAGTATAAACTCCAATCTTGGTGACAGGTAAAGCTTTCCTATTCCCCATGATTAAGTTTATTCTTCCATGCTCCACATTCTCACTTCTTCTTAGTCCCTGCAAATCAGAACAGATATGAATACCACAACCGGTATCAAGGACCCAAGAGTTAGAATGGGGTGAGTTATTAGATAAGATAGTGTAAATACCTGCATGGTTAGGTTTAACTTTCCCATCCTTCACATCTTGCTGGTACTTTGGGCAGTTCCGCTTCCAATGTGACTTTTCATGACAATAGAAGCATTCAGCCTCTTTAGGGTCAGAAGAAGGAGTGACAAAACCTTTCTTGGTTCCACTTGAAGAAGAGCCATCAAGGGTCCTAGCCTTGGTACCCTTCGAAGAGCTCTTCCTCTTCTTCCATCTACCTTTCCCGATTGCCAAAACCGGGGCGGAGTTTGGAGTAGGAGTGTTAACAACCGACTTACCCTTAAGACCTGTTTCTGCGGTCTTGAGGAGTCCCTGAAGTTTGCTGAGTGTGACCTCTTCCTTATTCATGTGATATGTCATGCAGAATTGATCATAGCACGATGGTAAGGAGTGCAAAATGATATCTATTGCAAGCTCCTCAGGGAAGTTCACATTAAGCTTCAACAACCGATCCACATACCTTTGCATTTTCTGCATGTGGCTCGTGACGGATTCCCTGTCCTTCATCATGGTTGTTATGATAGAGCATATGATTTCATACCTCTCTTGTCGTGCACTTTGATGGTATCTTTCCATCAGATCTTGGTGCATTTCAAAAGGGTAGAAGTCCTCATAGGACTTTTGGAGTTCCGCTGTCATGGTGGCCAACATGATGCATGTCACTTTTGTAGCATCCCTTTCATGTGCCCGGAAGTCAGCGATCTCCTGGGGAGTTGCAGTGGTCTCATCAATCTCCTTAAGCTCCTTGTCAAGGACATATTCTTTGTCCTCGTAGCGGGTAATCATCCTGATGTTTCTGATCCATTCATTGAAGTTGGATCCATCAAAAGTGACTTTCCCACACAAGTTCATAAGGGTAAAGGAGCCATTAGGATTAGAGCCAGAAGCAGCATTGTTTGAAGACATCTGAAAGCAGAGAACAAGATTAGTTTAGATATTAAGAGAGTCCTTAATAAAACACCCAAATGTAATATTAAGGCTAGAATCCAATCACAATATATTATAACTTAGAAGAGGTATGCCGTAATCCAAGCTATAGCATATTTGAAAGGTAGGTGAATGACGATTCACCAATTTCCACCATTAAAAACGAAATATAGATATTAGGTTTTTAATTGGTTCTTAGAAATTCCTAGATTCTTTTGAGATTCAATGAACTTTTCAAAGGCATGTTTCAATCTCGAGTGTGCCCTCCAAGTTTTGTGACTGGGATACCGAGGATCACAAAACGAGGTGTGAAGTAACCATGCAAATCACTTGGTACACTCAATGTTTATTACTCAATCGATGTGCCGGTTAACCACACGAGCTCCACCGACCTATAATAAACTTTAAGTCACCCTTTACCTACCTTGTTAAGTCCAAGTTAGTGTGCCGGTTAACCACACGAGCTCCACTAACGACTTAAACAAAGTGTAAAGTGTAATTTCATGGATTAGCACCTTATTCACATTTTCCTAAAGTAACTAAGATTGGGAATTTAATAAAAGCATTTAGTTACTTTATAATATTCATCATACTTTTAATGAGAATTTATAAGTCCTTGTCCTACCCGTTCGGCTAACGACCCTCCACCGATCAAGGAAGCGGTGGGTGAGAGTGGACACCCATTAAGTTGCCATTTTATAGGCAACAACCTTATACCCCCCTTATAGACCGGCTTCGTGAATGAGGCGTACTAGCGGTAAGACGACTTGACGTTATACATATATAAATTAGTAACTTATAATATTATAAAGTATAAGGGTTGAATTTTAACTTTTTAAAATTCTAAGGGTTGGAACTAAAGTTTTAATCAAGACTTAACATGTTCCAAAACTTGAGGGCAAGTTTTGTAAACTTCCAAAACTTTTCATTTCTTATAACTTATGAATTAATTGAGTAATAAAAATGAAGACTCTTCATTTTTATAACTCTTGTGTTCTTTTAATGGCTTTAATAAAAGTGAGACTTTTGGTTTTCCATAACTTGAGGACAAGTTATGGACTCCATTAAAACACATTATGATCATGAATTAAACTACCATGAAGGTTACAAACAATTCCTATGATCATCTAATCTTCATAAGTTCAAGAACATGAATATGAACACTTTCAAGAATCAAAAATTACACTTAAAAAAACTTGTAATTTTAATAATTGCCATTGTAAATGGATTAGCATAAACATTACACCATCTAAAACAAGCTTTAAAACATCAAAACGGTTTAGGGTAATGTTTCTAGTCCATTTCCAGCAACAAATGTGCAAACTTTCATACGAGCAGAAAACAGAAAAACAATTTTTTTCAAGCTGTTTGCACACAAAAAAAAACAACAAACAAACCTAGGCTCTGATACCACTGACGGGGTTTTGAGCATTCTAACACTTCCTAAGTGTACATGCAACCCTAATAACCTTGGATCTATGTTTGTCTAATAATCATGCAAAGTTGAATTCCAAGGTTATATTCCTATCTAGCATACATGGGGAACATTTTTAACTTGAATGAAAGATAGAATAACTTACCTTGTTGTTGATTATGATCCTTGAAACCTTGTGAGCCTAGCACCCCAAGTGTGATGCCTCAAATGCTTCACACAACACCAAATGCAAATGAGTAAACTTTGAGAGAATCTTACACTTGCAAAATCGGCTCTAGCCCTCTGGTTATGTGTCCCGATTTTGGTGGAGAACATGTTGCTTATATAGTGTGTCACATCTAGGGTTACACCATGTAAACCCTAATGTGGCATGACTCTTCATTTCCATGACCCATGGGTCTGTAACTCCCATGGAGCCTCCATGGAGCATCCTATGGGTGGAACCCAACTTGATAATCCATGGAGCCTCTTAGCCCACTATATAAGATATGGAAGATTTACATAATCTACCCATATATTTAATTAGTTATCTTTTTATCACTTAATTAATTCTAAATTAATTCTTGATCAAACTAATTAAATAATATTATTAGTATATTAGAACTTATAATATATTAATAAACCATAAGTGTTATTTCTCTCATTTTAGTTTATCCAATTGCATGGTGCCATGCAACCCAAATGGACCATGCCGGGTCGGGTCAAGTACATACCAGAAATAGTTATGGACTTATACACCTTATCCAACAGTAACTTGCCTTGGCAATCACAAGTCATGAAAGCCAACTCCATTTCCGAGATCCAGTCCATAACTCCGACAGGATCTTCTTTTCCAGTGAAGGTCGATGGCTTGCAAGTCATAAAGTCCTTATACTTGCACCCATTTCTCTCCACTCTACCCTCGTGGTTATTCCTCCCAACCACAAGAGGTTCATTATGACCAACCGATCTGTTGTTGTTCCCTTCTTCAGATCGATCGTCATTGAGTTCACGTTGTTCAACAGGAACTGAAGGTTCATCCCTGTTGTTCAGCAACATTTGCCTCAACTCCTCCCTCTGTTCAGCCATCATGGTCTGAATCACATCTCGTACTCCAGCCATGGTGATGGGTTCGGGTGCAGCTCCTACTATAGGCACCTGTTCCACCACTTGGGGTTGAGGTTGTTGGTTTCTGTTTGCGTTTCCCGCTCCACTTCGAGTTCTTGCCATTACAATCTATATACTGAATAAGGCGAATTTAGGTCTTTATCCTTGTTAGACATGTCAATTCCCTTATCACTCCGAAACGTTTACATGTTAGTTCTAATCTCGTAATCATACGCTTAGAATCCTACACACATAAGGTTTCCAGATCCGGTCGGCAACAGACCATAGATCCGAACACATAATGGCATATATGGCAACATATAGCATTTAGCACATAAAGGCATTTTAGGCACCTTTCCTAAAATAAACTAGTGCTCATGTATAAAATATGGTAGACACTCACCTCACAATCATCACTTAGCATTCTAAGTTCAAGTCTAGAAATTCTACAATTTCTTAGTTCGCTTAAACTAATGCTCTGATACCAACTGTGACATCCCCTAATTTCTCGGCCAGAAAAGACCGATTTAATTTATGCTTTTTAAAATAAAATCAGAGAAATATTTTCAAAAGATATTGCGGAATAGGTCCCCAATATAAAAGATGATAATGTTTATCAAAACCCTTCTTTAAGAAGGTATATATTTCCCATATATATATCAAAACCTCGGGATATCATGTTCCGATACAGATCAAAAGCATAAACAAGACATTAAAAGCCTTTCAACAGTTATTTACAACTACTGGCCTATAATCAAAATATCTCTCATCGTCCTCCGACTATGCTCGGGGTCCACTACCTGTAATCATAAAAAAACTGAGTGGGTCAGGCTTGGGATCCTGGTGAGCATATAGGATTTTCAACCCACAATAATAATAACATATTTAGTTCACCAATCAACAATAACCCTGATTACCCATTCCCGTTGTCCTCACTTTACGTCCCTAAACACCTAACACAAGGGACTTAACCTAAGGAATATCATCGGGTTGGACACTAATGCTAAGGGGACTCCTCAGCCATACATGTCCTAAAGGCAACCATGAGGGGGATTGGAGTACACCAATGAACATTTAGTTCATCAACACCTACAAGTTGCGAACTTGCTAGTGTACCACTGGACTGTCTAGAAAGGTCTGTGATCGTCATCTATACTCCGCTAGACGACTACAACGATAACACCAACAACAACACCGACACCGAGGCCTCTCATCATTTTTAACACCCACCGACTATTTTGTCTACCCATGTTCTACCCAACATATTTGTAGATAAAATACATATACAGTTTAAAACTTGTATAAAACATCAATTCAACAGTCACCTCAAATAAACAATTAACATATTTACACATAACACGTATTTTAAGGTAAATACTTCATATCTATGTGTAATTTGAAAGTAACTACACACTCACATGATTTGATGATAATCGGGCAGCAATTCGTTTCCTAAAACGTTCGTTTCTAATAAAACCGGGAGTTTTATTGAGAAACCGGGCTCTGCAAAAGTCGGGCTTCGAAACCGAAAAGATAAATTTTCCGGGCTTCACGGGCACTTCGTGGCGTATTCCGGGGCTTATAATTGATACCGGGGCTTCGGGGGATGTTAATATGAAAGAAATATGGGTTTAGGGGCTAAAAGTGACAAGTTTTCAAAATACCCCCGGGAGGTCTCGCACCCTTCTATTTATAGGGGCGAGCCTCCTGATCCAACCTCTGAGAAGAAGCCACGCGTCGCAGATCCGAAGCTCGCAGGTGATGGCTCGCATGAGGGTTGCACGTGTGAAGTGGCTGCTGGCTTCTTGTGATTGGACCGAAGCCTCGGTCCGAAGTAGGGGGATCCGTGGCATTCTTGCGAGGTTTCAGACACGAGGGAAGAGAGTACGTGTCGCACCGCTATTGGACCACTTCGGATAGATCAGGTGCTTGGATGACTCAGCAGCTCGGACACGTGGCTCGCCAGACTCACCATTTCGGACACGTGGCACCTTCTAAGCGAGGGTGACGTGGCAAATCGTGACTATGCGAATTTTCTCGGTTTTTGTGCAAAAACTTCTAAAATCCATAACTTTCGCATACGAGCTCCGTTTTTTATGTTCTTTATATGCACGCGTAGGTAAAATTACGCTCTACAACTTCCGTTTAGACTTCGTCGGCTAATTTTGACTTTAATTTTTATATTATTATTTTTAACAGACCGGGACAAGAAATCCGTTAAAAATTCATAACTTCTTCATCCGACGTCCATTTTCGTCAGACTTTTTACCGTTGTGCTACTAATGACGAGACCTTCGATTCTCGTTTAGGTTGTGTCGGCTAAAAATCACTCGATCTAAAATTCGAGTTTTTAGCTGTCTATTGCTAAGCTGAAATTTCGAAAAATCATAACTTCCTCATACGAAGTCAGATTCGGGCGTTCTTTTTATCGAACTTCTCGGTTTAACGAACACTACAAGTTTCGTTTAGATCACTAAGGCTAAAAAGTAGTTTATCGAAAACTCAATTTTTACGACATTCAGCACCGAGCCGGTGAACACATTGTTCACAAACACCTATATGTCCGTAAGGCAACCATGAGGGGGATGGAGTACACCGGTGAACACATTGTTCACAAACACCTACAGATTGCGAGTCTGCTAGCATTCCACTGGACTGTCTAGAAAGGTCTGTGGTTGTTATCTATACTCCGCTAGATGACTGAAACAACAACATCGAGGCCTCTCATCACTTTATCACACATCAACTATTTCATCGACCCATGTTTTACCCAACATATTTGTAGATAAAAATACATATACAGTTTAAAACCTGTATAAAACATCAATTCAACATCCATTTCAAATAAATAAACAATATATATACACATAACACGTATTTTATAGAGAATACTTCATATCTATGTGGAAGATAAAAGTGACTACACACTCACTTGATTTGACGATAATTGGACAACACTTCGTCTCT
Source organism: Lactuca virosa (assembly GCF_052849685.1). NCBI lineage: Eukaryota > Viridiplantae > Streptophyta > Magnoliopsida > Asterales > Asteraceae > Lactuca > Lactuca virosa. The sequence continues at coordinate 99,313,027 of NC_136433.1, read as the reverse complement.
TAAAACAATCTTTTTCGATGAAACCGAGATGTTTTCTCAAAAACCGGGCTCTGCGTGGGCAGAGTTTCGACTCAAAAAACTTTTTTTCTTGGAGACTTCGGGCTCTCCGAGGCTTTCTTATGATGCTAGGAAGGTATTCTAGTCTTGGGGTATTTATTGCAGCTTAAAAGAAACAAAAAGGTGTAAAGGTGTAAATTTTGTAAACAAAAAATCGGATGGTCTCGCATTCTATTTATAGTGGCCGAAGCCTCACATTACGCGGGGCGTAATCTTCATGTACGCGGGGCGTACTGCCTAGTTCAACTCTTCGTTGGGCGTACCTTCGTACGCTGCGCGGAGGAGCGGGGGTCGTGGCGCCTGATCGGATTTCGAGCCTCGGACTCATCACAGCTACGAACATGTGTGCACCATGCGAAGGAGTAGGCGACGTGGCCAATCTCGGACCATGAACAGGAGTACGCTGGGCGTACTCCCCTAAATTTTATTTTTCAAACTTCAAAAATTTATAACTTTCGCATACGGGCTCCGTTTTCGACGTTCTTTATATCCACGCGTAGGTGAGACCATGCTCTACAAATTTCGTTTAGACTCCGTCGGGTAATTTTGACTTTATTTTTAAATTTATATTTTTAACAGGCTGGGACAGGAAAAGTCCGTTAAAAATTCATAACTTCTTCATCCAACGTCCGTTTTTGTCTGTCTTGTTACCGTTGGACTACTATCGACGAGATCTTCGATTCCCGTTTAGGTTGTGTCGGCTAAAAATCGCTCGATCTATAATTCGAATTCCGGGCTGCATACTGCTATGCCAAATCTTAGAAAATTCATAACTTCCTCATACTAACTCAGATTTGGACATTCTTTTTATGCATGCTCTCGGTTTAACGTATATTACGACTTTCATTTAGATCACTAAGGCTAAAAAGCACTTTATCGTAAATTCACTTTTTACGCCACACAGCGTCGTGCCGGTTCTTTCACGAAACTTCGACATGTCATAACAAACTTCGTTATAACTCGGATTTCGGTATTCTTTATATCTCCGGAATCCTTGTTTCGACCACTACAACTTTCTTCATAGATATCGGGTTTTATCTAACATTTATTTAAATCATAATAATTAAGTATAAAACACATAATACTCAAATCATACATTTTTATTACTTGAAAACAAGTTAAAAAGGTTGGCCTAGACTATTACATCATCAGTAATGCCTAGCCTAGAAACATGGACGTTACACCTCATACGCTGGGCGTACGAGGAGTACGCGGGGCGTACGAAGGAAAACTAAAAACCCTAATTGTTGGAGTTGTACCCTTTATAATCTCATTAAGTCTTTTTGGTTGGTCCCTATACCAGCCTCCAAGTCCCCAAAACCCTAGAAATCGTCTCTAAGCCTCCATGGTTGTAATTTTGAGCTCATGATGTGCATTTTGGTGTTTTTGGGTCATTTCTGTAACACCCGCAGATACGAGATAGTCAATTACAATATATTAAGCGTTAAAAAATGATTTTTTTTAGAAGATTATCTAGGATAAATAATCTTAACCAAAAAAATAGTTGGGGTCAACAATTGTAACCTATTTTACATAATAATGAAGAATTATATGGATATTATGTCTTTCATGATTATTATAATATAATAAAATAGGAAAAATCAGCCGAATCGTCCGTAAATCGTAAAAATAAGTGCACCAAAACATATATATATATATATATATATATATATATATATATATATATATATATATATATAATTAAATATTTAGAAAGTACACGTCTTCCCGATCCCGAAAATATAAATTTTGTAGAAATCCGACTCCGTAGGAATTAGATATGATTTTTATAAAATATAAAAGTCAGCTGCGCACAAGGAATGTGTGACGTAAAAAGCTACAAAGAGAACGGTTGACTTTTAGCTAATGCGACCAAAATGAAAATCGTAGTACTCCTTAAAATAGAAATTTTATAAAAATAGGGACAAAAATATAAATTCAAAACTAGTCGACGGCGTCTAAACGAAAGTTGTAGATCTCGTCGATAGCTACGCATGGATATAAAGAACGTTAAAAACAGAGTTCGTATAAACGAGTTATAATTTTTAATAGCACATTTACGTATTAAAATAAAGTATAAACCATATATACGTATACATATATATACATATGTATATATCATTAGAAAGGTATTGACGATGCGGTCGTTATGAGACTAGTGTTGAGTACTTTCGACATTAGTTTAGTGCAAATATCATCAAATCTATTTAAAATAGTATTATAAATGGGTGTTTAGTCATTTAAGTAAATATAGAGGGTAGTTTTTGAAAATTCAATTTCTATAAATAAGAGCCTCTAGCCTCTCATATTTCTTGCACCATTCTCTTGATTGAAGAGTCTTTCTTTTCTTATCCCCCGAGCATTTCGGTCCCTCGTGATTCGACTTCTCTTTCTGTAGTTTTTAGTACAGTAAGGTGAGCGTTGCAAGAATCTTTCTTAGAAAGATTCAGCGACGAAGTTCTGCCCCTGCAGAGCCCGACTCCTAGCTAAGTAAGTTATGCTACCCTACTTTAAATATAGCTTATAATATCGTTATTATGAACCTATAAATAAAATTTATCAGTGATTCAAATTCGTTATACTGATTGATCTACTTACGGGGATGATGTCTAGGCTGTGATTTGGTGAGGTGTTTAAAGTGGGATTTCCAAACAGTATACTTCGTATACCAAACGGACCCTACCTCCGATATGATCCTACCTGGTTGTTCCTTACTTGATAGATCATGAAGTAGACTCTGAGTTAATGACGAATCTAGAATAATAATTAGTCGCAATAAATATTAGACTAAAATCTAGTGGTAATAATACTAGGTTTCGTCAAATGAAATCATATTGTTAAGAAGCGAAGCGCTGCTCAAATTTCAAATCATCACTGTAACAAGTGAGTGCATAGTTACTTTCATCTTACATAGATATGAAGTATTTTATATAAATTACGTGCTATGTGTGCATATTATCTGTATACTTGTTATCTATGCTGGATGAACGATTTTATACATGTTTTAAATGATTTAAACTGTATATGTATTTTATATCTACAAAATATGTTGGGTAAAACATGGGTAGATGAATGATGACGGATGAAAGCTGATATAGAGGAACATTGGCCGTATGGACATAGTGCCCTCTAGGTGAACATTGGCAACAATTGACCTAGTACCCTATAGATGAGCATTGGCTGCTGCGCCATAACCCGTAGATGTTTTTGATCTACTATAAACATCCTAGCAGCTGCGCTCTAAGGATAATATCGGCAGCTGCGCCTAATAGAGAACATCATAACCCTAGCAGCTGCGCCCAAAGGACAATTTCGGCAGCTGCGCCTAATAGAGAATGTCATAATTCTGGCAGCTGCGCCTAAATGATAATATTGGAAGCTGTGCTTAATAGATAATATTGACAGCTGTGTCATTGGCAACGATGGACTTGATGGGTTTCGAGCAATACATCATTCCTATGGTGTACATGCAAACCCTAATAGCTTTTGGATCTAGTTTGTCTAATGAACATGCAATTGAATATCCAAAGCTATAAACCTTATATCTATCAAATAAGAACTTAAATAAGGGTTTAGTAATTACCTTTGATTGTTATACAGCAATAACAATCAATCCTTGCTTTGATTGGCTTCAGAAAGCTTAGTGCCTCAAGTGTTGCACCTCTAATGGAGTCACAAACACCACTAAGCAACTTGGATGAAGAGGGAGGAGAGAGGAGGCACCAAAAACGGCTGGAAACCCTAAAGGATTAGTTCACCACGTTTTTGGGGCTTAAGGGTCCTTTATATACATGTAGGCTATTAGGGTTTACAACTAGGAAACCCTAATCTGGCTGCTTAGGCCCTAAGCAGCCCATGGACTCCTTTAACATATCCCTTGGACGATTTCTAATGGGATTCCCATAGAATTCGTCCAACCTATATATTATTAGGTGATCCATAGCCCAATTGTAATTATCTTATAATTACAAATCCAATCCCCTAAGTTTAATTAATCTCTTTTAGCCACTAAATTAATTCTTAATTAATTCTTGACTAATATTAATTAAACAATATGATTTCTCCTTTAATATATTATTCTTATAATATATTAATAAATCATAATTAAACCTTTCTCTCCTTAATTCATCCTACATATTGCTATGGTGAAGGCAACCTAAAAGGACCATGCTCATAATCGGGTCAAGTACATACCAAAATAGTTATGGACTTAGACACTAATCCAACAGTCTCCCACTTGGATAAGTCTAATAACTATTTTGCATAACTTTAGAACCTGATCAGCAATCGTAGCTTTCAAAAGTCGCTGTCAACTCTGATCTTATCAGATACGCGTGTCCTTTAGATAAGGGATTATATATTCCTCCATTCTCAAGATATCGTATAGACACAAGACATGAATTTGATCATTCTCTCTATACTGTTTCCCGACTTCCGATTTATGACGACTGACAACAGACTACAATTGAACACATCAACTTAGTCCCGGCTTGACCAAGCGCTTAGGGTGTCATCACTAAATCATCGGGAGGCCCACAGATATCGCTTTTATCCCACTTTGGGTAAAAGGAATGGATAAACTTCGACTCAAATGCTTGCTTGCACCTACTAATCGAATCACACACAACAATAAGTTTTATAACACCAAGTTACTGGTGCGTTTACTTATCATCAATGTGCAACCGACCAGCAAATAACAACTCACACGTCTCGGTTTCAAGAATATACAATGTTATCGTCTCACAATTACTCATGACAAAAACCATGAAGTGATTCAAGTGAGCGTGGGTTTGATCCAATACTCTAATCTTATTAAAGCACTCATGAACTCTGCAGCAAACTTGTGCTATGTCTAAACACCTAGACAATCTACAGACAGATTCATGACAGTCTTCTTTCATACCTACTTCCAACGTATGACCGACTGCGGAGGTTCAAATAACCCAGTTATTCTGGAAGTCAAAACATGCAAAGTGAAATGCAATAATAATATTAATCCTATATGGCCCCAAAGCTTTTGAGCATAAATAAAAACACTTTTATTTAAACACCATATTGATTACTCATTATTCATTGCTTACTGTTTCAGAAAATCAACTTATTACTCGAATTATAACCACAATTGTCCCATGCTCCAAAAATGCACACTTTGGTTTCCTATGGTCCATACTTTGTGAAATAGAACAATTGAAAAACTTTTCCAATGAAACTCATTTCACAATACCCAATCCTTATTATTAGTATAAGAATACCAAATTCTTACCACTTTTAGAATATGTCAGATTCTAACATTTTATGCAATGATTCTTTCGTAATGTCACAGCACGAAAGTCACCAAGACCCGGCTAATGAAATTACAAGGTATTCTATCGGAAATTGTTACAAGACACTTCCATAGACGTGAAGTCTTACATTCAAAGTACATTCCTTTGAACATCCTTCTCGCATAAAAGTTTCTAATCTAGACATATTTCTTAATATCCAACTCCCATTAATGGAAACATTTCCATATTTGCCATATGACAACTCATTCTTAATAGAATCTTATCTATTCATAATAATGCCAATATAGTCCATCCAGTACTATACTTCCAACTACTCACAAGCGACAAATCCTCAGTGAACCTCAGATCGTCCTTTGATAGTTGTTTAATTATTTTGGTCAAAACCAGTTCTAGTCTCTTTTCCCTCTTAATGCCCTAGGCATTTGGAAAATTTTAGAATGGTCAAATATTATAGCATATGCAATCGATCCTATACCCGAAGCGTATTGGACACGATACATAATGTCTCACATAAAGACATGATACTTTATCATCCTTCTGCCATAATATTTTATGTGCTATGTTCCCACAATTCGAACTATGAAGAGGGATGCCGTAATCATAATCAAATTTTGAGAATGCACTATGTATCCTTGACTAAATTTATTAACATTTCTCGATCTAAGCTTTAGAATTTTGAAACGAAGTATAATATTCTCTCCTTTAATTATAGCAAAACAACTTTTCAATCCTAGCAACTTTGCAAAGTGAATCTTTGTTTTCTATAATTAATATTGCTAACTTGCAATACTTACCATAATAATCATGCTCCCACTAACATGATGATTATTTTCTTACCAGCATAACACTTATGCTCCCACTAGCTTTGACATGTATTTAGAAAACAATTGAACTTCCAGAAAACAATGCTTATTGAATTCCTTAAGTTCATATTTCTAATACCTAATGCTTTGATAAGCCTTTATCTAAGCTTTGTAAGCTCATACACCTTTGCCTTAGATAGCTTACATGTGTGTCTAAACAAATTCAGAACTTATGTTACTAAGTCCCAAATGTTCAGACCTATTGCCAAATCTCACAATTCGAACTATGAAAAGGGATGCCGTAATCATAATCGAATTTGAGAATACAATTTTCACAATTGTAATCTTCTTAAAATCTCTCTTAGTGAAAGCATTTCCTTACAATCATTTCCATGAAGGAGGGAAACCTTATGATACTTAGATTTTATGATGTATGTGTTCCTATCCATGTGAATTTGTCAAAAACGAAAGTTTGCGACAAATCCAAAACCATATGGACTGAACTCGTTCAATCTTGATTTCTTGCCTCATGGTAACACGAGTGCCCACCATGTCTTCCAAGTGGTTTAGCAACTCACCCTTACACATCAATGTACTTTCCATTGATCAAGGTGCTTTGTCTTTATGCATTCAAATGAGAACTCATAGAACTCACATACATATTTAGCTTAATTAGAATGACACATAAACAAAATAATGTCAACACGGTAGGTTATAAGCCTCAAGTCGTGCGCTAGTGATGATTAACTAGGTTTACTCTTGATTTGTTCTTGAAACTTTTCAAGACCATTAAGACTCCCACTGACTCCTTGACATATAAGGTTCTCTTGTCAAGAAACATTTCTTGACAAACAAATATTCAAGAGTTAGTGTAGCCTTTTGTCAAGTTTAACACTTCACACAATTGGTCCTGGTTGGTCTTTGTCTTATCCAAGACATCACAACTTACCAATTTCAAATGTGCAAGAATAAGAAAACTTTTCCAAATTCCACATTTGTCGAGTGTTATAAACCTACTTAAGACTTGTCACTCATGTCAGAATCTTGACTCTAAGACTTGATATTGGAAAGAAGTATGATTGACTTATTGATTTAACTATTTCCATAATTCCCGATTCCTCTTCTTAGACATGTAAATGCACTAAGACTCACTTAGAGGACTAACTGAGAAATAGTTCTTAATCATTAAGACTTATCATAAAACACAATAAAAGGTACTCTCCCTTCTTCTTAGAATAGAGAAACTTTTATCTTTCTGCCTACTTGATTCTTCTTATTCGTTCTGCTATTGATTGAAACTCTTTCAATTAACTCAGAGTTATATTTAATCTTATAAGTATAACCATATTTACTAAACTTTAGTAAATCATGACGAATATCTTTATCACTCTTGTGGTGGACTTGATCAATGTACAACCTGTTGGATATAGTGTCTAAGTCCATAACTTTATTTGGTATGTACTTGACCCGACCCGGCATGATCCATTTGGGTTGCGTGGCATTGCAATACTTGGATAGACTAAATGAGAGAATAAGGCACTTATGATTATTAATATATTATAAGTTCTAATATATTAATAATAGTATTATTTAATTAGTATTGATCAAGTATTAATCTAGGATTAATTTGGTGATCAAAGTGAGACTAATTAAATATATAGGGTTGATTATGACAACCATCAATTCTTTTATGGTGGATTAATGATCCATGGTTTATGGGTTATGGATGTAACCAAATGGAGCTCCATGGATAGTCCATGGGAGTTACAAATCCATGGGTCATGGGAAATCAAGAGTCATGACAATTAAGGGCATTCATGTGTAAACCCTAATTGTGACAACACTATAAAAGGAACCCTATGGCTAGCAAAATGGGGACCTAGTTGACCTAGTGTTACTAGAGAGGGCATAACCGATTTTGAGGCTAAGTGACATTCTCTCAAGTTATTCCAAGTCTTGTGGTGTTGTGTGAAGCATTTGAGGCACAACATTTGGGGTGCTAGGCTCACAAAGTCTTGAAGGAATCCAAGCAACATCAAGGTATGTATTTCTACTAGTTTTTATGTTTTATGTAATCCCCATGCCATGTTAGTTAGGAAATAACCTTGAAAAAGAAATTTGCATGTATATAGAGAAAACATAGATTCAAGGTTATTAGGGTTGCATGTACACTTAGGAAGTGTTAGAATGCTCAAAAACCCATCAGTGGTATCAGAGCCTAGGATTGTTTTCTGTATACTTGATGCAAAACTGCTTAAAAATCGAAAATTCTGCATTCTGACGACTGGACTCGCCGAGTCCATGGGGAGGACTCGCCGAGTCCATGAACAAATTCATTCTACTCGCCGAGTAGAATAGCGCACTCGGCGAGTAGGAGCGTGCTGGGCAGTTTTTTCGAGTTTTGTTGCTGGAAATGGATTAAGATCATTATCCCAATCTGTTTTGGACTTGTAAAATCTGTTTTTCAAAATGATAATGATTATGTTAACCCATTTTACATGACTTTTATCAATTTTCAAGTATTGTATATGTTTATATGATTTCTTGAAATTGCTTGACATGAATTTGTGTTCTTATGAGTTTTTAGAAGATCATAGGAATTATGTGTAACCACCATGTGTGTTTAATTCATGATCTTAATGGCTATGATGGTGTCCATAACTTGTCCTCAAGTTATGGATAACCAAAAGTCACTTCTTTTAATTGTGATTAAAGAACTAAAGAGGTTTCATAAAATGAAGAGTCTTCATTTTTATGAATCATTAAAACTCATAAGTTACAAATTGAAGAGACTTGGAATAGTTTCAATTCTTGCCCTCAAGTTTTGGAATTTGAAAAGTCTTATACTTTAATACTTTAATTCCAAATTAAACCTTAGATTTTTAAAAAGTTTAAAAATCAACACTTATACTATTATTATAATTTTATTATATAGATATGTATAAGAATATGTCATTCTTACCGTTAGTAGGCCTCATTCACGAAGCCGGTCTATAAGGGGGGTATAAGGTTGTTGCCTATAAAATGGTGACTTAATGGGTGTCCACTCTCACCCACCGCTTCCTTGATCGGTGGAGGGTCGTTAGCCGAACGGGTAGGATACGACTTTAAATACTTGTTAAAAGTATAATGAATTATAAAGTAACTATACCTTATAAATTCCCAATCTTAGTTACTTTAGGAAAATGTGAAATTGGTGCTAGCCCATAAAATTACACTTTGTACCTTACCAAGTCGTTAGTGGAGCGTGTGTGGTTAACCGGCACACTAACATGGACTAGTAAGAGTGGCAAAGGGTAACTTGACTTTATTATAGATCGGTGGAGCGTGTGTGGTTAACCGGCACATCGATTAGGTAATATTGTTGAGGGTACCAAGTCAATTTGTATGGTTATTCACACCTTGTTTGTGATCCTCGGCATCCCAGTCACAAACTTGAGAGGGCACAATCGAGATTCAAACATGCCATTGAAAAGTTCAATGTATCTCAAAAGATCTAGGAGTTTCAAAACCAATAAAACCTAATAATAAAATATTTCGTTCTTATGGTGGAAATTGGTAAATCGTCATTTACCTACCTTCAAATATTTTATAGTATGGATTACGGCATCCCTCTTCCAACTATAAATAGTTTGTTGGATCCTAGCCTTAATATTTCATTTGGGTGAATTATTAAGGATTCCTAATCTAATGAAACTTGTCTTTCTTTCCTTTCAGATGTCTTCCAACAATGCTTCTGGCTCAAACCCAACAGGCTCCTTTTCCCTTATGAACTTGTGTGGTAAGGTCATCTTTGATGGATCCAATTTCAATGAGTGGATCAGAAACATCAGAATGATTACCCGCTATGAGGACAAAGAATATGTCCTCGATAGGGAGCTTAAGGTTGTGAATGAAACCACTGCTACTCCTGAAGAGTTTGCGGAGTTTGTTGCACATGAAAAGGATGCTACTAAAGTAGCATGCATCATGATGGCCACCATGACTCCTGAACTTCAAAAATCCTATGAAGATTTCTACCCCTATGAGATGCACCTGGATCTGATGGAAAGGTACCATCAGAGCGCGCGTCAGGAGAGGTATGAAATCATCTCCTCCATGATAACCGCAAGGATGAAGGATGGTGAACCCATCACCGGTCACTTGCAGAAGATGCAAAGGTTCGTTGACCGGTTGCTGAAGCTAAATGTTGACTTTCCTGAGGAAATGGAGATTGACATCATTCTCCATTCCTTACCTCCAAGTTATGATCAGTTTCGTATGACTTATCATATGAACAAGGAGGAAGTCGCACTTAGCAAACTTCAAGGACTCTTAAGGACAGCTGAAAATAGCCTTAAGGGTAAAGCGGTTGCTACTTCTACTCCTTCAATAGCCCCTGTTCTGGCTATTGGGCAGGGAAAGGGTAAGAAGAGGAAAAACCCTTCGAAGGGTACCAAGGGTAAGACTCTTGATGGTTCCTCTTCAAGTGGGACAAAGAAAGGTCCCATTACTCCTTCTTCAAACCCAAAGGAAGCACAGTGCTTCTATTGCCAGGATAAGGGACACTTCAAGCGAAGCTGCCCTAAATATCTGCAAGATGTAAAGGATGGGAAGGTTAAACCCACCCATGCAGGTATTTACACAATATTGTCTAATAACTCATCTAATGCTAATTCTTGGGTGCTTGATACAGGTTGTGGTATTCACATCTGTACTGATTTGCAGGCACTAAGAAGAAGTGAGCAAGTGGAGCACGGGAAGATAAACTTAGTCATGGGCAACAGGAAAGCATCACCTGTTACCAAGATAGGAGTTTATTCTTTATTGCTTAATAATGGGTTAATGTTAGATTTGAATAAGTGTTGTTACTCGCCCGAAATGGCGAGAAATATTATTTCCTTTCATGGCTTGTACAAACAAGGTTTTACATTTTCATTTGATAATAAAAATGGTGCTATTAATGTTTATTACAATGATGTATTTTTACTTTAAAGCATTACCTTGTGATGGTGTATATGAAGCCGTGAATGTTGTAGACAATCTAGGAAATAATGTGTTGTATATTGATTCTTCAGATAGCTTGGATAAAGCATCCTTGTGGCATTGTCGTCTTGGATATGTTAACAAGAAGCGCATAGGCCAACTCCAAAAGGCTGGAGTCTTGGAATCATTTGACCTCAAGTCAGATGATAGTTGCGAGTCTTGTTTAATTGGAAAAATAACAAAGTCACCCTTCACAGGTACTTGTGATAGGGGTGAAGGTTTGTTGGACCTTGTACACACGGATGTGTGTGGGCCCTTCAGAGTTGCTACAAGGGATGCTAATCGCTATTATGTGACTTTTACTGATGATTACAGTAGATATGGATATATTTACTTAATCAAGCATAAGTCAAAAACCTTTGAAAAGTTCAAAGAGTTTAAGCAGGAAGTTGAGAATCAATTGGGCAGGAACATCAAGATGCTCCGATCCGATCGAGGAGGAGAGTATCTTAGCATTGAGTTCCTTGACTATCTTAAGGAATGTGGGATTGTCTCACAATTGACACCTCCCAGAACACCACAGTTGAATGGTGTAGCTGAGAGGCGCAATCGAACCTTGTTGGATATGGTTCGTTCCATGATGAGTCGAGCTTCGTTACCAATCTCTTTCTGGGGGTATGCCTTAGAGACTGCCGCCCATATCCTTAATCTAGTCCCTACTAAAAAGGTTGCCAAAACACCTCACGAGATGTGGACTGGGAAAGTTCCCAATTTGGACCACATCAAGATTTGGGGTTGTGAAGCTTTCGTGAGGCGTGAGACTCATGATAAGCTTGAACCTCGAAGTGAGAGGTGTATTTTCATCGGCTACCCACAGAGATCCTTTGGTTACCTCTTCTACAGACCCAGTGATAATGTGGTTTTTGTAGCAAGAAGAGGAGTCTTTCGTGAGAGAGAATTCATAAGCCAAGGGGACAGTGGGAGGCAAATTGACCTTGAAGAGCTTCAAGAGTCAAGTGGTGAAGGAACCTCAAATGCTATCGAACAACCTGAGGAGGAAACTCCTGTTGATCTGATAGATGAGTCTGTACCTCCAAGACGTTCCACTAGGGTGAGGAACACACCTGATTTTTATTATGGTTATCACATCACCACTGAAGGTGATACATTTATTAGTGATAGTACACTAATAGATTTGGATGATCCTAATAATTACAGGGAAGCCATGGCAGGCCCTGAGTCTGCTAAGTGGAAGGAGGCTATGGACAGCGAGATTCAGTCCATGTATGACAATCAAGTTTGGAACTTGGTTGACAATGTACCAGGTCGTAAGACAGTTGGGTGCAAATGGATCTTCAAGAAGAAGACCGACATGGATGGAAGGTACATACTTACAAAGCGCGACTGGTTGCGAAGGGCTTTACTCAAACTCCGGGAGTTGACTATGATGAGACCTTCTCACCAGTAGTTAAGATTAAGTCTATTAGAGTATTGTTAGCCATAGCTGCATTTCATGATTATGAAATATGGCAAATGGATGTCAAAACCGCTTTCCTTAATGGAAAGTTGGCTGAGGATGTTTACATGGCTCAACCAGAGGGTTTTGTCGATACAAGATACCCTAATAGAGTGTGTAAGCTTGATAAATCCATTTATGGATTGAAACAAGCATCTCGCAGATGGAATCTTTGCTTTGATGAGAAAGTCAAAGAGTTTGGCTTTTCTAGGAGTGAGGATGAGTCTTGTGTGTATGTCAGGGCTAGTGGGAGCATAGTTAGCTTCTTGGTGTTGTATGTGGATGACATACTTCTCATAGGAAACGACGTCCCAACCTTGCAGGAGGTTCAGTCCTGGCTTGGGAAGTGTTTCGCTATGAAGGACCTTGGGGAAGCTGCCTATATCCTAGGGATAAGGATATTGAGAGATAGGAGTAAGAGACTAATTGGACTTAGTCAGAGTACTTATGTGGATAAGGTACTGAAGAGGTTCAGTATGCAAGATTCCAAGAAAGGAGAATTACCAATCCAGAGTAATGCCAAGTTAAGTAAGACTCAGAGTCCGAATACAGAGGCTGAGATAGCTGAGATGAGTCATATACCATATGCTTCCGCTGTGGGCTCGATCATGTATGCTATGACTTGTACTCGCCCTGATGTGGCCTTTGCTTTGAGCATGGTCAGTAGATATCAAGGGAACCCTGGCAAGGCACACTGGACAGCGGTAAAGAACATTCTCAAGTATCTGCGGAGGACTAAGGATTGGGTCCTTACCCTCGGAGGCAGTGATGACTTGAGAGTGGAAGGATATAGCGATGCTAGCTTCCAGACTGATAGGGATAATTTCCGCTCTCAGTCAGGCTGGGTCTTTATCCTAAATGGAGGGGTAATTACTTGGAAAAGTTCCAAGCAGGAGACAGTAGCTGATTCTACTTGTGAATCAGAGTACATAGCAGCAAGTGAAGCAGCTAAGGAGGCGATATGGCTAAAGAACTTCATCGGAGACCTTGGAGTTGTACCAGCCATAAAGGAGCCAATGGAAATTTTCTGTGACAGCGAAAGTGCGGTTGCTTTGGCTAAGGAACCGAGAGATCACGGGAGATCTAGGCACATTGACAGAAAATACCATTTCATCAGACATCGAATAGAAGAAGGACTCCTCGTGGCTAAGAGGGTATCATCAGATGAGAACCCGGCAGATCCCCTCACGAAGGGACTGAGCAGGGTTAAGCATCTGCAGCATGCGAGGCGCATTGGGCTGAAGGATGATATTAGTTTCAATAATTAGATTCCTGAAACTTGTAAAATGTAATTGACATTTGATGATAAATAAAAGTTGTTATTTATTTATGAGTAAGGTGTTACTATCTTGTGTTGATTGTTTACCATGTTTCAATTTTGCATGTTTTTACTTCCAGAATAATTATGTTATTATTCAAACCATCCACAGTCAGTCAAACTTTGGAAGTAAGTATTGATTTAAGACTGTCATGAATTTGGCTTGTATGATTTGTCTGAAAGTGCTTTGGACAATGAAATGGTTGCTACAACATTCATGAGTACTCATAAGGGCTGAGTATTGGATCCAACCCACGCTCACTTGCATCACTTCATGGAATTTATCTCGAGTGATCGTGAGACGGTAATATCATATAAATCTTCAAACCTAGAGATATGAGTTGTTGACTATGAGTTGGTTATTCATTGATTGTACGAAAACGCATTGGTAACTCGATGTTATAAAACGTGCCTTTGTGAATAATTCAACAAGTAGTTAGTACAAGCATATCAGTCGAAGTTTATCTGTTCCTTCTAGAAATAGAAGCGATATCTGGGCCCCTCGATGATTTGGTTTTGACCTATGTACCGGGCCCGGTCAGAACCTAATTGATGTGTTCAATTTAGTTCTATGTCGAAACAAATCAGAGATCGAGAAACAAATGCTGGACAATAAGTAAGACCATGTTCCATGTGTTTGTCCGGCTGATATCATGAGAACAGAGGATTATATGATCACTTATCTTAAATGGCGTATCATCATCATCTCAGTTCCGAGAGACTTTGAAAGAGCTACGATTGCTAGTCGGATTTTGAAGTCATATTCGCAAATATAGTTATTAGACTTATCCAAGTGGGAGACTGTTGGATATAGTGTCTAAGTCCATAACTTTATTTGGTATGTACTTGACCCGACCCGGCATGGTCCATTTGGGTTGCATGGCATTGCAATACTTGGATAGACTAAATGAGAGAATAAGGCACTTATGATTATTAATATATTATAAGTTCTAATATATTAATAATAGTATTATTTAATTAGTATTGATCAAGTATTAATCTAGGATTAATTTGGTGATCAAAGTGAGACTAATTAAATATATAGGGTTGATTATGACAATCATCAATTCTTTTATGGTGGATTAATGATCCATGGTTTATGGGTTATGGATGTAACCAAATGGAGCTCCATGGATAGTCCATGGGAGTTACAAATCCATGGGTCATGGGAAATCAAGAGTCATGACAATTAAGGGCATTCATGTGTAAACCCTAATTGTGACAACACTATAAAAGGAACCCTATGGCTAGCAAAATAGGGACCTAGTTGACCTAGTGTTACTAGAGAGGGCATAACCGATTTTGAGGCTAAGTGACATTCTCTCAAGTTATTCCAAGTCTTGTGGTGTTGTGTGAAGCATTTGAGGCACAACATTTGGGGTGCTAGGCTCACAAAGTCTTGAAGGAATCCAAGCAACATCAAGGTATGTATTTCTACTAGTTTTTATGTTTTATGTAATCCCCATGCCATGTTAGTTAGGAAATAACCTTGAAAAAGAAATTTGCATGTATATAGAGAAAACATAGATTCAAGGTTATTAGGGTTGCATGTACACTTAGGAAGTGTTAGAATGCTCAAAAACCCATCACAACCTAGTGTACTCGATCTCCTAGTCCTTCTCTTGACACTTTGTCAAAGAATTAGTCTAATTTCCAAATATGAAGTTTCTCATTCATCACGCAACCAAGTTGCATGATTCCAAGTTTCTGTCCAACTGAAACTTGGGCGATGAGAATCTTCCCTTATTTGGCAAATTCTCGACATTTCCACAAATAACATAATAAAGAATCCATTATTGCTAAAAATAGAAACAATCAAACATCAATTTTTCATACACACCATTGCAAGGATAAATAAATAAGACAAAATCAAAATTTATTTTATTGCGGAAAAAATTTTGTCCTTACAATGCAATTCAACTGAAAAACTATGCTATTTCATATTTCTTATCATTTTATCCTAACTCTAGAGTAGCAGCTCAAAAATCTGATCCTCGAGTCCATGCGATCGAAATCCATTTCTTCATGATCAGATTCAGCACGCTTCTTCCTTAAGCTTCCTCTCTTTTCTTCGATCCTGAAAAAAACATCAAAATGTAATCTTATCACATCATGTATTAAGAATCAAAGAATAGGGACTTATAGAGTTAGTTAATAGATTTTACCTGAAGTAGAGCCATACGTCTTGACTCTCCCATCTCTTAGATCTCTCAGGTAAACAGGGCAGCTTCGTCTCCAATGCCCCTTCTCTTGGCAGTAGAAGCAGATGGACTCTTTTGGAATGGCACAAGGAACTATCTCAGAATTTACCTTTTCTGGATTTCCAATGTCACCATTTTCAATGTCCATTGAAGTTTGGGAGTTTGATTTGCCAGACAAATTTGCTCGATCAGCACGCCAAATCATCTCTGATTCAGTAGCTATAAGCAAATAGGTCAAATCAATGAGGGTCACGTCATGGTCCATCATATAGTACTCTCTAACAAACTCACTATATGATTCAGGAAGTGACTGAAGAACCCAGTCAACGGCCAACATTTCTGAGATATCGACACCCATCATCCTTAACCTATCAATGTGTGACTTCATTTCTAAGATGTGTGCACACACAGGTTTCCCATCTTCGTGTTTACTTGCCAAAAGGGCTTGAGTGAGTTTGAACTTTTCAAGCCTTTGAACTTGTGGGTTAGGGAGAATAATTGGAGGAGGTGGAGGAAGTGAAGCATGACTCTCATTTCCTTGATCGTATCGTGGAACGTCATCTTCATTTGGAAAGCTTGTTCCAAGGGACTTGGGAAGGACATTGTAAGATTTAGACATCTACAAAATGGGAGAAAATTCAAGTTAGATGATAAGAATCCTTGATGCAACACCCAAATGAAACATCAAGGCTAGGATCCAACACAACATTCTACAACCTAGAAGAGGGATGCCGTAATCTAGTTGCAGAATATTTGAAGGTAGGTAAATGACGATTTACCAATTCCCACCATGAAAAACAAAAATGAAGTTTAAGTTTTTAAATGAATTGAAACTCCTAGATCTTTTGAGATTCATTGAACTTTTCAATGGCATGTTTAATCTCGATTATGCCCTTCAAATTTGCGACTGGGATGGCGAGGATCACGAACAAGGTGTGAATAACCATACGAATCTACGTGATGCACTCAATGATACTATCACCTAATCAATGTGCCGGTTAACCACACACGCTCCATTGATCTATGATAAACATTGAGCCACCCTTCACTACCAATGTCAACCCCAAATTAGTGTGCCAGTTAACCACACACGCTCCACTAACTTTTCGACAAGGGTACAAAGTGTAATTCCATGGATTAGCATACAATTCCACATTTTTCCTAAAGTAACTATGATTTGGGAATTTGTAAAAGCATGTAGTTACTTTGTACTTCATTATACTTATAATGGAAGGTTTCGTCCTATCCTACCCGTTCGGCTAACGACCCTCCACTAGTCAAGAGTGCGGTGGGTAAGAGTGGATACTCATTCAATCGCCATTTTATAGGCAGCTTCCTTAAACACCCCTTATAGACCAGCTTCGTGAATGAGGCCTACTAACGGTAAGACTGACTTTTTACTCATACATATATAATATTAGACTTTTAATGTTACATATAGTATAAGGGTGTATTTTAAAACTTTTAAAATACTAGGTGGTCTAATTTAATAAATTATACTTTTAATTTAATTAAATGTAAACCAAAACATTATGGATTTATTAACTCTCTTTTAATTATACACTTTAATTAATTAACAAAACCATAAGGGTGTAATTTGAACTTTTCAAAATGCGAGGGTTTTAGAAATTAACATTTCAAAATCAAACTTTTAATCAACTTTTAAATTCCAAAACTTGAGGACAAGTTTTGAAACTTTTCAAAACATTTGGGATTAGAATTTAAATATTTCAAAATTAACTTTTAATCAAATATTTAAATTCCAAAACTTGAGGACAAGTTTTGAAACCTTTCAAAACAATAGGGTTCAACTATTCAAATTTCAAAAACAAAACTTTTAAGTTCAAATTTAAACTATAAAACCTAAAGGGGAAAATTGAAACTTTTTCAAACTTACTAGGTCAAATATTTACTAATAATAATCCTATATTATCCATATTTAACCAAATCCATCAATTTTGACAAGGATAATCATTCCAAACATAAAAAATCGATTTTAGGCAATAAAAACGAGTTTTGGCAATTATCCTCAACAAAATCTGGTGGAAAAATCGAGAACTCCGGCAACACATCCTCGGACTCGTCGAGTCCACACTGGAACTCGTCGAGTAGGACCTACTCGTCGAGTCCATGAATGGACTCGGCGAGTCTGGCAGTCAGAACCCAGAAAATTCGATTTTTTCAAGCAATTTTCGATCAAATAAGCATCAAATTCACTAACAAACAGCCCTAGGCTCTGATACCACTGATGGGTTTCGAGCAATACATCATTCCTATGGTGTACATGCAAACCCTAATAGCTTTTTTTGGATCTAGTTTGTCTAATGAACATGCAATTGAATATCCAAAGCTATAAACCCTAGATCTATCAAATAAGAACTTAAATAAGGGTTTAGTAATTACCTTTGATTGTTATATAGCAATAACAATCAATCCTTGCTTTGATTGGCTTCAGAAAGCTTAGTGCCTCAAGTGTTGCACCTCTAATGGAGTCACAAACACCACTAAGCAACTTGGATGAAGAGGGAGGAGAGAGGAGGCACCAAAAACGGCTGGAAACCCTAAAGGATTAGTTCACCACGTTTTTGGGGCTTAAGGGTCCTTCATATACATGTAGGCTATTAGGGTTTACAACTACGAAACCCTAATCTGGCTGCTTAGGCCCTAAGCAGCCCATGGACTCCTTTAACATATCCCTTGGACGATTTCTAATGGGCTTCCCATAGAATTCGTCCAACCTATATATTATTAGGTGATCCATAGCCCAATTGTAATTATCTTATAATTACAAATCCAGCCCCCTAAGTTTAATTAATCTCTTTTAGCCACTAAATTAATTCTTAAATAATTCTTGACTAATATTAATTAAACAATATGATTTCTCCTTTAATATATTATTCTTATAATATATTAATAAATCATAATTAAACCTTTCTCTCCTTAATTCATCATACATATTGCTATGGTGAAGGCAACCCAAAAGGACCATGCTCATAATCGGGTCAAGTACATACCAAAATAGTTATGGACTTAGACACTAATCCAACAGGACTTCGTGCTTATTCCTTAGGACAATCCTTAGGACTGAATGAGTGAACGATAAATGATTCTTAGGGGAGATTCTTAAGAAATAAAGAAGATAATGGGGATGAGTAATTGGGTTGATCGTTTAATGATTAAACATAATTATATTATTGTGGATTGAAAACCCTATGTACTCACCAGGTTTCCCAACCTGACCCACTTAAGTTTATTTGTATCACATGTGTCGATATGAAGCTACTTTACACCGAGAGATTTAAAAGAGATGTAGATCACTAGTGTAAATGAATGTAAGTTCTGTTTATGCTTATGTTTCTGTATTGACGACGACATCCCAAATGTTTTAAATGAATAAAATACATTTCTTCGAAAATGCTTTGATAAAGTATTTATCATGTATTTTCTGGGAACAAATTCTGCAACATTTTTATTAAAAGAGTACTCTGATTTTTATAAAGCATAAACAAAATCGGTCTTTTCTGGCCATGAAAATGGGGATGTCACAATTTCCAAGAAGATGAAGCTTGATGCAAGGCTGTGAATCAAGGATTAGCTTATGGATCTGGATTATGTGCTTCATTTCGAGCTTGTTTGAGGTAAAAAGCTTTGATCTTGTTCATTGTTGGCTTAGATCTAGTTTGTATGAGTTTTTTGATTCATTTTTGGTCCCAATAATGAGATTTAGTGGTTGATACCATTCCTGGAGCTTAGAGTTGCCACTCTTGGTGTTTCTATGGTCCTAGATTCATGAAGTTGGCACCTTTAAGGCTTAGAATTCCCCATGCTTTATTTTGAGCTAATTTAATGGAAGTAGAAGGTTATATTTCGAGATTAGGTTCGTTTGGGTCATGCAAAGTCACCAAGTCAGTGACTTTATGGTTCTAGACGTTGTTTTTGACTTAGATCTATGGTTGGGACTTCTATACTTAAGCATTAAGAGCTTAATGTCGAAATGGTTTAAAGGAGGAGTACGCTAGGCGTACAAGTCTATACGAGCAACGTACAAGCCAGATTGCATGTACGCTTAGCGTATAGCTGAGTACGCCCCACGTACTCATTCAGGAGGGTTTTGGCTTTTGGGCTTCGTGTTGGGCTTCCTTTTTGGGCTTGGTTGTTTGAGTTCTCAATGGGCCAACTGATTATAAGTGTTTTGGACTAGGAAATTGGTTGGGCCTTAGGGTAAGGCCCATGTAAGGGGTTTGGGCCCAATTTGGAAAATTAGGCCATAGTTGGGCCTTAGTCTTGGACCAAGCTAGGTCAGGGGCAAAATGGTCTTTTTACGCCAAGTATGGATTTATGGTTATGGAGTGGAACCCAATTATTAATTGGGCGTTGTTTTGATATTGACAGTTGGAGGATCTGTCAGCCAGCAGCCAGGGATCGTCTGTGTGATTCGACAGTGCAAGGTGAGTCTCCTCACTGGGTTTAGCGGGTCGAAGGCACCAATGCAGACCCATGGTTTATATGTTAGGATGCTAGATGTTTGCGCAAATCGTGCATGTATTGTATGATGACATGTTTACCGGGAAGGGCTCGATGCCAGGCAGGGCCTGATGAGTATGTTGAATGCTAGTTATAAGTATCTGTTTTTATGCTTACCGGGCAAGGCTCGATGACTGTATGGTATGCTATAGTCTTTGTGATTATTGCATGTGTTAGTAAGGTTATGTTTATATGGTTATATGGTTATATGATTATGTGTGTAGCGGGCGGGGCCCAATGTCAGGCGGGGCCTGGTAATTGACAGATCTGTAATCCGAGCGGGGCTCGATGTCGGCGGGGCCCGAAGTCGAGTGGGACTCAAGAGCGGGCGAGGCCCGATGGAGGGTGGGGGCCCAGTATGTGTTTTATGTATGTATGGTATGCGGTATCTTGGGGAACTAACTAAGCTTTGTGTTTACGGGTTTCAGTTTATGTTTCAGGTACTTCGGTTTTCAAAATGGAAGACCTCGGGATGATTACAGAGCACACACCACATGTTTCCGCATTCTGTGATTTACTCTGATTTATAATGTTTTGATGAATCTTTATTACCTTGGTTTTGTGGAAATGTTACGTATTAATGATTTATTAATCTAAAATGGAAAATTTTGTATCATTATTTTTGGGACGTTTCAAGTCGCATAGTATCTATATCATTATATACTTATAAATGAGGCATTTTTCCAATCACCTCATGCATTAGAAACCCCCACACAAATTTCCAAACACCTCATGTATTTGAAACCCCCACACCTTTTCACCTTCAAAGTAATTAATAATACATCACGCACTTTATATAACTAAAATTTTGAAGTTATGAATGGAACTATGGATGGTGAATTTAGAGCATGACATGACGGAACAATTGATTTTGCTCCTACGTACTTATAAATATGTTCCCAAATGAAAACTTGAAAAGAATGATGAAATAAAATTTGCTCCTGCATGGTAATTAAATGTTTTATGTCATTCATTTCATACCTTCCACTCTTTTAGTTTGCTCCTGCTGCATGGTAATTAAATCCCTTTATATCTTTCATTTCATAACTTCCACTCCTTTAGTTTGTACAATTTCAAATACTCTAAACAGATTATGAATATATGGCAGGTGTTATAGGATAATATGGATTGGGGATGAACTAAAGCAGACACTATACCCTAGAAATGAATCCAAGTTGTTCGATCATCTGTCGGTGAAGGTAATATTTTCTATCGGGGTTAAAGTCTCAAGATAGAATATCAAAACTTTTGCATTTCAGATAGGTTTCTAGAACTATATTTGTTCCAATCTTACTAAAGAATGCAAGAACAGGAGGTCTACCCACAATTCTTGAAGAATCTGAAACTCCAATAATGAAAGAATATTTAAAACGTTTAAAAATGAATGAGAAACTCGAGCATATAGATTTAATGGTGGAAATTCACAAGTTCTACAAAATCTACAATGAAAAAAATGCGAAATTAGATGCCTTAAATTACTAAACATTACAGACAATAAGTAAGTTCTCTAATCCTTTTCAATAATTTTCAAAAAATGTGATTCAACACATGTGGGGATTACTTAAGAAACTAAACGCATACGGACACAAATGAGAACTCATATTAATCAATTATCAAATAATTACATTCGATACTAATGTGTACATAAACATTACATTTACAATTTTAAATTAATAATAATTTTGCATTATTTATTAGTATAAATTATTTGTAAATAAAAAAATATACATACTATTTAATCGCATACACCCTTTATGTACAGTCTATTCAGAATAGATTAAACCATATCAATTATAATGTAATAATTTTGTTAATTGCATTATGTTAGCATCTTATTTTTTTAAAATCATAACTTCTCAATTAACCATATGCTTAAAAATAATGCTAACTATTTATTTTTCCATAACATATATGTGACAACCCGAAATTTCTCTTGTGCGAACCGTTTAAAAATAAATCAATTCGGATTTATTTCTGTTCTCGTTAGTATTATTTGGGTCTAACGGAAAATTTTAAACTCAGTGCAATCAAGTTTTGGGCTCAAGAACGCGTTTTCCCAAGTCAAAGCATAACATCCGGGCCAAACACCCCTTCGAGAGGAGTGTACGGCCGCAAACTCGAGTTTACGGCCGTACACCCCCACCCCACCCCCTTGGCCGAAAACTCTACCCTATATATAGGGTATATGGCCTTCATTTGTCACTTTGCACACTTCAAAAGCTTTCTCTCTCTACTCTCTCTCTACCTTCATCGAGTTTCCTCCAAGATCTTCAAGTTCTAAGTGTTTTTCACCTTTATTTGTTGCTTCATTCCTCTATCTAGTGGTAAATCCATGTTCCTATCTCATTACTCTCATCATTTGTCTAGATCTTCTCTCTCACCAAGAACACCAAGAACACACACTGGTTCTTGGTGGCTAAAAACCTCATTCAAGCTTCCTTATAGTAAGTAACTACTCTCTATGCTTGATATCTACTAGAAACCATTGATTTTCACCTAAAAATCGACCAAAAGTCATGAACCCAAACGGGGTTTACGGCCGTAAACCATGTGTACGGCCGTACACCCTTCATTGGCCGAAAACTCCAGTTTTGGTCAATTATTGGTCTTAAACCCTTCCTTAAGCCATGCATGGGACTTAGAACACTTCCAAGAGGATAGAAAGGACCTAGAAACGCAACGAATCACACTTTTCCTCGAGTGTTTACGGCCGTAAACTCATGGGCCGTAAACCCATGGCCGTAAACACCTATAAGTGTGCCATTTTAGCCACAAACCCTTCTTAAAGTCCAAGCCTTAAACCTTGAACCTTTAATGGATGTTGTAGGATCTTGAAACACACACCTTGGCAAGATTGACCATGAGTTTACGGCCGTAAACTCCATAGGTAGCCGTACACTCCCCTTAGTTCAATCACATGTGATTCCAACACTTGGTCAAAGTGTTTGCCTAGTCCCATGAGGTGTTTCCTTGCATTTGGTTGCTTCTAGACACTATATTTATGTCAATATATGCCATTATGTGTCATTTAGGACTCGTTAAGTCTCAGGACTTCATTCGTGGAACTTCTCATCCTTACGCGCATATTCGTTGAATCACCCACATCAGGTGAGTTCATACCCCTACGTTTTTCCGAGTTTTTCATGTTTTCAGGCGGGAATACAAGCAAAAGTACAAGGAAACTTGTGCTCAAAATATATTATTTTGTTTAAGATAATTATATTTTCAGTATACTTTTAACATGGAAAACATTTTTACCAGACGATTAAGAAATCAACTCGTAGAAACAGTTTTCAAAACTTGGGTAACGAACTCGTGAATCATGTAGTAAAATGTATTATTTTATAAAGGATTCATGCAAATCATAAAAAGGATTTTCAGTATTATTACTTGTAAATTTGTTAGTCTAAGTTGGTGACACGTCCTTGGTAACACTCCCACAGAATCAGAGTGTAGGACTAGCACTTGTGACCAGAATCTCTTGTAGGGAGAGCGTGACTGTTGTGTATAGATCTATACGGGACTGACAATCCCGCACCCTGCTGCTAGCTACAGTTGGACCGGCAGGTCTACGGGTGACAAAGTCATTGAGGATATCGGCCCCGTTACGTGCCTTATCCAGTCAGTTATGGTCATGAAACTCAAAACCTAGATAACATGAATTTACTTTTGTAATAATGAATCAAGTGAACTAACCTCAAAGTAATAACCGATTTAATTACTGGAGGGTATTAATAATAATATCTTCAGGACTTAGTTCATCACAGTTTTCTTTTATTTAGTTTTTAAGGCTAATATACCTCTCTGGGTGTAACCAAGGTTTTTAAAAGAAAACTGCTTTTATTAATACGAGTATGGTAGATACTTGCGTACCTCAGTTTAAAACGAATAATCAACCATCAACATTTAGGGAAAATATAGGATTTTCCGGCTATTCAAAACGGATTTGTTATCATGTAATCAACGGATATTCATATTCATTCCACGACACCTTGGATTGTACGTATCTTGGTACGAATCTGGAAGTCATGGAAGGAATAGGTTTTCAAACATGCTTTTTATAAGACACTATAGGATTTTCTTGAGGAACACTTTTCAAAAGGATTAAAGAACATTTTCCACCAAAAACTAAACGCTTATGAACTCACCAGCTTTATGCTGATATTCTCTCAAAACTGCTTGTATTCTCAGGGAATTAGTAGACAGGTACTTCCAGGATTTTGGAGAAGTCGGTACGTTAGAGTCACGTCTTTCGATTTTACTTTTGTTATGAATAAAACCTTGTATTAAAACAATGTAAACCTTTTTCATATATGTATTCAATGTTTGGTTGTGTTTACTATGCTTGCTATGATACAACTCTTGTGATACTACGCATGACGTCAACCACCCCCGAACATTTCTGCCGTTTCGGTTTGGGGGTGTGACAATATATAACCATATTAAACTACATAATTATTCCACTGCGCAACGCGCGGGCATTCACCTAGTATACTTATAAAGGAGACATTTTTCCAATCATCTCATGCATTTGAAACCCCCACACAATGTAACATCCGGATTCCCAAGTATCTTATTTTAAGTTTTTATCTTGAGTTTTAGGGAAGGACTCGGCGAGTAGGCGCTCAGAATCGCCGAGTAGGATCGCACATTTCTTGTCTGATTTAATGAAGGACTCGACGAGTCGGTACGTGGACTCGGCGAGTCCGCGCTGTTAAGTGAAACCCTAAATCCCTGGGCCTGAGCCCTATTTAAAGGCCTTTATGGCCTCCATTTGCGGCCACTTCATCCCAGAGAAACCCTAGAGAGAGCAGTAGGAGAGTTGAGAGCAAGAAGAGGCTAATACATCACTTTTGGTGTGGTTTTGCTAGAAAGAAGAAGGAAACACCCATCTAGAGCGTGAAGGGAGCTTGGATCTGGGCTAATCATCTTGAGAGTTCATCTCTGGAGGTATAATCCTTTCTATTTCATGTTGATATGATAGATTTCATGATTTTAGGGTTTTTACCTCCATTTTATGTAAGATCTAGTGAGTATGAGGTCCCCTTTTGTGTTGATAGCATCAGATCTGGACCATGAGAGGTCCATAGAGTCATTATCCCTCAACTTTATGCAAGAAAATGAGAGATTGGGGACTAGGTTGCCATTTTTAGAGTTATTTCATCATTTATGGCTTGATGTGGGTTGCATGCACGTAAAGGTTGCACCTTTACGTGACATTTGAACATTTGAAGGGTAGATATGATAGTTAGGGAAGCAGATATGATCTTAGAAGGTCATTTGAGTATGAACATGGAAGCAACTCGCCGAGTCCATAAGTGGACTCGATGAGTCGAGTCGGGGTTGCCCCGCGATTCGTGACAGGTGTAACCCGTCGAGTGGAAGGATGACTCGACGAGCCAAGAGAGACTGAAAGGATTCAGAGGACTCGCATGGACTCGTCGAGTCGCCTTTGTGCCCTCGACGAGTCGGGTCAAAGTTTGACCGTTGACTTTCGTTGACCTTAGGGTTCTAGTCAACACTGATTCAAGAGAGTTCAGGGGAGGGTAGAATGGTCTTCTACCTAATCTTTTGGAATGAGACTTTGAGTGAATATTGATCAGGGATGTTATTTGAATAATAAGAGGAGGATAAGTCGGGAAGTTGAGCACGAGAGTTTATCCGACTTCATTGGGGTGAGTCTTCTCACTATACTGTACCTGGAAGGGTACCTATGTGTGACCGGAAGGTCTTGTATGCTATGATGTATGTGCTATATGCGGTTATGTGATATGTATGTGATATGTATGTTATGATGGTAAGGACCGGAAGGTCAGGTTGATATGGACCGGAAGGTTAGGAGGTTAAGGACCGGAAGGTCAACACGGGTAGGACCGGAAGGTCTACCAGGATTCGGGTCGGAAGTCCCCTGAGACACATGGATCAGAAGATCCTACAGAGTTATGGCCTGGAAAGGCGTATGTGTGGTATGTGGTATTTTGGGGAACTCACTAAGCATTTATGCTTACAGTTGTTGTGTTATGTGTTTCAGGTACTAGCGAGGATCGCGAGAAGGCGCCGACATGATCCGTACACACTTATAGAGTTTATGTTATTGAGATTCTGGGGACATGTTTTGTTATGACATAGTGGATACATTATGTTTTTGTGATTATTGTGTGATTGAAAGTATGATTTAAAAATGAAAAATTGTTTTGAAAATTACGTCGTTACACACAAATTTCCAAACACCACATGCATTTGAAACCCCACACATTTTCACATTCAAAGTAATTAATCACACATCATACACTTTATATAACTGAAATTTTGTAGCTACGAATGGAACTATGGATGGTGAATTTAGAGCATGACATGAAGGAACAATTGATTTTACTCCTATGTACTTTAACAAAATAATCATTTTGCATTATTTATAAGTATAAATTATCATATCTATCTATATCTTAATATCTTAATCATCATATCATATCATCATACATACTTATAAAGCTAACATTTTTTCTTGAATCTCATGCATTTGAAACCCCCCCTTTTTTAACTTCCTCAAACCACATTCATTTAAAACCCCCTTTTTTAACTAATCCAACTCAAACGTTTTCTTAATTATGATTTAACACTCAAAAGTTTTATAACTTATATTATGTTTAATTAGCATTTAGTGAAAAGTTTACTATAAAAAGGTCAATCTTTTGGGAAGACATGCATACAAATCATATACAAATTTCAGAAAGAAAACAAACTTAAAGGTTTTTTGTGTTTGGTTGAGGTCTTATGACCACTTTTGGAGATATGCTATTATATTAGAGCTTTTAATTTGTAAGTTTGTTATCCTAATTCGTTTTTTATATTTTCTTCGTTTTTGGATTATTGTAATACAGTCATTGTATATTGTGGTTTAATCGTTAATATATTGATTATATGTTATATAGGGTGATGTCGAAAATATTTAATTAAATATTTTAAATATGTTTTTTTTATTTTGTAATTGTACCATTTCAAAAAAATAATTAATTAAAACTCATACATAAGTTATACTTTCCATCTCTCTCTCTCTCTATATATATATATATATATATATATATATATATATATAGAGAGAGAGAGAGAGAGAGAGAGAGAGAGAGAGATGGAAAGTATATATATATATATATATATATATATATATATATATATATATATATTATAATAGAGGTCAAAACACTTCAATCAAAATTCATTTAAAATCTAATATTTCAAATGCTTTTTAATAATGATTGTAAAAATTTCAACATGTGTTACTTAATTGATTGATTAATAAAAATATTAATGTTTTGAAACTCCTAACTCTTAAACTTATATTATTTAATTTGTTAGTTAACTAAAATATTTTTCATACATAAAGATAACATTTTTATGTTTGGTTACTCACATTTGTTTATGTAATTGGAAAACAAGGTGTACATAGAATGACTACTTCAATTTCACATAGGAATCGATAACACTAGAGAGATATGTTGTCTTTAACCGGTAGTAGGAGATCCACATACCCTTTTTAATTATTTATATTAATGTTTAGTAATATCTATTTTATATTCCTATTCACCTGAATTTTTTAGGTACAAATTAAGGAAGATGATTCTCGTCGCACCAACATAAAGTCAAACATACGCCTTGCAAAATATGTAATTAAAATTAAATATCATATTTACTAATCGACTTATTTTAAAACTCTTGATGACATTTATGTATATTGATATATTTTGTATGACTTCATTCTTAATTTCAATGTTTAATATTTGAAATTTCATATATGAAACCTTGGATGTTTTGGTGTAATATAAATAGTGTAATACAAAGTTTATTAGTTCAATATTATTTATTAATAGCTCCTTCAAAACAACGTATTTCTTATTTTATCCAAAAAATATTATCAGACATAAGAAAAGTAGATTATATTAATGTTATACAAAAGCTTATAATATATATTGGATATTATAAAAGTAAAAGTAAAGTTTATAAGGTATGGACTATATTAGATAGTATCAAAATATAAGTTGATGGATTTTTATGTTATTTGATAATTCGGTTAATGCCTAAAACATGATTAAAAACGTAAATTTCAACATATTTCTATTTTTCCCATAATTATTTTAACCACTTAAATGCATTACTGCGCAACGTGCGAGGTTACGCCTAGTACTATACTATAAATGAAACATTTTTCCTTTCACCACATCAATTTGAAACTCTCAACTTTTAATATTTCCCTATAATATTTTTTTCTAACTTAAATATGTTATTACTTATAAATATTATCCTAAATGGAGGACTTCTTGAATTATCAATAACTTCAATATAGTGTTAAATGCATAACCTAAATTAATATATCAAACAAACTTAAAAATATAGTGTAAAATTTAAAATGTAAAGTAAAATATCAAATAAAATTAAAAAAAAAAAACTCAATGTATATTTTTTTTACAAGAGTTAAATGGAAAATATTAAATACAATAAGCATAAAAGAACATAAATCTAAAAGTAAAATTAACTAAAAGATCTTCAAAAACTATTTTTTATAATAACTGAAATTCAATTAAGTTATTTTAAAATTAATTTATAATAATAATAGTTAAAATAACATAAGTTATAAATTAAATTATGTTACAACACAAACAATGATTGATAATTTAAATATTCATCATGATGAAATTAAAATGTCGTTAATTTTTCGTTAAAGTTAATAAATCATTACATTAGTTAATTAAAATAAATAAGAAATATAATTAATTTTATACATACATAAAGCGTGAGTAGACACCATTAAATGATTCAATTTTAGTAAGTGTTATATTATCTACTCTTCAAATTAATTATAATGCTACATTAACTGAATGTCTAAATGGAATAATAATTATTTTTTAGTTAATATAAATGACAAAAATATTTTCATTGACGTGTGATTACTAAAAGGTTAATTATATAATTTTATTCCGTGCAACGCGCGGATATTCACCTAGTATACTTATAAAAGAGACATTTTTACTTGCGCCACATGCATTTGAAACCTCCATGACTTTTAAATTTCTTTCTAATAATTATTATAAGTTGGTTAATAATGTTAAACTCATGAAAAAACTAAATTCTAATCATAAATTAACTATACTATAATATTAAAATATCATATTTTACTTCTATTTATAAAATTATGGCTTTAACTTTTTAGCATATTATAATTAACTTATTAGTTTAGATATGTTGTAGTCTGTGAACAATTGTCATTTTAAAGTCACAACTTTTGTATAGTTTATGATTTTTGCAAAATAGTTAGATTATTAATTTCAATATAATGTTAAACAGTTAACTTAAATTAAGATTTCAGTTAAACTTAAAAAAATCAAGGGACTATTTTATAAATAGTTAAAACTTATAAATTACAGTGTTAAATCTAAATTGTAATCCTAAATTAACAAAAAAAAAGCATGAAAATATTTTTTATAATCATTAAGATATTTCAAATAAATATCTTAAAAATAACGTACAATAAGAATAGATATAAGTAATATTATATAAAAAGTTATAATGCTATCTTTAAAAACAAAAATAATGTTTGTTGTTTTAAATGATTACAATCAAAGAAACAAACAATATTCATCAAATAAATTTTAAAAAATTTAAATTTCTGAAACCAAATTAAAATAATTAAGAGTTTTCAAATACGTTATTTTAAATAAATTACAACAATAATAGTTAAAATTAACATTATATACAAAAACTATATTGTTACATTTAAAAACAAAAACAATGTTTGATGTTTTAAATAATTAAAATGATAGAAATTAAAATCTTAAGCAAATAAAATTTTTAAAATTAATTAATCATAACAACTATAAATATCATCGAACCATATATTATATTTAATTTTATTCATGAATATTCCACAGATAGAAGTCATTGAGACAATTGAGATTATAGAATTTTAAAAGATGTTAACATTATCATATAATTCAAAACAAACAATGTTTATACCAACTTATTATATGATTTATTATATAAGTGTAACATCCTGATTTCTGATATAAGTTTAAAGCTTCTAGAGTCATGTATCAAGGGCGAATCGACGAGTTGGAAGGTCCAACTCGTCGAGTAGAGACCAAATCATCTACGTGGGTTTTAGACTCTACTCGACGAGTTGGAGGACCCGACTCGACGAGTAGGTGTTGGAAAGTGAAAACCCTAATTTTTAGGGTTTGCACCCTATTTAAAGGTCCTTAACTTTCCTCTTCAGCCTCCCTTGTCACATTCGTGTCCAGAGAAACCCAAATAGCTAGCTAGCCTCTATTCCTGAGTGTGTGAGACCAAAAGAGAGTGTATTGGAGCATTTCTTGAGGAATTAAGAGCTTGGAACAAGGAAGAGCTTGTAGATCCAGCCTTCCCAGTGTTGTGACAACAAGATTGAGGTATAAAGCTACCACCTTTACATTTCATTGCTTAGATCTCCCTTTTTGGTAAAAGAAATGGTCATTTCTAGGGCATGATGGGGTCACATTCGAGTTTGAGCTTGTCACAAGGGCATAGTTTCAGATCTTGACTTCCCAAGGCCTTATGGACATAAAGCCTCAAGCTTTATAAAACCCTAGCCCTCTTTCATGTCCACAACCTTCTCCTAATGCTAGTTATGAGTGTTTTAGCTTCGTAGAACCTTGCATGCACGTAAAGTTAGCAACTTTACGTGATAACAACATCCTAGGAGCATAGATATACCGTTTGGAGCTTTGGAGCAGCTTAAAATCGTCTGACTGAGTGATGGACTGAATGAGACTCAACGAGTTGCATGGTCGACTCGACGATTCGGTTGAAGATTTCCCGTATTGGTTTTTGCATGGACTCGGTGAGTCGGTAAAAAGACTCGACGTGTCAGTTAGGGTTCTTCCCGACATTTAGACACGCGTGGACTCGACGAGTTGGTGGGAAACTCGGCGAGTTGACTCAGGGTTTTCGCGGTTTTCTGAGTTTTGGAGGAACTCGACGAGTCAGTAGTTGGACTCGACGAGTTGGGTCAACATGGACTGTTGACCTTGATTGTTGACTTGGACATTGACCAGGGTTGACCATGTTTGACTTTTGAGGGTATTTGGTAAATGTGTATTTATGGAAATGGATCATTGGTGGTTATAGGTGTTGGAGTTTGGGGCAATATTTCGGGAGCGTGATTTCGTGGTTCAGTTCGGCATTGCAAGGTGAGTTATCCTCACTATACTCCAGGGTCTAAGGCACCAAGGCCGGCCATTTGATTTGTTATTTGGATTTGTTACTGTTGTGATATGTTAGCTTTGTATCTTGGTAGATAGGATGGTTATATGCAAGTATGATCTGTTAGATCGGTATCCTGGTAGATAGGATGTGGTTATGCTTAGAGACCTGTAATTGGTCTAACTCTCTGTATAGGGTTAGGTGATTACCTGTTATGTGTGCACATGCTTGTTATGGTAGTTGAGGGTATTCCATCCCGAGGATGAGTGGACCCTAGTATGTTGTCTTTATAGACCGTTATATGATTATCTGATATAGGTGCACATGTTTGATTGGTTTTGGGCATTCCAACCCGATGGTTGTGGGCCGAGAGTATTCCATCCCGATGGATGATTGGACTCGTAGTATGTGGGCATTCCAAACCGATGGTTATGGGCCGAGAGTATTCCATCCCGATGGATGATTGGACTTGTAGTATGTGGGCATTCCAACCCGATGGTTGTGGGCCGAGAGTATTCCATCCCGATGGATGATTGGACTCATAGTATGTGGGCATTCCAACCCCACGGTTGTGGGCCTAGGGTATTCCATCTCGATGATGATTGGACCTGTAGTATATTGGGATTCCAACCCGATGGTTGAGGGCCTGGGGTATTCCAACCCGATGGTTGATTGGACCCATAGTATGTTGTTTGTTATTATATGTGTATTGTTGTGTGTATGGGTATTTTGGGGGTAACTCACTAAGCCTTCGAGCTTACATTTATCGATTTTTGTTTCAGGTACAACGGATGACCACGGGAAGGCGAAGGCGTGACCGTACACTCCCTCGATTTATGATTGTGATTTCTGGGAACTCTGATATGAAACTATTTTGAAAACAAATTGTAATAACTTATTGGTTTTGAATTTTTTTAAAAGTTTCAAATTGGCTTGAATTTTTATGGGTGTTACAAGTTGGTATCAGAGCTTTGGTTTGGGTGAATTGGAGGAACACTCGTGTGAATCCAGTCTCAAACTAAGGAAAATGTTTTCAAATGATTTTCAAATGGTTTTCAAATAAGAAAAGGAGGATGTAGAGTGTACGATCAGCCGGAGCCAGTAAGTAGACCCCAAAATACCATACAAGTTATCTGATATTGTGATATGTTAGAACAACATGCTAGTACTAGGCTAGGGATCTTCAGGAATTGCATGATAGAATTTCCTGATTATATAATGCCTGATAGCCTAGGGATTTCCTTATATGAAATTAAAATCATTACTGTAGTTTCTTAGTGTATACATCACGGTCGTACATAATTAAGATCTTATAGTCTGAGAATGTTTGGTTTGGCCTTATTTCCTGTTCTTTTATGATGAAGGGCTTAGGGTAGGACCAGGTATTCGAAAGTCTATAGGGTCCAACGTTATGTATGACTAGAATACACTAGTGCTGCAGGGTTGGTGGAAGTTTCATGGATGGATGGGTTGTTTGGACGAGTCCGCCGGTTATGAGATATTTAGCCTTCCTCTAGGAGTGAGGACTGAACGCATGCCATGCTTATGTATAGTTTTAGGGCATTGTGATGATACTTGAGACAAATATGGGTAGGTGTGGAAGGTAGTATGGGCCCGTACTACTGAAAGCACAGGACCCATACGCGTAGCAAGGAAGTCACAACCCCTAGGGTTTTGGTTGGGAGTTGGTTCCCGGATTGTTATGAGGAGTATCTGATATCTTTTCGATATGTTTTCAGCATGGTGGTTACACGAAGATTCGTGACTGGATCCGGGTCAGGATCAGGAGAGGTCGGACAGGAGGCGCCGACAGCGCCCGAGACTATCGGCCAGATGAGGCCAGGCAAGATGGATGATAGGATCCGGGAGATCCTGCATGATGAGGTTGATGCTATGTTACGGGCTCAGTTGCCGGAGATGTTTGGGTCTATCAAGACTGCTATGGTGGAGTACTTTGATGATCGGTATGCAGCCCTCACTGAGGCGGCTGCCACTGCAGCTGTATCTGCGACAGGGTTGGGAGCCGGACGGGTTTTTCAGTATCGGGACTTCGACAACATGAAGCCCCCTACTTTTGAAGGGACTCGGGATCCCATCAAGGCTATGAGGTGGTTATCTGATGTGGAAGGGTGCTTCTTCACATGTTCATGTCCTACTGACCAGAAGGTCAGGTGTGCTCTGAACCTGCTGAGGTCTGGAGCAAAGGACTGGTGGAGATTGATGACTGGATCATATTCGGATGAGCAGCGAGCTGCGGTTACTTGAGATCGATTTTGGGATATGTTCTGTACCCGCTACGTCCCGCGGGTTGAGCGAGAGAGACTGGCTCAGGAGTTTTTGGATCTGCGACAGGATTCGGAATCGGTGACGGAGATCACCCGCATGTTTACTGAGAGGGAGATGTTTTACCCGGAGTTTGCATCCGAGCAGGCTTAGATGACTCGTTATCTGAGTATGATCAAGACGGACATCAGACAGTTCGTGTCCACGCAGAGATGTGATACCTTACTAGATTTACAGGAGGACGCCAGGCGGCGTGAGTTGGAGATTGAGCTTCAGCAGAGAGAGTAGAGACAGGCCCCGGTGCAGTCAAAGCCTGCACCAAAACGGTTTAGGGCCGCTGATTACAGACAGGAGAGTCATAGGGGTCGCACTTGTGGGAAGTGCGGAAAGGTGCACAATGGGGTTTCCGATCTTCTTCAGGATGCCACAAGTGTGGCAAGGAGGGTCACATCGCAAGGGATTGTAGGCAACAGACTCCAGGGGCTGGTGTCAGGCTTTATTACCATTGTGAGCAGGTGGGCCATATGAAGGCCCAATGTCCCCTACTAGCTTCCAGGCTAGCACAGGCTTCATCGCTAAATACACTGAGGATTACTGACGGAAGTCAGGGTAGATCAGAGCCTCCTAAGGCTCAGGGACGCGCCTTCTAACTTACAACCAAGGAGGCCAGGACGGTACCTGATGTGGCGACCGATATGTCTTTCATCCTATCTATTTATTTATGATTGTATTATGAGCTTTCGTTTCTTTTTGCACAAGTTATTAGGACATAGGAGATGTTAGGTGGAATTTATTGTCAAGGGAGTATAGATGTTTAGGATCGAGAGGTACATTTGAGGATAAGGAGTTAGGATAGAGAAACGCTAGTCTAGGACGAGCAGTTGTAACTCAGAAGTTCAGAGGTCATCAGCGGGAATTCAGATTCTCTTAAAGTTCGGTTACTTCATATCGGGAGGATTGTCTTGCGTGGGTTAACCCCTCTAAGGTTAAGTATGGTAATACTCGATTGGGGCTGTTAAGTCGGTTATCATCTTCACCACCAGTCGGTAGTGGTTAGTACTCTAATTGGGGGATAATCGGGAATTCTCGGATGGGATGTCAGCCATCGAAGATACTGTCTGTTGCGGTTCGGATAACGGTTTCCATAGCAGTTGGGTTGAGGCGGTCCAGACATGCTAAAGACTTTGTATGGGTCTTGTTAGTTATATGATCGGGTACTGAGTGTATGCTATGCGGTAGCAATCAGCAGGTCTATTTTTCTGGTAGTGAGTATGATGTTTAGTGATAATAACCCCTGGAACAGTACGTTATGTGTTTGTTGGTTATCACCTATAGAATGTCCTTGGGGATTGTCGGTGGTTATGTAGGAGAGTCTGAAAACTCTTGGGGTAGCAACTTGTTCTATAAGTGGATAGTATAGGGAGAGGTTTCAGTACTGTGACCCTTGTCGGTGTTGTGAAGGACATTGATTAGGCATTCATGGTCAATGGAGGAGGTGAGTATCTCCAAGATGGAGTGTTGGGCAACTGAAGTGACGACAGTAGTGTCAATAGGTTATCGGGAGCATTCCAGTCATAAGCTGAGGGCCGGAGGGGGCATACCAGACTCATGATGTGGGCTCAGAAGCAATCCAGACCTATGTTGAGGACCATGTAAGGGTATTCCAGTCATAGGCTGTGGGCATAAAGATTGTGATGGTTATGTCTCTTGTAGGAGCGCGTTCGGAATGGATGTATTGTTGAGATTCGGGGGAGTTGTACTCGGTAGTGACAAATCAGAGGATTATGGTTGAGACGCAAGGATATATCCTTGGATCTCAAGTTATGAGTAGACCTGAGTTATGTTCATGGTGGTATTCCAATCTAGGGTATTCCATCCTGAGGATGACCGGACCCTATGATTGATTGGACCTGACGTGCTTGGTATTCCAACCCGAGGGTTGATTGGGCCAAACACATGCATGATACGAGGGTATTCCATCCAAGCGATGACCGAACCCGTCGTAGGCATCCCTGGTATTCCAACCCGAGGCTGATTGGGCCAGGTATGAGTGTTCGTGTTTGTTAGCTGGTTGTGTATGTAAGTTATTTCCGGAACTGAAGGACGCATTATCCTGTCAGCACGAAAAGGGGTTCGCTTCAGGAAGAGGAAAAGTTGAGTCCCCGATTCTTCGAGTCGTCAGGATTATTGCCAGGATTGGCAAAGTGGCAGATAGATTAGGCCTTTTGGAGGAGCTTAGCCGGATTATGGCGATTTCCAACGTTTGCAAGTTGCGAAAGTGCGTGTAGAACGACAATGTTGTGGTGTCATTGGGTGATACTCAGGTTGATGCATGCCGAAATTAAGTTAAAGAGATAGGTGGTCGTCTTGGAAAGGAAAAGTAAGAGTCTTTCATAGAGAAGAGTTACCTTGGCAAAGGTACAGTAGCGGCGCCTGGAGGGATTTGAGTTGACTGGGATGCCGGAGGCTGCAATGTGAGGGCATTATCCAAATTTGTGCACTGCAGCAGGCTTCGAGGACGAAGCCTAGTTTAAGTGGGGGAGAGTTGTAACATCCCGATTTCCCGATATAAGTTTAAAGCTTCTAGAGTCATGTTTCAAGGGCGACTCGACGAGTTGGAAGGCCCAACTCGTCGAGTAGAGACCAAATCATCTGCGTGGGTTTTAGACCCTACTCGACGAGTTGGAGGACCCGACTCGACGAGTAGGTGCTGGAAAGTGAAAACCCTAATTTTTAGGGTTTGCACCCTATTTAAAGGTCCTTAACTTTCCTCCTCAGCCTCCCTTGTCACCTTCGCGTCCAGAGAAACCCTAATAGCTAGCTAGCCTCTATTCTTGAGTGTGTGAGACCAAAAGAGAGTGTATTGGAGCATTTCTTGAGGAGTTAAGAGCTTGGAACAAGGAAGAGCTTGTAGATCCAGCCTTCCCAGTGTTGTGACAACAAGATTGAGGTATAAAGCTACCACATTTACATTTCATTGCTTAGATCTCCCTTTTTGGTAGATAGGATGAGGTTATGCTTAGAGACATGTAGTTGGTCTAACTCTCTGTATACGGTTAGGTGATTACCTGTTATGTGTGTACATGCTTGTTATGGTAGTTGAGGGTATTCCATCCCGAGGATGAGTGTACCCTAGTATGTTGTCTTTATAGACCGTTATATGATTATCTGATATAGGTGCACATGTTTGATTGGTTGTGGGCATTCCAACCCGATGGTTGTGGGCCGAGAGTATTCCATCCCGATGGATGATTGGACTCGTAGTATGTGGGCATTCCAACCCGATGGTTATGGGCCGAGAGTATTCCATCCCGATGGATGATTGGACTCGTAGTATGTGGGCATTCCAACCCGATGGTTGTGGGCCGAGAGTATTCAATCCCGATGGATGATTGGACTCGTTGTATGTGGGCATTCCAACCCGACGGTTGTGGGGCTGTGGTATTCCATCCCGAGGATGATTGGACCCATAGTATATTGGCATTCCAACCCGATGGTTGAGGGCCTGGGGTATTCCAACCCGATGGTTGATTGGACACATAATATGCTGTTTGTTATTATATGTGTATTGTTTGTTATCAAAGTCAAGGACGGATCATTCACTCAACTTTTGGCATTTACTAAGTTATTTCAAACTTCTTTCAAACATTCTTGTTGTTCTTCATTTATTAACGTTACCTTGATCGGTTATTCTCATTCTCCATTTATGACTTGATCATTTGTTGAATACATTATCTAAGACTTGACTGGTCTTTCCAGGCTTGACTTGAACATTTATTACCAAGCAGACATTGATCTTAAGCATTCACTCAAGGTTTGAGTTCTCAAACCTTGTCCCTGCGCATCAGATCTATTTTGTTCTCACAATTGGTATCAGAGCTTGAGTGGTTGTCCTTTGAATCAATAAGATCATATTATAGTTGGTTTGAAATTACCTTGGTATTTCAACCATTTCTGTGATAAGGATAAAAGTTATTCTATATACCACTTTAGCTTTAAGATATCTTAACTTCAATAGCTGCTTCTAATCCTCAGCAAATGATTTCAATGTAAACCGCAAATAGTGTGGGTGGTCCTACACGTGCCCCATTACTAGTTGTGGAAGAATATGATCACTGGAAAGTTAGAATGAAAAGAATTTTTCTGGCCAAGGATAAAGATGAAGAAATTTGGAGATCCGTCAAAGAAGGTCCACATGTTCCTGTAAGAACAGTAGTAAGAGATGCAGCTGCTCAGCTCATGCGTGAAGATGAAACTCAACCAGCTCCTCTAACTGCAGATGATATTGAGAAGCTGCATGTTGATCAAGTTGCTTTCTCAGAAATGGTGTTTGGTGTTCCTCCCTCACTCTTCGAGCACATCAAGCTGTGCAAATCAGCCAAAGAGATTTGGGACACTCTTCAGGACCTGATTGAAGGTTCGGAAATATGAAAGACAAGCGCCTCACCTTAGTTGTCAACGACTTCGATACCTTCACTACCACTCCTGATGAATCAGTGGCCTCAGCCTCCAACCGTTACCGAATCGTGGTCAACAATATGACTGCTTATCGGATTGTCCGAACTCCTTTGGAGTACAATCTCAAATTCATAAACAGTCTTGGCAAAGGATGGGGAAATGTAAAATCTTGTCTCCAAAGCAATGGTTCCTTGAAAAAGTTAAAGCTCTATCAACTTTTTGATGAACTTCAAGGACACGAGTCTAATGTTGCTCAGACCATAAGGGAACTCTCCGGAGGTCCTCTTGCCCTTGTCAGTTCTTTCGAATCAACCATTCCAAACTCATCTACTTCGGATCCCTTTAAACCCATTGTTCCACCTGTTCAAACATCCGCACCCATCTTACCCACACAAATCTATCATGTTGATGATTCCGAAGCAATGGACTCTGAACTCCGTTTCCAACAGGAGTTTGCTCTACTCTCAATGAAATACAAACGTCCTTTCAATCCCTCTTACAAACCATACCAAAACCGATTCCATGCTCCTCACCATAACAATCCTCAACCATACTCAGCTCCGGAACCTAAACCAACTTCGAAAAACCCTCCCGCATACAAACCAAACATCACTAAGCCAGACTCTGCTCCGGAACCCTCTCAGAGTTCCAAATCGGACAAACAAAAAATTGTGTGTCATAAGTGTGGACATGCAAACCATTTTGCTAAAGATTGCCTGGCTGATGCTCGGTAGAAACCAAAAATCAAGGATTCTGCTTACTACGTCCGAAGAGCCGAATAGATGGCTGAAAGCGAAAAAGTCTTTGTAACAACGGTTTCAAGAGATGTTGAAGGATATTGGTCATCCGGGGATGATGATGACATGGTAACTGGAAGGAATATGTGTTTGATGGCAAGACAAACTGTTGAATGTGATGAAGGATATTGGTCTTCTGGGTCAGAAGATGAATATGATGTTGCTGAACCTCACTATTACTACATGGCCACCAATGATCCACCCGGTCGAAGCATTGTTCAGCAGGTAAAATCTATGATTATTGATAATAATTTTGATCTATCTCTTTGTGAACCTTATCTGACCCAAATCCAAACAGATATGAGCACCATTTATAAAGCCTATGAGTCTGCCATAGAAGCTAGTGAGAAGAAGGACTGTGAACTAAATTGTCTTAGGTTGCGTTTTGAGGATAAAAAATTGAAAATCGAGTATTTAGAGCATGAGCTTGCAATGTCCAAAGATGAATGTATCATTTTGAAAGACAAATGCGAAATTACCTATTCTGAAAGAAATATTTTGATCACTGATAACAAACGTCTCAATGCTAAGATAGATGCTTTGCATAACTCAATTGACATACTTGAATCAAATCTTTAGATGACTCATAATTTTCATCATCCATGGTCAAAAGCACCAGGTCTCGGAAGCGAGTATCCGAAACCTATTATTCGTCCCTTGAAAGAATTGCAAAATTTGACCTTCATGGGAGAGGTTCCGAACATCAAACATTCGGACACCCCCGTTTCTCCCTTGTCTCCTCTTCATGAGACCACATATCATTTTGTGTCCTTAATTCCCGAGTTTCAACCAATTGTTGTCAAATGTCTCGATTCCACGCCTCTTTCGCCTCTGATAAACCTGGACCTGAATCGGACCATGGAATTTCATCATAGTGTTTTAAATTGCGTAGATTACGTTCCTAGGAGTAACCCTCCCAACAACTGTGTTGTTGAAGAAATTCCTTCCTTGACAACTGAAACTGTTGCCTCTGAGTTTGTATGGGCATCTCTAAATGATAAAGTTGAAGTCTCAAGCGGGGTGTCCTCTGATTCTTGCGAATCGGATTCCTTAGTCGTCTCAAAAACTAAATTGGTTCCCATTGCTCCTGATTTTAGTAATCCATCCGTAGGACAAACCTCAAAATCCTCGTCTCACCCTAAGAGAAAACCAATGCTGAATAGGAAGGATATTGTAGATCCCAAAGTAGAAGCTCGAAATGCACATAAAAAGGAAGTTAAGACTAGACAAAATTCCAGGTTCATTGAAAACTCCAAACCGAGTATATCCCGGAATTCTCATGCATCAACCCATAGTCAAAACTCCTTTGTTCCTACTAAGATCCTAAAAAGACCTTCTAAATCTCTCAGTCGTGTAGAACCCAAGAAAGTAGACAGTTCTACTCAGCCTAAATCTCATGTGAATGCCATGACAGTCCAAAACACTTCTCCTCGGACTGTTTCATCTGTTTTTATTGCTAAATCTGATGACACAATTTTTAAACCCAATCTTTCAAAAACCAATGTGTCATCAAGAAAATCCACAAATGCAAAGAAAACAATTTTTTCAAAATCTTCAAAGAAAAATCTTGTGTGGAAAGTCAAATCTCCCATTGATGAAACAACAATTTCGGAGGTTACAAATGTTACCAACACTCCGGAAGTCAAAGGTCCAAAGAAGACTGTTCGGAACCTCCAAGTCATTGAATATGACTACTGGATAGATGAAAAGACATTAGCCTTCTGTCTGTTTCCAAAGAATTCAAAGAATACCACCCAGAAACACAAAGTCTAATTCGGAGCCTAAAAACTCCATTACTCAAAGTCCAAAGCCCGTGCCTACCCAGAAACACAAAGGTCCGAAGAAAACGGTGTAGTCACAATCAAAGTCCAAAGCCCGTGCCTACGTCCCAAAGTCTAATTCGGAGCCTAAAAACTCCATTACTCACTAATTTTGCAGGAACTTTGTGCTTCGGAGCAAGAAACAATATGGTATATTGATAGTGCTTGCTCCATGCACATGACGGGGCAGAAAGATTTTCTGCGAGATCTAAAGCTTTCTCCAAACGCTGGTTACGTGACATATGGCAACAACTCCAACTCCCAAATACGTGGTCATGGGATTCTCACCAATGGAAAATTCTCTATCTCACATGTGGCTTATGTAGCTGATCTAAAACATAATTTGATAAGTGTTGCTCAGCTCACTGATTCAAATCGACGAGTGGAATTTTGCAAGAAGTACATCTATGTAATGACTGAAGACCGGAAAGAATGTTTAATCAAGTCGCTTCGCAACAAGAACATGTACCCGCTCGACATCAACATGATTATTGGCAAACCGCAACTCTGCCTTCTCACCAAAGCTGTTCCTTACGTCAGTTGGTTATGGCACCGAAGGCTCGCTCATCTAAACTTTCGGTACATGAATGATCTCGTATCCGGCGAAATGGTGAGAGGTTTACCTCTTCTCAAATTCGAAAATGATCACTTGTGTGCTGCTTGTGAGTGTGGTAAGCAATCGAAGAAGGGTCATCCTATTATCATCGAAAAATCCATTTCGGAACCATTGGAGCTTCTACACATTGATCTTTGTGGACCTTCCACTGTAGAAAGTCTTCATCATAAGAAATACATTCTTGTGATTGTTGATGATTTTACAAGGTTCACTTGGGTCTTCTTCATAAGGCTGAAATCCGAAACAACCTCTAAGCTCATCAATTTTATCAAAGGAATAGAAGTTCTTTTCAAACTCCCTGTTAGGAGAATCCGAAGTGATAATGGATCGGAATTCACTAATTCCACCATTGAAAAATTTCTCACAGAAAAAGGAATCGAGCACAACTTCTCAGCTCCTTATACTCCACAACAAAACGGTGTAGTCGAAAGACGCAATAGAACTCTCGTTGAAGCTGCTCGATCCATGCTAAACTTCGCAAATCTACCACTCTACCTTTGGGCTGAAGCCATATCTACTGCCTGTTTCACTCAAAATCAGAGTATCATCAATCGACGACTCAACATGACTCCGTACGAAGCAATGAATGGTCGGAAGCCAACAATCTCGTTTTTTCATGTTTTCAGATGCAGATGCTTCATCAAGAACAACCGTGATCAGCTTACCAAGTTCCAACCTAAAGCTGATGAAGCCATCTTCCTTGGGTACTCCTCAAAATCAAAAGCTTACAAAGTTCTTAACCGGAGAACTCGTGTTCTGGAAGAAAGCTTTGACGTTACTTTCGATGACAACTTCGTTCGGAATTCTGGCCCAACCCATATTACAACTCACATTATGGAGTCCGATGCTCCTCCGCCAGGATGTCCGAACCCCCAAACAATTCTTGAAGTTGACTTTGAAACTCTCTTTGGTCCTTTCGAAACCGCCCTTGATTCGAAATATCGAACAAGGCCAACTCTCAATCCAATCTCTCCTTCGGAAGCCCCTGTCTCGCTAAACGTCTCCGGTCTGATCCCAAGCCTCCCTCCATTTGATTCCGAACCATTTCAACCTTCTCAGGTTGAGGGGGAGAATGCTCATCCCTCTCTTGAATCAAATGTGTATGGCTTCCAAGATGCAGCTGCTGATTTCGATAACTCAAATCCTCTCAACATTGATGAAAATGAAAACTTCTTTGAATTTCCTTCTGAGGATGATGTCAATCTCTCTGGTTCAGAAGTTCAGGGGGAGCATCATCCTCGCATTCAAACCATTCAGGAGGAGCAAATCAATTCCACTATTGATATCGGATCGACGGCTGCACAAGAACTCCCAAGGTTACATGTTTGGACAAAGGATCATCCTCCGAACCAAGTAATCGGAAACCCCAATGCTGGTGCACAGACTCGTTCCGCTACAAGTATCCAAAATGAATGTCATTTCTCAGCATTTATATCCATGGTTGAACCCAAATCCATTAAGGACACATTAGATAATGCTGACTGGATTACAACCATGCAAGAAGAACTGGCAGAATTTGACCGAAATGAAGTTTGGACTCTCGTGCCTCCTCCTCAGAATCATCCCATTGTCAGTACGAGATTGGTATTTCGCAACAAGCTAGATGACGCATGAGTTATTATTCGAAATAAAGCAAGACTGGTGGCAAAAGGATTTACACAGATTGAAGGGCTCGACTACGATGAGACCTTTGCTCCTGTTACACGTCTTGAAGCCATCAGAATCTTTCTTGCTTATGCTGCTCACAAAGGCTTCAAAGTTTACCAAATGGATGTTAAGATTGCTTTTCTTAACGGTGAACTTGACACTGAAGTATACCTTCAACAGTCCCCTGGTTTTGTTAATCTCTCCTTTCCGAACTACTGTTACAAACTCCGGAAGGCAGTTTACGGACTCAAGCAGGCTCCTCGGGCATGGTACGAGACCCTCACTGATTTTCTCAAACGCTCCGGTTTCCAAAGAGGAATTCTAGATCCTACCTTGTTCCGAATATCAAATGGAAAGCATCT
The DNA here is from genome assembly GCF_052849685.1 of Lactuca virosa. Lineage (NCBI taxonomy): Eukaryota > Viridiplantae > Streptophyta > Magnoliopsida > Asterales > Asteraceae > Lactuca > Lactuca virosa. The sequence continues at coordinate 99,269,143 of NC_136433.1, read as the reverse complement.
CATGCTGGTACAAATTTATGTGGACGACATCATTTTTGGATCTACGGATTCATCTATGGTTGTTGACTTTGCTAAACTTATGATTAATCGATTCCAAATGAGCATGAATCGGGAGTTAAGCTTTTTTCTTGGACTTCAAGTCAAACAGACTAACAGAGGAATCTTCATTCACCAAGAGAAGTACATTTCGAAACTCCTCAAGAAATACTCAATGGACACCTGTGCCTCAGCCAAGGTACCAATGGGCTTCGGACACAAGATCTTTGCCGACCCTTCAGGTGTTTCAGTTGATGAAAAGAAGTACCGCGGAAGGATTGGATCCCTACTCTATATCACAGCAAGTCGTCCTGATATCATGTTTTGCACATGTTTATGTGCCAGATTTTAAGGTCAACCCAAAGATGTCTCATCTCTTGGCTGTGAAACAAATTTTCCGATACCTCAAAGGTATAAAGAGTCTCGGAATTTGGTACCCAGCAAACAAGAGCTTTCTACTTCAAGCCTATTCAGATTCAAACTATGGTGGTCTTCAACTTGATAGAAAAAGCACTTCAGGTGGCTGTCAATTCTTAGGTGGTCGTTTGGTCAGTTGGTCATCCAAGAAACAGAACTGCATTGCACTATCTACAGCCGAAGCCGAATACATTGTTGCTGCCAGCTGTACATCTCAGGTTTTGTGGATGAAATCTCAACTCTTGGATTATGGTTACTGCTTTCAACGCATTCCTATCTATTGTGATTCTCAAAGTGCCATTGCGATTTCCCACAATCCAAATCAGCACTCAATGACTAAGCACATCGATATAAGGTACCATTTCATAAAAGATAATGTTCTAAATGGTAACATTGAACTCATTTTTGTTTCATCTGACGATGAGATTGCTGATGTCTTTACCAAGGCATTAGACGAAACCAAATTCAACGGTTTTCTGAACAAGATGGGTATGATGATACCAGATCCCCATTTCTTTCAAGAGACCTGTTCTATTTGATAGACGTACTCGAAAGAAAATTAGTTCCGATCTAAATTTTTCATCTCGGAACTACTTTCTCTCTGAATACATAGGATCATTTTACTTGTCTTTATTTCTGACCATCACTTGAGTTTTAAGCTGTACAGTTCATCCTGATTATTTGTTATTTAAAGTCCACATTGTCATAGTGCTCAAATTTTCATCTCGGAATATACTTCATAATGGCATCCCAAAATTCCACTCCGGAAAGGTATTGCATTGTGCACTTCGGAATTTCAAAATTCTCTCCGGAAGTTTTCTCAAATTCTCACTCCGGAATGCTTTCCCAATCATGTTCCGGAAACTTTTTCAAATTCACTCCGGAAACTCTTGAAAATCTTTATTCCGGAATTTCTGCTCCGGAATCTCAAACCTATTCCGAAATTGCAATGAGTTTTTGACTCCAGAATCGAAACTCTCTCCGGATTATTTCTCATTCCCGACCATTTTTCAAAACAACCATGTTCCGGAGCACAACTCTTTATCCTCCGGATCTTACACTGTCCGGAACCACTCATCCGGAATTCCAAAGGTTAATAGGGTGAAACGTTTTTTTTTCAATGGTTACTTTTTAAGAAGATCCTTATCCTATCTTCCTCGAATTTTGTGACACGATTTCATGCCCCCATAAAGCAACCATCGAATCGTCGTTTAGGGTTTTCCATTTCCAGCTACAAACAACCTCACCTTTCACCTCCCAGGTCAACTCAGCCCCCTAAACCACTCACTCATTTAATGCAACCCGTTTCACTTTCGGATCCTCATCATTACCCCACTAACCCGACCCACTTCCCTTACGTATAAATACCAAGTAAAACCCCCTTTTACCTCTTTACGCACCCAATACTTTCTAAACCCTTAAATTCTATCTGTGTTCTTCGTGTTCATCAAGCATTCATAACTCTGCAACAATGGCTTCCCATTCTTCACCACAAAAAACTGCTCCAACCGCCTCAACTCCCAAGAAGTCCATTGCCAAGAAGAAACGATCAAAAGGTTCATCTTCATCAACCTCCCCTGAACCGTTTCTAAGGGACACGACGCAACTGTTTTCCCTAAACCCTGAAGATTACGATGAATCTGTTCGTGTTATGGTTGAGTTTATCGCGAATCATCCCATCTCCATCCCTCTCACTAAAGTTCCTGAACCACCTCTTCCACTTCATCATCTCCACAAGGCTTTCACAAGAATCAAAGAAGTAGACGGTGTGTTAGAGACAAAAATAATTGGCGATCAAATTGTTCCCATCTACAAATCTACTTTTCTCAAGGCAATCAGCATGAAAGAAAACCCCCAGGGTTTCAGAGTTCAAGAACCTACCACTAAAGAGTTTCAGACGTTCCCGAATCACATTGGCTACAATCAAGATTACAGGGCCAAAGACTTCAAGAAATCGGCCGTCTCTGGACTATGGACGGTGCTGATGCACTTTATCATTTGAGGATTGTCCGGCAAGCACGGTGGTATAGACACCCTCAGCAAGGATTGGCTATATGTGGTCTATAACATCTTCTCCGGATGCATAAATGCTAGTTGATATTCTGGAGGTCCTATGGTAAGATTTTTGCAAGTTTGCCATCAAGAGGAAGGATAACGAAATTTCAAGCCCTAGATTCTGGGCACTGACGCTTCAATAACTCTTCCATGAGCTTTCCGAACCAATTCAAGTTTCCACCGATCCTCCGGAGGTATGTGTTTCATTCAAGGTTGTCAAGGCTTATAGGATTCCGGACCAATCCTCCTTTGGCCCGGTTAGACGACTTCCGGACCAGATGTTGGCCTTAATCCCTTCCGATTCTATATATCTGAAACAACATTTGGAGATTTCGGTTGTGTTTGATCCAACACAACCTGCCCCAATCTCAGTTGAGCCCACTTCGGAAGAGGCCAATCCTCCCACGTCCGGACCTAAGATTAAAAAATATGCCAAACGGAAGAATTCTCCCACAAAGCCAAAACCTAAAAAGAGAACCAAAGTCAGCTCTTCCTCTCCAAAGGAAGATGCTCATGACATTCAGGCTGACTCTGGCCGTCCGAACACCCCTCCAGCCCACTCATCTGAGGTACCCCTCAATGTTTCTACATCACATGCACACACTCACACGGAGTCTCCACATAATCCACCCTCACCTTCCCAAAAAGGTGATGTCGGTGTTGACCATAATTCCTTTCAGCCCCCTGGAACACACCCACGAGTCTCATTTGATATCCCTCTCGTTTCTCATGCAAGCACACACTCCAGAACCCCTGTTCCAGACCCTAATTCCGGAGCTGGAGCAGTCCCTCCGACTCCGGATGCCTCAACTGGTCTGATACCCGGAAGGTGTACAGGACGACCAGGTGCTAATGATCCCCAATGGGAAGATTATGTTAACAGGGTTGTTTCCAGACGTCCGGATTTGACAAGAGCTCAAGTGGAGGCCACTCTTACTTCAATGTACAACAGAGCTCATCAAAGCAATCTTCCGTATGTTCCTCCTGTAGATGATGATGCCAATCGAGAACTAGCTTCAGAACAACATCCCATCACCACTCACACCAACATATTCCAAACTGATTCGAATGAAGAACTCTCCAAAGAAATAATGATCACCGATGAAGGCAAATCTGTTCTGGACCCCAACGTCATGTCATCCATCCGCTTTCAATCCAAGCCATCAACCTCCAAGTCTGTTTTTGACTTCGGATCATCTTCTTCAACCACTCCGGATGATGGACCCAACTCTAAGCTACATGAAGACGATGCCATCACTAAGCTTGGTCCATCCACACATACTTCATCACGACAAGCTCCGCCGCAACACTCAGACTCTGACTCCGAATCCTCTGCTGGTGATCACATTGATCTCTTTGCTCTCCTCGAAATTCAAACCAATGTGTCAGATACTATGAAGAAGGTCTCCTCAATCGAAACATCCGTAAGAGAGCTCAACACAAATATGGATCAAAAGGTTTCCGGACTTAATTCAAAACTCGATGCCATCCTTCAGTCTCTCTCACAACAATCCGGACCTTCAGTTGATGAACGAGAAGCCCAACTAGATCAACTGATCTCTCTCCGACTCAAGCATTCAATGGAAGAAGTTGAAGCTAAATATGATGCTTCGGTTGACCACTATCTCGACACAATCACCTCTATGCTCAAATTCCATGACGACTTGGTGTCTTCTACTAACGATCTTATTAAGAAGACCCATATTCGTCATGAGAAACAAATCTAAAGGCTGGAGAAGGAGATCAAGAAGAAGGATGAGATGAACCTTATCATTCAACAAGTCCTCATCAAGCTACTTCGATCCACTTGGAACATCGTTGATGTTCCGAATCGAAAGTTTGATGAGATGTTAGCTGTTCTCGGTCATCTGTTGGATCACCTTGCTGCTCAAGCTCCCACTTCCAAAGCATACGATAACCTCACTCTTCAACTCAACATGGGCCTTCAGAAAGTCTTTTCCAAGTTTGAAGATCTAAAGAACTCTTTAGTACTTGCACCGGTTCCAAGATCCACCGATGCAAGAGGGGGAGAAGGTCCAAGCAGACCATGGAAACCTGCCTCGGAGTTCACACTCCGAGATGAAGACTTGAATTCCGACGATGAAGTCCAAGTTGTGTCTGGACTTCTAGGAATTTCCTCTGATGATGAAGAAGACAGTGAAGAAGAAAAATATGCCACCAAAGGAGTTCTAGGCCTCGAAGCTCCGAAGAAGCTATTCCTAAAGGTGCTGAATGAGGAAGAGAAGAGGATATGGTCATCAACTTCTTGGCCATCCTCCTTACCAGATGTTCTTCAAAGGGCCATTCAAATGGCCAAAGCCAAATCCTTCCTCACAGCTGAAGCTTTCCGAGCCACTCCTTCTATTCTCCCACCTATTCCGGCTCCAAAAATTGCTGCAATAGACCAGGGCTCTCCACTCCGGATCCCTGATGACATTCCAGAAGATCCTCTTCCAAACCCCACTTCGGAATTTGTGGTGGATGAAAACATATAGGTCATCATGGCCGCACTGAAAAGAAACAAAGGCAAAATGCCAATGACTGCTGAACAACAAGCCTTCCACCCCGGACATCCTCTCAAGCAAAAACAAGGATGGTCTCAGGAGGAAATCAACAAGGCTCTGGAGGACAGCATCCGGATCCAAGCTCTTAAGGACAATCTTGATCCGATGCGTGACATATCTCCTCTTTGCCGTGAAGGCATACTCCGTGATCTCGAAATCGTTCCGTACATGTACTACGATATTCCCACCAATGATTCCGAACAGCTCGATCTTTCTCTCTCTCCTTACAGCAAGTATTACATCAAGTTTTCTCCTCTTCACCCAAATGACAATCCGGAAGTGATCCTCCGGACGGAACGAGAAAGGCTTGAAACATTCTACTCCAAGAATGCTCAACCGTTTAAGAAAGTATGGACTAGAAAAAGAATCACCAAAGTCCATGGATTTGCAAGAAAAATCCTAGTGAAATTCGAACTCAACTGCCCACTATTTCGATTTCACGTCTTCCGGAACAACCCTACCTACCGAACCATTATTGATGCGGACTTCCCTTCCTTGAATCCGAACGACATTCTGACTCTGGCTGCTCACTTTCGAGGAATGCAAAACAACGATATCGGCATGGGTGCTTTTCATGCTGCTTTAAGCTTCCTCAAAGATTACGTCGCTGAATTTTACAGATGCGACTATGAGTTGGCTCATCTCTACGGAACTGAAGACTTCGTTGCGAAGACCATCTATGTTCTTCCGGAAGCTGATCTACTTGAAGATGGTCCAATCGATGACCCGGTTCTAGGATTTTTCTACACTACCAGGAAGACAAACAAGAAGGACTTTTTCCGTGTCCTTGACAAACACCTAGTCTCGACCAAAGCACTCCGGAAGTTCATCTCTCGTGCGTCAAAGTCTAAAGCTCCGGAACAGGTCAAAGCAAAGTTTGTAAGTCAACTGACCTGGTACATTGAAGTCAGAGAATGGCTGTTCCGAGCTTACACCTTCATCAAGGAAGAAGCAGTATAATTGAATGGATTGCTAAGTTCACTTAGGGGGAGATTGTTGGAACCTGAAAGTGAACCTCTAGCAATCCTAAGTCTAAATTCCGAAGTACTTGTGTTCCGAAACAAATGGTCCGGAGTCAATTGTGAAGAGTGGTCCGGAATCTGTCCGGACCAGAAGAGAAGAAGATGCGAAGCTGAAGACATTCCGGAATGATTCTCATGTTCGGAATGGATACTGATCCGGAGTCATAATATTTTGTCTTTGTGCATTTATTAAGTTTGTCTTTGTATTGATATGACATTTCATAGGACTTAGTCTTTTGTAATATTAGACAATCAGAATGTCAGAAACATTTCTATTGTCCAGTCCTATGTAAGTTTTCTAGTTAATTCGTTGTAACCTTCACTCCTATTTATAGGAGCTTTCAATTCAAAGTCAAGGACGGATCATTCACTCAACTTTTGGCATTTACTAAGTTATTTCAAACTTCTTTCAAACATTCTTGTTGTTCTTCATTTATTAACTTTACCTTGATCATTTATTCACATTCTCCATTTATGACTTGATCATTTGTTGAATACATTATCTAAGACTTGACTGGTCTTTCCAGGCTTGACTTGAACATTTATTACCAAGCAGACATTGATCTTAAGCATTCACTCAAGGTTTGAGTTCTCAAACCTTGTCCCTGCGCATCGGATCTATTTTGTTCTCACAAATTTATATAAAATACTTAAATTATAAATTTGAATATGGCATTAAATGATCAACTTAAATATAAATTTTAATTTAACTTAAACAACCCAAAAAATATTTTGTAAATAGTTAAAAGTGATAAATTGTAGTATCTTTCTAATAATGATTATAAGTTGGTTAATAACGTTAAATAAATATCAAACCTAAAGTGTAATCATAAATAAACTAAATTTCAATATTAAAATAATATATTTACTTCTACTTATAAAGTTATGTAACTTTTAACATATTATACTTAATTTATTAGATCTAATATGTTGTTGTTTGTAAACCATTATTAGTTTAAAGCTATAACTTTTGAACAGTTTGGACAAAATACTTAAATTGTTAATTTAAATATAACATTACAGTGTCAACTTAAATATAAATTCCGGTTCCACTTAAAAAACCCAATGAATATTTTGTGAATAGTTAAAAGTGATAGATTATACTGCTAAATCCAAAAACTAAATTATAATATCAATTTAACTAAAATATTTCCTAAAGATATTTTTTTGTACTCATTAAAAGTTTTCAAATAAGTAGCTTAAAATAACCTACAATAACAACAGTTAAAAATAACTCTATATAAATGATTATATTTTTACTTTTAAAATAAAAGAAACATTGTTTTATGTTTTAAATAATTATAATGATAGAAATTAAGACATTAAGCAAATAAATTTTTATAAATTAATAAAAAATAACAACTATAAATAACATTAAACCATATATTAATGAGTAACTCGCGGGTAGATGTCATCTAAACGGTTGAGATTATGCAGTTATAATAGATGTATATTTTAACATATAATTCAAAATAATCAATATAGCATATCAATTTAGTATATGAATTATTATATCAAATTTAACAACAAAGTTATTGTTATATTTAAAAAAAAACATATATTTGTAAAGATTTCAACTATATAGGTGTTTCTGCGCAACGCGCGGGCATTCACCTAGTATACTTATAAAGGAAACATTTTTCCTTTCACCACATTCATTTGAAACTCCTATGGCTTTTCAATTTCTTTGTAATAATGATTATAAGTTGATTAATAAGGTTAAATAACTATCAAACCTAAAGTGTAATCATATATAAACTAAAATTTAATATTAAAATAATATATTTACTTTTATTTATAAAGTTATGTCTTTAATTTTTAACATATTATACTTAATTTATTAGATTTAATATGTTGTTGTATGTAAACCATTATTAATTTAAAGCTACAAATTTTAAACAGTTTGGATAGAATACTTAAGTTGTTAATTTAAATATAAAATTACATGGTCAACTTAAATATAAATTTCAGTTCCACTTAAAAAACTCAAAGAAAATTTTGTGAATAGTTAACAGTGATAAATTGTAGCGCTAAATGGGAGTTTCAAGCTATAACATTAAATGGTCAACCAAAAGTGTAATAATATATAAACTAAATTTAATATTAAAATAATATCTTTACTTTTATTTATAAAGTTATGTCTTTAACTTTTAACATATTATACTTAATTTATTAGATTTAATATGTTGTTGTATGTAAACCATTATCAGTTTAAAGCTACTACTTTTGAACAGTTTAGATAAAGTACTTAAATTGTTAATTTAAATATAACATTATATGTTAAACTTAAATATAAATTTCAGTTCCACTTAAAAAACTCAAAGAATATTTTGTTAATAGTTGAAGGTGATAAATTGTAGTGCTAAATGCAAAAACTAAATTGTAATCTCAATTTAAATAAAATATTTCCTAAAGATATTTTTATAATCATTATAAGTTTTCAAATAAGCAGTGTATAATAACTTACAATAACAATAGTTAAAACTAACTTTATATAAACGATTATATTGTTACCTTTAAAAACAAAAAACAATGTTTGATGTTTTAAATAATTACAATGATAGAAATTAAAACGTTAAGCAAATAAATTTTAAAAAAGTAATTAATAACAGCAACTATAAATAACATTAAACAATAATAATCAATATATTATATCAACTTAGTATACAAATTATTATATCAAATTTAAGAACAACGTTATTGTTATATTTAAGAAAACATATATTTGTAAAGAATTCAACTATATAGGTGTTTCTACGCAACGCACAGACATTCGTCTAGTATACTTATAAATGAGACATTTTTACTTGCACCACATGCATTTGAAACCTCCATGACTTTTCAATTTCATTCTAATAATTATTATAAATTGGTTAATAATGTTAAATTAATACAAAAACTAAATTCTAATCATAAATTAACCAAACTACAATATTAAAATAGCATATTTTTACTTTTATTTATAAAATTATAACTTTAACTTTTTAGCATATTATAGTTAACTTATTAGTTTAGATATGTTATCGTATGTGAGCAATTGTTATTTTAAAGTTACAACTTTTGTGTAATTTTTGATTTTACACAAAATAGTTAAATTATTAATTTGTGACAACCCGAAACTTTTTCCGTTCCCATTATGCAATTTCTGTTAATAAAATTTGAATTTTATTAATCTTCCGTCGAACCTTTGATTTAGAAAATCATCTGGTATTATATAATTAAACTTATATATGCAAGTCGGAACCGAAACCGCGCGAAACTCGAAATATCCTCGAAAAACATCATATTCACGACCGGACTGGAGTTTACGGCCGTAAACCTGTTTACGGACGTAAACTCGTTTGCGGCCAGCGTTGAGTGGACCCCACCCACCGACCACAAAACCCCTATAAATATAAGACCCCCACCCTCATTTGAACACCTTTGACCGAAAACTCTCTCTTTCTCTCTCTAAAACTCTTGACCGTAAACACCTAGAAGGCCTTCAAATGTCATTTAACTTAACGCCTAAACTGCTAGCTACAGTTAGGCGGGCACGCCTGGGGTGAACAAATGTCATTTAACTTAACGCCTGAAGAACGTCATTAAGGTTTCTCGGTCATATCAAGTATGGTTATACGACTCGCAAAATAAGTATAAACTAACTTTGGTTTACGGACTCTACTTTTCATTTGTTTTATTTTTAGTAATAAAACTACCTTCATATATACACTGATAGTAATCAGGGATTTCTAAACTTACATCTCTACCTCTAGGACGGATAATTTGTTTTTAGGGAAAACATGGGATTTTCCCAGGATAACACTGGCATTTCTAAAACTGATGATTTATCTTCTACTAATAGATACTCTTTCAACACTACTTTCCATAAGAAAATATGGGATTTTCTTGAGGAACACTTTTCAAAAGAATCAAAGAACCTCTTCCACCAAAACTAAATGCTTATGAACTCACCAGCTTTATGCTGATATTCTTTTAAACTGCTTGTATTCTCAGGAAATCAGTAAACATGTACTCCTTGGATTTAGAGAAGCCGGAGCAATAAAAGTCATGTTTTTATATTTTTACATACTTTTGATGTACCTAAAACAAGTTTTCAAACTGATATAAACATTTTACTTATAGATGTATCCACTGTATTGGTTGTGTTGCTATGTTTCCTATTATTCATTGGTTGTGATGCTAAACATGACGTCCTCCATCCTGGAACGATTCCGCCATTCTGGTTTCGGGGTGTGACAGATTGGTATCAGAGCCCTTGTTTATAGCGAACTATGTATACCGAACCTTACATGGTATACGACTATAAACACTAAGGGGCCTAAGTACTCTAAACTAAAAGTATATTTTCAAAATTTAAAGTATTTTGTAACGAGTATACTAGTCCGCATACATAACAGAACCAGATTCATAAATAGAACGAAACAAAAGTATTTGGATGTTGGGACGTTGCGGTTAAACCTGGGCAGTTATGTAATCATGTCTAGGGTCAATGTAGCCTGATCAACTATATTCATTCGAGACATGACCAACATGTGCTTGGGAGTGACTGTGGTGTTACAGCAATCCTAAAACTTACCAAGAACAAAAACATCCAACATAAAATACTATAGGAGTATTTTAGCTAGAGCCAAACTCAATCTATAGATTTCAAGTGTTGCTACCTCTTCTTTCTTAAGAATTAACTTACTTGTGTTAGTAAACTCTATGTGCTTATCTCTCGGTAGTATACTTTTATTATCAGGATGAGATATATCTTGTTTCATATATCTCGAGGACTTACCATCCTCTTCTTCCTGATTGTTTCTAGAACAAGATGCCTCCCCGACCAAGACCTACCAAAAGAAACGACGACACTCCACCACCACCACCACCCCCTCAGTTCGACCCCGTCATGTTCCAGGCAGCAGTTACCGCCACCGTAACCGCAGCGATGGCATAAGTGAACTCTGGTGGGGCTGGAGGTGGAACCAACCCCCAACGGCAAGACGGAAGTCAGGGACATCAAATGGAGTGTTCCTACAAGTAATTCATGACCGTAAAACCCAAGCCCTTCGACGGAAATGGAGGTGTTATCACTCTAACTCGATGGTTCGAGAAGATTGAATCCATCTTCGAAATTTGCGCCTGTTCCGAAGCCAACAAGGTGAAGTTCGCCACCTGCACCTTCGCCGACAGAGCCTTGACCTGGTGGAATGGTCGAGTCAAAACCCTAACCCTGCCAGTGGCTAATGCCATGGGTTGGGAAAGACTGAAGGAACTCATGCTTGCGGAATACTGCCCGAGAGGCGAAGTGCAAAAGTTGGAGCACGAACTCTGGAATTTGAAGATGAAGGGTTCCGACATCGCTACCTACACCGCTAGATTTTGTGATCTGGCTCTCCTCTGTCCGGGAATGGTCACCCCGGAAAGCAAGAAAATCAAGAGGTACATCTGGGGACTGACACAACCAACCAAAGGAAATGTCTTGGCTGCTAGACCGGCCACGTTTGAGAGAGCCAAGGATCTGGCACAGACTCTGATCGATCATGGGATCGATCTGGATGAGGCATCAGCGGTCGCCGAGCCACAAAAGGAGAGTGGTGAGAAGAATAAGAAATTTTGGAACAAACGTAAGGGCCAGTCTCCTCAGGATCCCTCCAAGAAGCAACAAACAGTGGCAGTCCACACTGCTACTACTCCTACTGCTGCTCCCACTGCTGTTCCAACCACCCAAGCTCCTGCCGGTGGTTATTCAGGGAAACTACCTCTGTGCAACAAGTGTACCTTTCATCATCACGGACCTTGCCATGATTTGAATTGCAACAACTGTGGAAGGAAGGGGCACACGACCCGATACTGCAGAGCACCAGCCCAACCAACCAATCCGACTCCTGGAGCGGGTGCCAGCCAAGCCTGCTATGGATGTGGAGAAGTTGGCCATTTCAAAAGAAACTACCCCAAAGCGACAACGGGGGGCAATACAGGAAGAGTGATGTCGATGGGCCAGGAGGAAGCAGTCAATGATCCTACCGTTGTTATGGGTACGTTCCTCCTTGACAACTCTTATGCATACATTCTTTTCGATTATGGTGCGGAAAGGAGTTTTGTTAGTCATGCATTCAAACATCTAATCAAATGTAAATCACAACCTCTAACCGAAACATTTACTGTCGAGATGGCTAACGGAAAGAAGGAGAGCACTAACGATATATTCATAGGCTATACTCTTACCCTAGACGGTCATTCCTTTCCCATCGACCTTATGCATGTATCCATTAAGAGTTTCGATGTCATTATCGGCATGGATTGGTTAAGCCCCAATCGTGCTGATATCCTTTGCTACGAGAAGGCTATCCGTCTCAATCTTCCCTCTAGCGAAGCCCTCACTATTTTCGGTGATAAACTCAGTTCGAGCCTTCATATTATTTCATGCATCCAGGCCCAGAAGTATCTGCAGAAGGAGTGTCATGTATTCCTAGCTCATGTTGTCGACGAGACGCAAAAAGTTAAAGACCTCGAGAGCATCCCTAAAGTCTGTAACTTTCCTGACGTCTTCCCCGAAGATCTTCCAGGAATTCCTCCCTAGCGTCAAGTCGAGTTTCGCATCGACTTAATTCCCGGAGCTACTCCTGTAGCTAAATCTCCCTATCGTTTAGCACCGGCAGAAATGCAAGAATTATCCAACCAACTTAATGTACTTATCAGCAAAGGATTCATAAGGCCGAGTTTCTCACCCTGGGGATCCCCGATTTTATTTGTAAAGAGGAAAGATGGATCCTTTCGGATGTGCATCGACTACCGAGAGCTGAACAAGCTTACCATCAAGAACCATTATCCCCTACCCAGAATCGACGACCTCTTCGATCAACTACAGGGATCCGGTTACTTTTCGAAGATAGACCTAAGATCAGGGTATCATTAGTTGCGGGTTCACGAGAATGATGTGCCCAAGACAACATTCCGAACTCGCTATGGACACTACGAGTTTGTAGCAATGCTCTTTGGTCTAACCAACGCACCGGCAGTATTCATGGACCTGATGAATCGGGTGTGCCGCCCTTTCCTAGAAAAGTTCGTGATCATGTTCATTGACGACATACTTGTTTATTTGCGGAGCGAGGATGATCATAAACAACACTTGAGGCAGGTACTCGAGACACTAAGGGAGGAGAAACTATATGCAAAATTCTCAAAGTGTAAGTTTTGGATCAGGAAGGTAATTTTCCTTGGTCACGTAGATAGCAAAGAAGGCATACACGTGGACCCTTCCAAGATCAAAGCGATTGAGAATTGGTCAGCACCAAAGACACCCACATAAATCCGCCAATTTTTGGGTCACGCTGGCTATTATCGCAGGTTTATCCAAAACTTCTCCAAAATCGCTAAGCCTTTAACCACCCTGACACAGAAAGGTGTAACCTTTAGTTGGGGAGAAAAGCAAGACACTGCGTTTCAAACATTGAAGCAGGCCCTATGCAGCGCACCTATCTTGTCCCTGCCTGAAGGGACGGAAGACTTCGTTGTCTACTGTGATGCATCCAATCAGGGCCTAGGCTGTGTGTTCATGCAACGAGGAAAGGTTATCGCCTATGCCTCGAGACAGTTGAAAACACACGAAGTCAATTACACAACTCACGATCTAGAGTTGGGAGCAGTGGTCTTCTCGTTAAAGATCTGGAGGCACTATCTCTACGGAACCAAGTGCACTGTCTTCACCGACCATAAGAGCTTGCAACATATCTTTGATCAGAAGGAGTTAAACATGAGACATCGGCGATGGGTAGAGCTACTCAGTGACTACGAGTGCGAAATTCGCTACCACCCCAGTAAGGCCAATGTGGTAGCGGATTCCCTCAGCCGAAAGGAGTATTCAGGACGTAAGGTGAAGGCATTAACAATGACCATCCATTCCCATCTGTCCGCACAAATCAGAGAGGCTCAGCTGGAAGCCTTGAAACCAGAGAACTTGGCAGATGAAGAGATGCGGGGAATGGACAAGAACTTAGAGGTCAAGGGAGACGGAGCTTACTATTTCATGAACCAGATCTGGACCCCAAAGTATGGTGGTTACAGAAAGGTTTTCATGAATGAAGCTCACAAGACTAGATACTCCGTTCACCCAGGTTCAGATAAGATGTATCTGGATCTCAAACAACTCTATTGGTGGCCGAACATGAAATCAGAATTCGCTACCTTCGTGGGCAAGTGCCTGACTTGCGCCAAGGTGAAGGTAGAATATCAAAAGCCCTCAGGTCTACTTCAGCAGCCAGAGATACCTGAGTGGAAGTGGGAAAGGATAACAACGGATTTTATCACTAAGCTACCCAGATCTCCGAGTGGGCACGACGCCATCTGGGTAATTGTCGATCGGTTGACAAAATCCGCCCACTTCCTGCCAATCAAAGAAAACTTCAAGATGGAGAGACTCACACGAATCTACATTCGAGAGATAGTTCGCCTTCATGGTATACCTGTATCCATTATCTCCGATCGAGATAGCAGGTTTACCTCGAGATTCTGGCAATCACTACAGAAGGCTCTTGGAACTAAGTTGGATATGAGCACGACTTATCATCCACAGACAGACGGCCAGAGTGAGAGAACAATTCAAACATTGGAAGACATGTTGAGAGCATGCGTCATCGATTTCGGCATGTCATGGGACATTCATTTACCCTTGGTCGAATTTTCCTACAACAACAGCTATCATACCAGCATCAAGGTCGCGCCGTTCGAAGCCCTCTATGGCCGTAAGTGCAGATCCCCTCTATGCTGGGCTGAAGTGGGTGACACGCAGCTAGTCAAGGGTCAAACCCCCGACAGCACTCTCACGGGTCCTGAAATAATCCGAGAGACGACCGAAAGGATCGTACAAATCCGGGAATGATTAAAAGCTTCAAGAGATAGACAAAAGAGCTACGCTGATAAGAGATGAAAACCCTTGGAATTCCAGGTTGGTGACCGTGTTCTGTTGAAGGTCTCACCCTGGAAAGGCATGATACGCTTCGGAAAGCGTAGAAAGTTAAATCCAAGATACATCGGACCATTCGAGATCCTCGCTAGGATCGGTCCCGTAGCATACAAACTCCAGTTACCTCAAGAACTTAGCAACGTACATCTTGTCTTTCACGTCTCGAACCTAAAGAAGTGTCTGTCCGACAAGACACTTCTCATTCCCCTCGATGAGATCGAACTAGACGAAAGTCTACACTTCGTGGAAGAACCCGTGGAAATCATGGACCGGGAAGTCAAACGAACGAAACAAAGTCGCATCCCGATAGTGAAGGTTCGCTGGAATGCCAAGCGGGGACCTGAATTCACTTGGGAGCGTGAGGATTCAATGATACAGAAGTACCCTCATCTTTTTCCAAGTCCATAATTTGTATCTCTATTCTTGAATTTCGGGACGAAATTCCCTCTAACGGGGGGATGATGTGACAACCCGAAACTTTTTCCGTTCCCATTATGCAATTTCTGTTAATAAAATTTGAATTTTATTAATCTTCCGTCGAACCTTTGATTTAGAAAATCATCTGGTATTATATAATTAAACTTATATATGCAAGTCGGAACCAAAACCGAGCGAAACTCGAAATATCCTCGAAAAACATCATGTTCACGGCCTGACTGGAGTTCACGGCCGTAAAACTGTTTACGGCTGTAAACTCGTTTGCGGCCAGCGTCGAGTGGACCCCACCCACCGACCACAAAACCCCTATAAATATAAGACCCCCACCCTCATTTGAACACCTTTGACCGAAAACTCTCTCTTTCTCTCTCTAAAACTCTTGAACGTAAACACCTAGAAGGCCTTCAATCTTCGAGAAAACACCGAGAAACACCGTTTAGAGTTATTTCGGGGCATCTGGAACACATTTCTCTTCGAAATCAGCACCCTTGTTCTTGAGTTTACGGCCCATCTTCAAAGACCGTAAACCCAGTTCATGGCCGTAAACTCTTCACGGCCGCAAACTCTTCCTAAGTGGTGAAAGCTCATTTTCTCGATTCATGCAAGTTCCGGTAACATTCCTTAACCGAAAGCAAGTGTTTTTCTAACACTTTATCTAACGAAATCGCTAATTTAGATACATATACGTATTTATTGATATTTGGATTCTGTTAAGTGCCACGTACAACAACCCGAGGATCTTCGTTTCCAGTGGACGTTTTCGCACAACCACGGTGAGTTCATACCCCTACATTTTCCGTGTTTTTAATGTTTTCAGGGGGGGGGGGGGAATACAAGTTGTTGGGTCTAATTGTGTTGCGTCATGGGCTTATGTTTTGTATCTGGATTGGGCCTGTCCGTCCGTGATTAGCTGGTAGGGTTAGTCTATAAATAATGCATGCATGTATGCATTAAAAGGTTAACGTTGTTGATTATTATCGTATTAGTTTGTAACCCTAAACACCTCTACAGTCGAAGTTCTTAATCGAGCTCTTCTGAGGTGTTAAAGCATTAATCATACGACACATTCAAAGCCATTCTTGTGTTCATAATTACGTTCTTAATTGTTTGTCTGAATAGAATCTATTGATCCTAATTGAACTTTGTTTCAACAATTGGTATCAGAGCAGGAGACTGTGTGATCAATACACATTCCTTCTGTATTCAAAATTCTTTAGGGTTTCCGCTTTTATCGTATAAATAGAAGCCGTCTTCTTCATATCGACGACAACTCTATTTATGATAAAACCCTAATCTCAAGTTTACAGGTCTGATTCTAGCAGCTCACCATGTCTCACGAAGATTCGCAAACAAATCCCATCAACATCTCAAACAGCATTGGATCCACTACCAGGATTCCCATTCTTTACACTCAAGACTATGAAGTATGGGCGCATCACTTTGAAGATTACGTGGTTGGATCTGAAGACAATGGCTATCTCATCTGGGAGGCTATCACGCTTGGGCCGTTTGTTCACTCAGGAACGAACACAACAGTTAAGTCCCAAAAGGAATATAACAAGCTGGTGGCGGATGTAGAGAAGATGCCACAGGATGAGAAAGACAAGTTGCTGTGTAATGTGAAGGCCATGAGAATGATCAGATTCGCCTTGCAATCTGACACTTTTCGGTTGGTTGGTTCATGCACGACGGCCAAAGAAATCTGGGATAGGTTGAAAGAACTTTATTCAACCGATGAAGATCTAGAACACTCCATTCAAACCTTGCTGCTGTCAGAATTTGGAGTTTTCGAACAGAAACCAGAAGAAAAACTCATACAAACTTTCGATCGGTTCAATCATCTCCTAAGTAAGATGATCAAGCATGGAATAGAAAGAAAGTTGATCGAGCAGAAGGTGACCTTCATGAACGGTCTGAGACCAGAATGGATGGCTGTGGTTTCAACCGTGAAAGCACATGAACAGTTTAAATCTTACTCACTAGCGAAACTTGTGGGATTACTTAAGTCCCATGAGAGTGTAGTAACCAAAGAAGCGAAGGTAGTTTCTGGTGTGGGATCGCTGGCCCTTGTCTCAAAAGGAAAAAGCATTGCAGAAGAAGAAGAAGAGTCTGATATGTCTGAGTGTGACCTTACAAGCGAGGAGTATGCTATGATGGTTACCAATCCAAAGAAGTTTGCACGAAGAAAATTTCCTGTCAACAAGAACCGAAACTGGCAGGGAAGTTACAGTTCTGAGAAGGTGAAGGATGAAGCGAAAATTTCTTCTCAAAAGGATGAAGACAAGAAGGAGAGCAAGCTTGCAGGAGACTCTGGGTTCGACTGCAATTACTGTCATGACAAGAACCACTTTGCCAAAGATTGCATGCTGAGGAAAATGGCTGAGAAAAGAGATGGTGAAGATGATGAGGCGTACTACATGCGCAAGTTGGAAGAGATCAAGAAAAAGAAGGCGACTAACAGTTCTATGAATGCCTTGATTGTGCAGGAGAATGCAGATGAAGATGAGTTCGGTGGCGTTGAAGTGTGGTCAACCGATTCTGAAGATGAAGAGGTGAGAAAGCCCACTCATGTAAGAGCTTATGTGGCAAAGGATGTAGGTTCGGCTGGAAGATGTTTGATGGTCACAGCTGGTGCATCAACCGAAAGTGCAAGTGAGGAACTGAACCTGATTGAGGACAAATGTTTTGCAACCAAGCCTGTAAGTGAAAAGATCAACGACTGTGATCGGCTGATCAAAAAGGTACAATCCATCCTTGAATCACTTAAAGTTCTAGTAATAGATTATGAAGAAGAATTAAAAGAATTAAAATTTAAAATTTTAACTTAAGTGGTAGTCTCATGCAAACTCGCTTAGCGAATTCTAACCTAACTGACCAACTCAGCAGGGTGTCTTCAAAAAGTGAGGGGAGAAGGATGTGGATTGAGCTGAAGGAGGCGGAATTAAATAGAGCTAGGGATGAAAGTATTTATTTGCAAAGAGACAATTTAAAGTTTTTAAAACAAAGGAATGTTTTTTGTTTGATTGCTAAGCGCTTATATACTAATATTGCTCAATTGCATTTAAGTTGTGAGATAGGGAAGAAGATTCACAAGATGATCTTGCCCTTCCTTGAATTTAAGGAGGATGAGGTCATCGCTGAGTGTGAATCAATAGTGTCCTCAGAAGAGACATCCATGTCTTACAAAATCGGACTGGACAAGATAGAGACCTTCATTGACTCTAAGGAACATAAATGTATGCTCAAAGATCTTTTAGATGAAAATGATAGGTTAAAAATAAAGTCCGAAACTATTCAATCATTTGACTCGTCTAACGCCAAATTAATTTCAGAAAATAAAATGAACTTAGAAAATACATCTGAATTTGATGAGGAAAGTGAGATGAGTGAAATCTCAGTGGAAGATGTAGTTGATTGCTCTGAGTTTATGAAAAGCGAAACCGAGAATGAGAAACCCCTCATATATGAAAATTCGGTTGAATTCGCTCGCCTGTCAAGGGACAAGCCACATAAACTCAAAGAGAAAGCCATGTTTTATCAAAAAGTTCAAACTGTGCCGAATCAGGTCTATGCAGTTACCGGTGTCACTGCAAAACAAACAGCAGAGTTGAAAATCTTGGTCAACAAAGACAATGCTGAAGGGTGTGACGATTACTTCTGGTCAGCCCCTATTGACAACGCAGATGAAACCATAGGCTTATCTGAGCAAACTTCATGGAGGGTTAAAGGAAGATATGTTGCTGAACCCATCAACAAACCCTCGAGTTTCGACAAACCAAGCACAAGTGGAACTAAAGAAATCCCTGAAGAACCAAAGAAAGAACCGATAGTTCCAATTAGGACAACCGAAACTCAAAAGGAGAAGCCAAAGGCTAGCTTCAATATCCACAAATCGCAGAAGGAGTTAGCTGAACAGAAACGCTTAAGAAATCAAAGATACATGAAGAATCTGAATGAGCGAAAACGTCATTGGCAATCTCAAAATCCCAACTACGTTCCTCCAAAGAAAGAATCAATTGATAAAGGAAAGGAAAAACTGAAAGGAAAAGAAAATTTCAGTCCAAATTCCTACTATTCCAAATCTCAGAACCGAACATCAACTTTCGGTCCCAACAAAGGCACTCAGAACCGAAAGTCAAGTCTAGGTCCAAATGTCAAGGCTAACAACCAAATGCCAACTTTCGGTCCCAACAAAGGGACTCAGAACCGAAAGTCAAGTTTCGGTCCAAAGTCAAGTTTCGGTCCTAAGACAAGTTTCGGTCCTTCCAACTCACAAAGCAAATTAAATTCAATAAAGGATTTCAAAGGCAAGGGAAAGCTTGATTATGAGTTCAATAATAAGAAAAAGTCAGCTAACCCTAAGATTCAAAAGAAAACACCAAAACCATTTAACAAAACACCATCAAAAACACCAAAAATTAAACAAGATAAAACCAAAATCAAGGTGTACACCATCAAAAGAAAAGATCAATCAACTCTAATTAAACGAACTTATTTGGTTGATATTTCTACATCAATTCCTTTTTCTGTAAAAGACTCACCAGGACCCAAGAAACTTTGGTTCCTAAGTCTGCTTAAATTTGCAGGTGATCAGTGACGAGCAGTTCGATGATGAATGGTATATAGACAGTGGCTGCTCGCGTCACATGACAGGAAGGAAGGAAGAGCTGAGGGAGTTTCGGTCCCTAAAGGATGGTGGATGTGTGAAGTATGGCAATAACTCGTATGGAACAATCAAAGGATATGGGATGATAACCAACAGAGATTTCTCGATTCGAAAAGTAGCGTATGTGGAAGGATTGCAGCATAACCTCATCAGTGTATCACAATTAGTTGCGGGAACAGGCTTGAAAGTTTCATTTGATGATGAGGGCTCAGAAATAATTGAGAAACAATCCAAAAAGGTTCTGTTGAAGTCTGAACGCAAGGGAGATATGTATCCTTTAAATCTCAACCCAATTCGAGGAAAACCAGCTATATGTCTGCTATCAAAAGCGAACACTGATGAAAGCTGGTTGCGGCATCGACGGCTATCGCACCTGAACTTCAAAGACATTAATAAGTTGGTGCTTGGTGATCATGTTCGAGGCCTTCCTCTTCTCAAGTTTGACAAGGAACATCTATGTGCAACGTGTGAGATGGGCAAACAAAGCAGAAAGAGCTATCCTACACGCATCAAAACGAAGATTGTTGAAGCTCTTGAACTTCTGCACATTGACTTATGTGGACCTTCGGCTATCGAAAGCTTCGGTGGTAGGAAGTTCATTCTTGTCATAGTAGATGATTTTTCTCGCTTCACCTGGGTTTTCTTTCTTAAACAGAAATCAGATGAAACTCCCAAGCTGAAGACGTTCATCAAGCAAGTGGAAGTACAGCTGCGAAAGACGGTGAGGAATATCAGAAGCGATAATGGGCTGGAATTCAAGAATAAAGATTTTGAGGATTTTCTGGCAGACAAGGGGATATCTCACAACTTTTCAGCCCCTTATACTCCACAACAGAATGGGATTGTT
This sequence comes from Lactuca virosa, assembly GCF_052849685.1. Taxonomy (NCBI): domain Eukaryota; kingdom Viridiplantae; phylum Streptophyta; class Magnoliopsida; order Asterales; family Asteraceae; genus Lactuca; species Lactuca virosa. The sequence goes on along the minus strand of NC_136433.1, from coordinate 99,248,145 downwards.
GAAAGACGAAACCGTTCTTTATGTGAAGCAGCCAAAACTATGCTCAGCTTCGCCTCTCTTCCAGTATACTTTTGGGCTGATGCAGTTGCAACCGCGTGCTACACTCAGAACCAATCTTTGCTCAACAAAAGATTCTCAATCACTCCATATGAGATCTTAAACAATCGAAAGCCCAACGTCAAATTTTTCCACGTGTTCGGTTCAAGGTGTTTCATATTTAATTCAAAGGAGAACCGAAACAAGTTTGACGTCAAAGCAGATGAGGGAATTTTTCTTGGTTATTCACTCACTTCAAAAGCATACAGAGTTTTGAACAAACGCTCCAAACGAATTGAAGAAACATATTATGTAACCTTTGACGATAATTACATGAAGAAAGTTCAAAGGAGTGAAAGTGCCTTAGGTGAAATATTTCCTGAATCAGGACAAGTCTCGGTTCCAATATCCAACTTGTTTGATGAGTACATTCGGTTATTTGATGAACCAGAGAAAGCAGCACACTTAGAGGCGAAAGCAGCAGACAACAAAATTGACAATCTTAAAAAGATCATAGATGAAGCTGCTAAAGAAATGGAAAGTGAACCTCCTAAACCGACAGGTGGTCAACCCTCAACTGACTCTCCAAACAACGGCTCAATGTTCAAGGGGGAGAGTTCATCAGCACCAAAGACAACCGAAATGTCTTTCGAGGGGGAGAATCTAATTCCATCCTCAACTCATAAAGGTCCAGGCGAGGGGGAGCATACAGCTCCAAACCCACCCAATAATAGTCCAATTGAGGGGGAGAATCCGACGTACACAAAGGATGACAACTCTGGCACTGACACAGGTTACACTTCGCCAGTTGAGGGGGAGAAAGAGAATACGACTGACGAAGGTGATCAATCAGAACTTGAAGAGGAAGTAAATGCAGAGTTGGATCCAGCCTATGACCCAAATTATCCTCCATTAGTGAAATGGACCAAGGATCATCCCAAAGCACAAATCATTGGTGAATCATCTGAGAAAGTTCTCACTCGTTCTCAATTGAAAGCGAAACAAACTGCATTATTCTCTAAAGTTGAATTATGTATGTTTAATTCGTTTATCTCCAAAGTCGAACCAAAAACAGTTAATGCTGCACTTGATCATTCTGATTGGGTTCAAGCAATGCAAGATGAGCTTCATGAGTTCGAACGAAATCGAGTTTGGAGGCTGATTCCCACACCAAAGGATGCTTTAGTGGTTGGCTTGAAATGGGTATTCAGGAATAAATTGGACAAAGAGGGGAACGTTATTAGAAACAAGGCTCGGTTGGTTGTTAAAGGATATTGCCAAGAGGAAGGGATAGATTATGAGGAAAGCTTCGCTCCAGTAGCTAGGTTGGAATCAGTTAGAATCTTCCTGGCATATGCTGCTCATAAAAACTTCGAAGTTTTCCAAATGGATGTAAAATGCGCTTTCTTGAATGGAGAACTAGAAGAAACAGTGTATGTTGAGCAACCTCCCGGATTCGTGAACGAGAACTTTCCTGATCATTGCTACGTGCTGGAGAAAGCTGTATATGGGTTGAAGCAAGCACCGAGGGCCTGGTATGAAACTTTAACTCGTTTTCTGAAAATGTCGAAATTTAAGCAAGGTTCGGTTGACCCAACCTTCTTCCGAAAGAAAGAAGGCGAACATCTAATGATAGTTCAAATTTATGTCGATGACATCATCTTCGGCTCCACGAATCCAAGCTTAACGGCTGAATTTAGGAACTTGATGGAGACTAAATTTGAAATGAGCGCAATGGGTCCGATTAATTTTTTCCTTGGTTTGAATATTAGACAGGGACCAGAAGGTATCTTTATCAACCAGGAGGCATACACAAAGAACTTGCTGACAAAATTTGGTATGACAGGAGATTCAAAAGTGAAGGTTCATATGGCGTTTGGCACTAAGTTAACACCTTCTTTGGAAAAACATGCTGTTGACATAACACTATATCGACAAATGATAGGGTCCCTTATGTATCTAACAGCTAGTAGACAGAACATTATGTTTTCTGTTTGTTATTGTGCCAGGTTTCAAGCTAATCCAAGAGAACCTCACATGGTGGCGGTGAAAAATATTTTCTGTTACCTGAAGCGAACCTCATCTCTCGGTCTCTGGTATCCTGCTAGATCTGGATTCTTCATTCAAGCTTTTTCTGATGCTGATCTTGGAGGATGTGGTCTGGACCGAAAGAGCACTACAGGTGGATGCCAATTTCTTGACGGTAAACTTGTTAGCTGGCAGTCCAAGAAGCAAACATGTGTGTCACTTTCAACAGCCGAAGCTGAGTATATAGCTGCAGCATCTTGTACCTCTCAGGTAATATGGATTCAAAGTCAACTAAGAGATTATGAGCTGCAGCATGAGTATGAAGAAGATTCCTCTCTATTGTGACTCAGAAAGTGCAATAAGGATTTGTCACAATCCAGTGCAACACTCTAAGACTAAGCATATTGCACTTAGATATCATTTCATCAAGGACCATATAGAAGACGGGAACGTGGAAGTACATTTCGTTCGGTCCTCTGATCAACTGGCGGACATATTCACTAAAGCCTTACCTGAAGCGAGTTTCAATAAAATTTTACAAAGCTTGGGAATGATGGAAGCAGAGTCGGTACCGAATCCTCAAATCTCTTACTAAAAATTAGACAAGCGAAATAGAGCGAACGCTCGGTCTATTTCGGCTCTGGAATTTTAAGGAACCGAACGCTCGGTCTATTTCGGCTCCATAATTTTCGGGAACCGAAATGAACCGAGCGCTCGGTCTATTTCGGCTCTAGAATTTTAAGGAACCGAAATGAACCGATCGCTCGGCTTATTTCGCTTCATTCTTTTAAGATAAGGTTTCGGTTGTACATTTTGTTTAAAGAGTGTTTTGTGCTACTTTATTTTCTTTTTCTGTTTTTATTATTTTTCAGAAAACTTCAAAAATCCAAAAATATTTTCTTTTTCTGTTTTTATTATTTTTCAGAAAACTTCAAAAATCCAAAAATATTTTCTTTTTCTGTTTTTATTATTTTTCAGAAAATCTCAAAACTTCAAAAATATTTTTTTTGGTTTGTTTGTTTGTTTTGTTTGTGTGGTATGTTTGTTTGCTTGTTCTTTTAATTAGATCACAAATATACCAGTACAACAAAATTTGGAGCTAAGGCAGGTATGATCATTTCCATCTGAACTAGTTAAGGGTCCCTAGAAGCATGTTGCTGCATGTTGACCAAATCCTCTATGACTTAGAGCAAGGCCTTAATGATTCGGTCTATACCTATCGTTTCTTCCCAATCAGGCTGTTAAAATCAACTCAAGTCAAGAGCTACCTTACTCTTCTCAAATGAGTTAAGAGTTTTTCTGCTTAGTCATGTCTTTATAGCAGAAGGTACTTTCGGTTCTTTAGCCACCCTCCTTATATTCTCCATCAACTTTCGGTTCACCATTGTAACCCTTGAGACTCTCGGTCTTTACCACTGAGGTTTATGGTTGCACAAAATCTGTGTTTGTGATCTTAGATACGTATACCACGTGCTGCGTGAAACCCACAATCCAACACCAACAACGAATTGACGGTGAATTATAATATTCAAGATCTTACTGTTTACCTAATGAGATCTCATTTTTATTTTTGAGTGATCTTTTATGAAATTGTCTAACACCAAGGCTTTTCTTTTACCTAATGAAATCTCATTTTTATTTTTGAGTGATTTTTGAGTGATCTTTTATGAAATTGTCTAAAAAGATCCAGTTTATTTTTGTTTTTGAGATTTCTATCACTTCTTTAGTCACTATAAATTATATCCCACCTACTTGTTCAACAGACCACATCGGTCTCACAAGTACTTCTTCCAATGTTCGGTCTTATGTTAAGAATCGATGTTCGGTTGAAGATAAGCCACCCTAAGCCTATGAATTAAAAGGAAGCCTTTCAATGTTTCTCTACAAACACTTGATCGTTATTTCTCGGGAACCCACACAAGCACTTCAAGTCTCTCTTGACTTTGAAGGAAGCGATTCTTGCCCGGAATCACCTACTTTCTGTCTTCTAATAGACATCACTCACATCAATACACATTTTGCTTTATTTCTTTATCTTTTGTCACACTATTGCACGAAATTTTTTATTTTCCAACCTTCTGGTTGCTGTTGGTTCGATTTTTGTTTATCTTTTGGAGCAACAGGGGTTATCTTAAATCTTGGAGCGAAACTGAATTTCAAACGTCGAATTGAGGATAAGATTTTGGGCGCGTGAATTTGAACGGTCTCTACACCCACGCGTGCTGACGTATACCTGGGAGTAACCAACCTGTCACATCGCGCTTTTTCAGGCGACGTTTTAGTGACCGTGTCATTATCATGATGATTTTTCTCTCTCCTGGCATCGGTATATAAAGGGTTTCTAATCTTATTTGTCTTTTACCAGCAACAAATTCTCTCAAGTTACAAGGCAAGTTGAAACTGTTCATCTTCTTTCTTCAATCAACAATGGCGACTTCTTCATCGGCTCATGATCAAACTGCTTCGTCCACATTGCTTTCGATCAAGCCAAATCAGAACATGATTATTGAACTCAATCCTTTTCTGTACGATTCGTATATGCTACAGGTGGTTGAGTGTTTGAAGTATTCACCACTGGTTCTAGCCCTAACACAGGTGGAAGCCGTCCCTATGTCACTTTTATCACAGGTTTACTCTACTGCCTTATATGACAAGAACAAGGAACGAATCTACTTCCAAATCCATTCTCATAAGGCTTCTATTTCAAAAGGGAGATTTTGTTCCCTATTGCACCTGGCTGTGGATTCATCTGTGATTTCACAAGACTTCATCACCACTACTCAACTGTTCTCGATGCTCTACGAAATGGGATACACTGACGTGCTTACCACCATAACGAAGGTTAAGAAGTCATGCTTACCGTCCCAATGGAATGGAATGCTTACTCTTCTCATCAAGAGTTTGGCGGAGAGAAGTGTTGGATCTGATGGCACCAGTAAGGGTTTCCTAACCCTTCTCTACGGCCTTTACAATGGTCTCAATCTCGATTACGGGACGATTATCTGGTCTCAAGTGGTTCAAAGCCTCAACACTTCAACGAGGCATTCTGAAATCTCGTGTGCACGATTCTGGACTCTCATTACACGAAGGGCGAGTAATTCTTTGGAAATTCCGGTAATGAAGGATGCCCTAGTCGCGTCTATTGCTACGTTTCACACCAAGAAAATCATAATTTTTGATCCTAAGAAGTTCCCTCACATTGGCTCTATACCAGAGACAATGTACCGGTGTGTTACAACCGAGAGTAAAGTCATGGCTGATTATCGCAAGCTTCCTCCAAAGGAACCGAGAGTCCTATCTCCTGAACAGCAGGCTGCCTTAGATGCTGTGGACAAGCCTGGAAACCGAGGGAAACGGACTACTACCAAGAAAGAGCCAACAGAGGATGATAAGTCTAAGTCTGCCAAGTCCAAGAAGCGAAAGTCTGAGAAAGGGGATTCTTCTAAACCAAAGAAGATTAAGAAGATGGCAAAGAGGTCCAAGAGTCCCACTCCTCCCAGTTCAGAACATGATGAGGAGGATGAAGAAGAGGAAATTCATCATGAATCACCGAGAGGTAACACTCCTCCCCGATCTCCTACTCTAACCGAATCTCCTCATAACAAACTTCCAACACCACCTCCATCACCGAAACAGACAGTTCTAGTTTCGGTTGCTCCTGTTCCCCCACCTACCACATCTCAAACAACAACTTCTTTTCCACCACCACCACCAGTTACTTCTATTCCTATTTCTACAACTCCCTTATCATCTCCTATTATTTCTTAATCAACTACCACTACTATTCCTGAACCGACAGTAAGAGTCAACGTATCTGATACGGGGGCGAATACTGAAACAGAACCTCCAGTTACTTCCACACCACTTTCACCCTTACCTTCAACCGATTCCGGTGCCACTCTCGGTGGTGCTAATGATGAGTTTGATTCTACATACTACAGTCCCTATCGGCTTCCTACCGATGAGGATGATGATGCTCCAGTCACACGCCAACACTTGCAGAGCATTAATGAGAAACTGGATAAATTGCTTGATGACAACAAGTCCTACAGTGGTGTTGTGCTCAAAGCCTTTTTGGACACAACTCTTGAGCAATATACTGACTCCATTGACAAATCCACTAAGGCTGTTAATGAGTCTACTTCCTCTTGCAAAAAGGCCACTGCTGATGTTGCTGATATTGTTCATACTACTCAGATCTTTCTCGAGTCACTCAAAGGGAATGCTGATACAAGTGCAGCCAAGGTGCAAGCCTCTGTGGATTCATTTTCCAAGTCCCTTCAAGAGGAGCAAACAAAGTTTGAGGCTGTTCGTTCTTCCATCCAAGCAGAGCACACTTCGCTTATTAGTTCTGTGTCTTCTCGGCTGGAATCTCTTCACGCTGATCTAGCAAAAGAAAGTGCCTGAAGGAAGATCTTTCCCGACAAGCATCCACGATTGAAGTTCAGAAGGTTCAGCTAGCTCAAGCTGAAAAAGAAATTACTTTGTTGAAGACGGAGAGAGCTGTTTTTTGAAGATGTGCAGGGGATGTGAAGGATATGCTGACCAACATTCTTGGTGCTCATGATCCTATCCTTACTTTGACCATACGGAATCATCTAACTACAAAACTTCTTCCTGCCCTTGCGTTGTTACATGAGATGAAGGGTGTTTCGGAGAGATTCAGTGCTCCAAAACAAGGGGGAGAAGGTGCTCATCAACCAAAGGTTAAAACTGAAACCGAATCTGCTCAACCGAAAGTCAAAGTTACAACCGAACTGAAGGGTAATGAAGCTTCAGGTTCTGGTTCTCAAGCTAAGAAGAAGGAGATTGATGATGATAGTAATGACGAATCTGATGAAACTATTGCTGAGGCCCTTAAACGAAAGAAGAGGGATAAAGAGTTGGATGAAACCTTGAGGATTGCAAGGGAAGCAGAGGAGAGGGAAAGGAGGAACAAGGAAGAAGAAGAAGCCTTAAACTGCAAGAAGGCCTTGTTTCCCCTATGGACAAAAGAGGCACTTATCAATCAAGCTATAGAGTTTCCAAGTGTTTACTGGTTGGAACCTGTTGCTTCGTTTGATTGTGACAATTCTAAGGACTCACAGTTCGACATGCCGATAACACGAAAGGCATTCACGTTTCATTGTTTCGATTCGACTGCTGAGGTTCCTTTTCCTCATCCAAAGGTTGATCGTGAGCTTATCGACTTTTATCTGAAGTATGGTCAACCGCAGTACTTGACATGGAGTGCACAGAAGATAGTGACTGTCAAGGTACTAAAACCGACGCCTGCTGGGAGGTTCATAAATGTTAATTTTAAAATCACACGAGGATCAGCAAACTCGGTGTCGATTATTTCCCTGGCAGACCTTCCAAATCTAAATCCTCATGACTGGATCCTATTGTTTAACATTCTGCTCACAAATCCGAAGGAATATGAGCCGATACTGGAGCACTTGAAGAGGATGTTGGCTTCTTACATCCATGAGGTTGCTGCTATGGATCAGAAGATAGCGAAAGTAATGAACAAGAAACCGACCATTAAGCCAACACCGAAACCAGGAGATGTGAATAAGATGAAGATGGGCCAAATCGATTCAACACATCTTACTGTGATGTTTACAAAAGGCGAAGCACACAGATTTTTATTCGCTCTTGTTGATAAACATCTGTTTTCAACAAACTGCTTGGAGCACATCATCAATATCATTCATCGGTGCAAGCAGAACTCAGAAGCAGACAAGAAGAACTTCACAGACATGCTTCGGTGGTACATAACGTTTCGTCATCATCTATTGGCCATCATACCAAAGGTGTTCAAATCAATAAAGAAGTCTTCTGCAGCTCAGCCGAAGTGAGCTTTCGGCTCCATTGATGCAAAGGGGGAGATTGTTGGGTCTAATTGTGTTGCATCATGGGCTTATGTTTTGTATCCGGATTGGGCCTGTCCATCCGTGATTAGCTGGTAGGGTTAGTCTATAAATAATGCATGCATGTATGCATTAAAAGGTTAACGTTGGTGATTATTATCGTATTAGTTTGTAACCCTAAACACCTCTACAGTCGAAGTTCTTAATCGAGCTCTTCTGAGGTGTTAAAGCATTAATCATACGACACATTCAAAGCCATTCTTGTGTTCATAATTACGTTCTTAATTGTTTGTCTGCATAGAATCTATCGATCCTAATTGAACTTTGTTTCAACACAAGCCAAACTCAAAGTATTTTATTAAGTTTTAAACTTATTAATACAGTCCAACGATGTCCACGTTTAACAACATACTCGGATATTTTATCCCTTTTTGTATTATGTTGAGCATAAGGGAAACTGTTATTTTGGCAATCTACTTCATGGTTTTCAAAAAGGTTTTTACAAAACATTTTCCATATCAACTCTAATAAACTATAATGGGTATAGTTTGGGATAACCCTCTAGGCAGCTTTACTAATTCAGATTTCATAAATGAATATATGTAAACTATGACAAATTTAGTTTATGTTATATATTTTCTAAGGAGTATAAAATACAATTATTTAAGGATGATTATTGTTTTATACTGTTTTTAGCACGTAAACAAGATTATACAGAATTGTGAGGCTCTACTTCAATACTGTGCTCTTAGGTGTACAATGATAAATCCTTTTAGTATAACCAGAGTCTCCTGGAGGGAGAGCGTGAGATTTGTGAATAGATCTATTCGGGACTGACAATCCCACACCTAAACTGCTAGCTACAGTTAGGCGGGCACGCCTGGGGTGAACAAATGTCATTTAACTTAACGCCTGAAGAACGTCATTAAGGTTTCTCGGTCATATCAAGTATGGTTATACGACTCGCAAAATAAGTATAAACTAACTTTGGTTTACGGACTCTACTTTTCATTTGTTTTATTTTTAGTAATAAAACTACCTTCATATATACACTGATAGTAATCAGGGATTTCTAAACTTACATCTCTACCTCTAGGACGGATAATTTGTTTTTAGGGAAAACATGGGATTTTCCCAGGATAACACTGGCATTTCTAAAACTGATGATTTATCTTCTACTAATAGATACTCTTTCAACACTACTTTCCATAAGAAAATATGGGATTTTCTTGAGGAACACTTTTCAAAAGAATCAAAGAACCTCTTCCACCAAAACTAAATGCTTATGAACTCACCAGCTTTATGCTGATATTCTTTTAAACTGCTTGTATTCTAAGGAAATCAGTAAACATGTACTCCTTGGATTTAGAGAAGCCGGAGCAATAAGAGTCATGTTTTTATATTTTTACATACTTTTGATGTACCTAAAACAAGTTTTCAAACTGATGTAAACATTTTACTTATAGATGTATCCACTGTATTGGTTGTGTTGTTATGTTTCCTATTATTCATTGGTTGTGATGCTAAACATGACGTCCTCCACCCCGGAACGATTCCGCCATTCTGGTTTCGGGGTGTGGCAGATTGGTATCAGAGCCCTTGTTTATAGCGAACTAAGTATACCGAACCTTACATGGTATACGACTATAAACACTAAGGGGCCTAAGTACTCTAAACTAAAAGTATATTTTCAAAATTTAAAGTATTTTGTAACGAGTATACTAGTACGCTTACATAACAATGTTTGCTGTTTTAAATAGTTACAATCAAAGAAACTAACAATATTTATCAAATAAATTTTAAAAAAGTTAAATTTCCGAAATCAAATTAAATTAATTAAGAGTTTCCAAATATGTTATTTTAAATAACTTACAACAACAGTAATTAAAAGTAATATTATATAAAAAAATTATATTGGTACCTTTAAAAACAAAAACATGTTTGACGTTTTAAATAATTGCAATGATAAAAATTAAAATCTCAAGCAAATAAACTTTTTAAAGTTAATTAATAATAAAAACAACGATAAATATCATTAAATCATATATTATATTTAATTTTATTCATGATTACCCGCAGATGCCATTATTGAGACAATTGAGATTATAAAATTTTAAAAGATGTCTACATTATCATATAAATCAAAACAAACAATGTTTATACCAACTTATTATAATATTTATTATATAAGAGCTAACAACGATATATTTAAAAAAAAAACATATATTTATAAAGATTAAGTATTTGCCTGGTATTTGATATATATAGACAATGAGTGATGTACAAATGCGCACAAAGTTGGTTGATTTATGTACAAAGTTGAAGAGGCAATTTGCCCGATGAACATAAAATATGAGGCCACAGTGTCGGTTGATGTTCTTAGACAGGAAGGGATGGTACAAGAGTACGTAGAATGGGCTTTGGCCCACTCCCGCCTTTATATATATATTTAAATCCGTTAAAACTTATTTAAATAAGAATTAAGCCGTATATCAATTTGGACCATCCAAACCCGGTCTCATTTGATATTACCCGAATTTCGTTAATGAATCACATAAAATGCAAAAATAGTAATCGCTAGAAGGAGGGGTCGAACCTCCGACCTTGTGGTTAACAGCCACACGCTCTAACCAACTGAGCTATTCCAGCTTTTTGTTAAAGTGTTACTTATATATAATAAATAGATTTTAAAACACAAAGTGTGTCGCAAACAAAACTTTGATAATTTAGAGGCCAAACTTTATTCACAAAACGTTACATCTGACCTTATTGATACACGTTTATTCCCGTACACATAAAAACATTGGAAAAACACACCATTTCCTCTCTCAACCTAAGACCTTTGGGTGGTTCTCTGCGGTGACAAGAGCATACTTTCAGTTTCCCTGTTGGTTATCAAGTTCTGAGCCTCGGTAGGCGATACATCATAGGAGGCAGTGATCACTTCAAGTGGCATCGCTCGGAACACCGATGTGTACCCTGCAAGCGGGCTCTTCATCGGAGACTTGTTGGTCTTGAATGCCACCCACTCGAACCCGTTTTGTCCAGCTCTTGATACAGCCGCAAAGAACTGTGGGACGACGAATATGTCACCTTTGTTCACCTGTTCATCAAACACGGCTTCACCGTTGTTCGAAACGATCTGGACATGTGCATCGCCTCTAAGCACGTACACGACTACGTGGCTGTTTATCGGCCAGTGTGGCGTGAACAACGCATTCTGTTGGAGGTGTCCTTTCTCAGCACTCAAGTCCAACAAAGAAAGAATCGGCAGTTTGTGTTCGTTGACGGTGTTCAGTTTTCCGGCTTGACGGGAAAAGATGTCCGCCTCTCTCTGGTTGTCCAAATTGTACAGTAGTTTGGCACTGCATATGGTTTCTTCAAGGCCGTTAGCGGCTCCTCCGCCTTGTCGTCGTTCAAATGGAGATCGTCCTTCCTGTTCTTCGTCGGGGGTGACGAATCGCATGGGTTGTTGGACTTTAACGATTAGTCCTCGGTTACCTGGCTCCTGCATCGATCTCACAATTTCTGGGTCGGAGTTGAATGCCTCCGCTAGTAATTCAGTGTCGAAGCCGGCGAAAATGTTCTGGAAATCGAAGCTACCACCCTGTTGTTGCTGCTTGCGTGTCGGGTGCCTCTGTCCTTGAACACTTTGGCTTGAAGTCCCTCCGGCAAGGAAAAATGACTGCCGGAAAAGAAACACCAATTACTGGTTAATTAACTGCTTGTAAACAAAAATTAGAGGCTTTAAGTGGCTCCTTCAATAATGGTTATGACGTACGTACCCTAGGTTGCATGTCGAGTTGGTTGGCGGGGTTGTTGACATCATTGATGGAGATTGATACCACTTCTTGGTTCCCGTCGTTGTAGGTCCAATAGACGGCACCGGCGGGAATGGCGATGATGTCTCCACGACGGAATCGGCGTACTTTCTGGTGGGAGTCTGTTGACATATCAAAAACTTGTTCTTCTTGTCCTTGTTGGCCCATTTTGCGAGGCCATTCTTGCTGTTGTTGCCCTACAACTCCGGTGTCGAATGTCTCGGCACATCCCGGAAAGTGAACTCCGATAATCCCTTCACCTGCATGCATCGTGGGATTCATATTATCACCCTATAATTAATTTTGAATTATTTTTCCATTAAAGTAGTACCTTCTTCGATGAAGACGATTCTAGGGAATGGGTGGAAGCTAGGAAGCAAAAGAGAGTTCGGTTGGATAGTCTTCCTCATCGGAGCAACCCCGACGCACTGAAACTGCTGGTCATTTATATCCCATGTTTCGATGGAACCACCTTCGAACTCAAGGCGTTGAGCAGGTTGGGTAGCGGAGAGTCGTTGGAGGTTGCAGAACTCAGGGCCGCCGAGGCGTGGGGAGCGTGTGGTGGCAAGAGCGGTGGTGCCAAGGAGGCAGAGGAAGAAGCCTAAGACTAGTTTTCGAGCAACCATTGTGAGAGGAAGAGTCCGAAAACAGAAGTGATATGATGCGAGGTTAAGGGGAGAATGGTCGGGTAGATTTATAGGGTAAGTGAATTAGGGTGTGGCGCAATGGTTATGCTGTGCATCGATAAATGTCACTTTGCCCAGGTGATGACGGAGTTGTTTGGGGTAGCGGTGGCTTCAACGTGGTGGTGCATGGCATGACGTGTACATACACTTGGCAAGATTGTTCTCTGTGTTTGGACAACTCGGCCAAGTATTTTAGCCAACAGGAAAAGTTTAGAGGATTCCTGTTTTCCATTTTTAATCAAAACTTGCAGGTAGAATGCTTGATTTTATGTATTATTTAATAGTTAAATATTCTAACACATACTAATCAAGTCTTAAATACCCTTAAATACCCTGTATAAAACAAGAATATATATGTTTCATATCTTTGATAGGATCCAATTAAAAGATTAATGTTTACGGTATAATATTATTTAGTATCCACAATTCAAAAGTTATATAGGAGTGTTTAAATAAGACAAAAGAATACGTTGAGACGGGGAGACACATTGCTAGCAAAACAATTCGAGTACACCAAAAAAAAAAATTAAATGCAAAATAGATGGAAAATTTCCATATTCTTTTAAATTATAAAAAAAAAAAAACAGAAAAGTAAGGTTTTTTCATATTAGGTGTAATATTTTAACAGAATATTACTCATACATACTCGTATGTTTATGCATGTATATTATTCTAATAAATATTGCACTAAAGTTTAAGAAAATATTTCAGTATATTTGTCAATTAATTAAAATCAAAGATGCTTGTAAAGAGTTCCTAGATTTGAGCCTAGCGAAACCATTTTTTCTTTGGTTGGCTGGTTTCAAACCTGACTTCTATCTCCGATGGTGGAGCTGGTAACTTGTCTTCAGCCGTGGTCCTCTGTTGGTTAGAAATCGAGTCTCCACAAAAAAGCCCTAAACTCTTGTATTTTGCTCTTGGTCGGAGGCCCAAAATCAAGGTCGTAAAAATCGTTCGACGGTCGACTGACGATAAGCGATTAATCGTAATAGGCGGGGTTTAATCGGGAACTCTAAATTATTAATAAAATTATTTAAAAAAAATTAAGATTTCCTAAAAGATTAAGTATTTGAAAATTTAAAATTTTAGAAATTTGAATTGAAAATTTTAGTATAATATTTTAAAATTTGAAAACTTAAAAATTTAAAAATATAAAATTTTGGTGTAATATTTGAAAATTAAATTTTTTGAATTTTTTAAATATTTCCCGTCTATGACCGTCGAGGATCGCTAAGGACTGTCAAGTCCGAGTTTGACCGATTTTGACTAGTTTCTGTCAAGCACCCTAATCGTAATTGGTTCAAGGCCGCCAAACAATTAATCGTCGATTAATTGGCCGCCAAGACCGATTTCTGCAACACTGCCTAAAATCGACCGACTCTTTTTCTCCCTTCGACATCAAAGACACCCAAATCGCTCATCGGTGACACTTCGTTTGCCCACGACTTGGAATCGATTTCATTCCACCACGAAGGCTTTTTCCTTGCTTTTAGTCGTTTATCGGCTTCTCCTTCTCCACCGCCTTTCATCGTCCAATAAAATGCTTGCCTCCGTCTTCCACTGATGTCTGCTATAGGTACAAAAGAACCTTTAATCCTCTCTATCTCTGTTACTAAACGTGTAAAACCCTCTCACATATTCCATCTAAAACCCCTGCTCTCCGTTGATTTCTACCGTTACCGTCACATCTCTGGTAACACATCACCACTATGAAGAACATATCGACATAACAGTTGTAAGTGTGACTGCTTTTGTTAATTATTCGATTTTAAATAACCATTTTTACAATTGTTTGTTTTCAGCATTCATCTTTTCCTGTTTTCGTTTGCGATGACCGATTCCCAAGAACAGATTGACGATAATGACGAAGAGATTGAATATTTCCAAAGAAATTGTTCTGAGAAGAAAGATGGAAAACATGGGCATGGCTTCTGTATCAGATTTCTAGGTACATATATATTACTCATTCTTTTAATGTCGTAACAATGATTATATTGCACATACGGATTATAAAAGATACTTTAGTGACTATTATTATAATAATAATATTTATTTTTGCAAATATGGAAACTAGGTGCATGTTATGTTGAAAAAGAGTATTTAAGAAAATACATCAGTTTTTGTAGTAGTTGTTACAGTTAGAGATGTTGCATATTTCATGTATTAAACTTATCTTATGTGAATTTTTATTCACATCTCATCAAGTTTTATTATATATATTTTTTTATCATTTTCTTTCCTTGCATTATTATCATCAAAGAGGATAGAATAGAAGTTTTGAGAAGTTTGTCATTTACAAGGTTAGTTTTTTTTTTCATGAAGTAAACTTAATTTTTAGGTATAATCAGATTATTGTGATTTAAAGTAAATTTGGAGCAAAACTAATGCTAGGGTAAATTAATATTTTTAATAAAGTTATTTAAAAAAAATACTTTCTGTTATGATTTATTGATTTTATTTGAGTTCTAATGAACTTTATTTGGTTTAACTTGTTTACTTTTGGAAATAATAATATGTAGAGTAAATTAATCTTTTTACGATCATACCCATAACTTGCTTATTATGTTCGAATGTTTTTTGCATAATTCATTTAAGTTGTATAAATTTCGCTTAGAGAATGTGCCTGAAAACTACAAATTTTGAGGACACCTGAAGAACGTGCATGGTAGAGGATTTTCCTGTAATACATACTAAACCCACTGTGGATCCAAAACATATGTCTACTATGGATCCAAAACATGTGTCTGAAGATGACCACAGATGAAGATGACAAGAAACAAGGCATTAAAGATGTGTTAGTGTAACGTCGTGATTTTTACCATAATTTTTTTTAAAAACATTTATTTAACAGAATACGTTAACGGAAGACTTAGTTTTTAATTCAAAACATTTTCAAAACCACAACGTTACTTCAAAAATTCAAACATAATTACCATTTAAAATGTAAACAAAAGTACTTTTAAGTAAATAATCAAAAACGTGTCCAAGAGTGGTATCGTTAATATAAATCTACTACCCATAAGAACGTCTCTCACCAAGGCCAATCTTCTAAACTGTCTGCACCAATCATAAGGCACAAAAAAGAAAAGATACAAGTGTCAGTCCCTGCTGAGTGAGTACATAAAGTTGCATATAAAACATACAAACCCCAAATTGGTCAATCATTCATTTTATGATGAAGCATAAAAATGATAGACAAATACCACTTAGAAAACAACCGCATATCATAATTATTTGATCACATATTCAAACGCATACCTGCATATATGTTTAACCACAATTCTACCACATAACATATATGATCAACCAAATACCACATAAGCAACCACATAGCATATAAATAATCACATTTCATATATAAGCAACCTTTAATTGTTCAACCTTTTATTAATAACCAACCTTTTGTTACATATTCAACCTTTTAATATACAACCAACCTTTTGTTATATATTCAACCTTTTAATATGCAACCAACCTTTTGTTATTTATTCAACCTTTTATTATATCTATCCAACCGATTGATAGAAAAGTGTCCCTTAGTGCTACCTAACCCAAGAGAAACACCCCGTTCACTACTTGTGTGCACGGCCAGCCGAATGCTCTAAGTGGCTCATGACTTCCACCCGAAACACCAACCCCATGACTCCACTTTCGCTACTCCGACTTTGCAAAGTACAAGTACCCCGCGGTGTCGTTCAGGATCGGTACAAACGGTGTCAATTCTACCGATACACCTCCCGATTCCCACGTGATGCTTGATCCGGCCACACCATAAAGCCAGCACCACTCAAGTTCTCGTACACCAGGGTGCACGCGAACCATGTGTCACATAACCATCTAGAAAGACCGTGTAACTAATCACCGTTGTGGCTTAAGCTCTTTCAACCGATTAAACTTGCAAGGTTCTACCCGTGACACCATTATACCCCATCAACAAACAACCATACATCAACGTAGACATGTTACTCATACAACCTTAACGAGCATTGAAGCATGTAATAAAATTCATCATGTTATCACCACATAATAGCATATGTCTTCCAATTCATCACAACCTTAATTCAAAATGAGTATTCTAGATGATCAACCAATTCACGCAATATAACACGTAACAAAATGACATACCAACAATCAAGCATAACATATGACTATTGATTTCCTTAGGCATAATCACCACAAGCAAATTCAACTAACACATATCAATCATATCATCATATCAAAAGATACCAAGGCATAACCATAGTCGATGTGAAAACAATAGGATTTACCAAACAAACATTAGTAATTCTAGCATGGTCCAAATTTGCATCAATAATCCACTTATGCGATGTAGTTTTCAGTTATGCACTGAAGTTAAGAATATTATCGACTCATACCAAAAAAATAATTTTTCATGTGCATCAAATTCACCAAAGTGAAAGCATCATAAATATCATATCAACATCATGCACAAGTAATGACTAGGTCACCCTAATGTGAATCAAATCACCATTTACGGAATGCATGTTTCAATTATGCACCTTAGTGAGTTAAAACTATGAACTCACCTTTAGCCTCGAAGAAATCCTCCTTCAATTCCAAGTCTTGAACTTACTTGAAATTCTCAAGGCCCCACCTAAACACCACACATAACATTCAATTAACAAATAAAGTATATGTTTCAAAAATACAACTTTATTCTAACTTTTATATTAATTTTTATAATTTCCCAGCCCGACCCCCGTTCAGTGTTTTAAGCATAAAACCGAATCTACAGCTATAATTGGGATGACATCGAACTTTCTGGAAACTAGACTTGGTTTCTTAGAACTTCATGAGAGTGGAGCGTCATCCAATTCTGCCCATATTAGCAGCTATAGCTCTCGCGAGATGGGGCTAAGTTGATGTGCGGAATTCAAAATTCACCAAAAATCACCATATGCTTTAAGACTTTAGGTAAAGGATTATAGTCACTCAATTTTACACACAAAAGGATTGAATGATAGTATTAAGACATAAATTGTGTACTTTATTAGAATATCAAACAGACGACACAAAAATGTTGAGAGTAGAATGCCCAAACATATAGACGAACGTTTAAAACAAGGTTCCAGATTTTGACCCGTAACAGCCACCTGTTCAAAGCCATTTTAACACCACCAAGACCTTTAAAATATACAATATTTTTGTATATTCCAGTAGTTTAGACTTTTATATTTTCAGAAAGTACTTTTACAGGTCCAAACGATTTTTCTACAATTTTATATGATTTTTACAAAACAGCCTATCCGTGCAGCTAAGTTCTGACCAGCTGGTGAAAAAGACGATTTTCACCTAAGTTGGAGGCAACAACAGGTCCTAGAAAAATTCATGGACAAACTCGACTCAAAATTAAAACTTTCAGAGTTTACGGATCACTGATACGACTTCTGTTGATTTTTGTAGATTTTTTTTAAAACAGGGACAGAATGGGAAATTTTCAGAATTTCCCAGCAATGCATTTTAAGGGTTATTTGACAACTTAACCCATTAAGCCTTAACAAAAATCAACTATAAAGAAGGAAATTGAGTTCCTAACAGTAGCAACATATCAAGAAGTTAGAATAACAATTCTAACCTCAAGCCATGATTCAAAGTACATTGCTTGTATGGAAAAACCAAGGTAATTTGCTAAAAGAGAAAACACCACTAGGGCTTGAGTTTTCTCCACCATTAAGCTTCATATTAAGGCCTTTGGGAAATGTTTTGATGGCACTTTGGATGGTTCAAAACATAGTATTTTTACAAAAAAATACTCACTACAATTAAAGATAACAAAAACATGAGTTCTTGCAACAAAAGAAAACAATTGACTCCAAGACTTGAAGCAATTCATGGACATGAACAATAAAGTTCTTCAAGGTGCTCATAACAAGATTTTGACAGCAATAGGCCATCAAAATACACCCAACAAACTGGAATTTAACCATAAGAACATTCAAGGATTGCAAGGAGGAAGAAGATATGATCATTAACACCAAATAGGATGAAGTTTGACACCACAACTCAAGCAATTATCAAGCAATTGGAACTTAAACTTTGAGGAAGAAGGAAATTTTAGAATACATACCACTGGATCGGTAAATTTCGACTCCAACAACAATCCCCCAACACAACTCGTCGCCTACTCCTTGCCCCAAGAGCCGACTTCGTTTTTTTTTTTTTTTTCTTCTTCTGTCTAATGTTTCTTGATCGTCGCCCACACAAGAACCAAAGGATTGATTTGGTTCAATGAATTTTTCCTCGATTGTAATCCACGTCAAATCCGTCAACCCTACCTTCACATCCTCGCTATCGCCACAATCCCCACCCCGTCGATCGTTTTTTTTTCTTCGCACCCTCTTGAGAATGACGCACGACAACACCAGGTCCAATTGGATCGACTTGATCGTATGTATCGCTTAGGAAAGGCAGCAGACAAATTCCTTTAAGCCCATAAACACGTCGATTGAGTTCATGGGGTTTTAATCCGATTTTTATCCTACAACCCCTCATGTTCATAAATTGAACTCTTTTACCCCTAACCCTAAATAACATAACAAATTATGTTTCTTTTATTGACATTTCAGCCCCTCATTTCCATTTAAACATTTTTATGATTAGAGATTATCCTAAATACCCTCCCACAATAAACTTTTAGGTATAAATGACTTCTCTTTTAATTTAATTATATGCCCGTTAAATATAATCTACTTCTTTTAGATATTAATTAATATCTTTTTTTAGTTAATTTATTCCTCATAAAACAAAATATATTTTGCATACTTAGTTCCTCGAGTAACTGGAAAAACTAACGTCGTTTACGGTAAGATTTTCGGATCGTTACAGTTAGTTTCAGTAAATAGCTACTTACTTTATTTTTTTTGCCAATAATGACAATGTACTACACTTTTTTTTAACCAGTAATAGCAACTTACTTTGCAACGTACTTGTAATTTGTTACGAACAAATAAAGTACAATGTCTACATTGGTAATAGAATGTAAGTACATTGTTATTCGAATCCCTAACGATGTAAGGTAAATGTGATTATCAGGCTTAAGTTTAGGGACCTTTATTGTAAATAGGGGAAAAGTCAAAAGTGGGTTTTTAATCATTTAGATCAAACGACAAAGGTGTAGTATTGTACTTGAAGTTGTGTCTTTCTCTCCATTAATTGCACTAAATAACAATGTACTTTTATTTTACACATTTTTGTTTATGTTTTTTCCAATTTCTTTTGATTCTTTTACCAAAAAACGAATTACATTTCCATTTGGTGCATTTTCCATATTTAGGTGGCAAATGCACTAAATAGCAATGTACCTTTAATTTACACATTTTTTTTTGCAATTTATTTGATTTTTTTACTAAAAAACAAAGTACATTGCTATTTTCCATGTTTTTTTTTCATATTTATGTAGTAAATGCACTAAATATCAATGTACTTTGAATTTACACATTCTTGTTTTTTTTTTTTGCAATTTATTATTTTTTTTACCAAAAACCATAGTACATTACTATTTATTGTAAATTTTCATATTTAGGCGGTAAATACACCAAATATCAATGTACTTTGAATTTACACCTTTTTGTTTTTGTTTTTTTGTAATTTATTTGCTTTTTTTTTTACCAAAAACCAAAGTACATTGCTATTTGTTGCATTTTTTCATATTTAGGTGGTAAATGCACTAAATAACAATGTTCTTTTAATTTACACCTTTTTGTTTATGTTTTTTCTAATTTCTTTTATTTTTTTTACCAAAAAACAAATTACATTTCCATTTGGTGTATTTTCCATATTTTAGTGGTAAATGCACTAAGTAGCAATGTACTTTGAATTTACACATTTTTGTTTTTGTTTTTTGCAATTTGTTTGATTTTTTTACTAAAAACCAAAGTACATTGCTATTTTTCACAATTTTTCATATTTACACAGTAAATGCACTAAATAGCAATGTACTTTGAATTTACACATTTTTTTTTTGCAATTTATTTGATTTTTTTCTGAAAAACCATAGTACATTGCTATTTATTGAATTTTTTTCATATTTAGGTGGTAAAATACACCAAATATCAATCTGCTTTGAATTTGCACCTATTTTTTTGTTTTTGTTTTTTTTTTTTTGCAATTTATTTTGACTTCTTTACCAAAAACCAAAGTACATTGGCATTTGGTGTATTTTCCATATTTATATTGTAAATGCACTAATTTTAATTTGCATTTTTTTGGTTCTTGCAATTTATAATGAGTTAGAAGAAAATAGTGAGACTCGATCCACAATTTTTTTTTTTGGTTTTTGCAATTTACAAAAGCTTGGTCAGCTGCAAAGGAGACAAACATGATGAAAGATGAGGTAAGTTATAAATGATTACTCTTTTAGATGTACTTTGAAATGATGGAATCGAGGAAGGAATGAAATTGTTTATTCCATTAGAATCAGTAACAACTACTGGAATGGAATGGAATTAACCGTTTTTGAATTTTTGTCCCACAAGGTAACTAAATCTCTTTTACAGATCTGATCATCTACAAAAATTGTGTTGCCTTGAGATTCTTTTTGCTTTTGACTTTTTAAAGATTTGGAAATTATCAAATCGGAACAAATTAACGCAACTGTGTTTGTCTTTTTTATTTTTTTTTATTTTTCAAATTGATAGTCATGTTTATGGGAAGAGTTTTATGTGCAGTAAAATTCCTTACTTATTATTAAATAGTATCTATACTACACCTGTATGGTTATTTTGATTTTTGATTTTTTTATTGTGTGGATATATATATATATATATATATATATATATATATATATATATATATATATATATATATATATATATATATATATATATATGTTTGTATTTGTACTCTTAATGTTTATTTCATTTTTAAACATCGTAATTCATAGTCAACTGATTATAACGTCCTATTTTCATGACCCACCAAACATCAACAAAAGAAAACCCGACCTGTGCAACGCACGAGCTTCATCAGTAGTTATAATAGAATATTACAAGTATAATTATTCTAAAAAAATTATCATGAATAAAATTTTAGTTGGAATATTTTGCTGTGATATTGATTTTTTTATTTTTCAAATATTTTTTTCGGAAAGCACTACAAGAAAAAGGGGTATCAGAGACTGACATAATCAGTCTCCGATGATCAATAATCAGTCTTTGATGAGAATCAGGGCTGATTTAGCTAGTCCCCGAAACCTAGTCCTAGATAGTTGATTTTTTACATATCCGGGACTAAAAATCAGTGCCTAATACATCAAAGTATCAAAGACAGAAAATCAGTCTTTGATAATATCTTATTCAATCTCTAAATTGTTTTCTTCAAATCTCCGATTTGATGTGATATCAGTCCCTAATACTATCTTTTAGGAATTGAATATCAATCATTGTTAATATATCATTCAGTCTGCAATATATTTACTCGAAATCTCTATTTTATATTGTATCAGTCCCAGGTACTATCTTTCAATGACTAAATATTAGTCTCTAAAATCTATTGTTCAATCTCCAATATTTTTCTTTCAATGCCCCACTTATATCATATTAGTCCGTAATACCATCATTTTGGGACTAAATATCAATCTTCTAAACTATCTAATTTAGTCTCAAATATTATTTTTCAATGACTGAAATATTCAGATACAATATTATTCAATCCAATATGATTTTTTTGATACAATATCATTCGATCCCTAACATGACTTTCTAGCAACTAGATATTAGTCCTTGACTACTTTATATCTAACTATTTTCTTGTACAATTTTCCAACAAAATCAACACTACAGAAATACAATAAATCATTCAATATACATAATTCTTTCTTAATAACAATATGACATTATATGGTATGATTCTACTTTGTTCAAAACATCAATCAAGTCATTAAATTCTTCTCTTATGTTCATTTCTTCTAGTAATTGGTCCATCTATTCCATCACCAATTAAACATCCATCGGTCCTCATAATCTGTTTTTTAAAGAAAAAATCAACAACGGCGCCAGAAAGTACATGTAATACATACATAAACAATCATTGTTAACATTGTAAAAGAACATTTAAAAAAATCCAATTTAATATTCAAAGTTAAAGGAGAATAATTTACTAAAGAACATATTGTATTTGAAACAAGGCTTACTTGAAAATTCATGTATACATAGAATTAAGTTGCAAAATGTGATGCCCGGAAGACAGTAATTAATATGAGGTGCCAATGTGCTATCATGATACTTTTCTTCACCAAGAACTGCAATAAAAAGAAAATTGACTTATTAAAATATGCTAATAACTCAATATAAAAACTTACATATATTTTTTTCGAATGTAAATGAACTTACAATGTTTGTAACATTTGTTTCAGACACATAACCGTCCTTATAAAGCATGTTCATGTCATCAACATTCACATTGTGCCCTTCTATCCGCATCAACTTAATAAGTTCTTAATCTGAACCACTGATAGGGTGTTTTCCACAAATTAAAAAAAAAGAGAAAATCACACTAATAGATGGTTACTAACATATAGTATTTTGAGTTCCCAAATGTCTGCTGGAACCATAAAAGACCAGGACTTTACTAATAATGTTGTAATCAAATTTGCAATATAATTTCTTATGAACTAGATAAGAAGATAACGAACTTTGTTTTTACTTAGCAGGGACAAAGCCTCGGAGAAAACATAGAGGACACGACGTGAGTTATGAGAGTTAAGAGTAGTTTGGTAAATGTGCAAACCTTTTAACAGTCATCCACTTATTTTCTCTTTGGTTCCTCCCAGTTTGGGAGGGAAGTTTGGAGAGATAATTACCACCAATCTTCTTTCCTCTTCTCTCCATAAAAAAAAGTAAGAAACGTGTTTCACCTCTTTCTTCCAACTTTGTTTCTCTTACCTAGTCAAAATGGACTCGTGAACATAATAGTGTAAGTGCCCGTTCTCCACAGAAACTTGTAAGGAAAAGCATCAGTTACCACGTGTTGTTACAACAAAAAGAAAAGTTTATATAAGATGCCCACTTTCGATTTTTCATGCATAACTTAACTAGTTAGATAAATCAAGAATGTCAATTACAGAGTTTGGAGAACATCAATGAATATTCAATCTAAACATATGAGAGAATCTTGTTTAGCAAGTGATGGCCACCATATTTCACGTGGCTACAGAAAGAAACATGCATCCATACCTCATATAATCACATAGCATAGTACCTGGCCAAATGTTTGCTTGCAGGTCATGAGACTGTCCAGAAACATCATTGCAATTGCATAAATTAATTTTCACACACACACATGAAAATATCCAAATGAGGATATATCGATGAACAGAAGAACTAGGGCTAAACCGATTCACGCATACGCATATATAGATACAGATGTAGAGACACTGATTACGAATGATACATACACAAACACAAACATATTATATATGAAATTGGATGTTTATTACAAATAAAACAAGAACCTAAACCGATTCAAGGCGTCGATTCCCATGGCCAACGAACAAACACCACAACGGACAAAAGAACTAGGTTCGGGATATTTGATCCACATCGGATATGATGAACAGAAGAATAGATTATAGCAACCACGGTAAACGTCGATGGTGGAGGCGTCATTTGGGAGGTTACGATTTGAGATTGGAGTGGGTGGCGGACTGGCAGTATTTTGTTCACCAATCAATTTGGGGGGAAAGGAAAAACGGAGAAGGGGGAAAGAATTTAGTGGAGTTAAAGATTTTGGGGGAGTCCAAAAAGCTAAAACATTTCTTTTGTTATTTTACTTATTTTTATGATTTAAATTTTTATAATTCTTTGATATATAATTTTTCATTGGTTAAAACCAAATTGATAGTTGTTAGAAATCACAAGGAAATTGTTAGATTCATGACTGATTCATCAGTCTCTAATATATTGACTAAATAATTAGTTTTAGATACTAACATTCGGTCAATTATAAGTGTTCATTCAAATGTCAAATATTGCATGTCTACTAAGGACTAAAATTCAAACTTTAAAAAGTTTCTCACTGAAATGAAAATTGGTGCAGTTGTAACAATGCTGAAATTCAATCCCTAAAAAGTTTCATACATAATCAAAACCGACACAAATCTATCAGGGACTGAAATTCAGTCCCACATAACTTTCCCACCAAAGTTAAAGTTGGCGTTAGACTATTTGGACTGAAATTCAGTCCCCACTGTGTTTCCGACCAAACCTAAACCAGTGTAAACATATTACGGATTGAATTTTAGTCTCGATTAAGTTTGTTCAGTCTCTAATGATGCGTACACTAAAATCAATCCTAGATAGTGTATGAGACTAATTTGTCAGTCCTAGATACAGAGTATCGAAGACTTATTAATCAGTCTCTGGTATTTTAGTCACAAAAACTCATTTTTCTTGTAGTGAAGGAAATTGACAAAATTAATAATATTTTAGGGTTTTTTTCTCATTTTTGTTATTATTCTAATTGTTTTTTAGTTTCTGATCTCCAAAATAAATATCCATGTCTCATAAAAACCTATGGTCTCAAATTATATATATATATATATATATATATATATATATATATATATATATATATATATATATATATATATATATATATATATAGAGAGAGAGAGAGAGAGAGAGAGAGAGAGAGAGAGAGAGAGAGAGAGAGAGAAGGGGGGGGGGGGGTTATGAAAAAACACTAATAATTTATGAAAACGGAAAGAATCATTCAGAAAGCATCACCTATTTTTCTTTATTTTAAATAGTTCATAATTAAATATCCACCACTACCGAAAGATTATGGACTAATTGGTAATTTTAATTTTTTTATGGTTACAAGATCAAAATAACCGTGCATTCGTTCCTAATTTCATGGAATTAACTTCAACGATAGTGCAATTCACATAAGACGACAATGACGACGACAATATTCCCTCCCAACCCGTCGATTTCCTCATCCCTTGATATACTCACTATGTTTTTTCTTTAATGATCAATCACATGTTTCCTACTCCAAGGTCATGCTCCTTTAATAGATGATTAAATAACATAGTTTCTTTCTCTCACAACTGACTCCACACACCATCACCATCGACAACCGCCAGAGACATCCTATTTTACTTTGCTTGCCCCTTCTCTTGCCGGAAAACGCCATCACAATCTCCATCTCCATCTACAAAATTTCCATATATAACCACTATTTAACCCCCATCGTCGATTTGAAGAAGATCATAGTGGTCATGTAAGAAGACCGGTTAATTTGCAAACAAATATCCAAGGTTTATTGTTTGTACCACCACTGACAAGATCATCAATTTTTAGCTGGTAGTTGTATGTATATTCTATTGTTTGATCACTTCATTATTTTCGGAATCTTGCAAGTCGACATTTGAGTTAAAAGTTTCTGCAGGTGTTTAAAAATTTATCTTCTAATAATACATTGTCCAATTTGAGATTGTTTTCGTGTTACAATTGTAGTGAGAAGCAAAACCATGATGCTTTCTCCATTAGGTTTATTTGCTATGAGACTCGATGAATCATCAGATACAAGTAAATCGATACCTAAAAATCAAAGCAAAACCATGTCGAAGACTCGATGAATCATCACATATAAGTAAATGGATACCTAAAACTCAAAGCAAAACCATGACGAAGCAATCGATTAAATCGAAGTTGTTACCTAGAAATCGGGTTTCTAATCAAGTAATCAACGCAGATACTAAATAAAATGGTCTCTTTTGTACATATAAACCAAAAACAACACGACAACCCAAATTGACAAAAAAAAAATAAAAAAAATAAAAAACCCTACAAAACAAAGTTAACCACCAATCAAAATAAACGAACCAACAGTTTAAGAAAGCTTTGTCTCTTTTGCTAACTGAGGAAATATTTCTGTCAAGACTGATATCCTACTCCGTCCAGCTGTCTTCTAAACCAACATAAACTTTTTCTTTTAATTAATTGTTGCACAACTAGCAAGGTTTATGAATTCTTTTGCTTATGAAATTAGTAGTTATTAATATAATCTTTTTTGGTTAAAAATGCATTATAAATTATGAAAAAAGCAAATGCTATATAAAAAATAAATGAATAAATTAATCCAAGCATTTTAAATACGTTCTCATATAGTCCTATAGGATAAACTCTCTCACAATAAAATATAAATTGTTTTAATTAAACAATCATAAGTCCTAACTTAATAATCCATTATTAAAATTCGAAAAATGAAAGTTAAGAGATATGTTTATTGATGTATCAAAACTCATACACGTTTATTCCCGTACACACAAACTTCAGAAAAACACACCATTGCGTCTCTCACAACTTCACAAGTACACTGCCTTATTAACGTTTGATTTAATAATCCATTATTAAAGTTTAGCTTTGGCTGGTTCTCTGTGGTGAGAACAGCATACTTTCAGTTTCCCTGTTGGTTTTTAAGCTCTGAGCTTGGCTTGGCGAGATATCGTATGAGTTCGTGATCACTTCAAGCGGCATGGCTCGGAACACCGACGTGTATCCTGCTACTGGACTCTTCATTGGAGACTTGTTCGTCTTGAATGCCACCCACTCGAACCCGTTTTGTCCAGCTTGAGCTATGGCCGCAAAGAACTGTGGGACGACGACTATGTTGCCTCTGTTCACCTGCTCGTCAAACACTGCTTCACCATTGTTGGACACGATCTGGATATGTGCATCGCCACTAAGAACGTATAAGATGGTGTGGCTGTTTATCGACCAGTGTGGCGAGAACAACGCATTCTGTTGAAGGTGTCCTTTCTCAGCACTCAGGTCCAACAAAGAAAGAATCGGCAGTTTGTGCTCGTTGACGGTGTTCAGTTTTCCGGCTTGCCGGGAAAAGAGGTCGGCCTCTCTCTGGTTGTCCAAATTGTACACGATTTTGGCACTGCATATGGTTTCTTCAAGGCCGTTAGATGCGGCGGCTCCTCCGCCTTGTCGTCGTTCAAATGGAGTTTGTTCTTCCTGTTGTTCGTCGGGGGTGACAAATTGCATGGGTTGCTGCACTTTAACGATTAACCCACGGTTACCTGGCTCCTGCATCGATCTGACAATTTCTGGGTCGGAGTTGAATGCCTCCGCTAGTAATTCTGTGTCGAAGCCGGCGAAAATGTTCAGGAAATCGAAGTTCCCACCCTGTTGTTGCTGCTTGCGCGTCGGGTGCCTCTGTCCTTGAACACTTTGGCTTGAAGTCCCTCCGGCTAGGAAAAATGACTGCCAGAAAGGAAACACCAAAAAATGGTTAGCTGCTTGTTAACAAAAAGCAGAGACTTTGGCTTCCTTTAACGGTTATGACGTACGTACCCTAGGTTGCATGTCGAGTTGGTTGGCGGGGTTGTTGATGTCATTGATGGAGATTGCCACCACTTCTTGGTTCCCGTCGTTGTAGGTCCAGTGGACGGCACCGGCGGGAATGGCGACGATGTCTCCACGACGGAATCGGCGCACTTTCTGGTGGGAGTCTGCTGATATATCAAAACCTTGTGGTTCTTCTTGTCCTTGTTGGCCCATTTTACGCGGCCATTCTTGCTGTTGTTGCCCAACTCCGGTGTCGAATGTTTCGGCACATCCCGGAAAGTGTACTCCGATAATCCCTTCACCTGCATGCATGCATCGTAGATTCATATTACTATTAGCACTCCACGATTGAGGGGTTAATTATTTTTCAATTAAATAATACCTTCTTCGATGAAAACAATTCTAGGGAATGGATGGAAGCTAGGAAGCGAAAGAGAGTTCGGTTGGATTGTCTTTCTCATCGGAGCAACTCCAACGCACTGAAACTGGTCGTCATTTACATCCCATGTTTCGATGGAACCACCTTCGAACTCAAGGCGTTGAGCAGGTTGGGTAGCCGAGAGTCGCTGAAGGTTGCAGAGCTCAGGGCCGCCGAGGCGTGGGGAGCGTGTGGTGGCAAGAGCGGTGGTGCCAAGGAGGCAGAGGAAGAAGCCTAAGACGAGTTTTCGAGTAGCCATGGTGAATGGGTTGTTGAGTTGTTGTTCAGGGGAGGGTGGTGGGGTGGATTTATAGGGGGAATGCGTGAGGGTGTGGCGCAATGGTTATGCTGTGCACCGATAAACTTCACCTGGACTGGAGGTGATGGAGGTGTTTGGTGGCAGTGACTTCAACGTGGTGGTGCATGGCATGACGTGTACACAGACTTGGCAAGATTTTTCTCTTTATGTTGACAAATGTGCAAGTACCAGCCACAAAAGTTAAGAGGAATCCTGTTTTCGATTTTGAATCAAAAATTAATATATGATTTTACATATAATTCAAATACAAAGTTTTTTATTTGAGAAATTAAATAGTCTACTACATTTTATGCCTACAATATTCTTACTCATTAATATTATGACATGTGTCACCATTCCATATTTACTTAACTATCTTATTAAGAGTATATTAGGAATATATCAAATAAAATTAAATTGAATGGTGGAATGATGACACGTGTCATAACATTAGTGGTTATTAATATTTGTAGACATAAAATGTAGGAGATAGTTTAATTTCTCATTTTATTTATTTATTTAATATATAAGGCTATCGACAATGGTCACACATGGTTAGTGAATAAAGGCGATGTCACGTAGATATTTCACCATTCCACACCCAAACCACCGGGACCGGGGGCGGTGTTCACTGGTGGTTAGGTAGTGAAGGTGCAAAAAGAAGAGAGAGACAAAGAGAGAAAATGTGAGGGAACCAATCAAATGCAGCGTCTTCGGCCGTCTCCATGGCCACGCCACACCCAAACCACCGAGGTTGGGGGCGGTGTTCATACGTCCTTATCCCCTCCAGCTCAGCCCTTCACGCGTGGAGAGTTATCCACTTCGGATAGTCTAATCAACTATATATCTATCTATTCTATTTCTTATCCTAAAATTGACATTTGTCACTTTTAGACCACAATTTGTCATATCACTTTTATAGAAATTATTTTATTTTTTGGTAAGTTATTAATTTGATATTTTTTGTTTGGTCATTTGTTTTAGTATTCATAGTAGGTGTGAGACTCGTATATTATACAGATTGATTAAAACAAAATGTTAAATACATAGGAGTTAACGTGAAGTTTATTTGTATTTAAAATTTAAATATAAATAAAAATTATGAGAAAAAATTATAAATAAATAAAATGCGAAAAATAAAAAAAATAAAATTATGTGTTTAGTTGTCAGATCCGTGTACTAAACATGTTAATTATAACAAAATGTTAAATACGAATTTTTAAACTGTAATTTATTAGAAATTGAAATTTAAATTTGAAATTTAAAATTACTATAATCATTATGATATATTTAATTTATGGAAACTAAATTAACGATATATTGGAAAAAATGAAAAATGTAGTAAATTACAAATGAGAAGTAGAAAATATATATCTCTAAATTACCATAAATTGACAGTGGGCAAATTGAAGGAAAGAATAACATGTGACAAAATTATTTTCATTTATTAGGGAAGATTTAATATTTTTATTTTAAATATTATTCATTAGAGTCAAATTATCACCATAGATGTTTAAATTATACACATTGAATATTTAACTATTTTTTGGAATACTATAAAATTTTAGATTATAGTTTTGTGTTAAAATTCTATCAATTATATGATATATCAACTGTATAAATTAAATAAACTACTTACTAACTTTTCACTTAATTCGTTACTATCAACAATACGTATCTCTTCCACCAAAAGAATCCTAAAATTGTCTTTGTCATTTTTAGACCATAATTTGCCACATGTCGTATTTTTAAAATCATTTTATTTTTTCCCACTAATCTTATATATCATTGAAAATTTATAAGATTCTACATTAATCCTTTTAAATGAAGCTTATTTTACTATTTTTTTTGGTAAGTTCTCATCTGTCTTCATTTATCCCCAAACTCTAATTCACCGCTCAAAGTAGGGGTGAGCATAATAACCAATAAACCGAACCAAAACCATTTTATTTTTTCCCACTAATCTTATATATCATTGAAAATTTATAAGATTCTACATTAATCCTTTTAAATGAAGCTTATTTTACTATTTTTTTGGTAAGTTTTCATCTGTCTTCATTTATCCCCAAACTCTAATTCACCGCCCAAAGTAGGGGTGAGCATAATAACCAATAAACCGAACCAAAACCAAATTAACCGATATAACCGAACCATAATAACCAAACCATTATAAAAACCGTTGGTTCGGTTTCTAATTTTTGTTAACCGATAACTAACGGTTCGGTTATGGTTTTATACGTTAACCAAACCATTATTAACCAAACCGCCAACTTTATATTTTAATATATAAGAATTATAGATTATACATAAAATAATATAGTCAAAACTTATCTAAGATCCATTAAAATATTGAAAATATAATCCATTAATCCTCACTTATCAGGAGACGAATGAGCAATCAAACCATCAAAGGCTGATCACGGAGACACACACAATCTTCCAATCATGCATTGAGTTAGATTATTGATTAATGTTGTAATTCCTAATCGGCTAATTCTACAATTTATAAACATTATTCACAAGTAGTTTAATCTTTACACTCATAATCGTAATCGAAGGCTTCTCACACCGTTAATCCTATTCAAAGATTGTTTTGACTTTATAATCCTATTCGAATGATTTTTTGACTTTATAATCAAGACTTCTAGGTAAGTTAAGTTTTTGGTTCTTCTTGACTCTGTGATATATTAAGAATGTATTTTTTTGGCTTTTTTTAATTCTTGTTTTTGACTTAATCACATTGAATGTATATGAGCGATTGTCTTTTTTTATCCAATAACACATAATATAAATGTTTGACTCTTTTATTTTATAGTTTTTGATTTAATCGTATTGAACGTAACGTGTATGAATGTTTGGCTTTATTTTAATATTAATATCAATTATCAATATATGAGATTATTAATGTCAATTTTTTTAATGTTTTATATTTTTATTGAATGTTTTTTATTTTGAATGTGACTATGTGTTATCTCACTCTAAATATTAAAGGTATACATTTTATTCTATTAGTATAAGCTAGGTTACAAACATTTGCGTCGAGGACTTTTTGGTATTCTATTTTCATTTTTTATGTCAATATACTTCCGTCATTTATATTATTTTCAACATTATGGTTAACCAATAATAACCATTAACCAAAACCGTTAACCGATAAAAACCATTAACCATAACCAATATTACCCATACCCAATGGTTACCAAAATGCATTAACCAATCATAATGGTTATGGTTCGGTTTTAACCAATAACCGAACCAAACTGCCCCATACACACCCCTAGCCCAAAGTGGCTTCCTTTCTCTGCCACAAACCACCATCACTACTATGTTGCGATCATACTATCTGTCTCCACCACCTCTACCATACCACTCATTCTCTACTATTTTATGCATCTCTGAATGGTTTTTATTTATAGGGTTTTAACAAACGATCATTGATGGCGAATATATAATTAATGATTACGTTTTTTGCGTAGCTTGATTTATGTTTTTTAGGATTTACACCCCGTCTCTAGGGTTTTATATTGGGGGTGAATTTTATTATCCTGGTGTCTATATGGGTGAAGCAAAAAGCTCCTTACCTAAATTCTTCGTGGTATGCTAAAATAAAAATGGAGCCCTGCAGGTGGTTTTCAAAAATAAAGAAACAAATTCAAGGTAATCTGATTTGAATCAAACCCTAGAGGAGGCTGACTTGCATTTGGCTCAATCGTGTGACTATTATTGATAGCATATGCAATTACCTTTTGATGTGACCTGGTCCTCCGGCCATCTAAAACGATGGCTCTGATCACTATATGGTGGCTCTGATTACTCCCGGAAGACATGCGAGGTCACAACAGGGGAAAGCCGTCAACCATTCTCCGGGAGGAGCTCTCGGGAAAAAGCTGTGACGGTCAAGTCAGTGACTGAACTGGGAGTGTATGGTTTGAGCTGAGAGACATTGACTTGCCCTTTAAGGTGGCAGAGGACGCCTTTTATACTAAGGCCTCCTTCCAGTTCGTACATGGTACAAGGACTTCAGGTCTGACAGGATCTAGCGCCTTGATTGGTTAATCATGCTCCTCGTTGTGCCAGAGCTAGTGATTAGTTCAGGTAGTAATGCTCTGAGCATACTCCTTGTCGCTTGGGGTCTTTGGGTTTGTCGCGGAGTGGAAGGCGCCCGCTGAGGGATGGGACTTCCACGCGGGCGTCCAGCTCTGGAGGGACGTCCGCATGCGCGAGACTTCATCGGAGTGGCTATGCTGGGAGTAGCTTGGTCTAACAGCCTGCCTTGAGGCACCTTTGGCGCGACTGAGCGCAACTCGTAGTGATCCCCGATGATGACGTACACTAGTATGAGGGGGGATCAAGGGGAATTCAAGCAGCCCATAGTTCCGATGAAGGTTATCTCAAAACCTACCCCCATCCCCTCCTCTTCAGGGGGGGTGCGCGCCATGAAACTTCTGTGAAGCAGGTTCTACAGGGCCTTTCTGGCCCTGGTGCGATCCCCTTTATTCCAGGTTGGAATCTTTGCAACGATTCTAGGTTGTCCATTCGTACCAATGCCTTGGAGTTTACCCGTCATGACATTCCACCAGCGGTTGTTGCTGATATGGGTGCTATGGCCAGTTCCTCCCTTGCTCATAATATGGCCTATTTCACTGCTCAAGCTATGTCTTACTTGGTGGTAGGCTCTCGGTGTATTCAACGTCTCAGTGAGATGAATCAGGCTCATGCTAGCTTTATTGCGAATGAGGCGGAACAAAAGCGTAAGATCGCAGTGCTTGAGAAAGAAGCTCGCAGCTTTGGCCAAAAACATGATCTCTTGATGTCGGAGAAAATGGTTGTGGAGGAGGTGCGGTCGACGTTGGAAGAGAATGTGGATTCTCTCACTCAGTCTAATGAAGGTCTGATGATACAGAATAAGAGCTCAGAGCGCGATGTTGTTGACCGGGATAGGCTTGTTGAAGAGGCCCGGTCTGAAGATGAGGCACTGCGTCGGTACCGGGATTGGCTTTTGCAGGTTGGGGTCGTTCGCATTATGGATAAGCTGACCGAGCACCCAAAGTTCACTAGCAGGGCTCGTCGGGTTCTCCATTCTACCTTTATGGCTGGGTAGGAGTCTAGTCATGCATGGATGAAAGCGGAGACCGACTCTGGGACTTAGGACCTTGAAGCGAGCGATTCTCGATACAGCCGTACCATAGGGCTGGATGATGCTCTGGTTATCTTTACGACCCTTGACTATGCTGCTCTCCTTGGTTTAGGTCAACTTGACTTGGTTGGGATAAGGCAACTCTGTG
Organism: Lactuca virosa; assembly: GCF_052849685.1. Taxonomy (NCBI): domain Eukaryota; kingdom Viridiplantae; phylum Streptophyta; class Magnoliopsida; order Asterales; family Asteraceae; genus Lactuca; species Lactuca virosa. The sequence goes on along the minus strand of NC_136433.1, from coordinate 99,214,401 downwards.
TTATTAAGGATGTTGATGATGTTGGATTAGGTGTTTAAGCCCATAACTATAATTGGTATGTACTTGAATTGATAGCAGCACAGTCCTTTTGGGTTGCCCTCAAACCTAGCAACTGGACAAGGAAATTATGAAAGGAGAGATATTGATTTATTATAAGATTAATAAATTGATATAAATGATTTATTAATATGTTAAAAGATTAATATATTAATTAGAAATCATTATGTTTAATTAATAGTTAGCCAGAAATTAATCAGAATTAATTTTGGGGTTAAAAGTATTAATTATAAAGTGCAGGGACTAGTTTGCAATTATCTAATAGTTGAGTGGAAGGCTCCAGAACCTCCTTGGAAGGAGGTGGACGAAATCTATAGGGGAAACCCTAAGGATTTCGTCCAAGGGGCTTTGGATAAGGCCTTTGGATTAGCTTAGGCCCCAAGCAAAGGAGTATTAGGGTTTTCCCTAAACCCTAGATCCCTCAGCTATATAAGGAGCCTCCCAGCTTCTAAATTCGGCCACTCCTTCTTTGATGAAACCCTAGGGCCGATTTTGCATACTCTCTCTCTCTCCTTCAAGTTTCCTTCTTGCTAGTTCTTGGGTGTGATTCCATTAGAGGCATTACATTTGTGGTGCTAGGCTTCCAAGAAGATCAAGTTCAAGAGGATTAACAATTGTTTTCTATAACAATTGAAAGGTATGTAATTCTGAAACCCTAGTTTGTTAATTTCGAAATTAGCCTCTCTCCTCTAGGGTTCTTGTTTGCAATTCAAAATTATATGTTCAATAGTTAAAACATAGATCCAAAGTAGGTTGCATGTGAACTTAGGAATTGTTTTTCTAGTTTATTTGTTTTACCTAAAACCCATCAGTGGTATCAGAGCCATTGTTTGTTTTAAATTGAATTTCTATAATAGTTGAATTGCAAATTAGGGTTTATAGCCATTAAACCCTAAAGGCCAAAATTTTCGTTTTTAGGGTTTTTGGTTCAAAGGGTTTTTCGAAAAAACCTAGCCTCCATGAACCCTAATCGAAATTAGGGTTAGGGTTTTGGAAAACCCTAGCCTCCTCCCTTGAATTTCGAAATTTGCTTGTTATTTTAGGGTTTTATCTTATTTTGGATAATTATTACTTGATTGGATAATTATTGCCTAATTGGATAATTGAGAAAAATAAGGAAATTATCCTTTACCATAATTTTCGAAATCTAGAGGGATAAGGATTAGGATTAAATTAATTGTTTAATTTGATTAGATAATCCTTACAAGATTTAATAGATTAATTAAAAGTTAATTAATAGATAATTATTAAATCTAGTTATTTGGTTTATTTTAAATTTAAATTAATAGTTTAATTTTTCGAAATTTATATATAAACCTTAAAGTTTTAAAAAGTTTAAAACACACCTTATATATGTATTATAATTAAAAGTTTAATATTATATATGTATAAGAATATGGTCAGTCAAATCGCTAGTATGCCTCATTCACGAAGCTAGTCTATAAGGGGGGTATAAGGAAACTGCCTATAAAATGGTAGTTGAATGGGTGTCCACTCTCACCCACCGCTTCCTTGATTAGTGGAGGATCGTTAGCAGAACGGGTTTGATAGGACAACTACATCTCATTAAAAGTATAATGTTATTAAAGAAAGTACTAGAACATTATTTTACAAAATCCCAACTCTAGTTACTTTAGGAAAAATGTGAAAAGTATGCTAATCCATGAAATTGCACATTATGCTTTATTGGTCGTTAGTGGAGCGTGTGTGGTTAACCAGCACACGAAAAGGCACCAATAAAGAGTAGTAATGGGTATCTCATAATTGTCATTTTGATGGAGCGTGTGTGGTTTACCAGCACATCAATAGTTAATGATAAAGACAACGAGGTTACCAAGCACATTTGCATGGTTATTCACATCTTGTTTGTGATCCTCGGCATCCCAGTCACAAATAGAAGAGCATAATCTGAGATTAAAACATGCCATTGAATAGTTTCAATGTATCTCAAAAGAATTAGGAATTTACTTCGTTTATTTCGTCTAATGGTGGAATTGGTGAATCGTCATTCACCTACCTTTATGAAATTTACACTTGGATCTCGGCATCCCATTTCTTAGTTGTGAATCTTCATAGTTGGATCCTAACCTTAATATTATATCTTTGGGTTATTATATTGAGGTATCTTGAGATCTAACTAAAACTTTCTTTCTTTTCAGATGTCTACTCCTGGAAACACTTCTGCTTCATCATCCTCCAACCACAACTTCTCTTTGCTCAACATTTGCTCCAAAGTCGTTATGGATGGCTCTAACTATAACGATTGGATGCGTAACATCAAGATGGTGCTTCGATTTGAGGACAAAGAATATGTCCTTGAAAAGGAGCTCAAAGAGCTTGATGAGTCTAAAGCTACTCCTGAAGAATATGCTGCCTACAAGAAACATTATGATGATGCTACCAAAGTGGCATGCATCATGGTCGCAACCATGTCCCCAGAACTGCAGAGGTACTATGAGGACTACTGGCCCTTTGAGATGAACAAGGACCTTATGGAAAAGTACCATAAGCGAGCTCGTCAAGAAAAGTTTGAAGTAGTCAAGTCACTCATGGCTTGCAAGATGAAAGAAGGGGAGTCGGTTGTGTCTCATGTGCAAAGAATGAAACGCTACATAGAGCGTTTGGTCAAGCTCAACATTCACTTTGATGAGGAATTGGCCATTGACATGGTCTTGAACTCATTACCTGATTGTTATGGTCAGTTTATTCTAACTTACCATTTAAACAACACTGAGCAGACACTGGCCCAATTGCACAACTTGTTGCAGACAGCTGAAGCAGGGATGAAGGGTAAAAGTATAGCCTCCACTCCTGCAAGTGCCTCTGTCTTGGCTATTGGACAGGGAAAGGGGAAAAAGAGGAAAGGTCCTCCTAAGCAAAACTGGAAGAACAAGGCTCAAATTGGGTCATCTAGTAATGGCCCAAAGGCTAAGCCCAATGCTACCATTTCCCATGTTTCTGATCCAAAAGATGCAGATTGCTTTTATTGCAATGACAAAGGGCACTGGAAGAGAAGCTGCCCAAAATATCTGCAGGATATCAAAGATGGCAAAGTGAAGCCATCTTCAGCAGGTATTTACTCTATTTCTTCTAATAACTCATTATCTTCTCGTTCATGGGTCCTTGATACAGGATGTGGTTTTCACATCTGTTCTAATTTACAGGGGCTAAAAGAAAGTGAGGAGATAGAGCGAGGAAGGATAAACTTGATCATGGGAAACAAGAAGTATTCACCAGTGACCAAGATCGGAGTTTATCAACTTTTGCTTAGTAATGATGTTAGATTAGATTTATTAAATTGTTGCTATTCGTCTGAGATGACGAGAAACATTATTTCATTTCATGCATTGTTCAGACAAGGTTTTAAATATTCTTTTAATGATTTGAATGGTTTAATTTCTGTTTATAAGAATGGTGTTTTTGTATTTGAAGCTTTGCCTTGTGATGGTGTGTATGAAACAGTGGCTTGTGTTGATAGCTTAGGAAATAGTGTATTTAATATTGACTTGTCTAATAGTGTAGACAAGGCATGCTTGTGGCATTGTCGTCTTGGACACATTAAAAAGAAACGCATAGCCCAACTCCAAAAGGATGGAGTGTTGGAATCATTTGACCTAAAATTAGATGATATGTGTGAATCTTGTCTTTTGGGAAAGATGACAAAATCACCATTCACAGGGTCTTGTGAAAGAGGTGAAGGTCTGTTGGATCTCATACACACAGATGTGTGTGGGCCCTTCAGATCAACTACAAGGGATGCTAATCGATTCTATGTGACTTTCACTGATGATTATAGCAGATATGGCTATATCTACTTAATCAAACATAAGTCAGAAACCTTTGAAAAGTTCAAGGAGTTTAAACATGAGGTCGAGAATCAATTGGGCAGGAAGATAAAGGTACTTAGATCCGATAGAGGTGGGGAGTATCTTAGTATCGAGTTCAACGACTATCTAAAAGAATGTGGGATAGTCTCACAATTAACTCCTCCTAGGACACCACAGTTAAATGGTGTAGCTGAGAGGCGTAACCGAACCTTCTTAGACATGGTTTGTTCTATGATGAGTCATGCTTCGCTTCCTATTCACTTCTGGGGGCATGCCTTAGAGACAGCCGCCCACATCCTCAATCTTGTCCCTACAAAGAATGTTGCCAAAACACCTCACGAAATGTGGACGGGGACAGTTCCCTCGTTAGCACATATTAAAGTCTGGGGTTGTAAAGCTTTCGTAAGACGGGAGACTCACGACAAGCTAGCAGCTAGAAGTGAGAAATGTGTTTTCATTGGTTACCCAAAACAGTCTTTTGGATATTTGTTCTACAGACCTGGTGAAAACGTGGTCTTTGTAGCACGAAGAGGAGTCTTTCTAGAAAGAGAGCTCATATTCAAAGAGGACAGTGGGAGCACCATTGACCTTGAAGAAATTCAAGAGTTAGCCAATGAAGGAACCTTAGATGACACTAGCACTCAACCATAGGAAACAGTTCCTGTTGAACCAGTTGATAACTCATTACCTCTTCGAAGATCCACTAGGGTGAGTGTGCCACCTGAGTTGTATGGTTTTCATATTACTTCAGACGGTGACACATTCATTAGTGATAGGACACTGGTAAATTTAGATGAACCAGTCACTTATAAGGAAGCAATGGCAGGCCCAGAGGCTTCCAAGTGGAAAGAGGCAATGGACAGCGAGATTAAGTCCATGTATGACAACCAAGTTTGGAATTTGGTTGATAGTGCACCAGATCGTAAGACAGTTGGGTACAAATGGATCTTCAAGAAGAAGACAGACATAGATGGAAATGTGCACACATTCAAGGCTCGACTGGTTGCAAAAGGTTTCACTCAAACCCCAGGGGTTGACTATGATGAGACCTTTTCGCCAGTAGCTAATATTAAATCTATTAGGATATTGCTCGCCATAGCTGCCTTTCATGACTATGAAATCTGGCAGATGGATGTCAAGACTGCTTTCCTTAACGGGAAGTTGGCTGAGGATGTTTACATGAATCAGCCAGAGGGTTTTGTTGATGCAAAGTTTCCCAATAGAGTGTGCAAGCTTGAGAAATCCATTTATGGATTGAAACAAGCATCTCGCAGCTGGAATCTTTGCTTCCATGAGAAAGTCAAAGAGTTTGGTTTCTCTATAAGTGAAGATGAGTTTTGTGTGTATATCAAGGCTAGTGGGAGTATAGTAACTTTTCTGGTGTTATATGTCGATGACATATTACTCATTGGTAACGACGTTCCAACCTTGAAAGATGTTAAGTCTTGGCTTGGAAAGTGTTTTGCCATGAAAGACCTTGGAGAAGTTGCCTATATTCTTGGGATTAGAATATTGAGAGATAGAAAGAAGAGACTAATTGGACTTAGTCAGAGCACATACTTGGATAAGGTACTAAAGAGGTTTAGTATGGAAAATTCCAAGAAGGGAGAGCTACCTATCCAAAGCAATACCAAATTGAGTAAGACTCAATGCCCGAGTACAGATGAGGAAATAGAAGACATGAGTCGTGTACCTTATGCTTCCGCTGTCGGATCGATCATGTACGCTATGACATGTACTCGCCCAGATGTGACATTTGCTTTGAGCATGGTCAGCCGTTATCAGGGAAACCCGGGTAGAGCTCATTGGATAGCGGTTAAGAATATACTCAAGTATTTGTGAAGGACAAAGGACTGGGTCCTTGTGCTTGGTGGCAATGATACTTTGAGAGTAGATGGTTACAGTGATGCCAGTTTTCAAACGGATAGAGATAACTTCCGTTCTCAATCTGGCTGGGTATGTTTACTGAATGGAGGAGCGGTTACTTGGAAAAGTTCCAAGCAAGATACGGTGGCTGATTCTACTTGTGAATCAGAGTACATAGCAGCGAGTGAAGTGTCGAAAGAAGCAGCTTGGTTAAGGAACTTCATCGGAGATCTCGGAGTTGTTCCTACCATCCAGGAGCCTATGGAACTGTTCTGCGATAATGAAGGAGCGGTTGCCTTGACAAAGGAACCAAGAGATCATGGTAAAACCAGACATATCGACAGAAAGTACCATTTTATCAGACATAGAGTAGAAGAAGGCCATCTTGTAGTAAAGAGGGTGTCATCTGAAGATAACCCAGCAGATCCCCTCACAAAGGGTCTGAGTAGGGCTAAGCATATTCAGCATGCTCGGAGCATAGGACTGAAAGATGATATTAGTTTTAGTAGTTAGATTAGTTTTGTTCTGAAACTTGTAACAAAGTAAATGTAATTGACTTTTGGTGATTAAATAATAAAGTATTATTTATAAGTTTGTTTACTGCCTTTTGTCGATTGTTTGTTATTGTGTTTCATATTTTGCATGTTTTACTTCCCGAATAATTTGATTATTCAAACTCCACAGTCGCTCGTACTTTTGGAAGTAAGTAGTGAATTAAGACTGTCATGAATTGGATTGTAGATTGTCTAAGGATAGACATGGCAATAGAATTGCTGCAACGTTCATGAGTACTCAGAAATTGAGATTTGAGTATTGGATAAACCCTCGCTCAGAGTATCACTTCATGGAATTCATCACGAGTAATACTGAGACGATAATATCTTATAATCTTGAAACGAAGATTTATGAGTTGTAATTTACAAAGTCGGTTATACATTGGTGATACGAAAACGCATCAGTAACTTGGTGTTATAAAACGTATTGTCATGTATAATTTGATGAGTAAAAGATACAAGCATATGAGTCAACGTTTATTCGTTCCTTTTGCCCTAACCGGAAAAGCGATATCTGTGGGCCCCTCGATGATTTGGTGTTGACTTATGTGCTGGGCCCAGCCAGGACTAAATTGATGTGTTCAATTAGAAGTCCTACATCATCACAAATCAGAAATCGGGAAACATAGATTCTGGACAAAGAGGTTGATTTCGTTCCATGTCTTATGTCTGGGGATATCTTGCAGAATGAAGGATTATATGATCACTTATCTAAGGACACGTAACTGACTGGGTCAGAGTTCAGCAGCAGCTTTTGGAAGCTACAATTTGCTGGTCAAATTTAGAAGGCATACTAGCAATTATAGTTACAGACTTATCCAAGTGGGAGACTGTTGGATTAGGTGTCTAAGCCCATAACTATAATTGGTATGTACTTGAATTGATAGCAACACAGTCCTTTTGGGTTGCCCTCAAACCTAGCAACTGGACAAGGAAATTATGAAAGGAGAGATATTGATTTATTATAAGATTAATAAATTGATATAAATGATTTATTAATATATTAATTAGAAATCATTATGTTTAATTAATAGTTAGCCAGAAATTAATCAGAATTAATTTTGGGGTTAAAAGTATTAATTATAAAGTGCAGGGACTAGTTTGCAATTATCTAATAGTTGAGTGGAAGGCTCCAGAACCTCCTTGGAAGGAGGTGGAAGAAATCTATAGGGGAAACCCTAAGTATTTCGTCCAAGGGGCTTTGGATAAGGCCTTTGGATTAGCTTAGGCCCCAAGCAAAGGAGTATTAGGGTTTTCCCTAAACCCTAGATCCCTCAGCTATATAAGGAGCCTCCCAGCTCCTAAATTCGGCCACTCCTTCTTTGGTGAAACCCTAGGGCCGATTTTGCATACTCTCTCTCTCTCCTTCAAGTTTCCTTCTTGCTAGTTCTTGGGTGTGATTCCATTAGAGGCATTACATTTGTGGTGCTAGGCTTCCAAGAAGATCAAGTTCAAGAGGATTAACAATTGTTTGCTATAACAATTGAAAGGTATGTAATTCTGAAACCCTAGTTTGTTAATTTCGAAATTAGCCTCTCTCCTCTAGGGTTCTTGTTTGCAATTCAAAGTTATATGTTCAATAGTTAAAACATAGATCCAAAGTAGGTTGCATGTGAACTTAGGAATTGTTTTTCTAGTTTATTTGTTACCTAAAACCCATCAGATGAGCCCATGGGTGATCCTGCAGGCGGAGATGACACTGATGGTGATGGGGCGGGTGCTGATGACGGTGTTGTTCAGAATGTGGGGAAGGGTGGCGGGGATGAGCTGTTCGGTGATGAAGATGTTGGTGGAATTTGAGGTACTTTGTACCGTTATGTGTGACATCCCCATTTTCACGGCCAGAAAAGACCGATTTTGTTTATGCTTTATAAAAAATCAGAGTAACTTTTTAAAGAAAAGTGTTGCGGAATTTGTTCCCAGAAAAATACGATAAATATGTTATCAAAGCATTTCCGAAGAAATGTATTTTATTCATTTTAAAACTTTGGGATGTCATCGTCAATACAGAAACATAAGCATAAACAGAACTTACATTCATTTACACTAGTGATCTACATCTCTTTAATCTCTCGGGATAGTGTAGCTTTATATCAACACCTGTGATCCAAATAAACTGAGTGGGTCAGGTTGGGAAACCTGGTGAGTACATAGGGTTTTCAACCCACAATAATAAAGTTATTATGTTTTATCATCAAACAATTACCCAATTACCCATCCCCATTATCTTCTTTATTTCTTAAGGATCTACCCTAAGAATCATCTCTCACTCATTCCTAAGGATTTTCCTAAGGAATAGGCACGAAGTCCATCGTCGCCAAGGTTTATACAACAGGCACTAAATCCATAGTTGCCAGGGTTCATCCAACGGGTGCTAAGTCCATAGCTCTCATTTATCGACAATATTATTTGCAAGAGTCCACCTGCAATACATGTCAATGGGTTTTTAGAGTACACCGGATGAACATATCGTTCACAACACCTACAGGTTGCGAGCCTACTATTGTTCAACGGACCGTCTAGAATAGTCCATAGTTGTCATCCATACTCTGCTAGATGACGGGGCCAAAGCTTGAGTAAAGGTTTCACTCATTTTTCCCCCTCACCCTCATCCCGTGATCTATATCACATTTTCATCTCATCCTCCAACTCATTTTTCATCACACACCAACTATTTCATCTACCCATGTTCTACCCAACATATTTGTAGATATAAAATACATATACAGTTCAGATCTGAAGAAAAGTTTAGATCTGAAAAAGAAAATACCTATACGGTTCAGATCTGAAGAAAAAGTTTAGATCTGAAAAGAAAATACATATACGGTCTAGATATGAAGAAAAAGGTTTAGATCTGAAAAGAAGTTACACATACAGTTCAGATCTGAAGAAAAAGTTTAGATCTGAAAAGAAAATACATATACGGTCCAGATCTGAAGAAAAAGGTTTAGATCTGAAAAGAAATTACACATACGGTTCAGATCTGAAGAAAAAAGGTCTAGATCTGAAAAACAAAGTTTAAATCTTTCATCTAGCATAGATCTCAAGTATAAAATACATATACGGTTTAGATCTGAAAAAGAAAGTTTAGATCTGAAAAGAAAAGGTTCAGATCTGAAAAGAAAGGTTTGGATCTTCCATCCATCATATATCTCAAGTAAACAGATAATATGCGCACATAACACATAATTTATATAAAATACTTCATATCTATGTGTAAGATGAAAGTAACTATGCACTCACTTGATAAGGTGGTGATTCGGACAGCACTTCGCTTCTTAAAATAATCTTCTTTGATGAAACCGCGAGGTTTGCTTAAAAACCGGGCTCTGCGGGGGCAGATTTTCAAACCGAAAAACTCTTTTTCTTGGAGCCTTTGGGAGCTCCGGGGCTTTCTTCTAGTGCTAGGGAGGTACCCTAGGCTTTGGGGGGTTTGGTCTACGTAGCGCGTTCCTCGGAGGAACGCGGCGCGTTCTGTGGGTACGTGTCTGAAGTCTACTGGGGCGACGTGGAGCTTCCGAGGCCAAGGCTTGCGGGTGCGCGGGGCGTTCCTTCGCAGATCACCCTCTCGACTTCAAAAATTCATAACTTTCGCATACAAGCTCTGTTTTTGACATTCTATATATCCACATGTAGGTGAGACCGTACTCTACAACTTTCGTTTAGACTCTGTTGGCTAATTTTGACTTTATTTTTTAAAGTTATATTTTTAACAGGCCGGGACGCGAAAAGTCCGTTAAAAATTCATAACTTCTTCATCTGACGTCCGTTTTTGTCTGTATTTTTACCGTTCAGCTACTATTAACGAGACCTTCGATTCTCGTGTAGGTTGTGTCGGCCGAAAATCGTCTGATCTACTATTCGAACTCCGGGCTGTGTACTGTTAATCCGAAACTTGGAAAAATCATAACTTCCTCATACGAAGTCAGATTTGGGCGTTCTTTTTATGCACGCTCTCGGTTTAACGAACACTACGACTTTTGTTTAGATCGCTAAGGCTAAAAAGCATTATATCGTAAATTCACTATTTACGTCACGCAGTGTCGTGCCGGTTCTGTCGCGAAACTTCGACAGACCATAACTTCTTCGTTATAACTCGGATTTCGGCGTTCTTTATATGTCCGGAATCCTTGTCACGATAACTACAACTTTATTCATATATATCGGGTTTATCTAACATTTTATTTTTGTCGCTTATTTTCATTCTTAATTTATTATATCATTATAAACAAGTGTAAATCACATAAAATCACATAATTCACATAATATTCAAGTAATTCCTCCTTATTACTTCAAAATGAGTTAAGATGGTTGACCTAGACTATTACATCATCGCATCAATGCTTAGCCTCGAAACACGGGCGTTACATTATGCAACCCTCCGGGGTGAAAAAATTTGATGAAGTTGTTTCTTTCTTTTCTTGTTTTGGATGTTTTGGGCCCTTCGTGGCGTGACTTATTTGGGCCATATGTGGCCGTAAATGTACTAGCTAGTTGGGTTTATCCCATTGTCTTAATGAATATTACTGTCTTTTTGTATCTTGTTTGACATGTTTCTGAATGTCCGCGTTCTTTTGTTTGTGTATGCATGGCCCTGTGTGTTTTCTATATTGGCCAATTTGCTCGACCTCTTCCCTTGATCGACTGTGTTTTTTCCACCTGAGGATGCAATGTCTTGTTATGGTAAACATCCTAACTTTGTAAAGTGTAACATCCATGAAATTTTGAAAATTTTAAAACTTTTTAAATAACTCCAAAAACCATCATTCATTACAAATTGTTTTCAAATTAGTTCAACACCAAAGAAATCCCAGAAATCATAAAAACAAATATGAGGAGGTGCACGATCACGCCTTCGCCTTCCCGCGATCCTCAGAAGTACCTAAAACATAAACCAAAACTGTAAGCCTGAAGCTTAGTGAGTTTCCCCCAACATACCAATCATAATACAAAAACCAAGATAATATCACAAAACGGCATGCATTCAGAGCCTTCAGTCTGACTGGAACGCCCCACCGGCTTACGGTCTATCTGGTACGCTCACAGAACCTACAGCATGACTGGTATGCCACCTTGGGCATTCAGCCTATCTGGAACGTTCTCTGGGCCTTCGGCCTGACTGGTACGCCCCACTGGCCTTCAGTCTATCCGGGACGCCCTGGGTCTGTTGGCCTTCAGCACAAAGCATGTCCGCCTCAACCCACCCACACATAACATGTCGACATATACATAAAAATTAAACATATAACCAGACAATCATGCAAACAGATAGATCTTACAGATCACTAAGCATAGCATCATCCTATTATCAAGATACAGATCTAACAAGTCACTACAATACTCACACATGCAATAATCGGGATAACAATCCAAAGGGGCCGATCTTGGTGCCTTCGACCCAACAAGTATAGTGAGGAACACTCACCTCACAAGCAGCTGAACTGATAAGATCTAACTCCGAATCGCAGCTCCCGAATCAAAGCCTAATACCAGCATGACCACCCATCAAAACCTCAAATACCCAAAATGCCCTCAAAGTCAAACTTGGTCAACCATGGTCAAAGTCAAGGTCAACAGTCCATGTTGACCCAACTCGTCGAGTGCACCAACCAACTCGTCGAGTTCCTTTATCACTTAGAGGAACGGAGAAAACCCAATCCGAATCGCCGAGTTATCAAGACAACTCGTCGAGTTCCTACAGTATCCAGAATAGCGGGAAAACTCGATCCAACTCGCCGAGTTTTCCCAACTTAACTCATTCAGTCCTTTTTCGTCTCTTCCAACGCTCAAGAATGCAGATCTGGAACCCATGAGCTGGAAAACCACGTAAAGTTGCTAACTTTACATCCACGCATAACACAAGGAGGCTAAAACACTCAAAGAAGGCCTAATAAGGGTCTAAAGCATGAAGGGGGGCCTTTAGCATGATAAAGATTGAAGCTTTAAGCCCAAAGAGGCCACAAGCATCCAGATCTGATGTGGTAACTTCAATAAATGGCCAAACCCAAGAATGACCCCAATATGAGCCAAAAATGACAATAAACTTCCAAAAGGGAAAGATCTAAGCAATAAATGACCAATGTATCAACTTTATACCTCAAAATGGTTGCAACAACATAGAAGATATCGGATCTACAGCCTTCCTCTCAATCAAACCTCTTCAAACTCCAAGCTCCTTCAAAAGATCACCAAAAACTCACTCTTCAAGCTATCACACACACACACACACACAAAAGGGAGAGAATGCACGAATTAGGGTTTCTATGGACAGAGGTGCGGATAAAGAGGCCACCCAAAGTCCATAAGGTCTTTAAATAAGGTGAAACACCCTAAAAATTAGGGTTTCATAATCAGCCGCCAACTCGTCGAGTTTTCCTCAACAACTCGTCGAGTTGGTCCAAAAACATGCGCGGCCCAAGAGATTCCAACACGTCGAGTTGAGGCCATCAACTCGACGAGTTACAAGGGAAATTTGTCTTTTAAGCCAGAAATATCATACGTGGGAGTCAGGATGTTACATAAAGAGCATATTCAGACTTGGGATGCAACTAGCACTAAACTTCTAATAAGAGTGCCATAAGCCTTTTTTGCTCACTAGGAAGTGGGCGCTTTGGGTCTCTAGTATGTGTTGAGTGTTTAGATTTTGCGAAGGGTGCGTGAAGCCTTTATACGCCAAGAATATATTAGGCTTTTTGAAGTGGCATGCGCTAAGCCTTTTGTAATACACCAAGTGTTTAAATTTAATAAGGAATACTCTAAGCCTTTCAAGCTGAAATACACTAAGTATTTGAATACGTAAGGAGTACTCTTAGCCTATTTAACTGAAATACGCTAAGTGCTTTAATATGTAAGGAATGTACTAAGCCTTTTTAATTGAAATACATTAAGTATTTGAGTATGTAAGGAATACTCTAATCCTTTTTAATTGAAATACACTAAGTATTTTAATATATAAGGAATGCACTAAGTCTTTTAGTTGAAATACACTAAGTATTTGAATATGTAAGGAATACTCTAAGCCTTTTCAGTTGAAATACACTAAGTATTGTTCATCAGCCCGGGTGATCATTCCCATTGGTAAGTTATTACAAAGTCATTGTTATCCCTCCTGGATGGGGGTCTTTCTACGCTCTTCCTCTCTGGGTGGGGAGATTTTCAATTGCTTCTTCTGGGTGGGTGCTGAACCATAATGGTTCTTTCCTGGTGGGGATTAAAAATGTAACTTCTTGAGGTTCCTGGCATTACATGTTCTTGGAATCGGCCTTCTTTTAATTTTCTCGAGTGTGTAGGACCCGTTTCAGTGTGCTTCAGTTACTTTGTATGGTCCTTCCCACGTGGGACCTAGCTTCCCTCATGGTTGAGCATGGCTCGCCTCGTTTTTCCTTAAGACATAGTCTCCCACTTTGAAGGCTTTCTCCTTCACCCTCTGATTATAGTATCCTTTTACTGTATTCTTGTAGTCCGCTTGTTGGATGTTTCAACCGCTCATGCTATTCTTTAATGAGATCTAGGTTCTGTCTTAGATCCTCATCGTTGTTTTTCTCCTGAAAGTGCATCGTATGTGGTGAGCCGATCATCAGTTCTGTTGATAGCATCGCTTCTGTGCCATAGGCCAGGCTGAATGGGGTTTCTTTCGTGCTTGTCCTTGGGGTCTTCATGTATAACCAGAGGACTCCCGGGAGTTCTTCTACCCAACTGTCTTTGGCCTTTCCTATCCGCTTCTTTATCCCATTCACGAGTGTCCTGTTGGACACTTCCGTCTGCCCATTGGCCTGGGGGTGTGCTACCGACGTGAATCCTTGCTCTATCCCTCTCTCTGGACACAAACTTTTGAATGGATTTTCTGCAAATTGTAATCCATTACCGCTGACCACTACTTTGGGTGTTCTGAATCTCGTCATGATGTTTTTCTATAGAAACTTAATTATCTACCTCCCTGCTATGCACGCTAATGGCTCGGCTTTGATCCACTTGGTGAAGTAGTCCACTGCGACCAACAGGAACTTTACCCTTCAAGGGGTCTTTGGGAACGGTCCAACAATGTCGATTCCCCACTGGTAAAAGGGCCACAGGATGGAAATTCTTGTTAGCGGTGTCGGGGGAGCTCAATGTACTGGTGAGTAGGTTTGACATTCCACGCATGTTCCTGTCAATGTTGTTGCATCTCGGTGGTAGTCGGTCCAATAAATCCTCATCCTTAGTATCTTTCCTGTTAGAGCCCTTTCTCCCTCGTGTGTGCCGGCTAGCCCGACGTGCGTTTCGTGGAGCGCCTTCTTACCGCTGGCCTCATCCATACATCTTAGCCATGGGGTCATGAATCCTTTTCGGTACAGCATTCCCCCGACAATCATATATTGTGGAGCTTTTATCCTTATTTTCTTGGTTTCTTCGTGATTATCCGACAATATGCCATGTTGTAATTAATCGACAATTTGTGTCATTCAGTTGGGTTGTACCGGCGACAGGGTATGTATATGGTGTTCCTCTATGCTTCTTTCTTTGAGCACTTCGACTAGTACTTCTTTAGAAAGGTGGCCGAAACATGTTGACGCGAGTTTACTGAGAGCGTCCACCATTTTATTCTCACTTCGTGGTATTTGCTTGATGGTGAAGTTCTTAAACGGCTTCACTAGCCTCTAGACAGCTCTCATATATTTCTCGATTCGCTTATCTCTTGTTTCAAATTCTCCGCTGATTTGGTTTGCTGCTAGCCTTGAATCTGTTAGGGTTGTTATCTTGTCTACTCCTATCTTCCTTGCTAGCCGCAGGCCGGCTAGCAGGGTTTCATACTCATCCTCATTGTTAGAGGTGTGAAAGTCAAAGCGAAGTGTGTAGGTAACTTCTTCTTCTCCATCTGGGCTTTTTAGGATAACACCCACTCTCGATCCCTTTTGCTAGACACTATATATGTGTATAAGGTCCAACCTTGGCTATCGACTTGCCCGGGTGTGTCCTTCTGGTCTTCTCCCTGGACGAGTGGCTTTGTTTCATCTGGTACCTTGAGTAGTAAATCTGCTAGCGCCTGACCTTTAATACTTGTGTGTGGGCGGTACCTGATATCGTGTTTTCCCAATTCAATTTCCCATTTCTCCAAATGCTCTGACGTCTATTTCTTAAGAAGCACCTGCTTGATCGGGCAGCTGGTTAATACCTCTACTTTGTGTGCCTAGAAGTATCGTCTCACCCGTCGCATTGAATAGATGAGGACTAACTTGAGCTTCTCCAGGATGGGGTAGTTAACCTCTGGGCTTTGTAAGGCCCGGCTGACGAAGTAAACTTTAGATTGTCTTCCTTCCCTCTCTACCACCAGCACAGATGAGATTGCTTCGTTCGAAGCTGACAAGTATATTTGCAACGTTTCTCCTGGGACAGAACTAGCCAGTGTTGGAAGCTTGTGTCAAGCTTCTTTTAATTGCTGGAGCGCTGCCTCTGCTATTGGTGTCCATTGGAAATTGCTTTTCTTGATGCACCCTTTGAGCGTTTAGAAGAGTGGCATGGCTTTTTCCGCTGATTTAGAGATGAACCGACTTAGGGCGGTCAGCTTGCCATTTAAACCTTGGGATTCTCTTAAGGTGTGTGGGGATGACACCTTTATCAGTTCGTCCACCATGATAGGGCTTGGTTGGATCCCTTTCCGAGTGACGTAGTAACCTAGAAATTGTCATTCCTCTACTGCAAAGGTGCACTTCCCCGGGTTCAATTTCATTCTGACCTTCTCTTGGGTCCTGAGTGTCTCTTCCATTTCTTCTAACAATTTTCCTTCGTACGGGATTTCTATGACCATGTCATCCACATATACTTCGATCTTCCTTCCAATCTATTTTGCGAAGAGCGAGTTGAGAAGTCGTTGATAGGTTGCTCCTGCGTTCTTTAGGCTGAACGACATTTTATGGTAGCAAAATGCACCATGGTCTGTGTAAAAGGCGGTCTTCTCTTCGTCCTCCTTGCTCATCAAGATTTGGTGGTACCCCTTGTATGCATCTAGAAATCATTTCAGTTTGAACCCTTGCAAGGACACCACCTTTTGGTCGATTTTTGGTTGGGGATAACAGTCTTTGGGGAAAGACTTGTTTAGATCGGAGTAGTCGAAACACATACGCCACATGCCATCGTGCTTTTTGACCATGACTGGGTTTTCGATCCAAGTTGGAAAGATTGCTTTGTGGAGTATCCATGTATTGGTCAGCTTGGCTACTTCAAAGTTGATCGCCTTGTTCATGTCCCCTCCTTGGACACGCTTCTTCTGTTTCACCTCCTTAGTCCCTGGCTTTATCATGAGCTTGTGTTCTATGACCTCTCTGTCTACCCACGCCATGTTTGCGAGTGTCCATGCAAAAACATGTTTGTATTTCTTCAATAGGTCAACCAACTCCTGTCATATTTCTGGAGGAAGGTTGACTCATATGCTGACTGGTTGGTCCGAGTGTTCTGCATTGATGATCACCCTTCCATTGGGAAACTCTGATCGTAGATTTTTGGTCTCTTACATGATTTCCTTCGGCTGGCATGATCTTGTAGCACCGTAATTCTTTTGGTGGAGTGGCTAGGATTATTCCCGACCCTTCTGTCGTGCCAAATTTCACTACTCCGTGTATGGTGGACGGTATTGCTCCGAACCTGAATAGAGCTGTTCGTCCCAGTATAATATTGTGGTATGTTGGGTGTCGTATGACGACGAAGTCAATAAGAACCGTCTTCTGCCTCGTCTTGTCATGGTTGGTTAGTGTGAATGGTAAGTGGATCGTACCTAGGGGCCACAGGTTGTGCCTTGTAAATCCCATCAGCTATCCTGTTGCGGGCTTAAGGCCCTCCTTCCATTTGTCTTGTTGCGGGCTTAAGGCCCTCCTCCCTCCTTCCTGTCAGCTATCTTGTTGTGGGATTAAGGCTTGTGTCCACATACACACGATGGATGATGGTATCTCTTATGGACCCTTGTATTATCAATAGGTTGTCCCCCCGCCATCCTGCGGGGTGTGGATCTGTCATCGAGAAAGTTAGCCTTGTATGGATCTTGTGATGTTATCTATTCCAATGTCGTCCCCTGGCCTTCCTCTCTTTTCCAGTATAGTTAGGATTTCCTGGGGACGGTCATTCACTTTCACGCCGTCTTTGGCATTCTTGGCGTCGAATTTGGCACGGAGGCTCCATGTGATCTCTATTAAGTTCCCTTTTAACTGTTTCTCCTCCATTTCCTGTTTTAGCACTGAGTAGTGGGTAGTATCATGAGTCTTGCTTTTATGGTATTCGCAGTAGCGTCCTTTGGCCCCCTTCCCTTCCTGTCTATCGGCGACAACATAGATGTCTGGTCGTCGTCCTCTTCTTTCGTCTCTTGGGAATGGCCTGAAGCGCCCTTATGGGCGCCTCCCCATCTGAAGTGTCTGCTTCCTCCATGGCTCTCTTTGTGGTAGGTAGGTTGGTGATGTTGTTTTGTGGTTGGGGCGGTCATGGCTTTGAGGTATGCTTGCTTTGTTCCCTCTCCTTCCTCCCGCCTTAGGTAGCGTTCTACCTTCTCTTTCAACACGGCTCGTGTTTGGGGTTTTTTTCCCATGAGCTTCTGAGACAGGGGTCCGGGAAGTAGGCCCCATGCGAAAGCTCTCGCTATTAGCCCTTCAGCGTGCCCTGGAACGTCCAAGGTGGCGTTGGTGAATCTCGCGAAGTATTCCCTCACCGTCTCCCCTCTTTTTTTTGCAACCGATAATGGAGTGCGAGTCTCCCTTGTACTTCCGTAGCTGCATGAAGTTCGTTAAGAAGAGATACTTTAGCTGGACAAAGTTGTATATGATTCCTAGGCGAAGCGTCTTAAACCACATTCATGCGTTTCCATCTAACGTTGTTGGGAAATACGTGCACCAGAATCGCTCGTCCAACTTCAGCGAGGTCATAGTCCACTCGTACGTATCGATAGGCTATCTGGGTCTGTAGTCCTATTGTAGGTTTTGAGGTGTGGTAACTTTGCAGTGTTTGGTATTTCGTAATCTAAGATCTCTTTTGTGAAAGGGGATTTCACACTTCTAGACAATCAATCTTGGTTTAGGATTTGAAGGATGTGATCAGTGTTGTAAAACTCGGCCTACTCGGCCGAGTACTCGGAATCGACCCTCCACCAAGGAGAGTTATGTAAACTCGTAAAAAAACTCGGATTAAGTCAAACTCGGTCAAAAATCGGTCAACCTCGGTCAACATCTCTCTAACTCGGGTCTACTCAGTCTTACTCTGGCTACTCGGTCAACAAAGTCAAACTCGGCCAACTTGGTTAAAGGGTCAAAACTGTCTTAAAAAGAGAAAAAAAAATCAAGAATTTCAAGCTTAATATGTATAATACACTTAATGATTTATTATTTAACACACACATGTGATTATTACTACATATATATCTTAAATTTTTAGTAATTATTCACGAAGTGAGACAATTGTGTGTATTTCAGTTTTTATGTATTCACATGTATCTAATTTTGTTATATATTTCAATCAAATTATGATTTTAACTTATGATTTTGACATATATAATTTTCCTAAAAATATTTCTACATGAATTACCGAATCCGAATACTCCTCGAGTACTCGCTACTCGGCAGTCGGCCGAGCAAGTACCGAGTAGCAAGTTCTACAACCTTGGATGTGATTGGGTGAAACTGTTGGGTGGAGAGGTATGGTTGCACCAACATGTTGTTGTACGCTGAGAGATGTGTTGGAGTTGGGCCATATAAGCTTTGAGGTTGGAATTGGAAGGGAAGTGGCGGATTTATGTCAAATGGCTGCCCATTGTTAACAACTGGTTTGTCGTGAGCAGCTGGTTTGTCGAGAGCAATTGATTTGTTGTGAATGGTGGAAGTTACTGTAATGGAGTAGAGAGTAGTGTAGTTGCTATGAACGAGATTGCATGGAGTGTGGTGGTTTGTTCGTCGTCGGTTTAGTTTACCAGCAGAGGTGGTGTTTATGCGAAGGCGAATGTACCATCGGTGGTTTGTACTATCGGCGGTGTCATGCTGCTAAGAATCGACGTCGCTTGATGGTTGCTTAATGGAAAATTTTGTGGCGGCGTAGTGGCAAAGGGTATCGGCTCTTCCATTGTTTGCCTCCAAAGTTCACTCATCGGTATGCTGGGCGTCGTTGGGCCACTAAATTGTGGCACATTAGTCACGGCGGTTGTTGACTGGTGTGATGTGGTAATGGGAGTGATGTATGGTTCTAACGGCATCATGGATCTGATTGGGCTTCTCGGCGTTTCGTTAGCTTCGCCGGTGTTTTCAGTTGTCATCTTCGAGGGTGATGATGTGTGGTTTTTGGTAATCGTTCGTCACATACCGGATGGTGCCAAATGATGCGACCTGGTCCTCCGGCTATCTAAAACGGTGGCTCTGATCACTCTGTGGAGGCTCTGATTACTCCAGGAAGACTTGCGGGGTCACAACAGGGGAAAGTCGTCAGCCGTTCTCCGGGAGGAGCTCCCGGGAAAACACTCTGACGATCAAGTCAGTGACGGAACTGAGAATGTGTTGTTAGAGCTGAGAGATATTGACTTACCCTTCAAGGTGGCGGAGGATGACTTATATAATGAGGCCTCCTACCAGTCCGTACATGGGACAAGGTCGTCAGGTCCGACAGGATCCGACGCCTTGATCGGTTAATCATGTTCCTCGTTGTGCTAGAGCTAGCGATTGGTTTAGGTAGTAATGCTCTGAGCATACTCCTTGTCGCTTGGAGTTGTTGGGTTTGTCGCGAAGTGGAAGGCGCCCATTGAGGGATGGGTCTTCCATGCGGGCGTCCAGCTTTGGAGGGACGTCTGCGGGCATGTGACTTCGTCAGAGAGGTTGCGCTGGGAGTAGCTTGGTCTAGCGGCCTGCCTTGAGGCACCTTTGGTGCGGCTGAGCGCAACTCCTATCCCGTGCTAGGGGGCACATTATCATATGGTTTGCTTGTCACTTGTAAATTTAGGTCCAAACATGCTGAAGTCGCTTACAATTAATCAATAAAAAAAAATCCCTAATAAAGCCATCATGGTTCTTACACCATGGTTCGATATAATAAAGCCACCATGATTCTTCCACCATGGTCTGACATAATAAAGCCACCATGGTTCTTACACCATGGTCTGGCATAGTAAAGCCACAATGGTTCTTACACCACGGTCCGACATGGTAAAGCCATCATGGTTCTTACACCACGGTCCGACATAGTAAAGTCATCATGGTTCTTACACCACAGTTTGACATAGTAAAGCCACCATGGTTCTTACACCATGGTTCTTCATAGTATATCCACCATGGTTCGGCGTAGTAACCTACCAAGGATCCCAACTAGTACCACAACCAGTCAAAAAATTATTGAAATGAAATCTATCGATATAACACACGACGAATATTGACGAATGATACATGTATAAACGAACATCGTGCTTTGTAAAATTCATAGAAATTGAATGTTGATGTTGTGTGTAAATCAACATCAATTTATTTCTTTGTAATATTCGAAACAACACTTATCGAATTGACAGTAAATGATACTTATCGAAACAAGGTCCGTCCTAAAGCAGATACGTGTAAACACTAAATGAGCCCATATATCAATAAAAACAAACAAGTTTATAACTTGTCGATAATTAATCGAAAATCATGGTTAGCACCGTAACTAACCAAAATCCTAACTCGCGTTATAATAGCATCAATTTGAAGGTGGACCGGACATCGACTCGCTCCTACTTTAGACTTGGGGGACTTATTGGAAAATTCTCCTTTTTAAAGAGATTCGATTAGCGTTAGTTTGTTTGACACACAAGTTATATACGACACCTTTCATGTATCTAAACTTTACGATCGAACAAAATCATGTCGAATAAATTACAACATGGACAATATATATCACAACTCTAATCTCGTTCACGTATGCTTGAAAAAAGACATCATGATGTCACTTTTCCCAACCCAGTTCAATGAAGACGTTCAGTTTCATATGTGTGCTAGTATAAGTCCGAAACAGGACCGAACATCAACTCGCTCCTACTTCAGACTTGGGGAACTTAATGATATATATGTATATATATATATATATATATATATATATATATATATATATATATATATATATATATATATATATATATATTGTAACGCTCACATTTCTCGCTAGACATTGATTATAAAATATGTATTTGTGTCGGTCAACAATTGTAAACTTCTTGCGAATAAATGAAAGATTTATTCAATCATGTGTATGATTGCTTAAAAGTAATTCATATATGATATTATGTGTATATAATATTTGTGAGTGAAAACTTAATACATAGGGCTAAATAAACAATAATAATTAAAAGATTTTTTTAGAATAAATAATCTAAAAGAAAGTCGTAGAGACCATGATCACGAGCCCGTGCTTATAAAGAATGCCTAAATCTGACTTCGTATGAGGAAGTTATTTATTTTTCTAAGTTTCACGTTCAATCCGACACAACAGTGTGTGTCATGAAAAGTGAAACGTAGATCGGTTGATTGTTAGCTAAAACACTCTAAACAAAAGTTGATGTCCTCGTATATACGAAACCGTCGATGTAGGGACTTGAAGAGAAAGAAGTTTGAAGAAGGAGCAAGGACTTGAAGAGAGCTTGTAGATCTAGGGGATTAGCACCATTTCTGACTCATTTGAGGTATCAAGCTTCAAACTTGGCTAATGCATGTTTAGATTTGGTTTTGGGGTGTTTTATGTCACTTTTGGACTCCATTGTTGAGGTTTCTTGAGTCTTGGTAGTTCCAAACCATAAGAGCTATCCTTTTGAGCTCTTGGAAGCATTTAGAGTCATAAAAATCAGACCTTGATGGTTAAGCCACAACTATGCAAGTGTTTGATGGTCATAAAGTTTGCTTAAGCACTTAAATCATGTTTTAACCCCCATTTATACATGCAAAGACATAAATTTTGTAACTTTATGGATTAGGACGTCATAAAGGACCTGGATCTATGTTTTGGACGTTAGGACTTAATGGATTAAGTCACAAAAGGATTCCTTAGGAAGCTGGCCAGTACGTTGGGCGTACACTCTGGTACGCTACGCGTACTGGGTCAACTTCCCGCTTCTTGTCAAGGCCAACGTACGCTGGGCGTACGTTCCAGGTACGCCACGCGTACACATGCAGAGTGTCAAATGTGGGCTTTTGGGCCTTAGAAGTTTGGGCCTAAATTGTTGGGCCTCATGGCCCACTATGGAATAAGGCCTCTGGGCCAAGAACTGAGAATTATGGTATTGGGCCGTAATGGGCCATTAGAAATTATCTATTTTGGGCTAAGAGTATGTTAGGTTTCAGTTAAGGCCCATTTCAGGAGTTGGGCCCAATTTGGAAAATTTGACCATTGGTGGGCCACTAGTGGGCTTGGGAATACTATTTAGATTTAGGCATTTCATGTTATGGTTTTGGGCCTTAAGCATTAGCCAAATTAGAGCAGGGGTAAAATGGTCATTTTACCCTAAAAGGATTACTAGTTATTGACTAAGTATTATTGTGGTAATGATAGCTCGGGGAGTCGTCGGAGCAGCTGTTAGAAATTTCTTGTCGTGAGATTCTGCATTCAGCCTTGCGAGGTGAGTTACCTTCCTGGTAGCAGTGGGTCTAAGGCACCAAGGCCGGCCCACTGGTAGGAGTTTGTTGTTAGATGATTGTCTTTTTGATAATTATCTGGTATGCCACTATCTGATATGATTTATGTGCTAGTATGCTATAGTATTATGTGATAGAGGTAGGGGTGAAATAGACCCCGTATCCAAGTCAATAAGACTAGAGGGGTAGGTCGGGCACCCATATATGTCTGGTAGTATGATTATGTATGTTATTATGTGGTAGTGGTAGGGGTGAAATAGTCCCCGTAACCGGTTGAAATAAACCAGAGGGTAGGTCGGGCACCCAGGTATGACTGGCAGGGGTAGGTCGGACACCCCGGTATGTCTGACATGGGTAGGTTCAACACCCAGGTATGTTGAGCAGGATAGGTCGGGAACCCATATATGCCTGACAATATGTTATTGTATGGTGTGTGGTATAATGGGGGAACTCACTAAGCTTTGTGCTTACGGTTTTCAGTTTTTGTTTCAGGTACTTCTAGCTCGAAGGGGAAAGGGCCGGCTTGATCTTATCACATCACACCATAGCTTTTCCGCACTAGTGATTTTGGGATTATGACTCTGATGATGATTTGATATGTATCATGAATTGCACAACTAAATTATTTTATGTTTTCATGGTTTTTGGGAAAAATGAAATGGTTGTTTTATGATTGTTAAACTTAAAAATGAAATTTCCGGATTGTAAATTTAAGGGTGTTACACGAGGGGCTCAGCCGGATGGTGGACAGGGTGATCGAGAGCCCTCAATTTATTCAAGGCTTGGTTCATGTGCGAGCGGCTTGTGTGGCGGCAGGGGTGGAGCAGGGAAGAAGAGTTGCGAAAGAGCTGGTGATTGTCGGGGAGTTTAATCCAGAGGTTGAGGTGGACG
Organism: Lactuca virosa; assembly: GCF_052849685.1. NCBI lineage: Eukaryota > Viridiplantae > Streptophyta > Magnoliopsida > Asterales > Asteraceae > Lactuca > Lactuca virosa. The sequence continues at coordinate 99,190,620 of NC_136433.1, read as the reverse complement.
TAGCTGATGGGTTTTAGGTGAAACAAATAAACTAGAAAACAATTCCTAAGTTCACATGCAACCTACTTTGGATCTATGTTTTAACTATTGAACATATAACTTTGAATTGCAAAACAAGAACCCTAGAGGAGAGAGGCTATTTTCGAAATTAACAAACTAGGGTTTTAGAATTACATACCTTACAATTGTTATAGCAAACAATTGTTAATCCTCTTGAACTTGATCTTCATGGAAGCCTAGCACCACAAATGTAATGCCTCTAATGGAGTCACACCCAAAAGCTAGCAAGAAGGAAACTTGAAGGAGAGAGAGTAGAGTATGCAAAATCGTCCCTAGGGTTTCACAAAGGAAGGAGTGGCCGAATTTAGGAGTTGGGAGGCTCCTTATATAGCTAAGGGATCTAGGGTTTAGGGAAAACCCTAATACTCCTTTGCTTGGGGCCTAAGCTAATCCAAAGGCCTTATCCAAGCCCCTTAGACGAAATCCTTAGGGTTTCCCCTATAGATTTCGTCCACCTCCTTCCAAGGAGGTTCTGGAGCCTTCCACTCAACTATTTGATAATTGCAAACTAGTCCCTGCACTTTATAATTAATACAATTAACCCCAAAATTAAATCTAATTAATTTCTGGCTAACTATTAATTAAACCTTATGATTTCTAATTAATATATTAATCTTTTAACATATTAATAAATCATTTATATTAATTTATTAATCTTATAATAAATCAATATCTCTCCTTTCATAACTTCCTTGTCCAGTTGCTAGGTTTGAGGGCAACCCAAAAGGACTGTGCTGCTATCAATTCAAGTACATACCAATTATAGTTATGGGCTTAGACACCTAATCCAACAGTCTCCCACTTGGATAAGTCTGTCACTATAATTGCTAGTATGCCTTCTAAATTTGACCAGCAAATTGTAGCTTCCAAAAGCTGCTGCTGAACTCTGACCCAGTCAGTTACATGTCCTTAGATAAGTGATCATATAATCCTTCGTTCTGCAAGATATCCCCAGACACAAGACATGGAATGTAAACAATCTCTTTGTCTAGAATCTATGTTTCCCGATTTCTGATTTGTGATGATGTAGGACTTCTAATTGAACACATCAATTTAGTCCTGGCTGGGCCCAACATATAAGTCAACACCAAATCATCGAGGGGCCCACAAATATCGCTTTTCCGGTTAGGGAAAAAGGAACGAATAAACGTTGACTCATATGCTTGTATCTTTTACTCATCAAATTATACATGACAATACGTTTTATAACACCAAGTTACTGATGCGTTTTCGTATCACCAATGTATAACCGTGTAACGCCCCATTTCTGGTATGTAAATTAAATATAGTATTTTTTTCCTTTCTTAAGAGGAACTCGACGAGTCTGTAGCCCGACTCGTCGAGTAGAGAAGGGATTGCACGCGTCTTTAGTAGGCGACTCGACGAGTCTGTATCCCGAACTCGACGAGTCCGCTAGTCTGGATGAAACCCTAAATCCCAGGGTTTGTACCCTATTTAAATGTCATTATAGCCTCCCACCCCAGCCTCCCTCACCTTTAGAGCATTTCTCTGTAAACCCCTAGTGCCCATTGTTGAGCTTGAGTGTTTTGTGATAGCTTGGGAGTTCTAGAAGAGAAGGAAGGAAAGAAGATCAATAGAAGAGAAAGGAGATCCAAGAGCTAGCTTCCATCTGTCTCATATTCTGGTAATAAAGTTATTACCTTGCTTATTCTTCCATTAAACCCTCTTTTATGCTTGTTTATGTCTCTTTTGGAGCTTTATATGATTCAAACTCGAGATTTGAGCTCTTTTTGGGATGGAGACCATAGATCTGGATGTTATTGAGCTCTAGGAACCCAATATAGCTACCTTTATGCAAATATAGCCTTGTTCCAAACCCTAAGTGCTTAGTGTTGGATGATTTTGGTATTTTAGCCCCATTCTCGTGTGCATGCACGTAAAGTTGGAAACTTTACGTGCAAAACCAGCCCTAGAAGCCCAGATCTAAGAATTGGATGCACTGAAATCGGCTAGAATCGACTGTATAGTAATGGCATGCAGGAGACTCGGCGAGTTGGCAGCCCAACTCGGCGAGTCCAAGGCAATCTTCTTGCCTCAAGAACAGACTCGACGAGTTGCTCATACAACTCGGCGAGTCATAGTCTGGACGTGTTCATATGATGAAGGAGAACTCGACGAGTTGTTCATATAACTCGACGAGTCGGATGAAGTTAGATTCGACGTTAGTACGGAAGAAGAACTCGTCGAGTTGTTGCCAAACTCGACGAGTTGAAGCGAGTAGAGGATTAGAAAAGGTGTTAGGGACTCGACGAGTTGGCGGCCCAACTCGGCAATTCCGGTCAACTGAAAGTTGACTTTGACCAGGAGGTTGACTTTGACTAGGGGTAAATTAGTCATTTTACCCTGAGAACAGTTATCAGTATCTGATTTAGTGTCTATGGAATTTGTAGCCGGGGAGTTCCGGAGCAGCAGTCAGCCAGTTTCAGATTTAGCATCTCAGCAGCCAGCGTTATGAGGTGAGTTTTCCTTCCAGTAGGAACGGGTCTACGGCCACAATGCCGGCCCGTTTAGTTAGAAATAGTTCCGGATTTCGGTCTGATGCAGTAGTTCAATGTGCTTGATGTCTTCGTGACTCAAGCATGTATGTGTGTTATGTGTTCCGGACTTCGGTCCGATGCAGTATGCAGTATATGTGTTTATGCTAGTAGTTATGATTATGCTATGCTATGTTCAGTTAGTTCCGGACTTCGGTCCGATGCAGTTTCCGGATTTCGGTCCGATGCAGAAGGCAAGGCCCAGGTTAGTTCCGGACTTCAGTCCGATGCAGTTTCCGGACTTCGGTCCGATGCAGAGGGCAAGGCCCTGGTTAGTTCCGAACTTCGGTCCGATGCAGAGGGCAAGGCCCTGGTTAGTTCCGGACTTCGGTCCGATGTAGTTTCCGGACTTCTGTCCGATGCAGTGGGCAAGGCCCAGTAGTTTGTTTATCTGCAATCCAATTCACGACAGTCTTAATTCACTACTTACTTCCAAAAGTACGAGCGACTGTGGAGTTTGAATAATCATATTATTCGGGAAGTAAAAACATGCAAAAAATGAAACACAATAATAAACAATTGACAAAAGGCAGTAAACAAACTCATAAATAATACTTTATTATTTAATCACCAAAAGTCAATTACATTTACTTTGTAACAAGTTTCTGAACTAGACTAATCTAACTACTAAAACTAATATCATCTTTCAGTCCTATGCTCCGAGCATGCTGAATATGCTTAGCCCTACTCATACCCTTTGTGAGGGGGTCTGCTGGGTTATCTTCAGATGACACCCTCTTTACTACAAGATGGCCTTCTTCTACTCTATGCCTGATGAAATGGTACTTTCTGTCGATATGCCTGGTTTTACCATGATCTATGGGTTCCTTAGTTAAGGCAACCGCTCCCTCATTATCACAGAACAGTTCCATAGGCTCCTGGATGGTTGGAACAACTCTGAGATCTCCGATGAAGTTCCTCAACCAAGCTGCTTCTTTCGACGCTTCACTCACTGCTATGTACTCTGATTCACAAGTAGAATCAGCCACCGTATCTTGCTTGGAACTTTTCCAAGTAGCTGCTCCTCCTGATTGAGAACAAAAGTTATCTCTATCCGTTTGAAAGCTGGCATCACTGTAACCATCTACTCTTAAAGTATCATTGCCACCAAGCACAAGGACCCAGTCCTTTGTCCTTCACAAATACTTGAGTATATTCTTAACCTCAATCCAATGAGCTCTACCCGGGTTTCCCTGATAGCGACTGACCATGCTCAAAGCAAATGTCACATCAGGGCGAGTACATGTCATAGCGTACATGATCGATCCGACAGCGGAAGCATAAGGTACACGACTCATGTCTGCTATTTCCTCATCTGTACTCGGGCATTAAGTCTTACTCAATTTGGTATTGCTTTGGATAGGTAGCTTTCCCTTCTTGGAATTTTCCATACTAAACCTCTTTAGTACCTTATCCAAGTATGTGCTTTGACTAAGTCCAATTAGTCTCTTCTTTCTATCTCTCAATATTCTAATCCCAAGAATATAGGCAGCTTCTCCAAGGTCTTTCATGGCAAAACACTTTCCAAGCCAAGACTTAACATCTTTCAAGGTTGGAACGTCGTTACCAATGAGTAATATGTCATCGACATATAACACCAGAAAAGTTACTATACTCCCACTAGCCTTGATATACACACAAAACTCATCTTCACTTCTAGAGAAACCAAACTCTTTGACTTTCTCATGGAAGCAAAGATTCCAGCTGCGAGATGCTTGTTTCAATCCATAAATGGATTTCTCAAGCTTGCACACTCTATTGGGAAACTTTGCATCAACAAAACCCTCTGGCTGATTCATGTAAACATCCTCAACCAACTTCCCGTTAAGGAAAGCAGTCTTGACATCCATCTGCCAGATTTCATAGTCATGAAAGGCAGCTATGGCGAGCAATATCCTAATAGATTTAATATTAGCTACTGGCGAAAAGGTCTCATCATAGTCAACCCCTGGGGTTTGAGTGAAACCTTTTGCAACCAGTCGAGCCTTAAATGTGTGCACATTTCGATCTATGTCGGTCTTCTTCTTGAAGATCCATTTGCACCCAACTGTCTTACGACCTGGAGCACTATCAACCAAATTCTAAATTTGGTTGTCATACATGGACTTAATCTCGTTGTCCATTGCCTCTTTCCACTTGGAAGCCTCTGGGCCTGCCATTGCTTCCTTGTAAGTAACTGGTTCATCTAAATTTACCAGTGTCCTATCACTGATGAATGTGTCACCATCTGAAGTAATATGAAAACCATACAACTCATGTGGCACACTCACCCTAGTGGATCTTCGAAGAGGTAATGAGTTATCAACTGGTTCAACATGAACTGTTTCCTCTGTTCGAGTGCTAGTGTCATCTAAGGTTCCTTCATTGGCCAACTCTTGAATTTCTTCAAGGTCTATGGTGCTCCCACTGTCCTCTTTGAATATGAGCTCTCTTTCTAGAAAGACTCCTCTTCGTGCTACAAAGACCACGTATTCACTAGGTCTGTAGAACAAATATCCAAAAGACTGCTTTAGGTAACCAATGAAAACACATTTCTCACTTCTAGCTGCTAGCTTGTCATGAGTCTCCCGTCTTACGAAAGCTTCACAACCCCAGACTTTAATATGTGCTAACGAGGGAACTTTCCCCGTCCACATTTCATGAGGTGTTTTGGCAACCTTCTTTGTAGGGACAAGATTGAGGATGTGGGCGGCTGTCTCTAAGGCATGCCCCCAGAAGTGAATAGGAAGCGAAGCACGACTCATCATAGAACGAACCATGTCTAAGAAGGTTCGGTTACGCCTCTCAGCTACACCATTTAACTGTGGTGTCCTAAGAGGAGTTAATTGTGAGACTATCCCACATTCTTTTAGATAGTCGTTGAACTCGATACTAAGATACTCCCCATCTCTATCGGATCTAAGTACCTTTATCTTCCTGCCCAATTGATTCTCGACCTCATGTTTAAACTCCTTGAACTTTTCAAAGGTTTCTGACTTATGTTTGATTAAGTAGATATAGCCATATCTGCTATAATCATCAGTGAAAGTCACATAGAATCGATTAGCATCCCTTGTAGTTGATCTGAAGGGCCCACATACATCTGTATGTATGAGGTCCAACAGACCTTCACCTCTTTCACAAGACCCTGTGAATGGTGATTTCGTCATCTTTCCCAAAAGACAAGATTCACACATATCATCTGATTTTAGGTCAAATGATTCCAACACTCCATCCTTTTGGAGTTGGGCTATGCGTTTCTTGTTAATGTGTCCAAGACAACAATGCCACAAGCATGCCTTGTGTACACTATTAGACAAGTCAATATTAAATACACTATTTCCTAAGCTATCAACACAAGTCACTGTTTCATACACACCATCACAAGGCAAAGCTTCAAATACAAAAACACCATTCTTATAAACAGAAATTGAACCATTCAAATCATTAAAAGAATATTTAAAACCTTGTCTGAACAATGCATGAAATGAAATAATGTTTCTCGTCATCTCAGACGAATAGCAACAATTTAATAAATCTAATCTAACATCATTACTAAGCAAAAGTTGATAAACTCCAATCTTGGTCACTGGTGAAGACTTCTTGTTTCCCATGATCAAGTTTATCCTTCCTCGCTCTATCTCCTCACTTTCTTTTAGCCCCTGCAAATCGGAACAGATGTGAAAACCACATCCTGTATCAAGGACCCATGAACGAGAAGATAATGAGTTATTAGAAGAAATCGTGTAAATACCTGCTGAAGATGGCTTCACTTTGCCATCTTTGATATCCTATAGATATTTTGGGCAGCTACTCTTCCAATGCCCCTTTGTCATTGCAATAAAAGCAATCAACATCCTTTGGATCAGAAACATGGGGAATGGTAGCATTGGGCTTAGCCTTTTGGCCATTTGTAGATGACCCAGCTTGAGCCTTGCTTTTCCAATTTTGCTTAGGAGGACCTTTCCATTTTTTTTCCCCTTTCCCTGTCCAATAGCCAAGAGAGGGGCACTTATAGGAGTGGAGGCTATACTCTTACCCTTCATCCCTGCTTCAGCTGTCTGCAACAAGTTGTGCAATTGGGCCAGTGTCTGCTCAGTGTTGTTCAAATGGTAAGTTAGGATAAACTGACCATAACAATCAGGTAATGAGTTCAAGACCATGTCAATGGCCAATTCCTCATCAAAGTGAATGTTGAGCTTGACCAAACGCTCTATGTAGCGTTACATTCTTTGCACATGAGATACAACCGACTCCCCTTCTTTCATCTTGCAAGCCATGAGTGACTTGACTACTTCAAACTTTTCTTGACGAGCTCGCTTATGGTACTTTTCCATAAGGTCCTTGTTCATCTCAAAGGGCCAGTAGTCCTCATAGTACCTTTGTAGTTTTTGGGACATGGTTGCGACCATGATGCATGCCACTTTGGTAGCATCATCATAGTGTTTCTTGTAGGCAGCATATTCTTCAGGAGTAGCTTTAGACTCATCAAGCTCTTTGAGCTCCTTTTCAAGGACATATTCTTTGTCCTCAAATCGAAGCGCCATCTTGATGTTACGCATCCAATCGTTATAGTTAGAGCCATCCATAACGACTTTGGAGCAAATGTTGAGCAAAGAGAAGTTGTGGTTGGAGGATGATGAAGCAGAAGTGTTTCCGAGAGTAGACATCTGAAAAGAAAGAAAGTTTTAGTTAGATTTCAAGATACCTCAATATAATAACCCAAAGATATAATATCAAGGTTAGGATCCAACTATGAAGATTCAAAACTTAGAAATGGGATGCCGAGATCCAAGTGTAAATTTCATAAAGGTAGGTGAATGACGATTCACCAATTCCACCATTAGACGAAATAAACGAAGTGAAATTCCTAATTCCTTTTGAGATACATTGAAACTATTCAATGGCATGTTTTAATCTCGGATTATGCTCTTCTATTTGTGACAGGGATACCGAGGATCACAAACAAGATGTGAATAACCATGCAAATGTGCTTGGTAACCTCATTGTATTTATCATTAACTATTGATGTGCCGGTAAACCACACACGCTCCACCAAAATGATAATTATGAGATACCCATTACTACTCTTTATTAGTGCCTATTAGTGTGTTGGTAATCCACACACGCTCCACTAACGACCAATAAAGCATAATGTGCAATTTCATGGATTAGCATACTTTTCACATTTTTCCTAAAGTAACTAGAGTTGGGATTTTTGTAAAATAATGTTCTAGTACTTTCTTCAATAACATTATACTTTTAATGAGATGTAGTTGTCCTATCAAATCCGTTCTGCTAACGACCCTCCACTAATCAAGGAAGCGGTGGGTGAGAGTCGACACCCATTCAACTACCATTTTATAGGCAATTTCCTTATACCCCCCTTATAGACTAGCTTCGTGAATGAGGCATACTAGCGATTTGACTAACCATATTCTTATACATATATAATATTTAACTTTTAATTATAATATATATAAGGTGTGTTTTAAACTTTTTAAAACTTTAGGGTTTATATATAAATTTCGAAAATTAAGCCATTAATTTTAAATTTAAAATAAACCAAATAACTAGATTTAATATTTATCTATTAGTTAACTTTTAACTAATTTCTTAAATCTTGTAAGGATTATCTAATTAAATTAAACAATTAATTTAATCCTAATCCATATCCCTTCTAGATTTCGAAAATATGGGGATAGGATAATTTCCTTATTTTTCTCAATTATCCAATAAGGCAACAATTATCCCAAAACAAGAAACCCTAAATTACCATGCATATTTCGAAAATCAAGGGAGGAGGCTAGGGTTTCCAAAACCCTAACCCTAATTTCGATTAGGGTTCATGGAGGCTAGGGTTTTTCGAAAACCCTTTGAACCAAAACCCAAAAAATCGAAAATTATGGCCTTTAGGGTTTAGTGGCTATAAACCCTAATTTGCAATTTAACTATTATAGCAATTCAATTTAAAACAAACAATGACTCTGATACCACTGATGGGTTTTAGGTGAAACAAATAAACTAGAAAACAATTCCTAAGTTCACATGCAACCTACTTTGGATCTATGTTTTAACTACTGAACATATAACTTTGAATTGCAAAACAAGAACCCTAGAGGAGAGAGGCTATTTTCGAAATTAACAAACTAGGGTTTTAGAATTACATACCTTACAATTGTTATAGCAAACAATTGTTAATCCTCTTGAACTTGATCTTCTTGGAAGCCTAGCACCACAAATGTAATGCCTCTAATGGAGTCACACTCAAAAGCTAGCAAGAAGGAAACTTGAAGGAGAGAGAGTAGAGTATGCAAAATCGGCCCTAGGGTTTCATAAAGGAAGGAGTGGCCGAATTTAGGAGCTGGGAGGCTCCTTATATAGCTGAGGGATCTAGGGTTTATGGAAAACCCTAATACTCCTTTGCTTGGGGCCTAAGCTAATCCAAAGTCCTTATCCAAGCCCCATGGACGAAATCCTTAGGGTTTCCCCTATAGATTTCGTCCACCTCCTTCCAAGGAGGTTTTGGAGCCTTCCACTCAACTATTTGATAATTACAAACTAGTCCCTGCACTTTATAATTAATACAATTAACCCCAAAATTAATTCTAATTAATTTCTGGCTAACTATTAATTAAACCTTATGATTTCTAATTAATATATTAATCTTTTAACATATTAATAAATCATTTATATTTATTTTTTAATCTTATAATAAATTAATATCTCTCCTTTCATAATTTCCTTGTCCAATTGCTAGGTTTGAGGGCAACCCAAAAGGACTGTGCTGCTATTAATTCAAGTACATACCAATTATAGTTATGGGCTTAGACACCTAATCCAATAGTAGCAACTAAGACCCAAGAGATGGAAGATGCCATGGCGACTTTCACTGAAACAGATTTTGCTGGCTATCTCCGCCTGGGCAGTCTGGACATGGCCAGGCTCCGCGATCTTTGTCAAGACGCTCAGAGCGATGGGTCTGGCCCTGGCCTAAGCTCTTCACCCGGTGATGGTAACACCCCTGCCCATAAGTAACACTGTTTATTTGGTTTGATTTGATGTAACTCATGTGAACAATGTTTTCTATTTCTTTTTTTTTTTGTCTTTGCTGCCCTCAGTGGCAGTCTGAAAGTCCGGGAGTCCGACGACTTTGACAATGTTCCTTTTTAATTTGTGGGTATGAATGTTTCTTGTTACCGTACATATTCTTTTGTTTGGTTGCTTCATGTATGGTTTATGTTGGACATCACATGGTATTTAGGCGAGGTTATCTTATACCCCTGGTTTGAGTTCTTTTGTTGGTGAACTCTTTATTCTTTACTAATGGTGGTCTTTGAGAAATTTGTTCTAATTTGCTGCTTAAAGACCCTAGGTGTCGCCAAGATCGTCATCTTGAGGCTCACCCAGTTTTGTTTTTCTCGTTAGTGGAAGGTTATAACTCTTCTACACTTATGACACATGTTCTTTCGTATGTTTTCTATAATGTAATTGATGAACATGTTTTGGGAGAAAGGTTATGAGCCTTTTTTATACAGACCCCCTGGCTGCCTCCTTCTAACGATTTCACTCATGTGACGTTAGATGATCAGTCGTTGTTGTCACACGGTAAATGTACACATCCTCTTTGTTTTACTTTTCAAGCTTGAAAATAAGAAGCATCTGAATTGCTTTATCTCTTTTTTCTAGTTTTAATGTTGGAGCGTTATAAGACTGAAGATGGTAAAGTAGTTTTTGTTGGTTACATTTACATTTCAAAACTAATACAAAATGCCTTTGCTAGCATTAAATCTATCTTTAACGCCCGTTTTAAGAATAAAAATGACGCAGGCTCTGTGCGTTCCAAGTTCTTGGAATGCCACGCTCGTCCTAAGCTTCTAGGACATAAGCACCATTCTTATAGGCTTCCACAATTTTATACGGTCCTTCCCAAGTGAAACTGAGTTTTCCCAGTGGTTCAGCATGACTGGACTCATTTTTTCTTAGCACCCATTCTCCAACCTTGAAGCTCTTGACCCGGAATTGGCGGTTGTAATAGTTCTCAGTTCGTGATTTGTACAGTGCTTGGCGCATCTGTGCCGCCTCACGTTTTTCATCGAGCATATCCAGGTCCTGGCTTCGCCCTTCTTCGTTGGCTGCTTCCTCGAAACTCTCTGTTCGCAGGGAGCCGACCACTATTTCCAATGGGAGGACTGCTTCCGTCCCATAGGTTAGACTAAATGGCGTTTCTCCCGTGCTTGACCTTGCTGTGGTACGATACTACCACAATACTGTCGGGAGCTTATCCATCCAGGTGGACTTTGATCTGAGTAACCTTTTCTTCAAACCATTTACTATGGTTTTGTTCGATATCTCAGTTTTTCTGTTGGCCTGGGGGTGCGCCACCGACGTGAATCGGCGGTGGATTCTCTTGTCTTCGCACCACTCTTTGAAGGGACTTCCTTCAAATTGTGTGTCTTTATCACTTATGAGGATTCTGGGGGTGCCAAAACGGGTCAAGATATTCTTGGTCATGAACTTTATCATTTGCTTGCCAGTGACTGTGGCCAGCGGTTCTGCTTCTATCCATTTAGTGAAATAATCCACGGCTACTAACAAAAATTTAACACCCCCTGGCGCTGGTGGGAAGGGTCCCACTATATCAATCCCCTATTGGTGGAAAGGCCAAGGGCTGGTGATGCTGGTCAATAGCATGGCCGATTGATTTTGTAAAGGAGCGAAGGCTTGGCATTCTTTGCATTTCTTGGTTAGGGCTGCGGCTTCGTTGTATATGTCTGGCCAATATACTCCTAGGCGGAGTATTTTTCCTTTGAGCGCTCGAGCGCCTTCATGTGTCGCCGCGTCTCCGAAATTACTTTCTTCCAAGAAAGTCCGCCCCTCTGTTTTAGAGATGCACTTTAGCCATGGGCTTAAATACCCTCTTCGATACAGTTGGTTGTCTCTGATTGCGAAGTGCGACGCCCTGATTTTGACTTTTCTCGCCTCCTCTGAGTCATCCGGGAGTACGCCATGGCACAAGTAATCGACGTATGGTTTAGTCCATTCTGGTGTAGTCGATACTGTATTAACTAGTTAGTTATCGATACTTATCTCCGGGAGCACTTCAAATAACACTTTCTTTATTAAGTGATCATAAGAAGTTGAGGCTAGCTTGCTGAGAGCATCCACCCTTGCATTCTATCCCCGAGAGATTTGTTTTATTGAGAAACTTTTGAAAGTGCTGGTCAGGTTGCAGACTGCATCTAGGTATTTCTGCATCCTTGAATCTTTTGCCTCATATGTTCCATTTATCTAGTTTGTGATAAGTAATGAATCCCTGAGAGTTGCTAGTTGTTTTGCACTAACTTCTTTGGCCAGCATCAGACCTGCCAGGAGTGCTTCGTACTTTGCCTCGTTGTTAGATACTTGGAAGTCGAATAACAGCGCGTAAGTTATCTCTTCGCCATTGAGCCTTCCTTGTTTGCTGCGCCATCGGTGTGTAACTTCCAGAGTTCTTTGTCGGCTTCAGGCTCTAGTGGGTCGACATAGATTGTCGTCGGCACTCCCTGAATGGTATCCGAGATTTCGACCAGGAAGTCTGTGAGGGCCTGGCCCTTGATGCTAGCCCGGGGGTGGTAATGGATATCATGTTTGCCTAATTCTATGGCCCACTTGGCCAGGCGCCTGGACTTTTCCGGCCTTAGCAGCACTTGCTTTATCTGGTAACTAGTAAGAACATCCCCCTTGCGGGCTTGAAAATACCTCCGTAGCCGTCTAACAACGTATACCAGGGCGAGGACCAGCTTTTCTAAGGCCGGGTAATTGACCTCTGGTCCTTGTAGGGCCCTACTAACAAAATGGATGGGGACCTTCTTGCCTTCCCTCTCCACCGCTAACACAGAGGAGATAGCTTCTTCGGAAGCTGCTAAATACATATGTAGTGTTTCCCCTGGTAGCGGACAGGCGAGAGCCGGTAGTTGGTGTAATGCATCTTTCAGATGTTGCAATGCCGCATCTGCTTTTTCTGTCCACTTGAACTGCTTTTTGTCTAGGCACCCTTTAAGTGTTTGGTACTGAGGAAGCGCCTTTTCTGTAGATTTGGCAATGAATCTACCCAATCCGTCAACCTATCGTTGATCTCCTGTACACCCTTGAGGTTGTGGGGAGTTTTCGACTCAAGGAACTCCTCGATTTTGGTGGGATTGGGCAGAATCCCCTCCTTGGATATTTGATACCCAAGGAATTGCCCTTCCTCTACCCCGAAAGTACATTTAGCGGGGTTCAACTTAATCTGCGCTTTAGCTAGCGTTTGGAAAGTTTCTTCCACATCGTGGAGTAATGTTTCTTCATTGCAGCTCTTAACTACCATGCCGTCGACATAGACTTCGATATTCCTACCAATTTGATCGGCGAATGCTTTGTCCATGAGCCTTTAATATGTAGTACCCGCATTTTTGAGCCCAAACGGCATTTTCTGGTAGTAGAAAGTGCCATTCTCAGTGTGGAAGGCAGTTTTCACCTCGTCCTCTCGTTTCATATACACCCGATGGTAGCCCTTGTATGCATCAAGGAAACATTTGAGCTGAAAACCTTCGAACGATTGGACTTTCTGATCAATCTCTGGGTGAGGATAACAATCCTTTGGGCAGGCATTGTTAAGGTCTGAGTAGTCAATGCACATTCGCCATGACTCATTGGCTTTCTTTACCATGGCAGGATTTGCTATCCATGTTGGGAACATTACTTCCCTGAGTATGCCGACGTTCACCAGATTAGCCACTTCTGCGTTTATGGCCCTGTTCCGTTTTGTTGCCTGGCCCCTTTTCTTTTGTTTAACCGGGTTGCTTCCAGGCATGATATTAAGGTTGTGTTCTATAACCTGTCGATCAACGCCTGTCAGATCTGTTGGTTTCCAGGCGAAAACAGTGGAATATTGCTTCAGGAGTGCTACCAGTCGTGCCCTGGTCCCGTCTGATAGGTGAGCGCCGATTCGCACGAGCTGTTCTGGATATTCCATGTTTATCTGGTGGTGCTTGGTGGAACATCCCTCCTTTGACTTCTTTGGTGCTCGCACAAGCTCGGGAGCAGCTATGATCTGGTGGTAATGCTGACATGTTGTGCCCTGGTGTTTGTGGCGAGGATCGTCGTTGATCCCTGGCGTGTGCTAAATTTAACGATGCCATGGATCGTCGAAGGTACGAGATGTAGCAGGGAGATTGCCGACCGTCCAAGCAGAATATTGTGTTCTGCTGGATACCAGATCACAGAGAATTCGGTTGTTCGTGTGATTCGGTTCCTCTCGTCGTGACTGACCAACGTTAAGGGCAGCCGAATAGTGCCCAATGGCCACAAACTATGTCCGGTGAATCCTACCAATGGCCCACCGGTTGGGGGCTGTAGCCCCTCCTTCCACGCATTTGGTAGTTTCCTAAAACAATGATCATAGAGTATATCAGATCAACTACCGTTGTCAATGTATATCCGATGGATTTTTGTGTTACGAATGAATCCAGATATGAGGAGTGGGTCTCGTGGATCCCAGTTCGATGGTCTGGGATCGCTGCTCAAGAAACTATTATTGAGTAGGTTTCTCGAGAGTACCTCCATCTCGTCCTCCGCTTGGTGAGGTGTGTTCCTCTTGCGAGAGTTAGTGTGACAACCCGAACCTTTTTCTAGTTTCTGTTAATTAATTTCCGTTAATAAAATTTTATTTTATTGGGTTCCGTCAACTTCCTTCGGTTTGTAAAATCGTTTAATTATATATATTGAGTTCTATATTCGAGTCGGAAGCAAAACCACGCGAAATTTAGGGAATTCCTTCAAACGAGACCGAGTTCACGGCCGAACTTGAGTTCACGGCCGTACACCCGTGTACGGCCGGCGTTGGGTGGACCTCACCACCGACCAACGACAACCCCTATAAATATGAGACCCTACCCTTCATTTACACTCGTCTGGCTGGACACTCTCTCCTCTTCTCTCTAGACCATCGACCGTACACCCCTAAAAACACCCTTAACCTTCCGGAAAACATCGAGAAACACCATTTGGGGTAATTTCGAAGCATCTAGAACACGTTTCTCGTCGAAATCAGTACCCTTGTTCTTGAGTGTACGACCGTACACCTTCAAGTTCATTGACCGCACACAGTCTACGGCCGTACACCTGTATACGGCCGTACACCTGTATACGGCCGTACACCTGTCCACAGCCGTACACCCCAGTTCACGGCCGTACACACTTCCTAAGCAGCGATTTAGACTGAAAATCCTACTTTCCTCGATTCGATCAAGTCCCGGTAACATTCCTTAACCGAACTCAAGTGTTTTTTTCTACACTCTATCTAGCGAAATCACTAATTTAAATACATAAATGTATTTAATTGTTATTAGGATTCCGTTATGTGCCAGACGCTACAACTCGAGGGTCTTCATTCCAATTCGTTGATTCGACGTTTGCACACTACTAACAGTGAGTTCATACCCCTACGCTTTTACGATTTTTAATGTTTTCAGGGGGGGGGGGGGGAATACAAGCGAAACACAAATGATTTTAACAAGTTTTAAACTTAATAATACAGTCAAACGATTTCCACTTTTTATAAAATATTTAGATATTTTATCCCTTTTGTACTATGTTGAGCATAAGGGACACTTTTATTTTTGGAAACACAATTTCATAGTTTTCAGAATAATTTACAAACCAAGTACTTATCATTTCAAGTAAACTATAATGGGTATAGTTCGGGGAATTCAATACACAGCCTTTACCAATTCAGATTACATTCATGGGTAAATATATAAACTATGACAGATTTAGTTTATGATATACATTACTACAGGAGTACAATATTTAATAATTATTTAAGTATAATTATTACTTTATACAGTATTCAACGGATTCAAATACAAGAGAATAATACAGAATTACACGTAAACTAGATTATACAGAATTGTGAGACTCTACTTCAAAATTGTACCCTTAGGTGTACTAAATTAAATCCTATCATAGTATAACCAGAGTCTCATGGAGGGAGAGCGTGAGATTTGTGAATAGATCTATTCGGGATTGACAATCCCACACCTGAACTGCTAGCTACAGTTAGGCAGGCATGCCTGAGGTGACAAATGTCATTTAACCGACACTTGAAGAACGTCGTAAAGGTCACTAGGTCATATCAGGCATGGTTATACGACTCACAATAGTATAAACTAATCATTTGTTTACAGGATTTCATTCTTCATTAGTTTTATTTTAAGTAATGAAACTACTTTTTACATATTGATATTAGCCAGGGTTTTCATACAGAATATACTATACAAAGGTTTTTGTATAAGAATACACTCATACTACGGTTGATAGTAACTAGACATACAAACTAACGTTTTTTTTTCTATACTATAACAGAATACAGTAATAAATATTCATAGTAAATTCTATAACTCCTTAGTTTAGGCATCCGGGTTACGTATGGAGCATATTCGATAGACTGTGGAATGTGTGGTTTCCGCCTCATTTTCTGTTCCTTGTTTGGTTGTGGATTTAGGACAGATTCACATAGTCAACTGTCTGTTCGATATTGGTTTATACGCGGCTAGCATGAACTAAGTGGTTATAGATAGAATTGATATTATCTCACTCTTACTAAAGAAGATATTGGATTTTCTTGGAACCATGCAAACATTTTTACAGAGTCATCAACAAATTTCCATTACAAAAACATCGCTTATGAACTCACCAGCTTTATGTTGATACTCTTTCAAAACTGCTTGTATTCTCAGGAAATCAGTAGACAGATACCTCCTGGAGTTTTGAGAAGATGGAGCGTATAGAGTCACGTCTTTCTATTTTGATTATACTTTTGATGTATAAAAACAACAATTAAACAGATGTAAACCCTTTTCATATATATATATATATATATATATATATATATATATATATATATATATATATATATATATATTCAATGTAATGGTTGTGTTTACTATGATTGCTATGATACAATTGTTATGATACTACACATGACGTCATCCACCCCCGAACATTTCCGCCATTCCGGTTTGGGGGTGTGACGGTTAGAGATAGTGAGTACCTCTGTGCCGTCATAAGGAGGCCCCTGCAACAGATCGGGATGCGATATCACCGTCTGAGGCAGTGAACCATCCAACGACCGTTGCCGGAAACTGCTCTGGAGTATTGGCTCCGTAATCAGCAGGATCTGTGCCATTAGCACCTGGGTTGGGGCCTATGTTATATCCTCGCAGTGATGGTTGTTGGTTACCGTCACTGGTGTTCGAAACAGGTCGTCTACTGCAGTCGTAGATGCTGTTGGGTTTAGATCGCCCAGTTGTTGAGAGCCAACGTCGTTTATTGGCTGTATCACTCTGAGGATACGTCCGGATGGCACCAAATGTTGTGACATGCTCTACAGGGGTTTGGATGTCGGATGATGGATCTGTCCTAGAAGCTTTCCTGAGAACACAACACAGAAAGATCGTTAAAGGACGACCGGGTGTTCTCCCGGGACGTCACTCCAACGATCAAGTTAGTTTTCTGAGAGGGAGAATTTAGGGTAAAATTCGTGAGGGAGAAGATGGATCCCTTCTTGAGGCGGAAGAGATCCTTTTATACCTATTACTAACGGATCGTGGGGACCTCGTCCAATGAGTGTGAGACGTGGCCTCCTATGACTGGGAGAATTATGCACACGTTAACTAACTGCCTGGTGACGTCAGTTCTGGGCGTCACCTAAGCTTTTTGTCACGTCCTGATTGGTCGTGAGTGAATGAGAAGATCACGGGGAATATTCTTTCCTCGTGGAGGGAAACAAACTGCCACCACGGTGCTGGATTACTTAGGCCAAGGACGGGCCTTGTCCAAGGTTCTAGCGAGATAACGTCTCGTTTATACTTCTGTTACATTTAACATGGCCGTTCATGGTAACGTTAACATGTTTAAAATGGGATTTCCAAATAGTATACTCCATATGCCAAATAGAACCTACCTCCGATATGGTCCTACCTTGTTGTTCCTTACTTTATAGATCTTGATGTAGACATTGGGATTAGTGAGGAATCTAGACTATCATTAGTCGCGAGGAATGTAAGACTAAGACTTAGTAATGTGAACCTAGGTCACGTCAGAGGAAAAGATAAAGTACCAAGGCGAAGTTCTGCCCAAATTAGTAATGTGAACTTAGGTCACGTAAGAGGAAAAGATAAAGTACCAAGGCGAAGTCCTGCCCAAATTCCGAGGCATCCACTTTTATCAAGTAAGTGTATAGTTACTTTTATCTTACACATAGATATGAAGTATTTAGATAATTAAATTCTATACGAGCTTATGTGCAAAAATGTCGTGTGTTAGATGAAATAATATAGGATAATTTTTATACATACGTATTTTCATACCTATAGTATATTAGGTAGTGATGGATAATGAGGGATGAACAAAATAATGAGGGAGATGGGTGATGAGGGATGAAAATAATAATAAAAGGCCTTAACTTCCTAGTACTACTGTACTAAGCGATGTAGTCGTCTAACGGCGTATAGATGACAACCACCTGACTATTTGATGACAGTCCCGTGGAACACAGGCAACGATGGACTTCGTGCCGATTTGATGTACTCTACTTCCTACTGACATGTATTATAGAGAAATCCATGGAACAGTACTATCAGCATCGATGATTAAAATAATCCTTAGACAAATCCTTAGGAATGCAAATAGAAACAAAACCTACTGACATGTGTTGCGGAGAAATCCATGTAACAGTACTGGCAACTATGATGACTATGATAACCCTTAGGATAGATCCTTAGGGAAGAATAAAGAAGTAAACGGGGATGGGTAATTGGGTTAATTGTTTGATAATTAAATATATTAACTATATTATTATGGGTTGAAAACCCAATGTATCAGTTTTGTATCAGTTATGACTATTAGTACTTAGTAAGATTTGCATGTTTTGGTACAAGTCTTTTGGAGAGAAAACAATTTCCACTTCGCGTTAGTTTGTACCTACCAGACTTTCGTCGTTGCATCCACATGCCTTATAAGGTGTATATAAGGCGCTTTATGCCATTGTTTATATGTCATTGTTTGTCCCTACCAGACTTTCGACATCGCACCCACACCCACCACCAGAAACACACTCTATTTTCTTGAATTTGTAGTATGAATTTTGGTTTGGGTTTTTTGATTTTATTATTGTTTTGAATGCATTTATGGGTTTGAATGGTTTAGAAGAGTTTTTTTTTCCGGTGACGAAGGTGGTGATGCTTTACTTTGGTGGCAGAGGTGGTGCTTTTCTGATTGATTTAAAAGGAGTAGGTGGTTCTCGGCGATAATGGTTTGGGTAGGGAGAGAGAGGACAATGATGCATGTGGGAGGTGGGTCCGACTTTTTATTTTTATTTTTTAATTAATTTATGTATTATAACAATTAAAAAAAATTGGAAAAAAATCATACGGACATAAAAAAATTTGTACTAAAATCACATATTTTTGACGACCACCGGGATATTTTTACAATTTTGTCTTAAAAGGGTTAGAAATATCCTTCTCCTTTTTGTTTCTACTATATTCCTACCTATTTTAGATGGTGACAAGTGTCATTCAATTTAATTTAAATTTGATTGAGATGTTAAATTTGTACATTTGTCATTATCTTAAATAGATAAGAAAAAAAATATGAACAAAAGTAGGAGGTGTGACAACCCGAAATTTTATTCCGTCACTGTAACACTTTCCGTTAATAAAATTTATTTTATTATTAAAATTGTCCGTTAACTTTTAAGTTAAATAATTCATCTAGGGTTATTGTCATAATTTCCTACGTGTAGGAAATCAATAAAATCACATATAATACCCTCGATAATCCTTTGGAAAAATTTCTAATTTACGACTAAGTCGGGTTACGGTCATTTAATCAGGTAAGATCTTAAACTCCGTTTAATGTCGGGATTGGGTGTGTCCCCACCTAACCGTGGACTCAACCCCATATAAGGGTTGAGTGGACTCCATTTGAACCTTTTCACCCACCTTGGAACTTTCTCTCTCTACTCTCTCTCTAAAAATCGGGTTTTGATCAAGAATCACCTCATTCAAGCTCCAAAATTGTAAGTAATCCTTCCTAGCTTGTTGTTTAACTTAACATGCATGCAAATCTATGGGTTAAACTCTCAAAAACCCCAAAAACTTATGTTTACGGTTTGGGAACACCTCCCAAAACCGTAAACTCCCATAAGGGGGTTTTGAAGCCCCAAAACCCTTTCAAACCTCTTCTAATGTTTAGCTATGGCTTAGGAACTTGCATGCATGAACTTAGAACACCAAAATCATGTCTTCATGGGACTAGACATGGGTTTACGGTCCATGAACATTCATGAACCGTAAACACCCTAAAAAGGGGTTTTGATGCCCCAAAACCTTTCCAATGCTTGGCTAATGACCTAGAAACTTGCTTGAATGATCTTACAACCCTAAAACATGGATTGAGAAGTGTAAACATGAGTTTACGGTTTGGGAAGGTCTCCCAAAACCGTAAACCCCTCCAAAGGGTGTTTAAGTGCCCTTAACACCTTGTATGGCTTACATTTGGGTCTAGAACCTTGCATGCATGACCTACAACCACCAAAACACACGAAAAATGGACACACATGAGTTTACGGCCGTAAACCCATGTGTTTACGACCGTAAACTCCCCAAGGAGTGGTTCAGAAACCGTAAACTCCATAAAGGGTCCATTCCAAGCCCCAAACACTTCCTAAGCCCTTGAATCAACCCTAGAACCCTTCTTTGTGAAGCATGAGACCTTGAAACACCCAAATGCACCATTCCCATGAGTTTACGGCCGTAAACTCATGGGGGATATGGTCTTTGGACCGTAAACACCCCTAAGGGCTTACACTTGAAGAGTAAACTCCATATCAAGGCCCAACACTCCTTAGATGCAACCCGGATCATTCCTAACACTTGAAATAAAGTGTTTTCGCGCCTCGGGTGTATTATCTTACTTAATTAGTAGTTCAATGTCTAATTAGATACAATTATGTATCTCCTCATGTTACATAGGATCCTCGCGCGTGTTCAAGCCCTAAATTGACACTTAGCATCCTATCCGGCACATTTCTCGTCTGGTGAGTTCATACCCCTACATTTTTCCGTATTTTAATGTTTTCAGGGGGGAATACAAGCAAAAGTACAAGGAGACTTGTGCTCAATTATATTATTTTGTTTAAAATAATTCCATGATTAGTATGCTTTCAAACACATGAAAACCGTTTTACCACCCGATTTAGAAATCAACTCGTAGAAACTGTTCTCAAAACTAAAGCATGAACTTATGAATCTTGTATTAAATTGTGATATTTTACAAAGGATTCATACCAATCGTAAACAAGATTTTTCTGTATTATTACTTGTAAGTTTGTTAATCTAAGGATTGGAGACACGTCTTTGGTAACACTCCACCGGATTCGTGAGTGTAGCACCATTCTTGTAACCAGAATCTCCTAGGGAGAGCGTGACTCTTGTGTATAGATCTATACGGGACTGACTATCCCGCACCTTGCTGCTAGCTACAGTGGGACCATCAGGTCTACGGGTGACAAAGTCATAAAAAGATACTGACCACCGTACGTGTCATATCTAATTTAATGTATGGTTATGAAACTCGCAACCTAGATAACAGAGAATTATTTTTGGTAATAAAGAACCTAGTGAACTAACCTCAAAGTAATAACTGTTTTGATTACTAGAGGGTATCAGTAGTACCCTTAGGAATTAGTTCACTACCTACTTTATTAGTTTTATTTATGTAATAAGGCTAATACGACTCTCAGCGAACAACCAGGGTTTTTCAAGGAAAACTACACCTAACGATACAAGTATGGTAGATACTTGTACACTTCTTTTCGGAACCAATAACCAACCATCATCTTTCATAAGAAAACATAGGGTTTTCTTGGGATAACATAACCTTTCATATACAGTGGTTTATCATATAACTAATGAGAAATCAAACATCTTTCATAAGAAAATATAGGATTTTCTTGGTAATAACCTTTCAAAGAATCAGAGAAACATATCTTTTACCAGAATCAACTGCTTATGAACTCACCAGCTTTATGCTGATATATTTTAAAACTGCTTGTATTCTCAGGACATCAATAGACAGGTACTTCTGTTAACTTTTGGAGAAGACGGAGCGTTTTGAAGTCACGTCTTTTACTTTTGCTATAAACTGATATGCATAAACTTTGTATTAACACAATGTAAACCTTCTTATGTATGTATTCAATGTTTGGTTGTGTTTACTATGCTTACTATGATACAACTGTTGTGATACTACGTATGACGTCCTCCGCCCCGGAACGTTTTCGCCGCCGGTTTCGGGGTGTGACAGATTGGTATCAGAGCTATTGTTTATAGTGAACTAAGTATACCGAACCTTACATGGTATACAACTATAAACACTAAGGGGCCTAAGTGCTCTAAACTAAAAGTATACTTTCAAAATATAAGTATTTTTACAAAAGTATACAAGTATACCCGTATCCCAGGAACCGTGCCTTAAGCAGAACAAAACAAAAGTATTTTGGATGTTGAACATTGCGGTTAAACCTGGGCAGTTATGTAATCGTGTCTAGGGTCAATATAGCCTGATCAACTATATTCATTCGAGACATGACCAACATGTGCTTGTGAGTGACTTTGGTGTTGCAACAGGCCTAAAACTTACCTAGTATCCATACAACTTAAGATACTATAGGAGTATTTTAGTCAGAACCACATACTTCGTAGAAATTCCCTTCAAGTGTTGCCACTCATTTCCTTTAAGTGATAACTCATTCACATTAGTAAATTTTCCTGTTCTATCGCTTTGTAGAACACTCTAACTGCCATAATGAGATATCCCTTGTTTCATATCTCTTAATTCTATCCAGAGGACTTACCATCCTCTTCTTCCTGATTGTTTTAGAACAAGATGCCTCCCCGAAAAAGACCTATCAGGAGAAACGACGACACTCCACCACCACCACCGCCTCCTCAGTTTGATCCTGTCATATTCCAGGCAGTTGTTACTGCCGCAGTGGCTGCCGCAATGTCACAAATGAATCCTGGTGGATCTGGTGGTCAGGGAGGTGGTATGCATCCCCAAATCCAGGAAGGCGGTCAGGAACGCCAGAAAGAATGCTCTTATAAGGACTTCATGAACGCAAAACCCACAACTTTCGACGACACAGGAGGTGTTATTGCCCTGACTCAATGGTTCGAAAAGATTGAGTCCATATTTGAAATTTGTGCCTGTTCGGAGGCCAACAAAGTGAACTTTGCCGCTTGCACTTTCTTCAATAAATCATTAACCTGGTGGAACGGCCGGGTCAAGTCCTTAACCCTACCGGTGGAAAATGCTATGGGTTGGGAAAGCCTAAAAGAACTTATGATAGCCCAGTACTGCTCACGGGGCGAGATGCAGAAACTCGAACACGAACTCTGGACCCTAAGGATGAAGGGTTCCGACATTGCTTCCTACACTTCTAGGTTTGAAGACCTAGCACTCCTTTGTCCGGGAATGATCTCCCCAGAAAGCAAAAAGATTGAACGATTCATTTGGGGGCTGACCCAGCCAACCAAGGGAAATGTTTTAGCTGCGAAGCCAGACACCTTCGACAGCGCTAAATGTTTGGCGCAAACTCTGATTGATCATGGTGACGATCTCGATGAAGTGACAGCCGCTCCTGAACCAGCTAAAGGGAGTGGTGAGAAGAGAAAATCATAGAAACAGAGAAAGGGTCAGTCTTCGCAGGAGCCCTCAAAGAAGCAACATACAATGGCAGTCCACGCTGCTACTACTCCTACTGCTACTCCTGCCACTCGAGCACCTACCAGTAAATACGCTGGTACCCTTCCTCGATGTGACAAATGTAACTACCACCATAACCCCGGCCCATGTCGTGAAATGTCATGTTCTAACTATGGCAAAAAGGGGCACACGGTTCGCTTTTGCAAAGCACCAGCTCGGCCAACTAATCAAACCACTAGAGCAGGCGTCGGTCAAGCCTGTTATAATTGTGGAGAGATTGGACATTTCAAGAGAAACTGCCCCAAAGCAGCAACAACCAACAACACCGGGAGAGTTCTATCTATGGGACAAGAGGAGGCAGTCGCCGACCCCACCGTTGTCACGGGTACGTTCCTTCTCGACAACTCTTATGCATGCATCCTTTTCGATTCTGGTGCAGAACGAAGTTTTGTTAGCCATTCATTCAAACGTCTTCTCAAACATAATCCTCAACCATTAACCGAAAAGTTTACCGTCGAAATGGCTAACGGTGAGAAAGAGAGCACTAACGAGATATACGTAGGTTGTACCCTTACCTTAAACGACCATTCATTTCCCATCGACCTTATGCCAGTCTCCATAAAAAGCTTTGATGTCATCATCGGCATGGATTGGTTGAGCCCCAATCGTGCTGATATCCTTTGTTTCGAAAAGGCTATACGTCTCAATATTTCCCTCGACGAAACTCTTGTAATCTACGGTGATAAACTCAGTTCAAACCTTCGCATCATTTCGTGCATCAAAGCCCAGAAACTCCTGCGGAAAGAGTGTTATGCATTCCTAGCCCACGTCATTAACGAGAAGCAAGAAGTTAATGACCTCGAGAGCATCCCCGAAGTCTGCAACTTTCCCGATGTTTTTCCAGAAGACCTCCCAGGAATCCCTCCTGAACGCCAAGTCGAGTTTCGTATCGACTTAGTCCCCGGAGCTACCCCCGTAGCCAAATCTCCCTACCGATTAGCACCAGCAGAAATGCAAGAGTTATCTAGTCAGCTCAACGAGCTGCTCATCAAAGGATTCATCAGACCGAGTTCCTCACCCTGGGGAGCCCCGATCTTGTTTGTGAAAAAGAAGGATGGATCCTTTCGAATGTGTATCGATTATCGGGAGCTGAATAAGCTCACAATCAAAAACCGTTATCCTCTTCCTCGGATAGACGACCTTTTCGATCAACTTCAGGGAGCCAGCTACTTCTCGAAAATAGATTTAAGATCAGGGTACCATCAGCTACGATTCCATGAGGGTGATGTTCCTAAAACAGCCTTTCGAACTCGATATGGTCACTACGAGTTCGTAGTTATGCCCTTCGGCCTAACCAACGCACCGGCAGTATTCATGGACCTGATGAATCGGGTGTGCCGTCCTTTCCTGGACAAGTTCGTCATCGTATTCATTGACGATATACTTGTCTATTCCAAAAACGAGGAAGATCACAAACAACACTTGAAATCAGTACTGGAAACCTTAAGGACAGAGAAGTTGTACGCGAAATTCTCCAAATGTGAATTCTGGATCCGAAGAGTAACTTTCCTAGGTCACGTAGTAAGCGAGGAAGGCATACACGTGGACCCCTCCAAAATCAAAGCGATAGAGAACTGGTCAGCACCAACGACACCCACTAAAATCTGTCAATTCTTGGGTCTCGCTGGCTACTATCGCAGATTTATCCAAAATTTCTCCAGAATTGCCAAACCCTTAACCACTCTAACTCAGAAAGGCGTACCCTTTGTTGGAGTGAAAAGCAAGACACTGCGTTCCAAACATTGAAGCGGGCCCTATGCAGCGCACCTATACTGTCTCTGCCCGAAGGGACAGAAGACTTCGTTGTTTACTGTGATGCATCTAATCAGGGCCTAGGTTGTGTGCTCATGCAACGGGGAAAAGTCATTGCTTATGCCTCAAGACAATTGAAAGTTCACGAAGTCAACTACACGACGCACGACCTAGAATTGGGAGCAGTAGTCTTCGCATTGAAAATATGGAGACATTATCTCTACGGAACTAAGTGCACTATCTTAACTGACCATAAAAGTCTACAGCACATCCTCGACCAGAAGGAGCTGAACATGAGACAACGGCGATGGGTTGAACTACTCAACGATTACGAGTGTGAAATCCGCTACCATCCCGGCAAGGCCAATGTGGTGGCAGATGCCCTCAGCCGGAAAGAGTACTCAGGTCGTAGAGTGAAGGCACTGACCATGACTATCCATTCCCATTTATCCGCGCAAATCAAAGAGGCTCAGTTGGAAGCCTTAAGACCAGAGAACATGCCGGATGAAGCCCTGAGAGGAATGGATAAAAATCTTGAGATCAGAAGCGACGGAGTCTATTGTTTCATGGACCGAATCTGGACCCCGAAGTTCGGAGGTTTCAGGGAGGTTATCATGAACGAAGCTCACAATACTAAATACTCCGTACACCCAGGTTCGGATAAGATGTACCTGGATCTCAAGAAACTATACTGGTGGCCAAACATGAAAGCAGAGATCGCTACCTTCGTGGGCAAGTGCCTGACTTGCGCCAAGGTAAAGGTCGAATATCAGAAACCCTCCGGTCTACTCCAACAACCAGAGATACCTGAATGGAAGTGGGAGAGGATTACTATGGATTTCATTACCAAACTACCCAAATCTCCGAGTGGGTACGACGCCATTTGGGTAATTGTCGATCGACTAACCAAATCCGCTCACTTCCTTCCTATCAAGGAAAACTTCAAAATGGAGAGACTCACGCGAATCTACATCCAAGAGGTAGTCCGACTGCACGGTGTGCCTGTGTCCATTATTTCCGATCGGGATAGCAGGTTCACTTCGAGATTCTGGCAGTCACTACAGAAGACTCTTGGAACTAAGCTGGACATGAACACGGCTTACAATCCTCAAACAGATGGACAGAGTGAGAGGACCATCCAAACCTTGGAAGACATGTTGAGAGCCTGCGTCATCGATTTCGGCGCACCGTGGGACACTCATCTTCCTTTGGTTGAATTTTCTTATAACAACAGCTACCATACCAGCATCAAGGCTGCGCCTTTCGAAGCCCTCTATGGCCGCAAGTGCAGATCCCCTCTGTGCTGGGCTGAGGTGGGCGACACGCAGCTGGTCAAGGGACAAGTCCCTGACAGCACTCTCACTGGTCCAGAAATCATCCGCGAAACCACCGAAAGAATCGTACAAATCCGAGAACGACTTAAGGCCTCCCGAGATAGACAAAAGAGTTACGCCGATAAACGACGAAAACCCTTGGAATTCCAGGTTGGAGACCGTGTCCTATTGAAAGTCTCACCCTGGAAAGGCATGATACGCTTCGGAAAACCTGGAAAGCTGAATCCAAGATACATAGGACCCTTCGAGATCCTCGCTAGGATCGGTCCCGTAGCCTACAAACTTCGATTACCTCATGAACTTAGCAATATCCATCCTGTCTTCCACGTCTCTAATCTTAAAAAGTGTCTTTCCGATGAGACCCTTGTGATCCCTCTTGATGAGATCAAGATCAACGAAAATCTGAACTTTGTGGAAGAACCAATCGAAATCATGGATCGAGAAATCAAACGAACGAAACAAAGCCGCATCCCGATAGTGAAGGTTCGCTGGAATGCCAAGCGGGGACCCGAATTCACTTGGGAGCGCGAAGACTCGATGAAACAGAAATATCCGCATCTCTTTCCAAATCCATGATTTGTATCTTAATTCTAAATTTCGGGACGAAATTCCCTCTAACGGGGGGGATGATGTGACAACCCGAAATTTTATTCCGTCACTGTAACCCTTTCCGTTAATAAAATTTATTTTATTATTAAAATTGTCCGTTAACTTTTAAGTTAAATAATTCATCTAGGGTTATTGTCATAATTTCCTACGTGTAGGAAATCAATAAAATCACATATAATACCCTCGATAATCCTTTGGAAAAATTTCTAATTTACGACTAAGTCGGGTTACGGTCATTTAATCAGGTAAGATCTTAAACTCCGTTTAATGTCGGGATTGGGTGTGTCCCCACCTAACCGTGGACTCAACCCCATATAAGGGTTGAGTGGAATCCATTTGAACCTTTTCACCCACCTTGGAACTTTCTCTCTCTACTCTCTCTCTAAAATCGGGTTTTGATCAAGAATCACCTCATTCAAGCTCCAAAATTGTAAGTAATCCTTCCTAGCTTATTGTTTAACTTAACATGCATGCAAATCTATGGGTTAAACTCTCAAAAACCCCAAAAACTTGTGTTTACGGTTTGGGAACACCTCCCAAAACCGTAAACTCCCATAAGGGAGTTTTGAAGCCCCAAAACCCTTTCAAACCTCTTCTAATGTTTAGCTATGGCTTAGGAACTTGCATGCATGAACTTAGAACACCAAAATCATGTCTTCATGGGACTAGACATGGGTTTACGGTCCATGAACATTCATGAACCGTAAACACCCTAAAAAGGGGTTTTGATGCCCCAAAACCTTTCCAATGCTTGGCTAATGACCTAGAAACTTGCTTGAATGATCTTACAACCCTAAAACATGGATTGAGAAGTGTAAACATGAGTTTACGGTTTGGGAAGGTCTCCCAAAACCGTAAACCCCTCCAAAGGGTGTTTAAGTGCCCTTAACACCTTGTATGGCTTACATTTGGGTCTAGAACCTTGCATGCATGACCTACAACCACCAAAACACACGAAAAATGGACACACATGAGTTTACGGCCGTAAACCCATGTGTTTACGACCGTAAACTCCCCAAGGAGTGGTTCAGAAACCGTAAACTCCATAAAGGGTCCATTCCAAGCCCCAAACACTTCCTAAGCCCTTGAATCAACCCTAGAACCCTTCTTTGTGAAGCATGAGACCTTGAAACACCCAAATGCACCATTCCCATGAGTTTACGGCCGTAAACTCATGGGGGATATGGTCTTTGGACCGTAAACACCCCTAAGGGCTTACACTTGAAGAGTAAACTCCATATCAAGGCCCAACACTCCTTAGATGCAACCCGGATCATTCCTAACACTTGAAATAAAGTGTTTTCGCGCCTCGGGTGTATTATCTTACTTAATTAGTAGTTTAATGTCTAATTAGATACAATTATGTATCTCCTCATGTTACATAGGATCCTCGCGCGTGTTCAAGCCCTAAATTGACACTTAGCATCCTATCCGGCACATTTCTCGTCTGGTGAGTTCATACCCCTACATTTTTCCGTATTTTAATGTTTTCAGGGGGGGAATACAAGCAAAAGTACAAGAAGACTTGTGCTCAATTATATTATTTTGTTTAAAATAATTCCATGATTAGTATGCTTTCAAACACATGAAAACCGTTTTACCACCCGATTTAGAAATCAACTCGTAGAAACTGTTCTCAAAACTAAAGCATGAACTTATGAATCTTGTATTAAATTGTGATATTTTACAAAGGATTCATACCAATCGTAAACAAGATTTTTCTGTATTATTACTTGTAAGTTTTTTAATCTAAGGATTGGAGACACGTCCTTGGTAACACTCCACCGGATTCGTGAGTGTAGGACCATTCTTGTAACCAGAATCTCCTAGGGAGAGCGTGACTCTTGTGTATAGATCTATACGGGACTGACTATCCCGCACCTTGCTGCTAGCTACAGTGGGACCATCAGGTCTATGGGTGACAAAGTCATAAAAAGATACTGACCACCGTACGTGTCATATCTAATTTAATGTATGGTTATGAAACTCGCAACCTAGATAACAGAGAATTATTTTTGGTAATAAAGAACCTAGTGAACTAACCTCAAAGTAATAACTGTTTTGATTACTAGAGGGTATCAGTAGTACCCTTAGGAATTAGTTCACTACCTACTTTATTAGTTTTATTTATGTAATAAGGCTAATACGACTCTCGGCGAACAACCAGGGTTTTTCAAGGAAAACTACACCTAACGATACAAGTATGGTAGATACTTGTACACTTCTTTTCGGAACCAATAACCAACCATCATCTTTCATAAGAAAACATAGGGTTTTCTTGGGATAACATAACCTTTCATATACAGTGGTTTATCATATAACTAATGAGAAATCAAACATCTTTCATAAGAAAATATAGGATTTTCTTGGTAATAACCTTTCAAAGAATCAGAGAAACATATCTTTTACCAGAATCAACTGCTTATGAACTCACCAGCTTTATGCTGATATATTTTAAAACTGCTTGTATTCTCAGGACATCAATAGACAGGTACTTCTGTTAACTTTTGGAGAAGACGGAGCGTTTTGAAGTCACGTCTTTTACTTTTGCTATAAACTGATATGCATAAACTTTGTATTAACACAATGTAAACCTTCTTATGTATGTATTCAATGTTTGGTTGTGTTTACTATGCTTACTATGATACAACTGTTGTGATACTACGTATGACGTCCTCCGCCCCGGAACGTTTCTGCCGCCGGTTTCGGGGTCTGACAGGAGGATATTTAATTTCTTTTTTACTTTTAGCGGACGGATGTTTGCTGAACTTTATAATTTAACTAGGTGTGCACCCGGCTAAAGCGGCGGCTACAATTATTACTTTTTCGACGAATGGTTTTTTTTCCAGAAAATGTTATTTGACTATTTCAATGACTACAAATTTTTCTAGCTGATATGTTAAAAAAAATTCATGTCCAACCTTTAGACAAATATCATGCTTACATTAAAAAAGAAACAAAATTTAATTGATGTTCATTCCTTAAATATTTTCATTGATTATTCTTTATCATAATTAGTTTTTGTTTATGAAAAAATGAGTGGTTTGTGTATAACAAATTTGTATATTAAATTATTATCTCTTAAATTTCAATAAAAGTTCAATATACTTTAAAAGATAGTTAAGATTAAGATATAAAAACTTAAATACTATACCGGCTAACATGTTTGTGGTGAAGGTAGGTAATGGCGAACATACTAGTTTCTGGCATGAAACATGGATTGGAGTGGAACCTTTAGCCTCTCGGTTTCCTAACATATTCAAGCTTGATAAGAAGAAGTCAGCATCAATTTTGGAAAGGAGAGATGAAGAAGGTTTTTTGGCGAAATGGAAGAAAGCCCCATCCTCCCCTGTTGAATTGATGGAGTTGTCTCAACTTCAGACAATTATACGCAACTTTATCTTCTCAAGTGTGCTAGACTCTTGGAAATTTCCACTTACACAAGATAGAATTTTTAGGGTGGATATACTTAGATATCAGGCGGATTTGGCATTGGCGGTTTCATCACTAAAACGGATCGAATGGATTCACACGGTGCCACTAAAAATATTGGTGTTTTTATGGAGGGTGTCCATGGATAGAATTCCTACAGCAGATGCTCTTCCACATAGGGGAATACATGTTAATTCGGTAACGTGCCCTTTGTGTCAATCGGATTTAGAAAAGACGGACCATCTTTTGGCGAATTGCTCATACTCGGAGGAAACATTCAGGTTGATATTTGAGTGGTGTGGCATTGAGCCTCAAAAATTCGCTTCAGTGGTTGAATTACTTGATTTTGCTTCTAAATGGGGGAACAGGCCAAAGAAAAAGAAAATCTTCCTAAGTGTTATTTATGGTACTATTTTGTGTATTTGGCGGGCGAGGAACGACATAGTATTTAATAACACTCCTTTAAAACCGGCTAAAACAGCTGATAACATGATCTCATTGGTGTTCGGATGGGTAAAACATAGGGGCAAAATGGGAAATGGAGATTGGGTGAAATGGTGTTGTAACCCATTCACCATCTTGTAAACTGGCATATTTTGGTGTTTTTTCTGTTTTCTTCTGTTTGGTGGTTTCTTCCCAGCTTGGCATCTTGCCTAGTTTGGTCAATAAAATTCTAGCATGTTCCAAAAAAAAAAAAAAACCTATTTGATCTTAATTACAAGTATCAAAGGGACGATCCCACCAAACAATCCCTTCATGTTGTCGCCGGGTGTTGTTAATGGCACCCATTGACTTAAAAAAAAGTTTGACATAATTACTTTA
The DNA here is from genome assembly GCF_052849685.1 of Lactuca virosa. Classification (NCBI taxonomy): domain Eukaryota; kingdom Viridiplantae; phylum Streptophyta; class Magnoliopsida; order Asterales; family Asteraceae; genus Lactuca; species Lactuca virosa. Next base: position 99,159,224 of record NC_136433.1, on the reverse strand, counting down.
GTTTATATTATTTTTCTCCTTTCTGATTACTAGCGATATGATACCGAGATATTTAATATTTACAAAACAAACCCATAACTTTTAAATTTTACTTTAAATTCGTTGGGTAAAATATGTGAAACTCAAATATAACTTCAAAAAAAAATATCGATTGTTTTTTTTTTCAAATAAAAGATCAATACTAGCTAGTCATAATTTTTACACTTAGAAGGTTTGTTGAAAACTAATTTTTTTAATTTTTTTTTTGTGGATGTATACACATGTTTCTAAAAAACAATAATATTAAAAAAAATCGCTTTTCCTTATTAATAGGTTAACACGCTCATATAATAAGAGATTTTCTGAAAAAATTATTTTTAAAAAACTTTGCGTTTAAGTGGCACAAATATATTAAATTTGTATATTTTTATGATCTATTTTAGGCTAGATATGGTTTATTAAAGGCTTTGGTATAACATATTGATAGTTTCTTATTTTATTTAAATGATAATTTGTAGTCGTAAGTTAAAGTTAAGAATTATAAAATGTAACTTTTATATAAACAAAAGGGACTAAAATAAAATTTTAAAATTATAATTTGTAGTCGGTACAACGTTGAGCACAATAACAGTGAGTAACTTTATAGGAAAATAATTTTCTTTAAGCTGACTAGAGTCCCGTGGTGCTTTTGGTGTTAAAGTTTTTTGGCAGGTTGCCAATTCTAATAAAATCATAATTAGATTTAGTTTAATTAATCAAACCAAATATAAACTTTTAACATGATAATTTAACAAATCTTGTTAATATTTTTTAAATAATGTAAATATGAAAAAAAATAAAAATAAATAAAAAATAAGCAAAAGTTAACTATGAGACAATGAAATATTTTTTTTACATTAAGAAAGCAGAATAAAATAATATACATTACAAGACAAAGGAAGGAAGGTGAAAAAATTTAAATCTAAGTTACCAAATGATGATAATGCATATATTTTACATGGGCTTGCATGTACATCATTAATATCTACTCATAAATCTATCTGATAATTAATAATAAAAACAAGTTTTAAAAAAAAAATAAAAAATCGATTTGTTGTATTTTTATATTTTTATTGGTCAAAGTGTAGATATATAAATAATAAAATAATTTTATTTTATATTTATATAAACTAACGATACATATATATAATAAAATTTTAAAAACAAATAGGATGTAATTTGAAATTATTTTTAAAAAAATGATATGTATATACAATAAAAAAATAAAAAGCTAAAAGTCATAATTTAACGCTATTTATATAAAATAAAATATGGATATAATGTGGAACATTTATATAAATTAAAGGGCTAAAAGAAGATGTTAAAATAAAACATGGATATAACTTGAAGCATCTATACTACTTAGGGAGCTAATAAGAGATATTAAGGGGTTGGCTAAAAATTAAAGACACCCTATTTTATCATATAGACACCCTAATTAATTTTTGAAATATTTTTATTGGTTGAAATTGCATTCTTTTCGGAAAAAACTGATTATAAGTAGTTAATTATAGATTGACTTTTTATAAAAATGTCAATAAATTGTCTAAAGGTGTCTTATTAGCAACGACAAAATAAATTAATATAACTTAGATATCAATTTATTTATTATAATATGAATTTTTAAATATGGATGTCAACGACAAAATAGGTTATAATTATATATACATATTAAATCTCGTGGGATGTTTGAGCAGGAAAGTTTTTGGATTTATACTTTGGCCACCGAATTCTATTGTTTGCGACTTCTGCCAAACGACTCTTTTCCCAGCTTTCATCCTTTTTGATTTTTTTGTTAACATTTTCCATATTATTTTCATTTTTCTAATTATATTATATATATATATATATATATATATATATATATATATATATATTAAATCTCGTGGGGGTTTGGAACAAGAATCTTTTAAGGTTTCTGAATTTGGCCACGTAAATTTTGCATTTTATATTTTCACCACATAACTTTCGATAGTCATATTTTACCCCTTTCCTTGCTTTGAAGATACGTCTCTTTCAGCCATGATACACCGCCTCTAACGTTTCCCTCCACCGCTTCTGCATCCAATTACTTTCCTCCGCCTCTGTACCCTTCTTTAAGAAAACTATCGATGTACATAATTTCTCTCCATAAAGGTCGCCTGCCACCGCCACTGTCGTTCCGATCGCTATCTCTCAACCCCAACTACACTTTGTGTCCTAATCGCCACCCTACTTCGATCTGGCAGTGCGACTCCTCTTATTTGCGTCTTCAAGTTCGATTGTATGCCCTAATCCTCACTCTGTATCTATTTAGATTTGCTTCGTTCGCAACCCACTGTTACCAGAAATTGAGAGGAAAGGGGAAAGACGAAGTGAAAGATTGAGGGTGAGTCAAACAACATTTGGAAGTGGGAGGTGAGCGGTTTTCTGGATTATTCGACGCACATACTGTTCTTCATCATCTGCTCCGCCACCATCTCCATCTTCTGTTTTTTTTTTTGGAAAAAGGAGCCACATCGACTTCGATCGTGTCACACCCATAAAATTCGAGCCAATTTAAAACTTTTTAAATCATTTGAAACCATTCAGTTATTACAATTTGTTTTCAAAATAGTTTATACATCAGAGTTCCCAGAAATCATAATCATCAATCGAGGAAGTGTACGGTCACGTCTTCGCCTCCCCGCGGCCATCCGCTGATCCTGAAACAATAAACTGAAACTGTAAGCCTGAAAGCTTAGTGAGTTACCCCCAAAATACCAACCTCATATAACCATATTCATATGATATCAACGATTACAGAACAACATGCATACTGAACCCTCAGCTTGACTGGACCGCCTTGCAAGGCCTACAGTCTACCTGGATCTATCTCGAGCCTTCGGTATGACTGGATCGTCATGCAGGTTCACAGTCTATCCGTACCGCTCGTCGGGTATGTTGGCCTCAACCGCACGAAGCAGGACCCCGCCTCAACCCACCCATCAACATAACCATGTGCACATAAATAACATATACTGGCATATATATAACAGTCATTCCGATCTAACAGATCATCAATCATAGCAACATCCTATAACCAGGATACCGACCTAACCAGGTCACTAACATAGCATCATCCTATATACCAGGATACCAATCTAACAGATCATAATAGCATAGCAACATCCTAAACAGGATACTTACCTAACCGGTCACGAACATAACATCATCCTATATACCAGGATACCAATCTAACAGATCATAATAGCATAGCAACATCCTAACCAGGATACCGACCTAACCGGTCACTAATATAACACCGTCCTAACTACCAGGACACAGATCTAACAAACCAATAAGTATATCATGCGAATACCCGAATACAAATCCGATAAAGGGTCGGCCTTGGTGCCGTAGACCTTGTTGATATAGTGAGGATAACTCACCTTGCAACTGCCGAATCGAAACACGAAAACACTGGCCCGAAGCACTGCTCCAAACTCCAACACCTTATGTCATCAATGAACCATGACATAAATATCCAAAATACCATAACACCCCTGAAGGTCAAACAGGTCAAAGTCAAAGTCCTAGCCAAAGTCAACCTTCCTGATTGACTCTACTCGCCGAGTCAACCCGTCAACTCGCCGAGTTCCCAACTTCAGAAAACTCTTATATCACAACTCGACTCGCCGAGTCACTCCATGACTCGTCGAGTTTAACGATCTCTGAGTCCTATCATGTCCAACTCACTGAGTCACCACTCAACTCACTGATCTGAGTCTTAACCAGAAGAGGTTGGGGTTTTGCGTTCTGACTCGCCGAGTCCAAAAACAGACTCGCCGAGTCCACGACAATCTTCAACAGACTCGCCGAGTTGTTCCTACAACTCGTCGAGTTCATGCCTATCTTCAACAGACTCGCCGAGTCCAAGAACAGACTCGCCGAGTCTCTTCAGTCCTTTATACATGCAGAGGCTTTTCGAGTCTTGCAGGGGCTCCAAACTGTAGATCCACTCTTCTAGGGCATGACTCTCACGTAAAGTTGCAAGCTTTACGTGGAAACAAGGAGTTATAAGCCCAAATCACTCTAGAGCTAGGTTTAAGACAATGATGCTTCACCAACAAGCCAAGGGCTGATACTTTGCGAGGTTCTGGACCAAGACAAGTCTAGATTTGAAGTAGCAACCTCAGATCTAGACCCCTAACCCGAATTAGACCCTTAACATGCCAAAATGGCCCCAAATATCATTCTAGAATAGATATAAATGCAATAGAGTCAAGGTAACAACTTGTTACCTCTAAAATGTGCCCAAGCTGAAGTAGATTCTTGATCTACACAAATCCGTTGATGCTCTACACTTGATTTACAAGCCTTCTTTGCTAGAATCTCCTTCCAAAGCTTCCAAGTTCACTCCATAGGCTCACACCCGATTCTAGGGTTTTCTGACTCTCAAGGGGTGACAAAGAGGATGAGGGGAGGACTTAAGGTCCTTTAAATAGGGTGCAAGCCTTGAGATTAGGGTTTTCTCTTCCCAGTACCAACTCGTCGAGTCCAGCTTCCGACTCGGCTAGTTGGTCACTTAATTCGCGACCAAATCCCGATCTGACTCGACGAGTACTCGCACCTACTCGTCGAGTAGCTTCCTCAATGTACACTTTAAGCCCTTATATCATATTTCTGAAATTTGGGATGTTACAACTCTCCCCCACTTAAATTAGGCTTCGTCCCTGAAGCCTACTGCAGCATACGCTTCCGAACAACTTACTCGCACTGCAGACTCCGATTTCCCAATTATCTCAGGTCCTCCCAGACCCGACCACTACACTCCCCCTTTAACGTATCTCCTACTCGCGAGGCACCCTTGCCAACACTCCAAGCCGACCATCGGCCTTTTCTTCTTGCGGACAACACATAATAGCCAAGTATCACCCGATGATACTATTCAGTCCTGTCAGGAACACACTTCCGTGACTTGCAACTACTAGGTACCACCATGACCCACTGGGTCCTCCCACAGTGTCAAACTACCCTTCCCTTTCCAAACTAGAGATAGCCCGAGTAACTCGCAATGTTAGGACCCAATCCATCCTCTTCTTGAATCCATTCTCTCTCGTGCTGACAGGATACTGCATCCTTCAGCTTCTAGAAATTCCCATGAATTAACCAGCTATATCTCATAACCACTCGCACCTGACCCAATCAGCCTCGGGCTGGAATACCAGGCACACCTATAACGGGACCAGTCATCCCTAGGGTGGAATACCCACTCATTCCCACACATGTTTGGCCCAATCAACCCTCAGGTTTGAATACCAAACGCATCGGGTCCAATCAATCATAGGGTCCGGTCATCCTCATGATGGAATACCCTAGATTGGAATACCACTACTCACATAACCCATGCCTACAACCATACTTGAAGCCCAAGGATCCCAACCTTGCAGCTCCCTCTATCTACTCTGACTCGACACAACCGAGTACAACTTACCCAAATCTCAACAATACGCTTACCTCAAACTTGCTACAGCAGGGAATATAACTATCACGGTCTCTACGCCCACGACCTATGACTGGAATACCCTTACGTGGTCCTCAGCATAAGTCTGGATTGCTTCTGAGCCCACATCACGAGTCTGGTATGCCCTCCCCGTTCCTCAGCTCATGACTAGAATGCTCCCGATGACCGATCGACACTACTGTCGTCACTTTCGTTTCCCAACACTTCGACCCTACAGATATCCACTTTCCTCTGCCACTCGAAGGTCCTAAACGCACAACATACGATGCGAAAATTACTACCACACATGAATCACAATGGCTCAAATCAACAACAACACACCTACCACTACCGGCCAACCAGCACGACCCTCATACCTAACCCATACCGCTTCCTTCGGGTTAGCATACCAACATGCCTAATCAATCCAACTATCGAGTCGAAAAATCTCAGGGTTTGCTGGCCTACCGCCTCAACCCTACTACTCCCTTCGAGCCTCCGTGCCTACGACTTACAGTCGGCCCGCACCGGGTATCTTGGCCTACTGCGTAGATCAGGACCGCCTCAACCCTATCCAAATGCCATAGCCAATCATGAGAAAGATCTAACCCGGTTCCCAGAACCGGAATGACAGGATATTCTAATCCCAAACCTTCCCAAAACTGACGAATACCCATTCATATCCACTCTCCGTCTCCAACTGGAGTATCACCCGATCCAAGATGATGAAACCTCGGAGACACTCCGAACTGATGAGATCACCAAGATCCTTTAAACTCTGTCCGACCACTAATAACACTTCCGATCAACCAAAATACACCGGAGTCCTCAGCCTACTCCAACCGCAGGTTCAAAATTTGGAACAAACCCATTGATTGCTATAGCATAGCAGCCTACTCAATACCCTAACATAGATCTACTCACATATACAGAGTATTCAGCATGAATGGACCGCCCTACCAGGCCTTCAGTCTATCTGGACCACTCTCAGAACCTTCAGCATGTCTGGACCGCCTCTCTGGGCCTTCAGCGTGTCTAGACCGTTCTCCGAGCCTTCAGTCTGACTAGTACGCTCCACTGGCCTTCAGTCTATTTGGACCGCTCTAAACTGTTGAGCATCTCCCTGGACCACCCCTCTTGATGCTCTCTCTCATGCATCCCGTTCTCACCCACTTGGGGCTTCGAACTTCTGATCTACTATGTGGACTATATCCCCAGCCCAACCCTAGGCCTCATGCCGATTGTCCACCCTCTCGGAAATCCGTGGTCTGTTCCCTGACCCGCGTGTCTACTACACACGCTAAATAACCCACACTCCTATGCTGAGTGTATTGTCGAGCCCTGACAGCTAACAAAATGATGGGTTTCGAGCAATACATCATTCCTATGGTGTACATGCAAACCCTAATAGATTTTGGATCTAGTTTGTCTAATGAACATGCAATTGAATATCCAAAGCTATAAACCCTAGATCTATCAAATAAGAACTGAAATAAGGGTTTAGTAATTACCTTTGATTGTCAAGACCATTAAGACTCCCACTGACTCCTTGACATATAAGATTCTCTTATCAAGAAACATTCCTTGACAAAACAAATATTCAAGAGTTAGTGTAGTTTTTATCAAGACTATCACTTCACATAATTGGTTCTAGTTGGTCTTTGTCTTATCCAAGACATCACAACTTACCAATCTCAAATGTGCACGAATAAGAAGACTTTTTCCAATTCCACATTTGTTGAGTGTTATAAACCTACTAAAGACTTGTCACTCAATTCACAATCTTGGAATAACTCTAAGACTTGATATTGGAACGAAGTATGATTGACTTCTTGATTTTAACCATTTCTACAATTCTCGATTCCTCTTCTTAGACATACAAATGCACTAAGACTCACTTGGAGGATCAATTGAGATATGGTTCTTAATCATTAAGACTTATCATAAAACACAATAAAAGGTACTCTCCCTTCTTCTTAGAATAGAGAAACTTTTATCTTTCTGCCTACTTGATTCTTCTTATTCGTTCTGCTATTGATTGAAACTCTTTCAATCAACTCGGAATTATACTTAATCTTATAAGTATAATCATATTTACTAAACTCTAGTAAATCATGACGAATATCTTTATCACTCTTGTGATGGACTTGATCAATGCACAACCTAGTGTACTCGATTTCCTAGTCCTTCTCTTGACACTTTGTCAAAGAATTAGTCTAATTTCCAAATATGAAGTTTCTCATTCATCACGCAACCAAGTTGCATGACTCCAAGTTTCTGTCCAACTGAAACTTGGGCGATGAGAATCTTCCCTTATTTGGCAAATTCTCGACATTTCCACAAATAACATAATAAAGAATCCATTATTGCTAACAATAGAAACAATCAAACATCAATTTTTCATACACACCATTGCAAGGATAAATAAATAAGACAAAATCAAATTTTATTTTATTGCGGAAAAATTTTGTCCTTACAATGCAATTCAACTGAAAAACTATGTTATTTCATATTTCTTATCATTCTATCCTAACTCTAGAGTAGCAGCTCAAAAATATGATCCTCGAGTCCATGCGATCGAAATCCATTTCTTCATGATCAGATTCAGCACGCTTCTTCCTTAAGCTTCCTCTCTTTTCTTCGATCCTGCAAAAAAAACATCAAAATGTAATCTTATCACATCATGTATTAAGAATCAAAGAATAGGAACTTATAGAGTTAGTTAATAGATTTTACCTGAAGTAGAGCCATACGTCTTGACTCTCCCATCTCTTAGATCTCCCAGGTAATCAGGGCAGCTTCGTCTCCAATGCCCCTTCTCTTGGCAGTAGAAGCAGATGGACTCTTTTGGAATGGCACAAGGGACTATCTCAGAATTTACCTTTTCTGGACTTCTAATGTCACCATTTTCAATGTCCATTGAAGTTTGGGAGTTTGATTTGCCAGACAAATTTGCTCGATCAGCACGCCAAATCATTTCTGATTCAGCAGCTATAAGCAAATAGGTCAAATCAATGAGGGCTACGTCATGGTCCATCATATTGTACTCTCTAACGAACTCACTATATGATTCAGGAAGTGACTAAAGAACCCAGTCAACAGCCAACATTTTTGAGATATCGACACCCATCATCCTTAACCTATCAATGTGTGACTTCATCTCTAAGATGTGTGCACACACAGGTTTCCCAACTTCGTGTTTACTTGCCAAAAGGGCTTGAGTGAGCTTGAACTTTTCAAGCCTTTGAACTTGTGGGTTAGGGAGAATAATTGGAGGAGGTGGAGGAAGTGAAGCATGACTCTCATTTCCTTGATCGTATCGTGGAATGTCATCTTCATTTGGAAAGCTTGTTCCAAGGGACTTGGGAAGACCATTGTAAGATTTAGACATCTACAAAATGGGAGAAAATTCAAGTTAGTTGATAAGAATCCTTGATGTAACACCCAAATGAAACATCAAGGCTAGGATCCAACATAATACTCTACAACCTAGAAGAGGGATGTCGTAATCTAGTTGCAGAATATTTGAAGGTAGGTAAATGACGATTTACCAATTCCCACCATGAAAAACAAAATAAAGTTTAAGTTTTAAATGAATTGAAACTCCTAGATCTTTTGAGATTCATTGAACTTTTCAATGGCATGTTAAATCTCGATTATGCCCTTCTATTTGTGACTGGGATGCCGAGGATCACAAATAAGGTGTGAATAACCATACGAATCTACGTGATGCACTCAATGATACTATCACCCAATCAATGTGCCGGTTAACCACACATGCTCCATTGATCTATGATAAACATCGAGCCACCCTTTACAACCAATGTCAACCCCAAATTAGTGTGCCGGTTAACCACGCACGCTCCACTAACGTTTGGCAAGGGTGTGAAGTGTAATTCCATGGATTAGCATACAATTTCACATTTTGCCTAAAGTAACTATGATTTAGGAATTTGTAAAAGCATGTAGTTACTTTGTACTTCATTATACTTATAATGGAAGGTTTCGTCCTATCCTACCCGTTCGGCTAACGACCCTCCACTAGTCAAGAGTGCGGTGGGTAAGAGTGGATACCCATTCAATCGCCATTTTATAGGCAATTTCCTTAAACACCCCTTATAGACCAGCTTCATGAATGAGGCCTACTAACGGTAAGACTGACTTTTTACTCATACATATATAATATTAGACTTTTAATGTTACATATAGTATAATGGTGTATTTTAAACTTTTTAAAATACTAGGTGGTCTAATTTAATTAATTATACTTTTAATTTAATTAAATGTAAACCAAAACTTTATGGATTTATTAACTCTCTTTTAATTATACACTTTAATTAATTAACAAAACCATAAGGGTGTAATTTGAACTTTTCAAAAATACGAGGGTTTTAGAATTTAACATTTCAAAATTAAACTTTTAATCAACTTTTAAATTCCAAAACTTGAGGGCAAGTTTTGAAACTTTTCAAAACATTAGGGTTTAACTATTCAAATTTCAAAAACAAAACTTTTAAGTTCAAATTTAAACTATAAAACCTAAAGGGGAAAATTGAAACTTTTTCACAAGATAATTCAAATCTAAATTACAAATAATCAATCTTTATCTAATAAAACAAAAGATTATCTAAATTTTGACAATTATCTTCTATTTTGGTAAGGATAATCACCCAATATCAATAAAAATCGGATTTTATGAATTAAAAACGTTTATGGTAAGTATCCCAAGCCAAAGCAGCAACAAAATCGCCAAAAAACGCTGCCAGATCCATGGACTCGCCGAGTCGGCTTGACTCGCCGAGTTCATCCACTGACTCGCCGAGTCGTAGATTCAGAAGGCAAAAGAACTTCGTTTTTCATGCAAAAATCGATCAAACAAGCATCAAATTCACTAACAAACAGCCCTAGACTCTGATACCACTGATGGGTTTCGAGCAATACATCATTCCTATGGTGTACATGCAAACCCTAATAGCTTTTGGATCTAGTTTGTCTAATGAACATGCAATTGAATATCCAAAGCTATAAACCCTAGATCTATCAAATAAGAACTGAAATAAGGGTTTAGTAATTACCTTTGATTGTTATATAGCAATAACAATCAATCCTTGCTTTGATTGGCTTCAGAAAGCTTAGTGCCTCAAGTGTTGCACCTCTAATGGAGTCACAAACACCACTAAGCAACTTGGATGAAGAGGGAGGAGAGAGGAGGCACCAAAAACGGCTGGAAACCCTAAAGGATTACTTGTCCATGTTTTTGGGGCTTAAGGGTCCTTTATATACATGTAGGCTATTAGGGTTTACAACTAGGAAACCCTAATCTGGCTGCTTAAGCCCTAAGCAGCCCATGGACTCCTTTAACATATCTCTTGGACGAATTCCTTATGGGCTTCCCATAGAATTCGTCCAACCTATATTATTTAGGTAATCCATAGCCCAATTGTAATTATCTTATAATTACAAATCCAGTCCCCTAAGTTTAATTAATCTCTTTTAGCCACTAAATTAATTCTTAATTAATTCTTGACTAATCTTAATTAAACAATATGATTTCTCCTTTAATACATTATTCTTATAATATATTAATAAATCATAATTAAACCTTTCTCTCCTTAATTCATCCTACATATTGCTATGGTGAAGGCAACCCAAAAGGACCATGCTCATAATCGGGTCAAGTACATACCAAAATAAGTATAGACTTAGACACTAATCCAACAGTCTCCCACTTGGATAAGTCTAATAACTATTCTGTATTACTTCAGAACCTGATCAGCAATCGTAGCTTTCTAAAGCCGCTGTCAACTCTGATCTTATCAGATACGCGTGTCCTTTAGATAATGGATTATATATTCCTCCATTCTCAAGATATCGTATAGACACAAGACATGAATTTGATCATTCTCTCTATACAGTTTCCCGACTTCTGATTTATGACGACTGACAACAGACTACAATCGAACACATCAAATTAGTCCCGGCTTGGCCAAGCGCTTAGGGTGTCATCACTAAATCATCGAGGGGCCCACAGATATCGCTTTTATCCCACTTTGGGTAAAAGGAATGGATAAACTTTGACTCAAATGCTCGCTTGCACCTACTGATCGAATCACACACAACAATAAGTTTTATAACACCAAGTTACTGGTGCGTTTACTTATCATCAATGTGTAACCGCCCAGCAAATAACAACTCACACGTCTCGGTTTCAAGAATATACAATATTATCGACTCACAATCACTCGCGATATAATCCATGAAGTGATTCACGTGAGCGTGGGTTTAATCCAATACTCTAATCTTATCAAAGCACTCATGAACTCTGCAGCAAACTTGTGCTATGTCTAAACACTCTAGACAATCTACAGACATATTCATGACAGTCTTCCTTCATACTTACTTCCAACGTATGACCGACTGTGGAGGTTCGAATAACCCAGTTATTTTGTAGTCAAAACATGCAAAGTGAAACGCAATAATAATATTAATCCTATATAGCCCCAAAACTTTTGAGCGTAAATAAAAAACACTTTTATTTAAACACCATATTGATTACTCATTATTCGTTGCTTACTGTTTCAGAAAATTAACTTATTACTCGAAGTATAACCACAATTGTCCCATGCTCCAAGCATGCACACTTTGGTTTCCTACGGTCCATACTTTGTGAAATAGATCAATTGAAAAACTTTTCCAATGAAACTCATTTCACAATCCCCAATTCTTATTATTAGTATGAGAATACCAAATTCTTGCCACTTTTAGAATATGTCAGATTCTAACATTTTATGCAATGATTCTTTCGTAAAGTCATAGCACAAAAGTCATCATGACTTGGCCAATGAAATCACAAAGTACTCTATCAGAAATTGTTACAAAACAATTATATAGATGTGATGTCTCTCACTCAAAGTACATTCCTTTGAACATCCTTCTCGCATAAAAGTTTCTAATCTAGACATATTTCTTATATCCAACTCCCATTAATGGAAACATTTCCATATTTGCCATATGACAACTCATTCTTAATAGAATCTTATCTATTCATAATAATGTCAATATTGTCCATCCAGTACTATACTTCCAACTACTCACAAGCGACAAATCTTCAGTGAACCTCAGATCGTCCTTTGATAGTTGTTTAATTATTTTAGTCAAAACCAGTTCTAGTCCTTTTTCCCTCTTAATGCCCTAGGCATTTGGAAAATTTTAGAACGGTCAAATATTATAGCATATGCAATCGATCCTATACCCGAAGCGTATTGGACACGATACATAATGTCTCACATAAAGACATGGTACTTTATCAGTCTTTTGCCATAATATTTTGTTAGTCATGTTCTCACAATTCGAACTATGAAGAGGGATGCCGTAATCATAATCGAATTTTGAGAACGTGCTATGTATCCTTGACTAAATTTTATTAACATTTCTTGATCTAAGCTTTTAGATTTTGAAACGAAGTATAATATTCTCTCCCTTAATTATAGCAAAACAACTTTTCAACCGCTACAACTTTGCAAAGTTAATCTTTGTTTTCTATAATTAATATTGCTAACTCGCAATACTTGAGATAATAATCATGCTCCCACTAACACAATGATTATTTCCATACAATTATAACACTTATGCTCCCACTAGCTTTGACATGTATTCAGAAAACACTTGAACTTCTAGAAAACAATGTTTATTGAATTCCTTAAGTTCATATTTCTAATACCTAATGCTTTGATAAGCCTTTATCTAAACTTTTTAAGCTCATACACCTTTCCTTAGATATCTCACATGTGTGTCTAAACAATTCAGAATTTATGTTACTAAGTCCCAGATGTTCAGACTAATTGCCAAATCTCACAATTCGAACTATGAAAAGGGATGTCGTAATCATAATCGAATTTGAGAATACAATTTTCACAATTGCTATCTTCTTAAAATCTCTCTTAGTGAAAGCATTTCCTTACAATCATTTTCATGAAGGAGGGAAACCTTATGTCACTTAGATTTTATGGTGTATGTGTTCCTATCTATGTGAATTTGCCAAAACGAAGGCTTGCGACAAATCCAAAAACATATGGACTGAACGTGCTCAATCTCGATTTCTTGCCTCATGGTAACATGAATGCCCACCATGTCTTCCAAGAAACTCACCCTTTCATATCAATGTACTTTCCATTGATCAAGGTGCTTTGTCTTTATGCATTCAAATGAGAACTCATAGAACTCACATGCATAATTAACTCAATTGGAATGGCACAGAAAAATAGTATGTCATCCACGATAGGCTTTAAACCTCAAGTCGTGTGCTAGTGATGATCAACTAGGTTTAACTCTTGATTTGTTCTTGAAACATTTCAAGACCATTAAGACTCCCACTGACTCCTTGACATATAAGATTCTCTTGTCAAGAAACATTCCTTGACAAAACAAATATTCAAGAGTTAGTGTAGTTTTTATCAAGACTATCACTTCACATAATTGGTTCTAGTTAGTCTTTGTCTTATCCAAGACATCACAACTTACCAATCTCAAATGTGCAGGAATAAGAAGACTTTTTTCCAATTCCACATTTGTTGAGTGTTATAAACCTACTAAAGACTTGTCACTCAATTCACAATCTTGGAATAACTCTAAGACTTGATATTGGAACGAAGTATGATTGACTTCTTGATTTTAACCATTTCTACAATTCTCGATTCCTCTTCTTAGACATACAAATGCACTAAGACTCACTTGGAGGATCAATTAAGATATGGTTCTTAATCATTAAGACTTATCATAAAACACAATAAAAGGTACTCTCCCTTCTTCTTAGAATAGAGAAACTTTTATCTTTCTGCCTACTTGATTCTTCTTATTCGTTCTGCTATTGATTGAAACTCTTTCAATCAACTCGGAATTATACTTAATCTTATAAGTATAATCATATTTACTAAACTCTAGTAAATCATGACGAATATCTTTATCACTCTTGTGATGGACTTGATCAATGCACAACCTAGTGTACTCGATTTCCTAGTCCTTCTCTTGACACTTTGTCAAAGAATTAGTCTAATTTCCAAATATGAAGTTTCTCATTCATCACGCAACCAAGTTGCATGACTCCAAGTTTCTGTCCAACTGAAACTTGGGCGATGAGAATCTTCCCTTATTTGGCAAATTCTCGACATTTCCACAAATAACATAATAAAGAATCCATTATTGCTAACAATAGAAACAATCAAACATCAATTTTTCATACACACCATTGCAAGGATAAATAAATAAGACAAAATCAAAATTTATTTTATTGCAGAAAAATTTTGTCCTTACAATGCAATTCAACTGAAAAACTATGTTATTTCATATTTCTTATCATTCTATCCTAACTCTAGAGTAGCAGCTCAAAAATATGATCCTCGAGTCCATGCGATCGAAATCCATTTCTTCATGATCAGATTCAGCACGCTTCTTCCTTAAGCTTCCTCTCTTTTCTTCGATCCTGCAAAAAAAACATCAAAATGTAATCTTATCACATCATGTATTAAGAATCAAAGAATAGGAACTTATAGAGTTAGTTAATAGATTTTACCTGAAGTAGAGCCATACGTCTTGACTCTCCCATCTCTTAGATCTCTCAGGTAATCAGGGCAGCTTCGTCTCCAATGCCCCTTCTCTTGGCAGTAGAAGCAGATGGACTCTTTTGGAATGGCACAAGGGACTATCTCAGAATTTACCTTTTCTGGACTTCTAATGTCACCATTTTCAATGTCCATTGAAGTTTGGGAGTTTGATTCGCCAGACAAATTTGCTCGATCAGCACGCCAAATCATTTCTGATTCAGCAGCTATAAGCAAATAGGTCAAATCAATGAGGGCTACGTCATGGTCCATCATATTGTACTCTCTAACGAACTCACTATATGATTCAGGAAGTGACTAAAGAACCCAGTCAACAGCCAACATTTTTGAGATATCGACACCCATCATCCTTAACCTATCAATGTGTGACTTCATCTCTAAGATGTGTGCACACACAGGTTTCCCAACTTCGTGTTTACTTGCCAAAAGGGCTTGAGTGAGCTTGAACTTTTCAAGCCTTTGAACTTGTGGGTTAGGGAGAATAATTGGAGGAGGTGGAGGAAGTGAAGCATGACTCTCATTTCCTTGATCGTATCGTGGAATGTCATCTTCATTTGGAAAGCTTGTTCCAAGGGACTTGGGAAGACCATTGTAAGATTTAGACATCTACAAAATGGGAGAAAATTCAAGTTAGTTGATAAGAATCCTTGATGTAACACCCAAATGAAACATCAAGGCTAGGATCCAACATAATACTCTACAACCTAGAAGAGGGATGCCGTAATCTAGTTGCAGAATATTTGAAGGTAGGTAAATGACGATTTACCAATTCCCACCATGAAAAACAAAATAAAGTTTAAGTTTTAAATGAATTGAAACTCCTAGATCTTTTGAGATTCATTGAACTTTTCAATGGCATGTTAAATCTCGATTATGCCCTTCTATTTGTGACTGGGATGCCGAGGATCACAAATAAGGTGTGAATAACCATACGAATCTACGTGATGCACTCAATGATACTATCACCCAATCAATGTGCCGGTTAACCACACACGCTCCATTGATCTATGATAAACATCGAGCCACCCTTTACAACCAATGTCAACCCCAAATTAGTGTGCCGGTTAACCATGCACGCTCCACTAACGTTTGGCAAGGGTGTGAAGTGTAATTCCATGGATTAGCATACAATTTCACATTTTGCCTAAAGTAACTATGATTTAGGAATTTGTAAAAGCATGTAGTTACTTTGTACTTCATTATACTTATAATGGAAGGTTTCGTCCTATCCTACCCGTTCGGCTAACGACCCTCCACTAGTCAAGAGTGCGGTGGGTAAGAGTGGATACCCATTCAATCGCCATTTTATAGGCAATTTCCTTAAACACCCCTTATAGACCAGCTTCATGAATGAGGCCTACTAACGGTAAGACTGACTTTTTACTCATACATATATAATATTAGACTTTTAATGTTACATATAGTATAATGGTGTATTTTAAACTTTTTAAAATACTAGGTGGTCTAATTTAATTAATTATACTTTTAATTTAATTAAATGTAAACCAAAACTTTATGGATTTATTAACTCTCTTTTAATTATACACTTTAATTAATTAACAAAACCATAAGGGTGTAATTTGAACTTTTCAAAAATACGAGGGTTTTAGAATTTAACATTTCAAAATTAAACTTTTAATCAACTTTTAAATTCCAAAACTTGAGGGCAAGTTTTGAAACTTTTCAAAACATTAGGGTTTAACTATTCAAATTTCAAAAACAAAACTTTTAAGTTCAAATTTAAACTATAAAACCTAAAGGGGAAAATTGAAACTTTTTCACAAGATAATTCAAATCTAAATTACAAATAATCAATCTTTATCTAATAAAACAAAAGATTATCTAAATTTTGACAATTATCTTCTATTTTGGTAAGGATAATCACCCAATATCAATAAAAATCGGATTTTATGAATTAAAAACGTTTATGGTAAGTATCCCAAGCCAAAGCAGCAACAAAATCGCCAAAAAACGCTGCCAGATCCATGGACTCGCCGAGTCGGCTTGACTCGCCGAGTTCATCCACTGACTCGCCGAGTCGTAGATTCAGAAGGCAAAAGAACTTCGTTTTTCATGCAAAAATCGATCAAACAAGCATCAAATTCACTAACAAACAGCCCTAGACTCTGATACCACTGATGGGTTTCGAGCAATACATCATTCCTATGGTGTACATGCAAACCCTAATAGCTTTTGGATCTAGTTTGTCTAATGAACATGCAATTGAATATCCAAAGCTATAAACCCTAGATCTATCAAATAAGAACTGAAATAAGGGTTTAGTAATTACCTTTGATTGTTATATAGTAATAACAATCAATCCTTGCTTTGATTGGCTTCAGAAAGCTTAGTGCCTCAAGTGTTGCACCTCTAATGGAGTCACAAACACCACTAAGCAACTTGGATGAAGAGGGAGGAGAGAGGAGGCACCAAAAACGGCTGGAAACCCTAAAGGATTATTTGTCCACGTTTTTGGGGCTTAAGGGTCCTTTATATACATGTAGGCTATTAGGGTTTACAACTAGGAAACCCTAATCTGGCTGCTTAAGCCCTAAGCAGCCCATAGACTCCTTTAACATATCTCTTGGACGAATTCCTTATGGGCTTCCCATAGAATTCGTCCAACCTATATTATTTAGGTAATCCATAGCCCAATTGTAATTATCTTATAATTACAAATCCAGTCCCCTAAGTTTAATTAATCTCTTTTAGCCACTAAATTAATTCTTAATTAATTCTTGACTAATATTAATTAAACAATATGATTTCTCCTTTAATACCTTATTCTTATAATATATTAATAAATCATAATTAAACCTTTATCTCCTTATTTATCCTACATATTGCTATGGTGAAGGCAACCCAAAAGGACCATGCTCATAATCGGGTCAAGTACATACGAAAATAGTTATGGACTTAGACACTAATTCAACACAAAACCCTCAATCTATCAATCCAAAAACCCTCAGAGTCGAGTACACCCTCTACTGAATACTCGAACTGAACTCAAACCATGATCAAAACTCCAACCTGATTTCCATGAATTCTGTTATCTATCACCGAGAAGACGTGATACACATGCTGGGGAGTTTTTACCAGACTCCCAACTCACACAATCCTCCAACCAAACAGCCACTTGGTTTGTCTTCCTTCCTGCCAACGATGCGAGACTTATCCCATTTTCAACACCGCTCTTGCTTCTGTATCCCGGGACGATTCTCCCCCACTTAGATTCGACTAAGTCTTCACAATACATGGACATTGGGGAAATTCCCAACCCTTCTCACTTTCCCACAATTGATCCGATGACGACCAACTCTTTCCCAATTTATCACACACTTCTAATAACCAGATGGACACTTACTGCATCCCAGTACAACCGACAATCACTAATGCTTGAATGGCCCCACCCTCATGTCCTGGAGACCAAAAGATAAATTCTGCAAATAATACCCCAGCCACGAACCACTTCCCTTGTCGCTTTCCTCCGCCAATCAATAATGCTTACTAAAACCACAGAATCCTGACAATGATGAATAACCATCTTGTGGGACCCTGTCCACAGACCTCCCACATAATACCCTTCTTCCCAAAGCGTTCCAACAATCCTCCCACTTTCGACTCTAGAACTCATCATTCAGGGCCTCGCATCCTGACTCACTCACCAGCTCAATCATCCACCGCTGAACTGCAGTAGCTGAAACAACCTTTGCCCTAAACCAGGCTACAACCACTTCCAAGACGTAGTCTACAATCCCGAAAGTGCAATAGATCGCACCAACAATCCTTAGCGTCTGATACAAGAGATCCAAGGCGAAATGGACCTCCAAAATACTTATGCTACATCGACCCACCTGCGCTTATCAGCGCTAAACCATTGTCGCCAATCCCGGCGACCAACTAACCCCGAGTTAGAATACAACCTGATCTTGGGGTCACAAGCCTGCTTAATTCTTCGAGCTCGTAAACTGAAAGGGCACAATCCTTGCCCTAGAAAATAAACCATTTTAATTCCAGTTGCAAAACTCCAGCTGAACATAATCATTACTCCTTTCCGAAGTCCCCGCGACTCACATTCCGGCCTCGAACAAAACCCTCGAAGCCTCAATCTAGAATCGCATGTTCTAGACTCTCCCGCTTAACCCGCAGACTGTAACAAGTACAAAACACCTCACTGATCCCAAGTAGCTGCAGCTCTCTGCTCCTCAGAATACGTCCCAATAACAAGTCCCCACCAATTCTTCGCCCCAGACCTTAGCAGGTTCCGAGCGTGCCTGACCTTCTAGTCAGTAGAACATGAATACGTGAAGCAACATCCCTTCACGTCATATGGTACCTCATGGCTATGACCGGGTCCCGAACCCTATCAAAAGTCAGGGCTTCACATCATCGAAGTCCCGATACTAGAAAGCCTAACTGGCTCCTCCCCCTGCCGTTGTTACAGCTGTTATAGCTGCCACGACAATCGTCTCGGCACTAGCTGCATAGCGCTCGTCGAAATACTCGACCATAACGATCTTGATAGACCCAAACATCTCCGCCAATTGTCCCCGAACAATCTCAATCACCTCCTCCCGGATGATCTCACGGACACGATCCTCTAACAATGCAGGCCTCTCCTAGCTGCCAACTCCCGACCCTAACCTGGATCCGGTCTCAAGACGTCTCGTAACCCCCATTCTGGTAAGACACCAGAAAGATCTCTGATAATGCATAATATAACAGGGGACCAACTCCTTACCCAACCCTAGGGGTTGTGACTTCCTTGTTACGCGTATGGGGCCTGTGCTTTCAGTAGTACGGGCCCATACTACCTTCCACACCTACCCATATTTTTCTCAAGTATCACCACAACACCCTACTAATACAGATAGCGAGCGCTCAATCCTCACCCCTAGAGGAATGCTAAATATCTCATAACTGGCCTCCTGGCCTCACACACCCATCCATCCATGAAACTTCCACCAACCCCTGCAGCACTAGTGTATGCTAGCCATATATAACGTTGGACCCTATAGACTTTCGAATATCCAATCCTACCCTATACCCTAATCGATAAGAACAGAACATAAGGCCAGATCAAACATTCTCAGGCTATAAGATCTTAATTATATACATATGTGATGCATACACAAGACAACTACAATAATGATGTCAATTTCACATAAGGGAAACCCTAGGCTAGCAAGCATCATGTAATCAGACAATTCTATCATGCAATTCCTGAAGATCCCTACCCTAGTACTAGCATTCTGTTCTAACATATCACAATATCAAATAACTGTATAGTATTTTGGGGTCTACTTACTGGCTCCTGCTGATCGTACACTTTACATCCTCCTTTACTTATTTTGAAAACCATTTTAAAAAAATCATTTCCTTGATTTGAGACTGGATTCACACGAGTGTTCCTCCACTTCACTCAAACCAAGGCTCTGATACCAACTTGTCACATCCATAAAATTCGAGCCAATTTAAAACTTATTAAATCATTTGAAACCATTCAGTTATTACAATTTGTTTTCAAAATAGTTTATACATCAGAGTTCCCAGAAATCATAATCATCAATCGAGGAAGTGTACGGTCACGCCTTCGCCTCCCCACGACCATCCGCTGATCCTGAAACAACAAACTGAAACTGTAAGCCCGAAAGCTTAGTGAGTTACCCCCAAAATACCAACCTCATATAACCATATTCATATCATATCAACGATTACATAACAACATGCATACTGAACCCTCAGCTTGACTGGACCGCCTTGCAAGGCCTACAGTCTACCTGGATCTATCTCGAGCCTTCGGTATGACTGGACCGTCATGCAGGTTCACAGTCTATCTGGACCGCTCGTCGGGTATGTTGGCCTCAACCGCACGAAGCAGGACCCCGCCTCAACCCACCCATCAACAATAACCATGTGCACATAAATAACATATACTGGCATATATATAACAGTCATTCCGATCTAACAGATCATCAATCATAGCAACATCCTATAACCAGGATACCGACCTAACCAGGTCACTAACATAGCATCATCCTATATACCAGGATACCAATCTAACAGATCATAATAGCATAGCAACATCCTAAACAGGATACTGACCTAACCGGTCACTAACATAACATCATCCTATATACCAGGATACCAATCTAACAGATCATAATAGCATAGCAACATCCTAACCAGGATACCGACCTAACCGGTCACTAATATAACACCGTATTAACTACCAGGATGCAGATCTAACAAACCAATAAGTATATCATGCAAATACCCGAATACAAATCCGATAAAGGGTCGGCCTTGGTGCCGTAGACCCTGTTGATATGTTGGATAAGGTGTATAAGTCCATAACTATTTCTGGTATGTACTTGACCCGACCCGACATGGTCCATTTGGGTTGCATGGCACCATGCAATTGGATAAACTAAAATGAGAGAAATAACACTTATGGTTTATTAATATATTATAAGTTCTAATATATTAATAATATTATTTAATTAGTTTGATCAAGAATTAATTTAGAATTAATTAAGTGATCAAAAGATAACTAATTAAATATATGGGTAGATTATGTAAATCTTCCATATCTTATATAGTGGGCTAAGAGGCTCCATGGATTATCAAGTTGGGTTCCACCCATAGGATGCTCCATGGATGCTCCATGGGAGTTACAAACCCATGGGTCATGGAAATGAAGAGTCATGACACATTAGGGTTTACATGGTGTAACCCTAGATGTGTCAACACTATATAAGAAACCCATTCTCCACCAAAATCGGCGACATAAGAAACAAGAGGGCTAGAGCCGATTTTGCAAGTGTAAGATTCTCTCAAAGTTTACTCCTTTACATTTGGTGTTGTGTGAAGCATTTGAGGCATCACACTTGGGGTGCTAGGCTCACAAGGTTTCAAGGATCATAATCAACAACAAGGTAAGTTATTCTATCTTTCATTCAAGTTAAAAATGTTCCCCATGTATGCTAGATAGGAATATAACCTTGGAATTCAACTTTGCATGATTATTAGACAAACATAGATCCAAGGTTATTAGGGTTGCATGTACACTTAGGAAGTGTTAGAATGCTCAAAACCCATCAGTGGTATCAGAGCCTAGGTTTGTTTGTTGTTTTTTTGTGTGCAAACAGCTTGAAAAAAAATCGTTTTTCTGTTTTCTGCTCGTATGAAAGTTTGCACATTTGTTGCTGGAAATGGACTAGAAACATTACCCTACACTGTTTTGATGTTTTAAAGCTTGTTCTAGATGGTGTAATGTTTATGCTAATCCATTTACAATGGCAATTATTAAAATTACAAGTTTTTTTAAGTGTAATTTTTTGATTCTTGAAAGTGTTCATATTCATGTTCTTGAACTTATGAAGATTAGATGATCATAGGAATTGTTTGTAACCTTCATGGTAGTTTAATTCATGATCATAATGTGTTTTAATGGAGTCCATAACTTGTCCTCAAGTTATGGAAAACCAAAAGTCTCACTTTTATTAAAGCCATTAAAAGAACACAAAAGTTATAAAAATGAAGAGTCTTCATTTTTATTACTCAATTAATTCATAAGTTATAAGAAATGAAAAGTTTTGGAAGTTTACAAAACTTGCCCTCAAGTTTTGGAACATGTAAAGTCTTGATTAAAACTTTAGTTCCAACCCTTAGAATTTTAAAAGTTAAAATTCAACCCTTATACTTTATAATATTATAAGTTACTAATATATATATATATATATATATATATATATATATATATGTATAACGTCAAGTCGTCTTACCGCTAGTACGCCTCATTCACGAAGCCGGTCTATAAGGGGGTATAAGGTTGTTGCCTATAAAATGGCAACTTAATGGGTGTCCACTCTCACCTACCGCTTCCTTGATCGGTGGAGGGTCGTTAGCCGAACGGGTAAGACAAGGACTTATAAATTCTCATTAAAAGTATGATGAATATTATAAAGTAACTAAATGCTTTTATTAAATTCCCAATCTTAGTTACTTTAGGAAAATGTGAATAAGGTGCTAATCCATGAAATTACACTTTACACTTTGTTTAAGTCGTTGGTGGAGCGTGTGTGGTTAACCGGCACACTAACTTGGACTTAACAAGGTAGGTAAAGGGTGACTTAAGGTTTACCATAGCATCGGTGGAACGTGTGTGGTTTACCGGCACATCGATTGAGTGATAAACCTTGAGGGTACCAAGTGATTTGCATGGTTACTTCACACCTCGTTTTGTGATCCTCGGTATCCCAGTCACAAAACTTGGAGGGCACACTCGAGATTGAAACATGCCTTTGAAAAGTTCATTGAATCTCAAAAGAATCTAGGAATTTCTAAGAACCAATTAAAAACCTAATATTTATATTTCGTTTTTCATGGTGGAAATTGGTGAATCGTCATTCACCTACCTTTCAAATATGTTATAGCTTGGATTACGGCATACCTCTTCTAAGTTATAATATATTGTGATTGGATCCTAGCCTTAATATTACATTTGGGTGTTTTATTAAGGACTCTCTTAATATCTAAACTAATCTTGTTCTCTTCTTTCAGATGTCTTCAAACAATGCTGCTTCTGGCTCTAATCCTAATGGCTCCTTTACCCTTATGAACTTGTGTGGGAAAGTCACTTTTGATGGATCCAACTTCAATGAATGGATCAGAAACATCAGGATGATTACCCGCTACGAGGACAAAGAATATGTCCTTGACAAGGAGCTTAAGGAGATTGATGAGACCACTGCAACTCCCCAGGAGATCGCTGACTTCCGGGCACATGAAAGGGATGCTACAAAAGTGGCATGCATCATGTTGGCCACCATGACAGCGGAACTCCAAAAGTCCTATGAGGACTTCTACCCTTTTGAAATGCACCAAGATCTGATTGAAAGATACCATCAAAGTGCACGACAAGAGAGGTATGAAATCATATGCTCTATCATAACAACCATGATGAAGGACGGGGAATCCGTCACGAGCCACATGCAGAAAATGCAAAGGTATGTGGATCGGTTGCTGAAGCTTAATGTGAACTTCCCTGAGGAGCTTGCAATAGATATCATTTTGCACTCCTTACCATCGTGCTATGATCAATTCCGCATGACATATCACATGAATAAGGAAGAGGTCACACTCAGCAAACTTCAGGGACTCCTCAAGACCGCAGAAACAGGTCTTAAGGGTAAGTCGGTTGTTAACACTCCTACTCCAAACTCCGCCCCGGTTTTGGCAATCGGGAAAGGTAGAGGGAAGAAGAGGAAGAGCTCTTCGAAGGGTACCAAGGCTAGGACCCTTGATGGCTCTTCTTCAAGTGGAACCAAGAAAGGTTTTGTCACTCCTTCTTCTGACCCTAAAGAGGCTGAATGCTTCTATTGCCATGAAAAGTCACATTGGAAGCGGAACTGCCCAAAGTACCAGCAAGATGTGAAGGATGGGAAAGTTAAACCCAACCATGCAGGTATTTACACTATCTTATCTAATAACTCACCCCATTCTAACTCTTGGGTCCTTGATACCGGTTGTGGTATTCATATTTGTTCTGATTTGCAGGGAATAAGAAGAAGTGAGAATGTGGAGCATGGAAGAATAAACTTAATCATGGGGAATAGGAAAGCTTTACCTGTCACCAAGATTGGAGTTTATACTTTATCGCTAAGTAGTGGGTTTAGTTTAGATTTGAATAAATGTTGTTATTCGCCATAAATGGCAAGAAATATTATTTCCTTTCATGCATTGTATAAACAAGGTTTCACCTTTTCATTTGATAATGAAGTTGGTTCGATTAATGCTTTCTTTAATAATGTTCTTTATTTTAAAGCATTACCTTGTGATGGCGTGTATGAAACTGTATCTGTGGTTGATAACTTAAGAAATAATGTATTGTGTATTGATTCTTTTAATAATAATAACTTGGATAAAGCATCATTATGGCATTGTCGTCTTGGACATATAAGCAAGAAACGCATAGGCCAACTCCAAAAGGATGGAGTCTTGGAGTCATTTGACCTAAAGTCAGATGATAGTTGCGAATCATGCTTACTTGGAAAAATGACAAAGTCACCCTTCACAGGTTCTTGTGAGAGGGGTGAAGGTTTGTTGGATCTTATACACACGG
Organism: Lactuca virosa; assembly: GCF_052849685.1. Classification (NCBI taxonomy): domain Eukaryota; kingdom Viridiplantae; phylum Streptophyta; class Magnoliopsida; order Asterales; family Asteraceae; genus Lactuca; species Lactuca virosa. Next base: position 99,133,999 of record NC_136433.1, on the reverse strand, counting down.
ATATGTGTGGGCCCTTCAAACATGCCACAAGGGATGTTAATCGTTATTATTTGACTTTTACTGATGATTACAGTAGATATGGATATGTCTACTTAATCAAGCATAAGTCAGAGACTTTTGAGAGGTTTAAAGAGTTTAAACAGGAAGTCGAGAATCAATTGGGCAGGAACATTAAGATGCTTCGATCCGATCGAGGTGGTGAGTATCTTAGTTCAGAGTTCCTCGACTATCTTAGGGAATGTGGGATTGTCTCACAATTGACACCTCCCAGGACACCGCAGTTGAATGGTGTAGCTGAGAGTCGTAATCGAACCTTGTTGGATATGGTTCGTTCCATGATGAGTTGAGCTTCACTACCAATCTCATTTTGGGGGTATGCCTTAGAGACTGCCGCCCATATCCTTAATCTAGTTCCCACAAAGAAAGTTGCCAAAACTCCTCATGAGATGTGGACTGGTAAAGTACCCAAACTAGACCACATTAAGATTTGGGGTTGCGAGGCTTTCGTGAGACGCGAGACTCATGATAAGCTCGAACCTCGAAGTGAGAGGTGTATTTTCATCGGCTACCCACATAAATCCTTTGGTTACCTCTTCTACAGACCTAGTGAGAATGTGGTCTTTGTAGCTAGGAGGGCTTTCTTTTGAGAGAGAGAGTTCATAAGCCAAGGAGACAGTGGGAGGCAAGTTGACCTTGAAGAAATTCAAGAGTCAAGTGGTGAAGGAACTTCAAACCCTAGCACTCAACTTGAGGAGGAAACTCCTGTTGAGCCAATTGACAAGTCTGTACCTCTGAGGCGTTCCACAAGGGTTAGGAATGCACCTGAGCATTACTATGGATTCCATATTACTGCAGAAGGTGATACACTTATCAGTGATGAGACACTGATAGGTCTGGATGAACCTAACAGTTACGTGGAAGCCATGGCAGGCCCTGAGTCAGCCAAGTGGAAAGAGGCAATGGACAGCGAGATACAGTCCATGTATGACAATCAAGTTTGGAACTTGGTTGAGAATGTACCAGGTCGTAAGACTGTAGGGTGCAAATGGATCTTCAAGAAGAAGACCGACATGGATGGTAATGTACACACTTATAAGGCACGACTGGTTGCAAAGGGTTTCTCACAAACTCCGGGAGTTGATTATGATGAGACCTTTTCTCCAGTGGCCAAGATTAAGTCTATTAGGGTTCTGTTAGCCATAGCCGCATTTCATGACTATGAAATATGGCAAATGGATATCAAAACCGCTTTCCTTAATGGAAAGTTGGCTGAGGATGTTTACATGAGTCAGCCAGAGGGTTTTGTCAACATAGAGTACCCTAATAGAGTGTGTAAGCTTGAGAAATCCATTTATGGGTTAAATCAAGCACCTCGCAGATGGAATCTTTGCTTTGATGAGAAAGTCAAGGAATTTGGCTTTTCTAGGAGTGAAGATGAATCTTGTGTATATGTCAAGGCTAGTGGGAGTATAGTTAGCTTTTTGGTATTGTATGTGGATGACATACTACTCATAGGAAATGACATCCCAACTCTGCAGGAAGTTAAGTCCTGGCTTGGGAAGTGTTTCTCTATGAAGGACCTAGGAGAAGTTGCCTATATTCTAGGGATAAGGATCTTGAGAGACCGGAGTAAAAGACTAATTGGACTTAGTCAGAGTACTTACTTGGATAAGGTGTTGAAGAGATTCGGCATGCAGGACTCCAAGAAAGGAGAGTTACCCATCCAGAGTAACGCCAGATTAAGTAAGACACAAAGCCCTAGTACTGAGGCTGAGATAGCATAAATGAGTCGAATACCTTATGCTTCGGCTGTAGGATCGATCATGTATGCTATGACGTGTACTCGACCTGATGTAGCCTTTGCTTTGAGCATGGTTAGCAGGTATCAGGGGAACCCTGGCAAGGCACACTGGACTGCGGTAAAGAATATCCTCAAGTACCTACGGAGGACTAAGGACTGGGTCCTTACCCTCGGTGGGAGTGAAGACTTGAGAGTTGTAGGGTATAGTGATGCTAGCTTTCAGACTGATAGGGATAATTTCCGCTCTCAGTCAGGCTGGGTCTTTACCTTAACTGGAGGAGCAATTTCTTGGAAGAGTTCCAAGCAAGAGACAGTGGCTGATTCAACTTGCGAATCAGAGTATATAGCAGCTAGCGAGGCAGCAAAGGAGGCGATATGGCTGAAGAACTTCATTGGAGACCTTGGAGTTGTACCAGCTATTAAAGAGCCAATGGAAATTTTCTGTGATAGTGAAAGTGCAGTTGCCTTAGCCAAGGAACCAAGGGATCACGGGAGATCCAGACACATCGACAGAAAATACCATTTCATCAGACATCGAATAGAAGAAGGACTCCTCGTGGCAAAGAGGGTATCATCGGATGAGAATCCATCAGATCCCCTCACGAAGGGACTGACTCGGGTTAAGCATCTCCAGCATGCTCGGAGCATAGGGCTGAAGGATGATATTAGATTTAGTAGTTAGATAACCTTGAAATTTGTAAAGTGTAATTGACATTAGATGATGAATAAAAGGTGTTTTATTTATGAGTAAAGTGTTGCTATCTCTTGTCGATCGTTTACTATATTTCTTTTGCATGTTTTGACTTCCAGAATAATTATGTTTGGTATATCATATTATTCGAACCTCCACAGTCGATCATATGTCGGAAGTAGGTATGAATCAAGACTGTCATGATTGGTTGCAGAGGTCTAAGTTGTTGGACATGGCTACAACACTCATGAGTGCTCATAAGTTCTGAGCATTGGACTCAACCCACGCTCACTGGAATCACTTCATGGAATTTATCTCGAGTGATCGTGAGACGGTAATATCATATAAGTCTTCAAACCTAGAGATATGATTTGTTACTTATGAGTTGGTTATGCATTGATTGTACGTTAACGCATTGGTAACTCGATGTTATAAAACGTGCTTTTGTGTATAATTCAATGAGTGGTAGAACAAACATATGAGTTGAAGTTTATCTGTTCCTTCTTGGATTAGAAGCTGATATTTGGGCCCCTCGATGATTTTGTTTTGACCTATGTACCGGGCCCGGTCAGAACTAAGTTGATGTGTTCAATTAAGTTCTTTGTCAAACAAATCGGAAATCGGGAAACAAACTGCTGGACAATAAGTAAGACATTGTTCCATGTATTTGTCCGGCTGATATCTAGAACAGAGGATTATATGATCACTTATCTTAAATGGCGTATCATCATCTTCTCAGTTCCGAGAGACCTTGAAAGAGCTACGATTGCCGATCGGTTCCTGAAGTATTGCAGTTATAGTTATTAGACTTATCCAAGTGGGAGACTGTTGGATAAGGTGTATAAGTCCATAACTATTTCTGGTATGTACTTGACCCGACCCGGCATGGTCCATTTGGGTTGCATGGCACCATGCAATTGGATAAACTAAAATGAGAGAAATAACACTTATGGTTTATTAATATATTATAAGTTCTAATATATTAATAATATTATTTAATTAGTTTGATCAAGAATTAATTTAGAATTAATTAAGTGATCAAAAGATAACTAATTAAATATATGGGTAGATTATGTAAATCTTCCATATCTTATATAGTGGGCTAAGAGGCTCCATGGATTATCAAGTTGGGTTCCACCCATAGGATGCTCCATGGATGCTCCATGGGAGTTACAAACCCATGGGTCATGGAAATGAAGAGTCATGACACATTAGGGTTTACATGGTGTAACCCTAGATGTGTCAACACTATATAATAAACCCATTCTCCACCAAAATCGGCGACATAAGAAACAAGAGGGCTAGAGCCGATTTTGCAAGTGTAAGATTCTCTCAAAGTTTACTCCTTTGAATTTGGTGTTGTGTGAAGCATTTGAGGCATCACACTTGGGGTGCTAGGCTCACAAGGTTTCAAGGATCATAATCAACAACAAGGTAAGTTATTCTATCTTTCATTCAAGCTAAAAATGTTCCCCATGTATGCTAGATAGGAATATAACCTTGGAATTCAACTTTGCATGATTATTAGACAAACATAGATCCAAGGTTATTAGGGTTGGATGTACACTTAGGAAGTGTTAGTGCTCAAAACCCATCATGATATAGTGAGGATAACTCACCTTGCAACTGCCGAACCGAAACACGAAAACATTGGCCCGAAGCACTGCTCCAAACTCCAACACCTGATGCCATCAATGAACCATGACATAAATATCCAAAATACCATAACACCCCTGAAGGTCAAACAGGTCAAAGTCAAAGTCCTAGCCAAAGTCAACCTTCCTGATTGACTCTACTCGCCGAGTCAACCCGTCGACTCGCCGAGTTCCCAACTTCAGAAAACTCTTATATCACAACTCGACTCGCCGAGTCACTCCATGGCTCGTCGAGTTTAACGATCTCTGATTCCTATCATGTCCAACTCACTGAGTCACCACTCAACTCACTGATCTGAGTCTTAACCAGAAGAGGTTGGGGTTTTGCGTTCTGACTCGCCGAGTCCAAAAACAGACTCGCCGAGTCCACGACAATCTTCAACAGACTCGCCGAGTTGTTCCTACAACTCGTCGAGTTCATGCCTATCTTCAACAGACTCGCCGAGTCCAAGAACAGACTCGCCGAGTCTCTTCAGTCCTTTATACATGCAGAGGCTTTTCGAGTCTTGCAGGGGCTCCAAACTGTAGATCCACTCTTCTAGGGCATGACTCTCACGTAAAGTTCCAAGCTTTACGTGGAAACAAGGAGTTATAAGCCCAAATCACTCTAGGGATAGGTTTAAGACAATGATGCTTCACCAACAAGCCAAGGGCTGATACTTTGCGAGGTTCTGGATCAAGACAAGTCTAGATCTGAAGTAGCAACCTCAGATCTTGACCCCTAACCCGAATTAGACCCTTAACATGCCAAAATGGCCCCAAATATCATTCTAGAATAGATATAAATGCAATAGAGTCAAGGTAACAGCTTGTTACCTCTAAAATGTGCCCAATATGAAGTAGATTCTGGATCTACACAAATCCGTTGATGCTCTACACTTGATTTACAAGCCTTCTTTGCTAGAATCTCCTTCCAAAGCTTCCAAGTTCACTCCATAGGCTCACACCCGATTCTAGGGTTTTTTGACTCTCAAGGGGTGACAAAGAGGCTGAGGTGAGGACTTAAGGTCCTTTAAATAGGGTGCAAGCCCTGAGATTAGGGTTTTCTCTTCCCAGTACCAACTCGTCGAGTCCAGCTTCCGACTCGGCTAGTTGGTCACTTAATTCGCGACCAAATCCCGATCCGACTCGACGAGTACTCGCACCTACTCGTCGAGTAGCTTCCTCAATGTACACTTTAAGCCCTTATATCATATTTCTGAAATTTGGGATGTTACAGATCGACTCTTTCTTTTTCCACCGACTCCGTATTCCGCCTGCCTTCTCTACTTTGTTTATGATATTGGAACTTGCTCTTCTTATCAGTTTGCTCACCACATGTTCGATGAAATGCCTTTCAGGCATTCATAACGATTGTAAGCAACTCATGACCGTACTGCCTCTGGAATTCGTATATTTCTCAAAAAAATTTATTCATTTTATAGGGTTTAGACTCTAATTAACCATTCAAAACAAACGGGCAATCAGTTTACATTGCAGGTTCCGATTGATTGATTAGTCACTTATTCGATTTTTGATATTTCAATTTATCAGTTGTGCTTATTGTTGTGTTCAGGTTCTGCTGGATAAAGGATATTGCTGGATAGGGAGCATGTGTGAAGGTAGGAATCAAGTTGAGTTGAGGGAATTTTGAAGTAAACTGATGTTTTGTTTTTTTGTCCATAGAGTTCTGTGACAAGAAATCACTATCTTGGAGAGTACAAAGGACAAATGCTTAGGAGCTTGTCAAAGGTACTGCCTCAAATTACAAAGAGGAAATCAGGGCACATATACTTGCTCCTCCAGTCCTCCTGGTGGATTGTTAGTGTGTTCCAAAATTTGGGATGACATCTCAACAACTAAAAGCATGTGTAGCTTGTTGATACTAAAACAGGTCATCATCCTCTTCAAACAACCTATATCTTTGTACCACAAATGTTACAACCATCAACTATTCCATTTTATATATGATATGAATGAGCTCACTGCAACAATATCAATTTTACTTGGATATAAGAAATAGTTGCAAGGATTTAATTTAAGCATACAAGCCTTTCAATTGTTTCCTTTTTTTTCTCATCTAAACATATAATTCTTCTTCTGCCCCTTTTCTCCTTTTACTTTACATAAAACAGAAATAAATGTAAAGTAAAATGACAATATATTACAATTTTCTCTTAAGAATCCTTGTCTACTTATCATTGCATCTACATGCCCAGTTAATATTAGTCCGTCTTTAAACTGTTTACTTTATTCATAATAATTTATTTTTGATCCAATTTTGTTTGACATATAAAATTCTAATGGTAAAGGTATTAAACAAAATGACCAAGCTTGATGCGTTCTAAATTTTTTCATATTGTGATACATTTTTATATCAATTTTTTAAAACTTAGAACAAAAACCGTATGAGAATAAGAACCACAGACTAAAACTATAATTTAGGGGTCGTTTGATAATTGCCAATTGGGTTAGAACTGACTGGGTTAGAAGCTGGCTGAGTTAGAAGTTATGACTGAGTCTACATCTGACTGAGTTTATGTTGTTTGATTATTTATCTGACTGGTTATAGTGAATGATAAATAATGACCATATTACCCTTATATTCTCTTTTGTGCCGGATAAAATAATTATAAAAATACAAATTGTCACATAAAATGATAAAATCAAAATTAAATATACATAATTTAAAACCCAAATACAAATTGTCATACAAAATCCAAATACAAATTGAAATACAAATAAAAAACAGCATAATAATTTACATACAAATTTAAAGTTAACCATTTGAAAATGGTTGATTAGCAATCTGGTTACATAAAGTAATGATATATTCAACGGTTTCTTAAACTCATTATATGTCTTGTATGTTTTGCCTCTTTTTCTGCCATACCTAATGAATGAATGAATGATGAAATGTGACATTGGGTTTAATCAATATACACATACATACAAATAAACACATACACACAAATACATACAAACACACAAATACACACACTCTAACAATTTTGTAACAATAATTTAATAGTTTTTTAACATCTGTTATTCAACTCATTTGGCATACTGTTATTCAACTCATTTGGCATACAATTTGGATATTGTGTAAATAACATGAAAGTATGCACATATCGAGCAAAGCAACAACAAGAAGAGCACATCAACTAGTAAAAATAGGGGAAAAAAAGTAAATAAATTCATCAATTATTGCATACATCCACAACAAATCGAAAAGGAACAACATAAGGACAGCAAAGTCAAAAATCACAGAAAAAATCCAACACTTTAGCAAGATTCAAGCAACAAAAAACGAGAAAAAGGCAAGGAAAACTAACATGTTCAGAAGGTAAATCGTCTCTAGTTGAGTGGTCGGAGGAAGAAGCAATCAGCGAGCAGTAGATCAGGATAGGGAGCAGATCGTCGTTGCCTTTTCTCAGTGGAGGCCGTCACAAAACGTAGGGCAAAATCGGAAAAGGCACTTGAGATTGTATTTCTCTTCCCAGTCCGACGAATGAAAGAGAAGGACCGAATCAACTCTTTTTCTTGGACCGAGTCCTTAGCTTCGACCGAGTCCTGATTGCAAAAACAAAATCAAACATACTGATTTATATTTTTTGGACCGGGTCCTCTATTGTACCCAATTAGAAGCAATATCAAACACCCCCCTTAGTCAATAATCTAATATGGTAAGATTGGTCAATGCTGACTTAGGTCCCGTTTGATAGTTTCTATCTGGGAAAGTGTTGTTTGGTAAAGTGCTGTCTGGGAAAGTTTTCTGACTGGGAAAGAAACCATGCTGTTTGATTGTACATCTGATTGACTGTGCTGAATGATGAAAAAAAGTAATAATTCAATAAAAAATAAATTTTTAAAAAAAGTTATTTAAAAAAATTAATAATCCAAGAAAGAAAGAAAGAGACGGGGTTTGGTGCATAATTGTCTTTCCAGCCCATTCAGCTAGAAAGATATGATTTTGGGGCTTTCTGGGAAAGACATATCTTACCGGGAAAGACCCATTTTTTGTGCAAATCAAACAGTCTTTCCCGTCCATTCAGCCATAAAGATCTGTTTGGACCTGGAAAGATGCGTATCAAACGGGACCTTATTTGTTGCCTGTATATATCATGTAGGCAAGTAGGTAAATGACCAAAAGCCCCTTGAAGAATAAACAAGTGAGGGGAAAGCCTTTGCAAGATGTACGTAAATGACAAAAGCTTCCTATTAAATCATCATCAGACAGTGTACTTTTAATCTTTTTGGTTTTAGAGTTTGGCTACATAATTTTCAAGTTTTGATAATTTTAGTCCCCATTGTTTATTGTTTCTCAATTTCGTCACACAACTTTCACCGTCTTTTTCTAAAAAGAATGACTCATGTAACGCACGGGTCTTTTCCTAGTATATATTAAAGCACATGGGAAGTTTCAACAGCAAACTTTCCATGTTTATAATTTTAACACTATAATTTTATTTTTTTCTTAATTTTGCCATTAAAGTTTCAACAAACTTTTCCTTTTTATAATTTTGCTCCTTTATTTTTACTTCTTCATATTTTTGTCACTAAACATTCACTAAACATAATTTTTCTCTTTATAGTTTTGGTACTTTACTTATATTAATTTTGCCACTAAAGTTTCAACAAACTTTTCCTCTTTATAATTTTTACACTTTATTTTTACTTCTTTATATTTTTGCCGCTAATATTTTTGCCGCTAATGTTGCACGGGCCTTTTGCTAGTTCACATCAAATAGGTTAATGATGATAATTTTGGGTGCCAAATCCCCGTCGTCGTCACCATGATGCCAGATGCCTACAACTTAATGTTGAAGCTACCTCAAGAATCGAATCTTGCCTGTAAGTGGAACTTTAAAAGTATATCAGAATCTCCAGTTGGCTAAAATCATCCACAAAAATCGAATATTTTTTAAAGCTTTTTGTAGCTTACAAACTAAGTCAAAGACTCCTAATTTCACATGTGAAACCCTATCTCTATAAAATCTCCATGCGAACCCACCATCTGTATTTCAATGGCGTACTTGAAGAAGATCAAGAGCCTTATTGGTGCTAAAAAGGTCCTAAGACTACTCGGCACCAAGCTCCGCCTCCACAAGCTCCAAACATCCAAAACCAAACACGGGAAAATCAAGAAACGCAGCACCACGAAAGGCGGCAGTGGTTGCCTCTCTTTATCGTTTCAGTCTCGATTCAAACGGAAAAGGAAGGAGGTTCATAGATATCCATGGAAGAAAACGAAGACAGTTTATGTTGACCAGTTGTTTTTAGAGAAGAAGGAGGTGGGGATTCCGGTGGTTGAGGGAATAACCGTTAACACGGTGGAGGGGACGAGCGACAAGTGTGGCGGAGGCTTGGCGGATGAGATGTGGGAGTCGTTGGTGATGGGGTCGCCTCAAATGGATGGGATTAATGAGAGGGCGGAGGAGTTTATTTCTAGGTTCCGAGCCGATCTTTTAGTTCAGGAAATAACGGCTCGGAGATTGTAGCCATTTGAGTTTGTTGGTTTTTCCATTATGTGTTTTTAAGGTTTGCAAGCTTATTGTAGAGACAACCTAACGATGTATATATATGTCGATATGTCTTTTAGTAAATTGGGCTCAAATTCGTCTCTAAAAATTATATGTTTACTATGGTGAAAGTGGTGTGCTTTGTTGTTGTTATTGGCCAAAAGGCCCAAAACCGAACTGCAAACATAAATACGGTTATTCTATTTACGAAATGGTGCGGTACGTTATTTTTGAATTTCGATTTTTTTTTGTTTGTTTGTTTGTTTTTTTTTTTTTTTTTTTTTTTTTTTTTTTTTTTTTTTTTTTGTTAAAGTTCCATTTTAACATCATGGAATTTGGATTTTGTGTGGTTCGGTCTAAACCCAAAAACTTATAAACTTGGCCGAATGAAAGATAGGAACATTAGCCCAACAAAGCTGTAACCCAAATCTGTTATAGGCTTAAAACAAAAACTCAGCAGCTTATAAAGGTAGGCTACCGAGCAAATGCCCAAGTTTCTACCTTGCCTCTCAAACCCCATGTTGGTCTTTGCCTCGCGAGACAACCAAATGTCAATCAATGAAGCAAACGACTGACTTCATTTGTGTATTCAAATATTGAGCCTCTCAAACCCTTTTATAGAGCATAGCCTCATCTCTTTTCTTTCTATAAGGCCATGTTGGTCGGACAACCAAATGTCAATCAATGAAACAAATGACTAACTTCATTTTTGTATTCAGATATTCAAATAATACATCTGGATATTTTCGTTTGTTAGTGGAATTTTTAAAGTATACTTCAAAAAAAAAAAATTGGATTTCAATCGTGTTGGTGAATGAGAATGTGTTTTCAAATATATATAGACAATTTATTAATATAGAACCAACCTTAACCCATAGAACCACACTTATAAACCTATGATTATTAAATGAATGAATTAGATTAAAAAGATGCACCATAAACTATACACCTTTATCCATGGCATCACATACAAAAGAGGGTATAATAGAAATTAAACATTATTAATTTATTAGTATTATGTTAATTAGGAAAAAAAATCATAAGGCCTAAAAACTAGCCAGATTTTTGTCCTCTCTTTTTTATGATTATTATTATTCACATTAAAATACCTAAAAGTCTCACACCCAAATGAATATAATGTACCCTCCTCTTCTAAACCTAGTTCCACTAAAGGCTTCTCCCGTCGTCGACTCTAATCCAACCCATCAACGACAACCCTCTCCTAGGCCGTCCGATATACAAACCACGAACGCGTTTGTGGTTGAGGTGACAACGAACCACGACCGTGCACACCATCCCGGCCGGTCGTGGTTCGTCCGTTTCGTGGTAATTCATGGTGGCCATCACGATTCTAAGCACCAAATGAAATCGATTGTGAGCAACGGCTCATTCAAACGTTCATATGAATACCACAATTTTTTTTTTCATTTTACTCACACAATTTCTCTCTCATTTTATTCACAATCAAACACTTGTTTTGCTTGATAATTTAAAACCAATGGCTCCTAAAATGATGAATTTTTCAGAAAAAGAAGAAGATAACTTAGCACTAGCATGGGTGGCGGTTTCAAAAGACCCAAATGCTATAACGCCTCCTAATTTTTGGGTAAAAGTTGGAAACGTTTTCCATGATTTAATGGGTTGCCGAAGTCATAGTCTTGATGAAATATGTTCGAAGTTTCACGATATGAGGGTTAAATGTCTTGAGTTCGATGGAATTTATAACTTTGTTATAAACAACATACACGAAGGCAAACAGTTTGCTGTGGCCATGTACCAATATGAAGACACAAAACACACACTGTTTAAACATGTCAAAACTTGGCTAAAATTGAAGGAGTGCCCAAAACATTGGATGACAAGGCATGAACGACTACACTCGAAACCCCAACCAAGGTGAATATCATATATATCAAATCCACATTATATTTTATTCATAAATATGATGCTAAGCTAGAAAGAAACTTGAATGATCCATAGATTCGTCTTCTTTTTTACCTTCTCCCTACCTATTATTGCTTTTTGAATGTTGAAATTTTAATCGTTCTATTTTTTGAAAATGAAAATATGGTATAATTATTGTTCGAATACATGATAAGCATGTTAGATATTGTGATTTTTTTAGTTGTGTGAAAAACAATAGTGTAGATTAAGAACTTCTTTGCCAAATCTTGAGGATTATTTTTTCGGGTAATGCGAAAAAAACTCAGCAACCAATGGAAAAAAAAAAAGCAAAACCCAAAAGAACTCATGTACATCAAGCATACACACTAAAAAAAATGCATAAAGAGGTGCTTTGATTTTTTTAGGAGCTTCGATTCAAAAAGGAGAAACATAAAAAGAGGCAAGAACAAAGCAAACATGGAGTTGTTGGGAGTTGCGATCCTAGATTTACATTCTTATGAACATGTTCATTTATAAACACATGTTCATTTGTGAACATATAAACATATGTTTATCTATGAACATCTGGTAGCATGTTCATATTATCTTCTTGTTGAATATATGCTCATTTATGAATATTTGTTAATGTATTCTTGTTCGTTAATGTTCAATTTGAGAGAATAGTTGATTTATTCAATCAATTTCCGTGATTTTTATATAAATATTCAGTTATGAACATAGCCAATTCATGGCATCATAAACAAATGCCCGGTTATGAACATATGTCCATAACATATGTTTATTTATATACATTTATTCTTATTTGATCATAATTTCATACATGTTTAGTTATGAACATATATGCATATCTGATCATGCATATTCAGTTATAAATATTATTAGGTATTCATATATTTACCAATCTATGAACTTTAATCGTCAATGTTCAAATACGAACATTAATTATAATAAGAACTTTTTGATGTTCGAATCCTCATTTTCCGTTAATTCATTCAATTAAAATTATTGTAGTTATTAACTCAAATGAACATTATAATTAGGAAATATCATTAATAAACTATTGTTTCCTTTTTAAAATCAAATTGTTATCTTACCATCTTACCTTTTTTCTCATAAATTTGTCTAACGGTTAAGAATATGGTTTTTTAACAAATTTGGTTCTATGTTGAACCCATCACTTTCTCTCTCTTTATCTCTCTCTCTCTCTCTCTCTCTCTCTCTCTCTCTCTCTATATATATATATATATATATATATATATATATATATATATATATATATCCCCTAATCTAATAAATAAGTATATTTTTGCCACGTGGCAATCTCTAAGCCTCCCCCAATCAATTTTTCCCACTCAAATATCTAAGTTAATTTCCGAAAATACACTTTTACTTTAAACTCTCGGTGCATAAAATCCAGTAAGAGTTTATAGCTCCATCTTCGGTCTCCCGTAGAATCAGCAATTAAATTGCAATAAATCAGGAAACAACATCATCTTCAAATTTGAATTGTTCTCTTTAACTCAACAGAAGTATCCCCATCTCTTTCCGAGTCCATGATTTGTATTCTATGTTTGAATTTCGGGACGAAAATCCCTCTAACGGGGGGATGATGTGACAACCCGAACCTTTTTCCGTTACCGTTAGCCGATTTCCGTTAATAAAATTTGAATTTTATTTAGTTCCGTCAAATTCCTTTGGTTTGGAAAATTATTTAGTTATATAATTAAATTCTATATAAGAGTCAGAACCAAAATCACACGAAAAACCCGAGTTTCCTGTGAAGAATCAATAGTTTTCGGCCTGAGAGGTGTTCACGGCCGTAAACCCGTTTACGGCTAGTGACAGGTGGCCCCCACCATCGATCATACCCCCAACCTATATATACGGGACCCCCACCTTCATTTGAACTTTCTTAGTCGAAAACTCTCATTCTCTCTCTCTCTCTCTACCTCTCAACCGTAAACACCAAAACACCCTCTTTTTCTTCCGAAAATCATCAAGAATCACCTCTGGAGGTTGTTTTGGAGCAGCTAAAACAAGTTTTTCATCGAATCCAACATCATTGTTCTTGAGTTTACGGCCGTACACCCTTCAAATCTTCAAATCTTCAAAGGCCGCAAACCGTTTACGACCGTACACCCTTCAAATCTTCATAGATTTTTCAAGAACACCGTTCACGGCCGTAAACCCTTCAAGGGGCTGTTCACGGCCGAGAACAGTTCACGGTCAGAAACCCTTCACGGCCGCAAACTCCTTCACACCGTGAATCTTTGCTGCAAACCCACTTTTCCGATTCAATCGAGTCCTGGTAACATTCCTAAACTGAAAGCAAATGTTTTTCCAACACTATAAATAATGGTTTCGCTAATAAAATACATATATGTATTAATTGTATTAGGATCCCGTTGAGTGTCGCGTACATCAACTCGAGGGTCTTCACTCCTAGTTTTCGCTGTCTGACTATTCACACGACTAACAGTGAGTTCATACCCCTATACTTTTATGATTTTAAATGTTTTCAGGGAGAGAGTACAAGTCAAACACAAATGATTTTGTTCATTTATACAAAAAGGATTTCAACACATTTAAAACTTATGCAATTGATACAATCTTACAGTTTCCACATGTTTATAAAATATGTAGATATTTTATTTCTTTTGTAAAGTGTTGAGCATAAGGGACTTTTTCAATCTACAGTCGAAATTGCATAGTTTTCAGATCAATATGTAAACCAAGTACACATCATACATGCAAACTATAATAGGTATAGTTTGGGTTTTCAATACACAGTTTTACGAATTCAGATATTTACATAGCAAAACATATAAACTATGACAGATTTAGTTTATGATATATACATTACTACAAGAGTACGACATTTAATAATTATTTAAGTATAATTATTACCTTATACAGTATACACACGGGTTTAAATACAGAAGATCAATACAGAACTACACGTAAACTAGTTAATACAGGATTATGAGACAACACTTCAATTGTACCTTTCGAGGTACAGGTTAAATCCTATCATAGTATAATCAGATTCTCCTAGAGGGAGAGCGTAAGATTTGTGAATAGATCTATTCGGGACTGACAATCCCACACCTGAACTGCTAGCTACAGTTAGGCAGACATGCCTGGGGTGACAAATGTCATTTATCCGACACTTGAAGAACGTCGTAAAGGTCACTAGGTCATATCAAGCATGGTTATACGACTCACAATGGTATAAACTAACCTTATTGTTTGCGGGATTTCATTCTTCTTTAGTTTTATTTTATTAATAAAACTAGTTCATAATACAACTGGAGAATTCCAGGGATTTCAACTCCTAGTTTTTTTTTAAGTAATGAAACTACTATACATACTGGTGGTAACCAGGGTTTTCAAACAGAACATCTTAGACATTACTGGTGATAACCAGGGGTTTCACATAATGGGGTTTCATTCAAAACAATGTTATACAATGCAGTTGGTGGTAACCAGACGTACAAACTAATACATTATACACTACTACAGAACACAGTAATAAACATATATGTTAGAAAATATTGGATTTTATTGGGAAGCATACAAAAATTTTACAGATTCAATGACATGGTTTTCATTATAAAAACATGCTTATGAACTCACCAGCTTTATGCTAATACTCTTTCAAAACTGCTTGTATTCTCAGGAAATCAGTAGACAGGTACCTCGCACACATTTTTGAGAAGACGGAGCGTATAGAGTCACGTCTTTTACTGTTGGTTATGCTTTTGATGTATAAAAACATGAATCAAACAGATGTAAATACCTTTTTATATATATTCAATGTAATGGTTGTGTTTACTTTGATTACTATGATGCAATTGTTGTGATACTACATATGATGTCATCCACCTTCGAACGTTTCCGCCGTTCCGGTTTGGGGGTGTGACAGATTGGTATCACAACTATTGTGTATAGTGAACTAAGTATATCGAACCTTACATTGTTTACAATTATAAACACTAAAGGGGCCGAAGTGCTCTGAAGCTAAAAGTATACATTAAAATATACAAGTATTTTTACAAGAAGTATACAAGTATACATACGTACAAGAAGTCATAACATAGTAAGAACTAAATAAAAGTATTTAGGGCGAGTTGGACACTACGGTTAAACCTGGGCAGTTATGTAGTCATATGTGGGGCCTATATAACTTGATCAACTATATTTTTCCGAGATATGACCAACATGTGTTTGGGAGTGACTTTGGTGTCGCGACAAGTCTAAAACTCACCAAATCCTATACTAATGAAAACACATAGCTAAAATACTATAGGAGTATTTTATGGTACTATATCACTGCACAGAGTCATTACTACTAGTACAAATCCTTATAACAAAAGACCTGCAGTTCCTTGTTAATGTTAGTAGCCATCATTATAGGTCTTTATTATCGTTGTAGGATTAAGATATATCTTGCTCGAAAATATTCGATTCATGATCATATAGGAGGCTTATCGTCATTCTTTCCCTTGTATCTTTTAGAGAAAGATGCCTCCCAGGAAGAGACCCAACAAACAGAACAACGACCCTCCGCCGCCACCACCTCCTCAGTTCGATCCTGTATTGTTCCAGGCAGCAGTTACGACCGCTGTGGCTGCTGCAATGTCGCAGATAAATCTGGGTGGCTTTGGCAGATTAGGAGGTGGACCCGATCCCCGTAATCTTGAAGGTGGTGAAGGACACCCGAAGGAGTGTTCCTACAAATATTTCATGAATGCGAAGCCCAAATCCTTCGACGACAATGGAGGAGTCATTTCCCTAACCCGGTGGTTCGAGAAGATCGAATCAATTTTTGAGATTTGTGCATGTTCTGAGGCCAACAAGGTGAAGTTTGCCGCCTGCACCTTCACCGACAGAGCATTGTCTTGGTGGAATAGTCGGGTCAAATCCCTAACTCTGCCGGTAGCGAATGCCATGGGTTGGGAGAGTTTGAAGGAACTCATGCTTGCCGAGTACTGCCCAAGGGGCGAGATACAGAAATTAGAGCACGAGCTTTGGAACCTGAAGATGAAGGGTTCCGACATTGCCGCTTACACAGCTAGATTCTACGATCTGGCTCTTCTATGTCCGGGAATGGTCACCCCGGAAAGCAAGAAGATAGAGAGGTACATTTGGGGATTGACTCCCCCAACTCAAGGAAATGTCTTGGCTACTAAGCCTTCCACTTTTGACAGTGCCAAGTGCCTGGCGCAGACCGTGATAGATCACGGGGTTGATCTTGATGAAGTGGCAGCTGCTCCCGAACCACCAAAGGCTAGTGGTGGTAAGAAGAAGTTTTGGAACAAGCTAAAGGGGCAGTCTTCGCAGGAGCCCTCCAAGAAACAACAAGTAGTGACAGTTCATGCTGCTACCATTCCTGCCGCTGTTCCCGCAGCTCAAGCACCTGCCAGTAGATATGCTGGTACTCTTCCAAGGTGTGACAAGTGCAACTTCCATCATCATGGGCAGTGCCGGGAGATGTTGTGCAACAGCTGTGGCAAGAAGGGGCACACAACTCGATTTTGCAAGACACCAGTCCAAACAACCAATCAGGCTCCTGGAGCGGGCGCTGGTCAAGCCTGTTATGGTTGTGGGGAGGTCGGGCACTTCAAAAGGAATTGCCCCAAGGCAACAAAAGCTGGCAACACAGGGAAAGTGCTAGCGATGGGCCAGGAAGAGGCAGTTGTTGATCCCACCGTTGTTACGGGTACGTTCCTCCTCGACAACTCTTATGTATGCATTCTTTTCGATTCTAGTGCGGAGAGAAGTTTTGTTAGTCATTCATTTAAGCACCTTCTCAAACATAAATCCCAACCTTTAACCGAAACATTTACCATCGAGATGGCTAACGGAAAGAAAGAGAGCACTAACGACATATTCATAGGCTGTACCCTTACCTTAAACGACCATTCCTTCCCAATCAACCTTATGCCAGTATCCATAAAAAGCTTCGACGTCATCATTGGCATGGATTGGCTGAGCCCCAATCATGCTGATATCCTTTGTTATGAAAAATCCATTCGCCTCAATATGCCCTCGGGCGAAGCTCTCATAGTCTACGGTGATAAACTCAGCTCAAACCTTCGTATAATTTCATGCATCAAAGCCCATAAATATCTGTGAAAGGAGTGCTATGCATTCCTAGCCCATGTTGTTAACGAAAAGCAGGAAGTTAAAGACCTTGAGAGCATCCCCGAAGTCTGCAACTTTCCTGATGTCTTCCCCGAAGATCTTCCCAGAGTCCCTCCCGAGCGCCAAGTCGAGTTTCCTATCGACTTAATCCCCGGAGCTACTCCCGTAACTAAATCCCCATACCGTTTAGCGCCGGCAGAAATGCAAGAGTTATCTAGCCAACTCAATGAGTTGCTCAGCAAGGGATTCATCAGACCAAGTTCCTCACCCTGGGGAGCCTCGGTCTTGTTTGTGAAGAAGAAAGATGGATCCTTTCGGATGTGCATAGATTATCGTGAACTGAACAAGCTTACCATCAAGAACCGTTATCCCTTAACCAGAATCGACGACGTCTTCGATCAACTCCAAGGAGCCAGCTATTTCTCAAAAATAGACCTGAGATTAGGGTACCACTAGTTGCGAGTTCATGAGAGTGATGTTCCCAAGACAACATTCCGAACTCGCTATGGTCACTACGAGTTTGTAGTAATGCCCTTTGGTCTAACAAACGCACTCGCTGTATTCATGGACCTGATGAATCGGGTGTGCCGACCTTTCCTAGACAAGTTTGTAATAGTGTTCATTGATTATATACATGTCTACTCTCGGAGTGAGGAAGATCATAGACAACACTTGAGGGTAGTATTAGAAACACTAAGGGCGGAGAAACTTTATGCAAAGTTTTCAAAGTGCGAATTCTGGATCAGAAAAGTAACTTTCCTTGGTCACGTGGTTAGCGAGGAAGGCATACACGTGGACCCTTCCAAAATCAAAGCGATTGAGAATTGGTCAGCACCAAAGACGCCCACAGAAATCCATCACTTCTTGGGTCTCGCTGGCTACTATCGCAGGTTTATCCAGAACTTCTCCAGAATTGCTAAGCCCTTAACCACCCTGACTCAGAAAGGTGTACCCTTTTGTTGGGGAGAAAAGCAAGACACTGCGTTTCAAACATTGAAGCAGGCCTGCCTGAAGGGACGGAAGACTTTGTTGTCTACTGCGATGCATCCAATCAGGGCCTAGGCTATGTGCTCATGCAGCGAGGAAAGGTTATTGCCTATGCCTCGAGACAGCTGAAAGCACACAAAGTCAATTACACAACTCACGATCTAGAGTTGGGAGCAGTGGTCTTTACGTTAAAGATTTAGAGACATTATCTCTACGAAACCAAGTGTACTGTCTTCACCGACCATAAAAGCCTACAACATATCTTCGATCAGAAAGAGTTGAACATGAGGCAACGAATATGGGTAGAGCTACTCAATGATTATGAGTGCGAAATACGCTATCATCCCGGCAAGGCCAATGTGGTAGCGGATGCCCTCAGCCGGAAAGAGTATTCAGGTCGTAGAGTGAAGGCACTGACAATGACCATCCATTCCCATTTATCCGCTCAAATCAGAGAGGCTCAGCTGGAAGCCTTAAAACCAGAGAACATGTCGGATGAAGCCGTGAGGGGAATGAAAAAGAACTTAGAGGTCAAGGGAGACGGAGTTTACTATTTCATGAACCGGATTTGGACCCCGAAGTATGGCGGTTATAGGGAGGTTGTCATGATGTAACGACGTAAATTTAAAAACAATTTTTCATTTTTCAACACAATAAAACTCATATAATATTCTCAAAATCTCATGTGTATCAAATGTCATCACAATAAAACATATCCCAAAATCTCAAAAACATAATCCTCTGCCAGTGTGTACAAATCATGCCGGCGCCTTCCCGTGATCCTCGCTAGTACCTGAAACACATATCACATAACACGGTAAGCATAAATGCTTAGTGAGTTCCCCAAAATACCACATACAACACATAAGCCACTCGAGGCTACAACTCGATAAGACCCCCTGGTCAATATGTCTCAGCGGGACCCTCCAGTCCTGTAGCTCGTTGGACCCTCTGGTCCGGTCTAGCTCGTTGGACCCTCTGGTCCGGTCTAAATCGTTGGACCCTTCGGTCCGGTCTAAATATCACATAGCATACATAAATCACAATACACATAATCTCAAGTAAACACATAACACATAAGACCCTCCGGTCTGCACATGGATACCACTCTAGGTAATGTATAGTGAGAAGACTCACCTCGGGTAATCTCAGTAAGTCTCGAACTCGAAGTACTGCTCTAGCCTCCACCTAATCACGTAAGGTAATTTACCTCTAATTAACAACGATTCTCAAGGCTAGACTAATCCCTTCCTAAAATCTCATAGAAGGGGAAAAGACCATTTTACCCCTCCAATGGTCCACATGTCCAATAGTTGACCAAACCCTAAAAGTCAACAAAAGTCAACTCCAGTCAACGGTCCAACTTGACCAGACTCGTCGAGTGTACTTGGGTGGCTCGGCGAGTCCATGCGTGTCCTCTAAATCCTCATAAGGCCTCACTCGACTCGTCGAGTTAGCCTTTCATTCGACGGGTTACCACTGATCACGAATCGCGGGGCAACCCGATCCGACTCGTCGAGTCCCCTTATGGACTCGGCGAGTTTCCTCCATGGCAATACTCATTTGACCTTCTGAGGTCAGATCTGTTTCTCTAACTTATAGATCTGGCCTTCTAACACACAAAAGTCACGTAAAGGTCTGAACTTGGGGCTCATGCATGGTGTATTTTGCTCTATACACCATTATGACTCCATTGAAGCTTCATAGCTTCAAGGTTCCAAACTTACTCACTCAAAGCTACTTACTCTCTGGTTCTCTGGACCTCACAAGGTCCATATCTACAAAACAACTAGAAAAAGGGTTTGGATGCACCCAAAACCCCATCCAAAAGGTGATACAAGCCCTAACTCAACAACCAAAGGAAATCTATTCAAGGGACGAAGATACTGGTGGGGAGGGCCAAGGAAGCTATAAGTGCCATTAAATAGGCCCAAGCCCGAAAGAATTAGGGTTTCTGCCAACAGCGCTGACTCGGCGAGTCAGCTTGTCGACTCGTCGAGTCTATTCATTTTCCACGTCACCAAGTCGCGATCCTACTCGACGAGTTAGGATGCCAACTCGTTGAGTCACTCCTCATAACTTAGAAAATAATCTCATTTTATCATACCTGGAAATCCGGATGTTACAATTCTCCCCCACTAGAATCAGACTTCGCCCTCGAAATCTCACTCTGCAAACAACTCTGGATGCTGCTCCCGCATCTCCGTCTCCGGCTCCCAAGTCAGCTCGGACCCTCTCCGATGTTGCCACTGGACCTGAACCAGGGGAACCTCTTTGTTCCTCAGAACCTTGATCTTCCGATCCAAGATCGCGATCGGCCTCTCAATGTAATTCAGGCTCGCATCCACCTGAATATCCTCTAGCGGCACTCTAGTCAAGAAACAGAATATAAAAGGGGGGGTTTTTGATTAAAACTAATAACTAGAAATGCAGTGATAATAAAGTAAACGAAAATCAATAATAAAAATGGTTTCAACTCTACTGTGACTTTCCTAATCATGCTACTGATCCAGATCTGATTATTTGAGATGCGTTCTATCTAAGCTGGTACTGAGAAAAACTAACAAGCTCTAGTAATTTCTCTTTGACCTTATTTAGTTAACCAAAACAAGCTCTTCAATTAACCCTAACTCTTTACTGTCTAATCAAACAAGCTCTTAATTAAGATCAGAAAAGTTGCATTAAGTTCTTTGTAAAATTCCCAACAATACCCAATACTTCTCACAAGCTCGGAAGCGTAAAGGTATGATTTTTACAGTTTATAATAAAGTCAAATCCCAAACACGGAACCGATTTATTACTTGTTACTTATTACCAATTAATTAGAAAAATTACGGATTCTATTAACTGATTAACTGGAATGATAAAACCCTAGCTAGGTGATCAGACTAACAAGAATCAAAATCAAACATTCATTAAGAACAAAACTGAAGAATCTAGATAGAAACACAAATCAAAAACTAGATCTAATGATCAATCACATGAAAAGTACTTATCTTTGCAGAACTGAAAAATAGGGTTTAGCCAGACATGGCTAAAATCTGATCTAAAACAATAAAAAGAAACATTAAACTACTAAATCTTACTAAACTAATCGTAGGAGATGATCCACAGTCTTCAGATCTTCAGAAATCGTTGAAATCGGAGAAGAAACGCCTCCAAAATCGTATTTTCGTCGTCTGGAACCTCTGGAATCGCCAACTTAGGTTACAGGAATGCTATCAGGGTCTATTTATACGTCCAACAGCAAAAACGGCACACCTGCGATCGCATGTACACAACCTGCGATCGTAGGTTTTGAAATAAACGCGTCTGATGCCTTTTTAATGAAGTAGGGTGCTATTTTGACACTTTTTGACCAACCTGCGATCGCATGTACACAACCTGCGATCGCAGGTATTGAGTTTTCACTCTCGGATGAATTTTGGGCACAAAAGAACCTCGAAGGCAACCTGCGACCAAACCTGCGATCGCAAAAAGGGTCATCTGTGATCGCAAGGAGACAACCTGCGATCGCCGGTTGTGCCTATGGCGTCCGAAATTTCGTCTACTTTTCATATCATTTTGAATCGAGTCAATCGGAGTTACGGTTCTCGAGATATGGTCAAAATACTGACAGGGGGTCAAAGCTGCCAGTAACATCCTTTATCTTTAGATTGTAGATTATTTATTCGTGTGATCAATTCGATCGAATGTTTCTTGACCAAAGCATCTTCCAAACATTCCTCAACATACTCCATAAGTCCCAAGCTCCATTTTAAGCTCCAAACACGCATCCAACTGCTCCCAAAGCATTGCTCCACTCGAACTATCTGAAATTGACATAAAAACATGAGCAGTACGAGAATTCTAACGAAAGACATGAGCTGAACATTATTTATCTAAATGACATGCAAATGTACAAAATATGATGCTAAAATGATGATAAAAACTACCCTATAAGATGCATAAAATGACATCTAACAAATCTCCCCAAGCTTAAACCTTACTTGCCCTCAAGTAAGAAAAAGATATAACATTATAAACAAATGGAAAGATGTAGATAACCAAAAAAGAAACTTAGAATTAAAACTAAAACAAGATTAAGGAAACTAAAAATTTAAACTTTATCAAAACACTTCACTATTTTTTTGTTTACATGATCAGATTTCACAACGAGGAAGCTCCAATGAAATCACTACCTAGACAACAGTCTCAATACTTTATATTAACGATTCAGATTTCATATTTAATAAGTTAAACCAAGCTTGAGCAGATAAATTTACGCCGAATTAAATTTGTGAAAACAGTGTATTTTTAAAAATAATTTCACGAAAATTCGTTTATAAAAACATAGCTTGACCAACCCCTCCTTTTTTTCCGAACTCGTCCAGTAAACGCGGTAAGCTCCATTATGGACAGAAAATCCAAGCTTACCCCTATGATTCCACTATCGAGGGATCAATCTCATTATACCACACATCTTCTTCGTCTTGATCAACTCTTCATATGTAACTTGCTTGCTTCTTGATTTTGACTTGAACTTGACTTTGATTTGACTTTGAATTGCAGATTTCTTCAAGTTGCTTGATATATCATTTCTAACATATATATATATTGACTGGGCGCGAATTTTACTTTGAGGCCCACCATATCTTCAATACTTCAAAAATGATAACAAATTGTGGGTATAACAAGAGTTCCCTCCCAACCTCAAAAGGCGCAGAAACTATAGGGTTCAGTACTCCAAGTAATGATAAGGGTTATCCAATCTAGGTTCTTTTTAAGGCATCTAAGGAAATTATTTTCAAAACACTGTTCGTTTTTCCATCCCACACTTCCATTGTAAAAATTATCTGACTCTTATGTTGGGTCATATTGAAAACATTTAAAGCACTTGAAAAAAATAATTCTTAAAATTGATTGTAACGAGACTGTTATTTTCGGTAACTATCACACTTCATCTTAACAGAGCTATCGAATGTAAAAAATATCCTCATCTCATGTAAAATATTTTTTAAAGATTTTTAATTTGATTTTTTTATATGCAGAAAATAAAAAATAACTAGAAATAAAAATATTTTTTGGTTTTTTTGTTCTCTTATTTATGAATGCAGAAAAATAAAATAGTTTTTGGACTTTTTTTTTGAAATTTTTATATGCAAATGCAATGCAGAAATTAAAATGCAAAAAGAAAATTTTGAGAAATTTAACTAAAAAACTGAAAAATTAAAATTTTAAACAAAAATGCAAATTTTTTACACTAACCCCCTCCCCAAGCTTAAAATGATGCATTGTCCTCAATGCTTAGAGATGAATGAACAGCTCAATAAAGAATATAAGGGCAAGAAGGCTTGCAGCTAGGAATGAATGTACCTGATAAGTTGGTAGAAATATGATTTTGACGACAATGTGGTGAAAAATCTGAATTTTAGCGACTTTGAAGATCCTCTGATTTCCCCAAGCTTGCTTGGAACTGCGACCATCTCTTTATTGAAAGCATAAAAACTAAAAACTACTCATCGGGTTGCCTCCCGGAAAGCCGCCCTTTTTTAAGGTCGTTGGCTCGACCATGTCTGAAGACTAGATTACCTGTACGTAAAGATTTTGGCACAAAACAATTAGCAGTACCGTGTCCCCGGCAACGGCGCCAATTTGTTAACACGCTGTCGCGCACGTATTAAACAAATTAATTTATCACTGCTGGTTGCACTAAAAATATAGCACATGGAAGCAGGGTCGAATCCTCAGGGACACAACCTAAAAGTCAATGCCTTTTTTGCATCAGGCACATCTAGTCAAGAAACAAAATATAAAAGGGGGGGGTTTTGATTAAAACTAATAACTAGAAATGCAGTGATAATAAAGTAAACGAAAATCAATAATAAAAATGGTTTCAACTCTGCTGTGACTTTCCTAATCATGCTACTGATCCAGATCTGATTATTTGAGATGCGTTCTATCTAAGCTGGTACTGAGAAAAACTAACAAGCTCTAGTAATTTCTCTTTGACCTTATTTAGTTAACCAAAACAAGCTCTTCAATTAACCCTAACTCTTTATTGTCTAATCAAACAAGCTCTTCATTAAGATCAGAAAAGTTGCATTAAGTTCTTTGTAAAATTCCCAACAATACCCAATACTTCTCACAAGCTCGAAAGCGTAAAGGTATGATTTTTACAGTTTATAATAAAGTCAAATCCTAAACACGGAACCGATTTATTACTTGTTACTTATTACCAATTAATTAGAAAAATTACGGATTCTATTAACTAATTAACTGGAATGATAAAACCCTAGCTAGGTGATCAGACTAACAAGAATCAAAATCAAACATTCATTAAGAACAAAACTGAAGAATCTAGATAGAAACACAAATCAAAAACTAGATCTAATGATCAATCACATGAAAAGTACTTATCTTTGCAGAACTGAAAAATAGGGTTTAGCCAGACATGGCTAAAATCTGATCTAAAACAATAAAAAGAAACATGAAACTACTAAATCTTACTAAACTAATCGTAGGAGATGATCCACAGTCTTCAGATCTTCAGAAATCGTTGAAATCGGAGAAGAAACGCCTCCAAAATCGTATTTTCATCGTCTGGAACCTCTGGAATCGCCAACTTAGGTTACAGGAATGCTATCAGGGTCTATTTATACGTCCAACAGCAAAAACGGCGCACCTGCGATCGCATGTACACAACCTGCGATCGTAGGTTTTGAAATAAACGCGTCTGATGCCTTTTTAATGAAGTAGGGTGCCATTTTGACACTTTTTGGCCAACCTGCGATCGCATGTACACAACCTGCGATCGCAGGTATTGAGTTTTCACTCTCGGATGAATTTTGGGCACAAAAGAACCTCGAAGGCAACCTGCGACCAAACCTACGATCGTAAAAAGGGTCATCTGCGATCGCAAGGAGACAACCTGCGATCGCCGGTTGTGCCTATGACGTCCGAAATTTCGTCTACTTTTTAGATCATTTTGAATCGCGTCAATCGGAGTTACGGTTCTCGAGATATGGTCAAAATACTGACAGGGGGTCAAAGCTGCCAGTAACATCCTTTATCTTTAGATTGTAGATTCTTTATTCGTGTGATCAATTCAATCGAATGTTTCTTGACCAAAGCATCTTCCAAACATTCCTCAACATACTCCATAAGTCCCAAGCTCCATTTTAAGCTCCAAACACGCATCCAACTGCTCCCAAAGCATTGCTCCACTCGAACTATCTGAAATTGACATAAAAACATGAGCAGTACGAGAATTCTAACGAAAGACATGAGCTGAACATTATTTATCTAAATGACATGCAAATGTACAAAATATGATGCTAAAATGATGATAAAAACTACCCTATAAGATGCATAAAATGGCATCTAACAGTATGTGTCCCAACTTCCCCCGAAGTCCATAACACATGCCCGAAGCATGTCCTCGAGCGTATGAATCGTTCGCTCACTCTGGCCATCCGTCTGTGGGTGATAAGCAGTACTGAAGTGCAATCTCGTACCCAACTCCTCATGGAACTTCTTCCAGAACCTGGAAGTGAAACGTACATCCCGGTCTGACACAATCGAGAACGGCACTCCATGCCGCGACACCAGCTCTCTCACATATGTCTCTGCCAGCCTCTCCGCAGAAGAGCTCTCGCTGATTGCAAGGAAGTGAGCGCTCTTCGTCATCCGATCCGCAATCACCCAAATTTCATCAACGCCTCTCGCGGTTCTCGACAATTTGGTGATAAAATCCATAGAAATCTATTCCCACTTCCACTGGGGAACCTCTAATGGCTGCAACTTGCCATGCGGACGCTGGTGCTCAGCCTTAACCCGACGACAGGTCAAGCACCTCTCTACTACCCATGCAACATCCCTTTTCATACAGGGCCACCAATAGTCTCTCTTCAGGTCCAAATACATCTTAGTGGCCCCGGGATGGATCGAAAATCTCGATCTATGCGCCTCCTCCATCAGAGTGCTTCGTGCCCCGCCCGTATACGGCACCCAAATCCGACCACGAAAGGTCATAATCCCTCGGCTATCCGTCACAAATTCGGATACATGTCCAATCACCCGCTCCCTCCTGCGGTTCTCCGGTCTCACAGCCTCTGCCCGGGACTCTCGAATGGTATCCAACACCGGAGTCATCACCGTCATCCTCATGCATATATCTCGAATCAGGGCACTCTCCGCCCTGCGGCTCAGAGTCGTAATCCTTGACCACATCCAACCATCTCCTCTGGCGCATATTCAGGTTGGGCTGATCCATCAGATACTTCAAACTCTTGTGGTCCGTGTATATGTTACACCGAACCCCATACAAATAATGGCGCCATATCTTGAGGGCGAACACCACTGCCCCTAACTCCAGATCGTGGGTGGGATACCTCATCTCATGAGGCTTCAGCTGCCTCGATGTGTATGCTATCACGTGCCCTCTCTGTATAAGCACCGCACCCAGCCCAGATATGGACGCATCGCAATACACCACGAAATCCTCCATTCCCTCCGGAAGGGCTAACACCGGGGCTTTGCATAATCTCTGGCGAAGAGTCTCAAACGAGGTCTGCTGCTCGGGACCCCATATAAAAGCAACACCCTTACGGGTCAATCTGGTGAGGGGAACGGCAATCTTGGAGAAATCTCTGATAAATCTCCGATAGTAGCCGGCCAACCCCAGAAAACTCCTGATCTTGGTGGGGGATCTCGACACCTCCCAACTCATAACAACCTCAATCTTGGCCGGATCGACCAGTATCCCATTCTGATTAACGAGGTGCCCCAAGAATTGGACCTCTCGTAACCAGAAATCACACTTGGAGAATTTGGCATAAAGCCTCTCCGATCTCAAAAATCCAAGGATCTTCCTCAGATGCTCCTAATATTGCTCTCTGGATCTCGAATACACTAGAATGTCGTCGATGAACACAATCACCGATCGATCCATCATCGGCATGCATACTCGGTTCATGAGATCCATGAACGCCGCTGGTGCATTGGTGAGCCCAAAAGGCATCACCACGAACTCATAATGCCCCTAACGAGTCCTGAACGCCGTCTTCTGAATATCCTCATCACGCACCCTCATCTGGTGATATCCAGACCTCAAGTCTATCTTGGAAAACCAAGTCGCTCCCTGCAACTGATCGAACAGATCGTCGATCATTGGTAGTGGATAACGGTTCTTGACCGTCAACTTGTTCAACTCCCGGTAATCGATGCACATCCGGTGTGAACCATCCTTTTTCTTGACAAAAAGGATCGGCGCTCCCCACGACGAGCTACTCGGTCGGATGAATCCCTTCCCCAACAGCTCCTGAAGCTGCGAGGATAATTCCTGCATCTCGGGTGGCGCAAGGCGATAGGGTGCCTTGGCAATAGGCGCTGCCCCCGGAACCAAATCGATGCGAAACTCCACCTGCCTCTCGGGAGGCATACCCGACAACTCCTCAGGGAAAACATCCGGGAATTCTCGCGCTATCGGTACCTCACCGACAGAACTCGCCCTCTCTGCGGCAACTCGTGTATCCATCACATAGGCTACAAACCCCCTACAGCCCTGCTGTAGACTCTGTCTCGCTCTGGCAGCCGAACAAAATGCTGACCCAGATCGAGTACCCTCGCCATACACCGTAAGTACTCCCCTACTAGGGTCTCGTATGGTCACCAACTGTCGCTCGCCGTCTATAACAGCTCCAAATCAGCTCAACCAGTCCATGCCCACGTTGATACAGACATCCCCCATCGCAATCGGTACCAGATCTATCAGGAACTCAACACCGAAAATCTCGAGTACATATCCTTGAATCACATCAGTAGCATAAACCGCTTGCTCGTCAGCTATAGAAACTTGTAGAGGTCGACTCAACGCCTCTCGTCGGGTACTGATGTGCTGGCTAAACGCTAATGACACGAAAGATCGACTCGCACCCGAGTCAAATAACACCAAAGTAGGTACATAACTCACAAGAAGAATACCAATGCATACCACAGTATAAGCACAATATCTCAACTCAGTATAAGTAAATAAAAGAATACATACCAGCCACGACATCGGGCGCTGTGCGGACCTCCTCCGCTGTCAACTGAAAGGCTCTCCCGCGAGCCTTCGGTGCCTCGGCCTTCGCTGGCCGGACCTCGGTAGCTCTAGCAGCATGTGCAGATCCCTGTGCTGATCCCTGAAGTAGCTGTGGGCACTCGGCCTTCCGATGGCCAGTCTGGTTGTAGTGAAAGCAAACTGCAAACCCCTTGGGGCAATCCCTCGCAAAATGCCCCTCCTTGCCATACTTGTAGCACACACCCGCTCTGCACACCCCCTCATGGCTCTTGCCGCACTTCCCGCAAGTGCGGCCCTTCAGACCTCCAGATCTCGAATCAGCGGGCTTTGCCCGCTTGGCTATCGGCTGAGACTGTACCGGCCGCCTGTCCCTCCTCTGAGACTCGACCTCCTCCCTGGCCTGAGTCTCTAGCTCAATCTCCCTCTTCCGGGCATTAGCCTGGAGCTCGGCAAATGTCCGGTATGTCGAGTTCACCACGAACTCACGAATGTCCCTCCTCAGTATGCTCAGATATCGGCTCATACGTGCCTGCTCGGTAGACACGTGCTCAGGGCAAAACAACGCCCTCTCATGAAACATCTGTGTAATCACAGTCACGGACTCCGTCCCCTGCTTGAGGGACAATAACTCCTGCGCCAACCGTTCCCTCTCTACCGGGGGAACATACTCATCTCGGAACATGGTGGTGAACCTCTCCCAGGTCACCGATGTAATCTCTGAAGTAGTAAAGTCTGCCGTCACAAACTTCCACTAGTCCTTCGCTCCCAATCGAAGCTGGTTCAGCGCGAACCGTACTCTCAGATGCTCCGGACAAGAACATGTGTAGAAGCATCCCTCAATGTCATAGATCCATTTCATTGCGGCTATCGGATCCTGAGTCCCATCAAACTCTGGTGGCTTCGTGTTGCTGAACTCCCGGTACAGCAACGAGTCACCCCCCTGTGGCCTAGCAGCGGCAACGGATGTGGTGGCCGCAGCAACAACAACATCGGTAAGAGCAGCATAGCGCTCATCAAATGTCTCAATCAGCGTGGTCTTGATAGACCCGAACATCTCTGGTATCTCAGCTCGAATGGATGCTGCCACCTCATCATGAATCATCCTGCGAATCTCATCATCGCTAACACTGCTGCTCTATAGAGTGTGGCGCGTACCCACCATAATGTCTCTGAAACACAACACAAAAGAAATCAGAGACTCGCTCGAGTATACTCGCACTCGATAACTCAACCCTACTCGTTCCTTAGTACCCTAAGGATTCTTACTTGGACTGCTCACTGATCCGGTGTTTCCAGTAGTACGGGCCCTATACTACCTTCTACACCGCATAAGTATTCACCCCAAGTCCTCCTCCTAGGATCCCAGATCACAAGTACTCTATATCTCGCCAAACACAGGCTACCCTCCCAGAAGACCACTCATAAACTCCTCGCTGCTACCTACTCACTCTCGAAGTATCTCATAGTAGCAGTAACTCCTAGGCTAAGGCATCACAAATCAGGCCCACTCTAGTCCTAAATATGAATACCTAGCCTACTCCAGCATGCATAGCATATCACATAATATCTCATAACACATAATGTAAGGGTATTTTGGGAAATCACCGTTCGGGCGCTGGCTGATCGTACACACTGCTCCGTTCTGCGTTTCTCAAAATCTTTTACTCTTTTTAGAAAAAGTGTTTCTTTTATGAAATTTTTTCTCAAATCCTCAGTTTGAGTTCAGAGACGTGTTGGGATTTGAGCATTCTACCACTCCTATGGTGTACATGCAACCCTATAAACCTTGGATCTATGTTTTCTCTATTATACATGCAAATATTAACTATTCCAAGGTTTCATCCTAACTAGCATATTATGAAGCACATATACTACAAAGTTCTAGTTAGATGACATACCTTTTGATGTAGCTTGATGTCTTCAAGCTTTAAGAGCTTAGCCCCAATAGTGTGGAAGCCTCAAATGGAATCACAAATCACCAAAACACCTTGGAAGAACTTGAGAGAATATGTATGCACACTAAAATCGGCCCACTCTTATTTTCACACACTTGTGCCAATTTTGTGAGCCAAGGACCCCTTTATATATTATGGAGGATTAGGGTTACATCCATGTAAACCCTAATACCCATGACCTTTCCATGAAAGCTTAGCCCAACCTAAATGAACTTGGCCCATTCCATATATATAAGAGTCCATATTTAATTAGTTCTTTTTGATCACTTAATTAATTCTAAATTAATTCTTGATCAATACTAATTAAATAATATGATTCCATATTAATATATTAGAGCTTATAATATATTAATATAAATCATAAATATACTATTCTCAAAAGACTATCCATATAAATTGTGCCGGTGAAGTGCAACCCAAATGGACCATGCCGGGTCGGGTCAAGTACATACCAAATATAGTTATGGACTTAGACATTAATCCAACAGTCTCCCACTTGGATAAGTCTAAAACTATTATTGAGTATGACTTCAAAACCTAACTGGCAATCGTAGCTCTTAAAGCCGTTGTCGAACTCTGACCTTGTCAATGACTTGTCCATTAGATAAGGGATCATATATTCCTCCATTCTAGATATCATATGGACTGAGACATGGATTATAATCATTCTCTCTGTCCATTTGTTGTTTCCCGATTTTCGATTTATGATGACTGACTGATTGAACAAATCAAATCAGTCCTGGCTTGGCCAAGCACTCACATGTGTCATCGCTAAATCATCGAGGGGCCCACAGATATCGCTTTTATCCCGAAGGTAAAAGGAATGGATAAACTTCGACTCATATGGCTTGTTCTACTACTTGTTGAATCATACACAAAGGCACGTTTTATAACATCGAGTTACCAAATGAGTTTTCGTGCAATCAATGTATAACCAACTCATAGTAACAACTCATATCTCTAGGTTTGAATAATATAAGATATTATCGTCTCATGATCACTCGTGATAAAATCCATGAAGTGATTCAAATGAGCGCGGGTTGAATCCAATACTCAGAACTTATGAGCACTCATGAGTGTTGTAGCACCACTTTGTCCACCAACTTGGACCTCTACAAACCAACCGATGACAATCTTGATTCATATCTACTTCCAACATATGACCGACTGTGGATGGTTTGAATAACTTAATCATTCAGGAAGAGCGACTTAGTTATTCTGGAAGTCAAAACATGCAAAGTGAAACACAAGAATAAATGAATCAAATATGGTATCAAACCCTATGAATATAAATAAACACTTTTATTTATCACCATACTGATTACTCATTATTCATTGTTTCGGTTTTATCAACTTTATACTTGAATTAAAAACACTAGTTGTCCCATGCTCAAAGCATGTACACTATGTTTTTCTTAAACAATAGCTTTGCCATACACCAAGTATGCACTCTATGTTTGTCTATGATCCTTACTTTGTGAAGTAAACCAATTGAACATAATTTCAATGATTCTAATTTCACACTCCCAAATCCTTATCAAAAAATGTGAGAATTTCAAATTCCTATCATTTATCGAAATCTGTTTAGATTTTAAACTTATATGCACTGACCCTCCTGTAATGAATATGTACAAAGTCACAAAGACTTGTCAACAGTCATTATAAGGTATTCCAATGGAGATCAACTCCATGGAAACTAAGTCTCATATTCAAAGTACATTGCTTTGGACATTTTTCTTGCATTAAGTTTTCTAATCTTACACATATAACTTCCACCTATGGAGACAACTCCATATTCTCATTTTGACTATCACTTCTGAATAAGAGATGCCTCTTTTCAGAATATTTCAATATGGTCCTTCCAAAATTAGCATTATACTTCCAACTGTCCCTGAGCAACCAATCTTTGGTAAACCTCAGATTGTCCTCGACAATTGCTTAATCATTTTAGTCATATCCAATTCTAGACCTTTTCCCTTCTTAATGCCTCTGGGTATTTGGAAAAATTTAGAAATGACAAATATTATAGCACATGCAATCGATCCTGTACCCAAAGCAAATGGTACACGATTCATGATGTCTCACATAAAGACATGATTCTAGACCAGTCTTTTGCTACAATATTTTTATTTGCCATGTTTTCAAAATTTGACTATGAAGAGGGATGCCGTAATCATAATCGAATTTTGAGAACGCAATATATAGAATTTCCTTAAGTTGAACCAATCCAACATGAAATTCATATATATTCTTGACTAAAGATGATTAAGGTCTCAATCTAAGCCTTTAGAACTGAAATGAAGTATATCCTCTCCCTTAATTATAGCAAAACAACTTTTTCAATCCCTGCAGCCTCACGAATTGAAACTTTTGTTTTCTATAATTAACATTGCTCACTTGCAACACTAACAATAATTATCATGCTCCCACTAACATGATGATTATTAGCATAACACTTATGCTCCCACTAGCTTTAACATGTACTCAGAAATCAGCTGGACTTCTAGAAATCAATACTTTATTGACTTTCTTACCAAAGTTCAGATTTCTTATACGAGATGCTTTGATAAAACTTTATCAAAATCATACACCTTTTCTTAGATAGCATGCATGTGTGTCTAAACAATTTCAGAACTATGAAAAGGGATGTCGTAATCATAGTCTCAATTGTTTAGACCTTTTTCCATCTGCTTCAAATCTACTTGGTGGAAGTGTTTCCTCACCATCATTTTCATGAATCGGAGAGAAACCTTATGACCCTTAGATTTTATGGTGTATGTGTTCTTATCCATGTGAATCGTCAAAACCATAGTCACAAGACAAGGATAATGAAAAATCCAAACTCATATGGACTGAACTTATGCAATCTTAACTTCTTGCCACCTGGCAGTACAGGGCCTGCCATTGCTTCCAAGTTGTTATGCAACCAATTGAGAACTTTCAGAACTCCTATGCAAATCCAACTTTAACTGGAATGGGCACAGAATATGTCAACACGATAGGTTATAAACCTCAAGTCGTGTGCTAGTGAAGAACCTCAGGTTTTATTCTTGATTAGTTCCTGAAATTCTTTTTAGGATCTTTAAGACTCCCACTATCCTCTTGACATATAAGACTATCTTGCCAAATATTCAAGAGATAGTGCGGATTCTTTATCAAGACAAACACTTCACACAATTGGCCTTAGTTGGTCTTTGTTTTATCCAAAACATCACAACTTACCAATTTCAAATGTACAAGAGTAGGACACTTTTACTCTTACATTTGACAAGTGTTTTAAACCTTTCTTTAAGATATGTCACTCAAGTTACAATCTTGGAGTATGACTCTAAGAATTGTTTTGGAACGAAGTATGACTCATCTTCCTGATCTAACCATTTTAACAATTCATGACTCCTCTTCTTAGTCATAAGAATGCACTAAGATGACCTTTAGAGGACTAATTGTGATATGATTTCTAAATCATTAAGATGATCACAAACATGATACTAAAGTACTCTCCCATCTTTTCAGATTTGAGAAACTTTTATCTTTCTGCCTAATTTGATTCTTCCCATTCGTTCTGCCATACATTGAGACTTTTCCAATGTTTCAGAATTATACTTAAACTTGTAAGTATAACTATATTTACTAAACTTTAGTAAATCAAATAGTCTTAACGAGCTTTGTGGTGGACATGACCAGTGCACAAGAATGTGTACTCGATCCCTTTAGTCCTTCACTTGACTCACACATCCATGTGAACAAGTAATTAGTCTTGATTTTCCAATGCTTGAAAGTTCTCATTCATCATACTATTCAACTTGCATGATTCCAAGTTTCGGTCCAATTGAAACTTGGGTGATGAGGAACTTTCCTGATTTGGTAAATTTAGACACTACCACAAATGAAAGAATCAAATCCATTTTCCAATATTGCTGTCAGTGGAATCATATAAGCAACAATTTTCCACAAATGCCATTGTAAGGATACTTCAAATAAATAAAATTAAACAATTTTCTTTTATTTTAAAACTTTGCGGAAAAACTTATCCTTACAATCCACATGGAAAATTGTTGTTATCTATTCCTTAGCAATATATCATAACTTCTTAAGCAACTGCTCAAAATTCTGATGCGATCGAAATCCACCTTCGCGATCAGAATCAGCATATACTTCCTTTAAGATTTCTCTCTATTCTTTGATTCTTAAAACATCAACATGTGACCCAGTCACATCATGTAATGAGGATCTCAGAATAGAACTTAACAGAGTTAGATAATGGGCTCTACCTGATGTAGAGTCAAACTTATTGACTTTAACATCCTTAGGTAAATTTGGCAGCTTTGCAATCAACGCCCCTTCCTTTGGCAAAATAAACATATGAACCCTTTGGTAGTGGGACTATCTCAGACTTAGCCTTTCTCTTTACCATTTGGTCAACCGGGTTGACTATGGCCAATCCCTTTCCATTGGGAAGAGAATGCTTTTTCTGGATTTCCAGTGTCACCATTGTCACTTTCCATAAAGTTTTTCGGAAGTTGATCTTCTAATCAAATTTGCTTTACTATCATTGCTGATTCAGCAGCACCAAGCAAATAGATATGATCATTAAGGTTCATGTCATAGTCTGTTTCATAGTAGTCCCAAAGGAACTCACTATGTGACTTAGAAAGTGATTGAACATCCAACTTTCTCAAGACTTTGACACCCAACTCTCCCGGCTTGTCAATATGTGACTTCATCTCTAAGATGTGATCCCACATAGACCTTGCTTGCCATTAGGGCTTGAGTGACCATCATATTAGAACACCCCTCGTACATTTCCCAAAAAAATGAAAACAGGATTCGCTACCGCTTTTACCATGTCTAACACACAAAAATTCATAAATACTCTATACTAACATACAGCAAACACGTAATTCAACAAATACGAATTGTCTACCCACACTAACATCAACACAATTATAAATAGCAACAAAACACTTAGATAAAAAAAAGTTCTGAGAATACCTCATTATCGCGTCTGACCTCCTCAGCAGTCATCTGAAATGCTCGCGCATACACTTTTGGTGCATCATTCTTCTTACCACTACCACCCGCCTGAACCTTTGGATTTGGGCACTGACCACTCATATGACCCGTCTGCCTACAATTATAGCATAGCGGCTCATTCTTGCACTCTTCTTGCTTGTGGCCTAATTTTCCACATCGTCTGCATCTCATGGTGTCGTTACTGCATGACCCCTTATGTGAGGAGCGACACTTCGTACAGTAATCCGACTTGTCACCCCTCGTATCCTGGTGATCATTCTTTTTCTTCCTCGAGGATTCAGACGAACCCTCCCATTTCCTCTTCTCCCCACCCTTAATCACAGTGCGCCCGGGTGTGGCCAAATCAACCTCGATTCGAATAGCCTCATCCATGGCAGCCGCCAAAGTGTTGCGCTGCCTCACAATAGCTCGATACTCTAGTGGTAACCCCTCAGCATAATGTTCCACCTGTTTTGCATCGGTGGGACAGTAACTTTTACCGAACTGTAGTTTCTCAGAGAACATTGAATTGTATTTCGCTATCGACATTGTGCCTTTCTCCAATGAAAGGAACTCCCGCTCGGCTTTCCTTATCTGCCCCGGAGGACAGAAACGTTCCTGAAGCTTTTGGCTGAAAGCCTCCCAGGTCATGGTTTGAAGTGTAGCCTTAGGTACAACAGATTCCAATGCCTCCTACCATTGTAGTGCATCACCATCCAATTTCAGTGCTGCATAACTGACTTTCTGTAATTCCGTGAAGTCCCCTGAACGGAAAATCTGCCTCATCTTACGCAACCATTGCACACATAATGCTGGGTCTTCTCCTCCTTTGAAGACAGGGGGTTTGCGGGCAGTGAATTCTTTGTAGGGACTACCCCGCCCCTCAACACGTTCTCTAGTGGGCTCCCTGCTCCGTGCGCGAGTGACTGAGCGACTCTCATCTATCACCTCTCGTGGCTCCTCATTCTCCTCTTCTTCGTCCTCGGGTGGTAAAATCCCCGCATCTCGCATAGCCTGCTGCATCCGCTCCATGTCTCGATCGCGTCTCTGCAACTCTGCATCTCGTGCCTCAAGCTTCTGCTGAAGGTCAGCAATGATAGCAGCACTCGCAGTGCTTCTCTCGCTACGGGTTGGCTGAGCCCGTGGCTGACGACCAGCCGATGGGGTCTGAAAAACAAACGGTGGTGTCTCGGGTGTACGGTTGTCCTGCCCCACACCAGCTCCTCCAACATTGACATTCCCTTCGACGTGCGGCATGTTCCTAAATAATAAAGAACTTTAAGCACACAAAACAATCACATGAAAGGAAAATTCAGAAAGTTACATATAACTATCCTATAACTCTCAGCACACACCCTCCCCCCTTTAGAATCCTAGATCACCTAATTGAGCCAGTCTACACTGTGAGTCTGAACACCGGCCTCTGTATTCAGTTCACTCACAGCATGGCTCTGATACCAACTTGTAACATCGCGATTTTTCATCCAAATTTTTTTATTTTTAAAACACTTATTTAACAGAATACGTTGCGGAAGACTTATTATGATTGTTTCAGAAACATCACCAATGTTACTTTCATGTCAAAATAAACTCATCAAAATATAAAGTTCACAAAAAACATGATGATGAAAACCCAACATGTCCAAATGGTATCATAACTAAAGATACTAAATTATACTACCCAAAGATTCCCATCCTCACCAAGGCATCATGTCAAGCTACCTGTTCCATTCCACAGAAACCAACAAGCAAAGAACAAGTGTTAGCATAAGCTAAGTGAGTCAATATAGTACATTGTTAAGAGAACACTCATATCATAGATGGATTCACACAAAACATCCACACACAGTCAATGACTCACTAGCAAGACATACAACATCACACCACATAACAAACACATGTTTAGCTCAATTTATTTTAGTTCTTCAGTTAGAGCTTGTTTTATTAGTTACTCTCCTCAACGCCGTTGTAACTAATTTAATCTCACTGCTTAAATATTAATATATAATATTTTGTTTCTCCGCTTTACATTAATAATCACTCACCGCTCCTCGTTGTAATTATTAAAGTATTACCTCCTAGTTAGGGTCTATTTATTCACCGCAAAAACCTCCCCAAAGCTAGACCCCGTTCGCTACTAACGTGACCGGCACGACCCAATGCACTAAGTGAGGCGCGACTCTCACCCGTAATCATTGCCCCCGGCGCGCTGCGTTCGCTACTCCGACTGTGCACATACGTATACATGCGTTGTCGTTCAGGATTGGTAAGAACGATGCCAATTCCAACAGATACACCACCCAAATCCCACGTGATGTTTGCGCTGGTCCCACCGCTTGACCAACATCACTCCAGTCCCGGTATACCAAGGTGTACCAAGACCATGTCCCGAGTGGTTGTCTAGAAAAACCAGTCGGCGTCAAAGTTGGCTTAAGCTCTTTTCCTATAGGTATCTTTCAACCCACTAGGCCATCATAATATCCGGATTGGGTATATACCTATGTTTAGGTTTCTACCCTTCTCCCCGCTAGTGTGTTCCCCTTTTTAATTTAATAATGATTAATTAAATAAGGAGTTACACTTTTACCCTTTCAAGTAATCATGTAATTATTATGAATATTCTTTTATTAACATATTACCTCTTTAAGGGTTATTTTCATGCAAACATGTAAATTCATGAAGTTATTACATTTTACATCACACACTACTTCCATACACAACACATCAATGAAGTTCATACAACACTAGCATGCTTGTCCTAAAACATTTTAAACAAATATTTTCAAACAAGAATTAGCATGCTCTCATCACATAATGGTCATACACTTCACTCAATCTAGCATGACCCTAACTCACATCTCACACCAAACAAGAAAGAGTCTAGCATGCAACACCCTGGATATCATTACACATAAAACATTTCAACAATATTTGCATAACAATCAATCATCAAAAGGGTCACATGTATCCTAGATAACTAGGTTCATCCCAATCCATCTAAGATATGGGATACTTCTAACAATGTACTTTTAAAACCACAAGTTGACTCACCTTTGCCAAAAATATGACCAACTCACACTTCAAATATTGTATTGGTTGAAGTATCACCCTTGCCCCTATTACATTTCAAATAACAAGGTTATTGGAGTTCTACAATGCCAAAGATGACAAGTTTATAAGCCAAACACATAAATCAACTAGCAAGTAAAATTCCCAGTTTTGAACCCAAAACAGCCACCTGTTTATAGCTGTTTTAGCAAACTTAGAACCTGTATAACTTTCGTTTTTATTTCATATTACATAATTTCATGCTTTTAGCTTTTCAGAATGTACTTTTGAAGGTCCAAACGATTTTTCTACAATTTTATATGATTTTTACAAATCTGCCTATCAATGCAGCTAAATTCTGACCAGCTGGTGAAAAAGGCGATTTTCACCTAAGTTAGAAGCAACAACAGGTTCTGGAAAAATTCATGGATAAACTAGAC
Organism: Lactuca virosa; assembly: GCF_052849685.1. Taxonomy (NCBI): domain Eukaryota; kingdom Viridiplantae; phylum Streptophyta; class Magnoliopsida; order Asterales; family Asteraceae; genus Lactuca; species Lactuca virosa. The sequence continues at coordinate 99,094,814 of NC_136433.1, read as the reverse complement.
TCAAAATGGAAACTTTGAGAGTTACAGATCATTAATTAGATTCCTGGTTATTTTTCTATAATTTTTCCAATACAGGGATAGATTGGTAATTTTTGCTGAATTTTCCAGCTTGGGGTTTTAAAGACTTTTTGACCACTTAACACATTAAGCCATCACTAAAAACACCTATAAGGGTAAAAATTAACTTCTTAACAGAAATAGCATGATTTAATCACAGAAACATATCCATTTGATTCATGGTGGAAGTTAACTTAAGTTTTAGAAATCAACAACAAAGATTGAGACTCCAAAACTTTGCTCAAAATATGAATTTGAACAACAAACTTATTGAAGGTGTTCATAAGCAATTTTGACAGCAATTGAGCCATCATAAACACCCAATAAAAGTGAAATTGAACCATATGAACCTTCAAGGTTTCTAGGAAGAAGAAGATGAGATTGAAACCACAAATTAGAAAAAGAATTGACCACAACAATTATCAATTAACAAGGAATTGATAAATTAACACCACAAAGAGATTAGAATATGATTTTTACCAATTCTTGGCCAAAAACACAGCCCTCTTCCTCCCCTCCAGGATCGATCAAACAAGACCTCTTCCTCCTCCCTCCTTCCCCTTTGCTCACCTATCCTTCCTTCCTCCACAATTCGTTCGATTTGTTTTTTTCTTCTTCTTCTTCTTGCTGTCGATGTCGCACAAACACACAAAGGGAGGTTCGTTTTTTTTTCTTTTTGTGTTCTTATAAGGAGAAGGGAAAAGAACGCACGATTGGTTTTTCTTAATGTTACCCTAATTAATGAATGTAAAGGCTTAACCCAAGAAAGAAACGGACGAAACATTTACGTAGCATTGAAATTGTTTTAATTCTCAAGTTACAACATTAACCCTCTATGTATGCTCATTTGTTCATATCCAACCAACTATTTTTGATTGAATTAGTTTTAACCCTGAATTATATTAAACATTTGGCTTATATAAAATAATTTATTTATATACTTTTTTTTAAATATTAACTAATTCTATTAGATATTAATTAACATCATTTTTACTCATTTTATTTTAACTTATTATCATTAAAACGAAAAATCATTTACAATAATTATTATTCGAGTAACGGAAGCTAACGTCGTTTACGGTAGGATTTTCGGGTCGTTACAATTCTCCCCTCCTTAAAATGATTCCGTCCTCGGAATCAGCTACCGATACAAACAACCTAAGATAGTGAACCTTCGCATATTCTACAACCCCCCTAGGTTACTCCTGACCTGTAGCCGTCCTCCCATTGGAGTTTAATGAGCTTGCATCGTTTCATTCATGGTTACTTGATCTTTTTCTCGCCACGATATCTACCAACTTTCATTTCTCGTGCGTCAACTCATCGAATTGTAACTTGTCTAGCAAAAAGAGACTCACCTCATAGCTTGACATGAAGAATAATTATCAACACTAAACTCCTTGACCACCTCAACAAGAATGTACCCACTGACTTCCTTGAACCCTCCACCGCATGAGCCAAGGAACCTAACACTTGCTACTCACAAAGCACAAAAGATGGAGATGAACCCTAGAGTTCTCTCCTCACAAAACAGACATACACTCAAACGAAACGCGAAACTCACTCATGCTTCTAGCGTAGAGAATCTTAGTCTGACTGGAAGACAGTCAAAACCTATCCATGACAACATCGCACGACCTGATCCCGATTGGAATCCAAGTTAAAAGGGAAAAATGTGTCCAACCATCATATTAGAACACCCCTCGTACATTTCCCAAAAAAATGAAAACAGGATTCGCTACCGCTTTTACCATGTCTAACACACAAAAATTCATAAATACTCTATACTAACATACAGCAAACACGTAATTCAACAAATACGAATTGTCTACCCACACTAACATCAACACAATTATAAATAGCAACAAAACACTTAGATAAAAAAAAGTTCTGAGAATACCTCATTATCGCGTCTGACCTCCTCAGCAGTCATCTGAAATGCTCGCGCATGCACTTTTGGTGCATCATTCTTCTTACCACTACCACCCGCCTGAACCTTTGGATTTGGGCACTGACCACTCATATGACCCGTCTGCCTACAATTATAGCATAGCGGCTCATTCTTGCACTCTTCTTGCTTGTGGCCTAATTTTCCACATCGTCTGCATCTCATGGTGTCGTTACTGCATGACCCCTTATGTGAGGAGCGACACTTCGTACAGTAATCCGACTTGTCACCCCTCGTATCCTGGTGATCATTCTTTTTCTTCCTCGAGGATTCAGACGAACCCTCCCATTTCCTCTTCTCCCCACCCTTAATCACAGTGCGCCCGGGTGTGGCCAAATCAACCTCGATTCGAATAGCCTCATCCATGGCAGCCGCCAAAGTGTTGCGCTGCCTCACAATAGCTCGATACTCTAGTGGTAACCCCTCAGCATAATGTTCCACCTGTTTTGCATCGGTGGGACAGTAACTTTTACCGAACTGTAGTTTCTCAGAGAACATTGAATTGTATTTCGCTATCGACATTGTGCCTTTCTCCAATGAAAGGAACTCCCGCTCGGCTTTCCTTATCTGCCCCGGAGGACAGAAACGTTCCTGAAGCTTTTGGCTGAAAGCCTCCCAGGTCATGGTTTGAAGTGTAGCCTTAGGTACAACAGATTCCAATGCCTCCTACCATTGTAGTGCATCACCATCCAATTTCAGTGCTGCATAACTGACTTTCTGTAATTCCGTGAAGTCCCCTGAACGGAAAATCTGCCTCATCTTACGCAACCATTGCACACATAATGCTGGGTCTTCTCCTCCTTTGAAGACAGGGGGTTTGCGGGCAGTGAATTCTTTGTAGGGACTACCCCGCCCCTCAACACGTTCTCTAGTGGGCTCCCTGCTCCGTCCGCGAGTGACTGAGCGACTCTCATCTATCACCTCTCGTGGCTCCTCATTCTCCTCTTCTTCGTCCTCGGGTGGTAAAATCCCCGCATCTCGCATAGCCTGCTGCATCCGCTCCATGTCTCGATCGCGTCTCTGCAACTCTGCATCTCGTGCCTCAAGCTTCTACTGAAGGTCAGCAATGATAGCAGCACTCGCAGTGCTGCTCTCGCTACGGGTTGGCTGAGCCCGTGGCTGACGACCAGCCGGTGGGGTCTGAAAAACAAACGGTGGTGTCTCGGGTGTACGGTTGTCCTGCCCCACACCAGCTCCTCCAACATTGACATTCCCTTTGACGTGCGGCATGTTCCTAAATAATAAAGAACTTTAAGCACACAAAACAATCACATGAAAGGAAAATTCAGAAAGTTACATATAACTATCCTATAACTCTCAGCACACACCCTCCCCCCTTTAGAATCCTAGATCACCTAATTGAGCCAGTCTACACTGCGAGTCTGAACACCGGCCTCTGTATTCAGTTCACTCACAGCATGGCTCTGATACCAACTTGTAACATCGCGATTTTTCATCCAAATTTTTTTATTTTTAAAACACTTATTTAACAGAATACGTTGCGGAAGACTTATTATGATTGTTTCAGAAACATCACCAATGTTACTTTCATGTCAAAATAAACTCATCAAAATATAAAGTTCACAAAAAACATGATGATGAAAACCCAACATGTCCAAATGGTATCATAACTAAAGATACTAAATTATACTACCCAAAGATTCCCATCCTCACCAAGGCATCATGTCAAGCTACCTGTTCCATTCCACAGAAACCAACAAGCAAAGAACAAGTGTTAGCATAAGCTAAGTGAGTCAATATAGTACAGTGTTAAGAGAACACTCATATCATAGATGGATTCACACAAAACATCCACACACAGTCAATGACTCACTAGCAAGACATACAACATCACACCACATAACAAACACATGTTTAGCTCAATTTATTTTAGTTCTTCAGTTAGAGCTTGTTTTATTAGTTACTCTCCTCAACGCCGTTGTAACTAATTTAATCTCACCGCTTAAATATTAATATATAATATTTTGTTTCTCCGCTTTACATTAATAATCACTCACCGCTCCTCGTTGTAATTATTAAAGTATTACCTCCTAGTTAGGGTCTATTTATTCACCGCAAAAACCTCCCCAAAGCTAGACCCCGTTCGCTACTAACGTGACCGGCACGACCCAATGCACTAAGTGAGGCGCGACTCTCACCCGTAATCATTGCCCCCGGCGCGCTGTGTTCGCTACTCCGACTGTGCACATACGTATACATGCGTTGTCGTTCAGGATTGGTACGAACGATGCCAATTCCAACAGATACACCTCCCAAATCCCACGTGATGTTTGCGCTGGTCCCACCGCTTGACCAACATCACTCCAGTCCCGGTATACCAAGGTGTACCAAGACCATGTCCCGAGTGGTTGTCTAGAAAAACCAGTCGGCGTCAAAGTTGGCTTAAGCTCTTTTCCTATAGGTATCTTTCAACCCACTAGGCCATCATAATATCCGGATTGGGTATATACCTATGTCTAGGTTTCTACCCTTCGCCCCGCTAGTGTGTTCCCCTTTTTAATTTAATAATGATTAATTAAATAAGGAGTTACACTTTTACCCTTTCAAGTAATCATGTAATTATTATGAATATTCTTTTATTAACATATTACCTCTTTAAGGGTTATTTTCATGCAAACATGTAAATTCATGAAGTTATTACATTTTACATCACACACTACTTCCATACACAACACATCAATGAAGTTGATACAACACTAGCATGCTTGTCCTAAAACATTTTAAACAAATATTTTCAAACAAGAATTAACATGCTCTCATCACATAATGGTCATACACTTCACTCAATCTAGCATGACCCTAACTCACATCTCACACCAAACAAGAAAGAGTCTAGCATGCAACACCCTGGATATCATTACACATAAAACATTTCAACAATATTTGCATAACAATCAATCATCAAAAGGGGCACATGTATCCTAGATAACTAGGTTCATCCCAATCCATCTAAGATATGAGATACTCCTAACAATGTACTTTTAAAACCACAAGTTGACTCACCTTTGCCAAAAATATGACCAACTCACACTTCAAATATTGTATTGGTTGAAGTATCACCCTTGCCCCTATTACATTTCAAATAACAAGGTTATTGGAGTTCTACAATGCCAAAGATGACAAGTTTATAAGCCAAACACATAAATCAACTAGCAAGTAAAATTCCCAGTTTTGAACCCAAAACAGCCACCTGTTTAGAGCTGTTTAGCAAACTTAGAACTTGTATAACTTTCGTTTTTATTTCATATTACATAATTTCATACTTGTAGCTTTTCAGAATGTACTTTTGAAGGTCCAAACGATTTTTCTACAATTTTATATGATTTTTACAAATCTGCCTATCAATGCAGCTAAATTCTGACCAGCTGGTGAAAAAGGCAATTTTCACCTAAGTTAGAAGCAACAACAGGTTCTGGAAAAATTCATGGATAAACTAGACTCAAAATGGAAACTTTGAGAGTTTACAGATCATTAATTAGATTCCTGGTTATTTTTCTATAATTTTTCCAATACAGGGATAGATTGGTAATTTTTGCTGAATTTTCTAGCTTGGGGTTTTAAAGACTTTTTGACCACTTAACACATTAAGCCATCACTAAAAACACCTATAAGGGTAAAAATTAACTTCTTAACAGAAATAGCATGATTTAATCACAGAAACATATCCATTTGATTCATGGTGGAAGTTAACTTAAGTTTTAGAAATCAACAACAAAGATTGAGACTCCAAAACTTTGCTCAAAATATGAATTTGAACAACAAACTTATTGAAGGTGTTCATAAGCAATTTTGACAGCAATTGAGCCATCATAAACACCCAATAAAAGTGAAATTGAACCATATGAACCTTCAAGGTTTCTAGGAAGAAGAAGATGAGATTGAAACCACCAATTAGAAAAAGAATTGACCACAACAATTATCAATTAACAAGGAATTGATAAATTAACACCACAAAGAGATTAGAATATGATTTTTACCAATTCTTGGCCAAAAACACAGCCCTCTTCCTCCCCTCTAGGATCGATCAAACAAGACCTCTTCTTCCTCCCTCCTTCCCCTTTGCTCACCAATCCTTCCTTCCTCCACAATTCGTTCGATTTGTTTTTTTCTTCTTCTTCTTCTTGCTGTCGATGTCGCACAAACACACAAAGGGAGGTTCGGTTTTTTTTTCTTTTTGTGTTCGTATAAGGAGAAGGGAAAAGAACGCACGATTGGTTTTTCTTAATGTTACCCTAATTAATGAACGTAAAGGCTTAACCCAAGAAAGAAACGGACGAAACATTAACCCTCTATGTATGCTCCTTTGTTCATATCCAACCAACTATTTTGATTGAATTAGTTTTAACCCTGAGTTATATTAAACATTTGGCTTATATAAAATAATTTATTTATATACTTTTTTTTAAATATTAACTAATTCTATTAGATATTAATTAACATCATTTTTACTCATTTTATTTTAACTTATTATCATTAAAACGAAAAATCATTTACAATAATTATTATTCGAGTAACGGAAGCTAACGTCGTTTACGGTAGGATTTTCGGGTCGTTACATCAACAATGGGAGAAATTCACGTAAAGTTGATTTAAGTCCTTAATATAACACCCAATATGATATATTAAGGCTAGGACCCAACAAACTATTTTATAACTTGGAAGAGGGATGCCGTAATCCAAGCTATAAAATATTTGAAGGTAGGTAAATGACGATTCACCAATTTCCACCAAGATAAACGAAATGTATTATTAGGTTTTAATTGGTTTTGAAACTCCTAGATTCTTTTGAGATTCATTGAACTTTTCAATGGCATGTTTCAATCTCGAATGTGCCCTTCAGGTTTTGTGACTGGGATGTCGAGGATCACAAAACAAGGTGTGAAGTAACCATGCAAATATACTTGGTACCCTTAATATTTACCCCTCAATCGATGTGCCGGTTAACCACACACGCTCCAACGATACTATGATAAACATTAAGTTACCCTTTGCCTACCTTGTTAAGTCCAGGTTAGTGTGCCGGTTAACCACACACGCTCCACTAACAGCTTAAACAAAGTGCAAAGTGTAATTTCATGGATTAGCACCTTATTCACATTTTCCTAAGTAACTAAGATTGGGAATTTATAAGTGTGTAGTTACTTAGTATTTATCATTATACTTATAATGAAGGGAGAATTATAGTCCTTGTCCTACCTGTTCGGCTAACGACCCTCCACCGGTCAAGGAAGCGGTGGGTGAGAGTGGACACCCATTAAACTGTCATTTTATAGGCAGTAACCTTATACCCCCCTTATAGACCGACTTCGTGAATGGGGCCTACTAATGGTAAGACGACTTGCTCTTATACATATATATAAATATTATTAACTTATAATATTATAAAGTATAAGGGTTGAATTTTAACTTTTAAAATTTTAAGGGCTTAACTTGGAATTAAAGTATTCATGGGAAAACTTTACAAATTCCAAAACTTGAGGGCAAGTTTTTGAAACTATTAAAAAATTTTCATTTCATAACTTATGAGTTTAATGGTTCATTAAAATGAAGACTCTTCATTTTTTATGTAACCTCTTATTCGTTAATAACACTTTTAAAGAAGTGACTCTTAAACATCCATAACTTGAGGACAAGTTATGGAGTCATAATACTATTTAATGAAAAAGACTCTTCATTTTTTTTATGTAACCTATGACACTTTTATGAGTTTTAAGATTCATAAATGTGACCTTTTATGTAACTTGAGGACAAGTTACAAAAACACATTTTATGAACTACCTCTAGATTAATTAGGATTGAAAACAACTAAAACACAAATTTTTTTTTCATTAATCTAAACTAACTCATAAATCAAGGAAACACAAAAAAAAAATAACTTTTGGATTCCATAACTTATGGAGTTTAATGTTTTGTTTTATGATGAAACTTTTCATGTTCCATAACTTAAGAACAAGTTATGGAATTCTTTAAAACATTAAGACCAAGTTTTGTAACTCCATAAAAAATTTTGAATCAATTTTTTTTAAAACCTTTTCATATCCATAACTTATGGAGGTTTCAAAAAACTCTTTAGATCAAACTTTTAAAACTAATAAAATAATCATATCATTTTATCTTTTACTAAATTTGACCTAATTCAACTCATATAGCAAATGATTCAAATTTTACAAATAATTAGTTTTTCACAAAAACAAGTAATTATCTTAAAATTTGACAAAATTCATGTTTTTTTTCTTTTTTTTCAACTTTGAAAATAAAACATTTGCATCAATATAACAGAAAACAACCCATGGCTCTGATACCACTGTTGGGATTTGAGCATTCTACCACTCCTATGGTGTACATGCAACCATATAAACCTTGGATCTATGTTTTCTCTATTATACATGCAAATATTAACTATTCCAAGGTTTCATCCTAACTAGCATATTATGAAGCACCTATACTACAAAGTTCTAGTTAGATGACATACCTTTTGATGTAGCTTGATGTCTTCAAGCTTTAAGAGCTTAGCCCCAATAGTGTGGAAGCCTCAAATGGAATCACAAATCACCAAAACACCTTGGAAGAACTTGAGAGAATATGTATGCACACTAAAATCGGCCCACTCTTATTTTCACACACTTGTGCCAATTTTGTGAGCCAAGGACCCCTTTATATATTATGGAGGATTAGGGTTACATCCATGTAAACCCTAATACCCATGACCTTTCATTTACATAGGATCCATGGGTTAAAAGCTCCATGGACCATCCATGAAAGCTTGGCCCAACCTAAATGAACTTGGCACATTCCATATATATAAGAGTCCATATTTAATTAGTTCTTTTTGATCACTTAATTAATTCTAAATTAATTCTTGATCAATACTATTTAAATAATATGATTCCATATTAATATATTAGAACTTATAATATATTAATATAAATCATAAATATACTATTCTTGAAAGACTATCCATATAAATTGTGCCGGTGAAGTGCAACCCAAATGGACCATGTCGGGTCGAGTCAAGTACATACCAAATATAGTTATGGACTTAGACATTAATCCAACAATACGCCCGAAGGTGCATCCGAATCCCTCAAACCAAGGCTCTGATACCAACTTCTAACGACGTAAATTTTAAAACAATTTTTCATTTTTCAACACAATAAAACTCATATAATATTCTCAAAATCTCATGTGTATCAAATGTCATCACAATAAAACATATCCCAGAATCTCAAAAACATAATCCTCTGCCAGTGTGTACAAATCATGTCGGCGCCTTCCCGCGATCCACGCTAGTACCTGAAACACATATCACATAACACGGTAAGCATAAATGCTTAGTGAGTTCCCCAAAATACCACATACAACACATAGGCCACTCGAGGCTATAACTCGATAAGACCCCCTGGTCAATATGTCTCAGCGGGACCCTCCAGTCCCGTAGCTCGTTGGACCCTCTGGTCCGGTCTAGCTTGTTGGACCCTCTGGTCCGGTCTAAATCCTTGGACCCTCCGGTCCGGTCTGAATATCACATAGCATACATAAATCACAATACACATAATCTCAAGTAAACACATAACACATAAGACCCTCCGGTCTGCACATGGATACCACTCTAGGTAATGTATAGTGAGAAGACTCATCTCGGGTAATCTCGGTAAGTCTTGAACTCGAAGTACTGCTCTAGCCTCCACCTAATCACGTAAGGTAATTTACCTCTAATTAACAACGACTCTCAAGGCTAGACTAATCCCTTCCTATAATCTCATAGAAGGGGAAAAGACCATTTTACCCCTCCAATGGTCCACATGTCCAATAGTTGACCAAACCCTAAAAGTCAACAAAAGTCAACTCCAGTCAACGGTCCAACTTGACCAGAGTCGTCGAGTGCACTTGGGTGACTCGGCGAGTCCATGCGTGTCCTCTAAATCCTCATAAGGCCTCACTCGACTCGTCGAGTTAGCCTTTCATTCTACGGGTTACCACTGATCACGAATAGCGGGGCAACCCGATCCGACTCGTCGAGTCCCCTTATGGACTCGGCGAGTTTCCTCCATGGCAATACTCATTTGACCTTCTGAGGTAAGATCTATTCCTCTAACTTATAGATCTAGCCTTCTAACACCCAAAAGTCACGTAAAGGTCTGAACTTGGGGCTCATGCATGGTGTGTTTTGCTCTATACACCATTATGACTCCATTGAAGCTTCATAGCTTCAAGGTTCCAAAGTTACTCACTCAAAGCTACTTACTCTCTGGTTCTATGGACCTCACAAGGTCCAGATCTACAAAACAACTAGAAAAAGGGTTTGGATGCACCCAAAACCCCATCCAAAAGGTGATACAAGCCCTAACTCAACAACCAAAGGAAATCTATTCAAACACTAGAGAGACAAGAGCTTGTACCAGATCTGAAGCTTGAATGAAGATGAAGCTGATCCACCAACTCTCCTCTGAGATCCTTCCAACACTCTTGACCTTCTTCTTCAAAGAAATGACCTCCAATTAGCCTCTTTCCTCTCTAACTCACAATAACTCTAGGGTTTCTCTCAAGGGACGAAGACACTGGTGGGGAGGGCCAAGGAGGCTATAAGTGCCTTTAAATAGGCCCAAGCTCGAAAGACTTAGGGTTTCTGCCAACAGCGCTGACTCGGTGAGTCAGCTTGTTGACTCGTCGAGTCCATTCATTTTCCACGTCACCAAGTCGCAATCCTACTCGACGAGTTAGGACGCCAACTCGTCGAGTCACTCCTCATAACTTAGAAAATAATCTCATTTTATCATACCTGGAAATCCGGATGTTACACATGAATGAAGCTCACAAGACTAGATACTCCGTTCACCCAGGTTCAGATAAGATGTATCTGGATCTCAAACAACTCTATTGGTGGCCGAACATGAAAGCATAGATCACTACCTTCGTGGGAAAGTGCTTGACTTGCGCCAAGGTGAAGGTGGAATATCAAAAGCCCTCAGGTCTACTTCAGCAGCCAGAAATACCTGAGTGGAAGTGGGAAAGGATTACGATGGATTTCATCACTAAGTTGCCCAAGTCTCCAAATGGGCACGATGCCATCTGGGTAATTGTTGATCGATTGACTAAATCCGCCCATTTCCTGCCAATCAAAGAAAACTTCAAAATAGAGAGACTGACACGAATCTACATTCGAGAGATAGTCCGCCTGCATGGTGTACCTGTGTCCATTATCTCTGATCGGGATATCAGATTTACCTCGAGATTTTGGCAGTCACTGCAGAAGGCTCTTGGAACTAAGCTGGATATGAGCACAACTTACCATCCGCAGACCGATGGGCAGAGTGAGAGAACCATTCAAACATTGGAAGACATGTTGAGAGCATGCGTCATCGACTTTGGCACGTCGCGGGACACTCATTTGCCCTTGGTCGGATTCTCCTACAACAACAACTACCATACCAGCATCAAGGTTGCGCCGTTCGAAGCTCTCTATGGCCGTAAGTGCAGATCCCCTCTGTGCTGGGCTGAGGTGGGTGACATGCAGCTAGCTAAAGGTCAAGTCCCCGATAGCACTCTCACGGGCCCAAAAATCATCCGAGAAACTACTGAAAAGATCATACAAATTTGGGAACGACTAAAAGCTTCAAGAGATAGACAAAAGAGCTACGCCGATAAGAGACGAAAACCCTTGGAGTTCCAGGTTGGTGACCGTGTTCTTTTGAAGGTCTCACCCTGGAAAGGCATGATACGCTTTGGAAAGCGTGGAAATCTAAATCCAAGATACATAGGACCATTCGAAATCCTCGCTACGATCGGTCCCGTAGCATACAAACTCCGTCTACCCCAGGAACTTACCAATATTCATCCCATCTTCCACGTCTCGAATCTTAAAAAGTGTTTATCCGACGAAACCCTTATGATTCCTCTTGATGAGATCGAGGTCAACGAGAACCTCAATTTCATGGAAGAACCAGTCGAAATCATGGATCGAGAAGTCAAAAGAACGAAACAAAGTCGCATACCGAAAGTGAAGGTCCGCTGGAATGCCAAGAGAGGACCTGAATTCACTTGGGAGCGCGAAGATTCAATGCAACAGAAGTATCCCCATCTCTTTCCGAGTTCATGATTTGTATTCTATGTTTGAATTTCGGGATGAAATTCCCTCTAACGGGGGGATGATGTGACAACCCGAACCTTTTTCCGTTACCGTTAGCCGATTTCTGTTAAAAAAATTTGAATTGTATTGAGTTCCGTCAAATTCCTTTGGTTTGGAAAATTATTTATTTATATAATTAAATTCTATATAAGAGTCGGAACCAAAATCACGCGAAAAACCCGAGTTTCCTTTGAAGAATCAATAGTTTTCGGCCTGAGAGGTGTTCACGGCTGTAAACCCATTTACGTCCGTAAACCCGTTTATGGCTAGTGACAGATGGCCCCCACCACCGACCATACCCCCAGCCTATATATACGGGACCTCCACCTTCATTTGAACTTTCTTAGCCGAAAATTCTCATTCTCTCTCTCTACCTCTCAACCGTAAACACCAAAACACCCTATTTTCTTCCGAAAATCATCAAGAATCACCTCTGGAGGTTGTTTTGGAGCAGCTAAAACACGTTTTTCATCGAATCCAACATCATTGTTCTTGATTTTACGGCCGTACACCCTTGAAATCTTCAAATCTTCAAAGGCCGCAAACCGTTTACGGCCGTACACCCTTCAAATCTTCATAGATTCTTCAAGAACACTGTTCACGGCCGTAAACCCTTCAAGGGGATGTTCACGGCTGAGAACAGTTCACGGTCGGAAACCCTTCACGGCCGCAAACTCCTTCACACCGTGAATCTTGGCTGCAAACCCACTTTTCCGATTTAATCGAGTCCTGGTAACATTCCTAAACTGAAAGCAAGTGTTTTTCCAACACTATAAATAATGGTTTCGCTAATAAAATACATATATATATATATATATATATATATATATATATATATTAATTGTATTAGGATCCCGTTGAGTGCCGCGTACATCAACTCGAGGGTCTTCACTCCCAGTTTTCGCTGTCTGACTATTCACACGACTAACAGTGAGTTCACACAACTAACAGTGAGTTCATACCCCTATACTTTTATGATTTTGTGCATTTATACAAAAAGGATTTCAACACATTTAAAACTGATGCAATTGATACAATCTTACAGTTTCCACATGTTTATAAAATATTTAGATAATTTATCCCTTTTGTAACGTGCTGAGCATAAGGGACTTTTTCAATCTACAGTCAAAATTGCATATTTTTCAGATCAATATGTAAACCAAGTACACATCATACATGCAAACTATAATAGGTATAGTTTGGGTTTTCAATACACAGTTTTACGAATTCAGATATTTACATAGCAAAACATATAAACTATGACAGATTTAGTTTATGATATATACATTACTACAAGAGTACGACATTTAATAATTATTTAAGTATAATTATTACCTTATACAGTATACACACGGGTTTAAATACAGAAGATCAATACAGAACTACACGTAAACTAGTTAATACAGGATTGTGAGACAACACTTCAATTGTACCTTTCGGGGTACAGGTTAAATCCTATCATAGTATAATCAGAGTCTCCTGGAGGGAGAGCGTAAGATTTGTGAATAGATCTATTCGGGACTGACAATCCCACACCTGAACTGCTAGCTACAGTTAGGCAGACATGCCTGGGGTGACAAATGTCATTTATCCGACACTTGAAGAACGTCGTAAAGGTCACTAGGTCATATCAAGCATGGTTATACGACTCACAATGGTATAAACTAACCTTATTGTTTGCGGGATTTCATTCTTCTTTAATTTTATTTTATTAATAAAACTAGTTCATAATACAACTGGAGAATTCCAGGGATTTCAACTCATAGTTTTATTTTAAGTAATGAAACTACTATACATACTGGTGGTAACCACGATTTTCAAGCAGAACATCTTAGAGATTACTGGTGATAACCAGGGGTTTCATACAAAGGGTTTTCATTCAAAACAATGTTATACAATGCAGTTGGTGGTAACCAGACGTACAAACTAATACATTATACACTACTACAGAACACAGTAATAAACATATATGTTATAAAATATTGGATTTTATTGGGAAGCATACAAACATTTTCCAGATTCAATGACATGGTTTTCATTACAAAAACATGCTTATGAACTCACCAGCTTTATGCTGATACTCTTTCAAAACTGTTTGTATTCTCAGGAAATCAGTAGACAGGTACCTTGCACACATTTTTGAGAAGACGGAGCGTATAGAGTCACGTCTTGTACTTTTGGTTATGCTTTTGATGTATAAAAACAAGAATCAAACAGATGTAAATACCTTTTTATATATATTCAATGTAATGGTTGTGTTTACTTTGATTACTATGATGCAATTATTGTGATACTACATATGACGTCATCCACCCCCGACGTTTCCACCATTCCGGTTTGGGGGTGTGACACTTCACATCCCATTTAAACCCTTAATTTCTTCTATAACCTTACTCTCTATTCAAAAAATAATATATTTGTAAGCCCTATGTTACTGTCAAGATCAAAAAAAGCAAGAGACTAGGGGCTTTAAAGTTTGAGTGGAAATAAAGGATGCGACGCTTGATAAGTTCATCAAGAAGCTTTTAGATTCTAAGACCAAATCAGTTTCCATTCTCGGAATCAGAAATTCTGAAGCTTTGTTTTTCTTCCATAGAGGTTTTCCTTAACCAACCTAATTTGCTCAAACTTAAAGCCCCGATTAAGATCTATCGTAACCAAATTTATTACTACCAGTATTGATTTCTTTCTGTATGGGTGTCTGATGTCTCTATACCTACCAAATGGTTTGTTCTAGATGTAAATCCTCAATATGAACAATTGGAGGCATAAATTAAAGGATTGGATTTTTCTTATTTTAAGTTTGGAATTCTTGATAAATTTTGAAACTTTATGTGGTTTTGAAGTGATTTAAAGCATTTGGTAGGTTTAATTCATGGTTGTTCAACATCATATCGCCGATCACCTCCCCTGGACGGAAATTCATCGAATTAATCTGTGTTTGTAGCTTTACATAAATTTGGATGGTGGGCCCAAAATCTGGTTGTAAATTGTGCAGCCAAACATGGTTTCAATTTTTTGTTTTTTTTTAATTTGTAATGAAACAAGGCTCAATTATAGGTTATTTTTCATAATTTTATATTTTCAATTGTCTTTAGGTTTGTTCTTATTTTTCTATTTTTATACTTTTTATATAAGTGGGTTTCTATAAGAGTAATTTCTCATGATTGTCACTTTTCTTTGGCTTGTAGTTTTGACCAAACCTCGAGAATTCACCAGCCTATTACATAATTTTTTAGGTAAACTCTGTTATAGACCATATCTTTCACCCCTTCTTTTAGATATACAAGAGAATGAACCATTAAGTAGAGCTTTCAGATCAAATGGTTATCTTTTTATAATTTCTTGATTTTCTTCTAAAAAGATATATATGACATGTTTAATTTCTTTCTAATGTAGGTTTTGGTGGTGATTGTTTTATTGCAGGTTTCAAGTGTTGGATATGCTAAATAAAAAATGGATGTAGAAATGCTTGTGGTTATACAAAATCCAGGGGTGTATGTGCCAATAAAGGTGAGTTTCTTCTTAAATTTTTAGTTTTTTCTTCTTAAGCTCTCACCTTCCTCTTGTATGTGTCCTGAATATGACTATGGGAGATTTGTATTGCACTTTTACATAGCTTCCGTATATACTTTTTGGACTAGAGAATGAAACTCATGGAGAAAGATGAGGTTAATTTCTTTCAAATATGTTTTTAGGTTGTGAGGTAATTAAAAAAAATGAAAACTGCTTTGAGGATGTGAGGTAACAGAATGATAGTTGTTGTAAATTGATACTTATTGTTAAACATACTTTCACCATGCGGACAACTTTTATCCATCTAAGTGAGATATCTTGATTTCTTTCATTAGATTCTCGCCTCTTGAATCTTTATTTGAAGATGCAAATTATAGATTTTTCTCTCAATAATGAGCTAAAATATATGTTTTTTTTTGTTGCTTTAGGAAGATGACGGGCTGAATCTGGATCACAAATGATTTATTGCAAAATCTATTATATGCTTCAAACATGGTAAGAATTTGGTTCTTGATTTGCTTATATTTAATTTCAAGGTTGTGATTATTTGTTTGTTTGAACCCATGATTTTTTGCTATGCTTTAGTGCAATTTGGAACCTGGTGTATCTGCAAAATGAGTCTAGGCACAATTTCTGCATTTGAAGATTGCAATATGTAAGGGTATGGTTTCCATTGTGATTAACCCACAAAAGGGTAGTTAACTTTACATGTTTTTTTTGGCAATTAATACCTTATAGTTTAACATACACTAAATTAAAATGGGTATAATATTTTCTACTTTAAAAAATACATTTTATTTGCGAAACAAACAAAGAGTCAAGTTACATCTTGACTTTTATTTTAGATCTCGGGGTTGAAACCTGAGTGGTAGTTATTACATTCTTTTTCTTGCTCCTGGGAAGTTTATGGTGCATCGAACCTGTCACTCAGAGTAGAGTGTTTCGACACCAGGTTGTAGTAAAGTATTTTGAATAATATGCTTTGCTTATAGGGTCAAATATTGTATTTCTTCCGTTATGAATTGTGATTAAATTCTTGTGGAGGATACATACTAACATCCTTCATACACGTTTTTCCATTAACAGTTATGCTTCAATATTTTGTTTTGACAACATTATGATATTGACAAACTATTTAACAAGTTTTTAGTTAAACATACACATTTTTTTAAAGAATTTCTTAAACATTGCCTAATTTGGAGTCATTGGTACTTTGATATCCTCATTTCATTAGCTATATTAAGATGCTTAATCATTGACTCATTGCTCTCAAAATGATTATTTGCTTATGACGACATAGTTATATCCATTTTTTATTACTATAGTTGTGTATGTGTCATTAGTTGCTCATCTCTTATCTATGTATGTTGGTACTTTGACAGTGAATTAGGTGGAAGCGGATCAGATTTGTATTTGCAACAGACCGGATCTGGGCAAGGGTTTTTCAATTGGTTATTTGTCAGTGAATTTTGTATAATAATTGTTTATATATATATATATATATATATATATATATATATATATATATATATATACTTTTTTTTCTTTTGTTAACAAAATTTACTTGCCTTTGTAGTTTTAAACAATTATTTTTTATGCGGCGAAAGACATATTTCTCCAAAACAAAACATTATATTACTCTCCTAAAAGAAAACATAGTATATATACAATGAATTGATTTAAGCTATTAAAAAGTTATCCACGATTCCAAAAAGAGACGTTTATAGAAATAAATTTGAATATTATAATTGATAAACAATTTTTAGAATTTTCTAAACATTTATTATAAAATATATTTTCAATCTTTGTGGTTTCCACAGGTTGTATATATATATATATATATATATATATATATATATATATATATATATATATATATATATATATATATATATATATATATATATATATATGATTACCACGGGCTTCAAAAGAAAACATTTATTATAAAATATACTTGTCTTTGTAGTTCTAAACAATTGTTTTTTTATGTGGTGAAAGTACATATTTCTCCAAAAGAAAACATTATATTACTCTCCTAAAAGAAAACATAGTATATACAATGAATTGATTTAAGTTACTAAAAAGTTATCTATGGTTCCAAAAAGAGACATTTATAAAAATAAATTTGAATATTATAATTGATAAACAATTTTTAGAACTTTCTAAACATTTATTATAAAATATATTTTCAATCTTTTATCCGTGGTTTCCACGGGTTTCAATCTTTTATCCGTGGTTTTCACGGGTGGTGTTTGGTGGGGGTGGGGGTGGTGATGGTGGTGGGTGGTGGTTTTGGTGGGTGATGGGTGGTGGTTTAGGTATGTGATGGGTGAGGTAGTGGTGGTGGATGGTAGTTAGCGGTGGAGGTAGGTGGTGATGGTGGTGGTTAGTGGTGGTATTGGGTTGTAGGTTGTGGTGATAATTGGTTGGTAGTAGTGGTGGGTGGTTGGTGGTGGTGGGTGGTGGTGGGTAGTGGTGGGTGGTGATGAGTGGTGGATGGTGGGTGGTAGTGGGTGGTGGGTGGTGATGTTTGGTGGTGATGGGTGGTTGCTGGCGCGTGGTGGTGATGAGTGGTTGGTGGTGGGTGGTAGGTGGTGGTGGTTGGATGGTGAGTGGTGTTGGTTAGTGGGTTTTTTAATTATTTTTTATTTATATAAATATATTTATTCACATCTAGTTTTTAATTTAATTACAAAAGTGTCACCTTGCAAATTAAATAATAAATTTTCTTCTCAAATACTGTCGCAATAAAAAAATGTTCTCGATTGAATTTCATGTGGTGAGGTATGGTGGGTGATGACGGGTGGTGTTGATAGGTGGTAGTGGCATGTGGTGAGGTTCGGTGGTGGTGGTGGTGTAGGTGGTGGGTGGTGATTTAGGTAGGGATGATGTTGGTGGGTGGTGGTGGTGGGTAATGGAGGTGGGTGACGGTGGGTGGTGGTTGGTGATGGGTGGGGTGGTGGTGGTAATGGTGGTGGAGACGGGTGCTGGTGATGGGTGGTGGTGGTGAGTGGTGGTATTTGGTGATGGTGGGGGTGGTGATGGTGGTGGGTAGTGGTTTTGGTGGGTGATGGGTGCTGGTTTTGGTGTGTGATGGGTGAGGTAGTGGTGGTGGGTGGTGGTTAGCGGTGGAGGTGGGTGGTGATGGTGGTGGTTAGTGGCGGTATTGGGTTGTAGGTTATGGTAATAAGTGGTTGGTAGTAGTGGTGGGTGGTTGGTGGTGGTGGGTAGTGGTGGGTATATGGTGGTGGGTGGTGATGAGTGGTGGATGGTAGTGGATGGTGGGTGGTAGTGGGCGGTGGGTGGTGATGTTTGGTGGTGATGGGTCGTTGGTGGCGCGTGGTGAGTGGTGGGTTGTAGGTGGTGGTGATGGGTGGTTGGTGGTGGTGGTGGTGGGTGGTAGGTGGTGGTGGTTGGATGGTGAGTGGTGTTGGTTAGTGGGTTTTTTAATTATTTTTTATTTATATAAATATATTTATTCACATATAGTTTTTAATTTAATTACAATAGTGTCACCTTGCAAATTAAAGAATAATTTTTCTTCTCAAATATTGTCGCAATAAAAATGTTCTCGATTGAACTTCATCTCTTTCTCTCTCTCTCTTTATATATATATATATATATATATATATATATATATATATATATATATATATATATATATATATAGGTTGAAATGTTTCAAACATCTATTGTGTGCTAGAATGCACCAATAAAAATTTAGTAAAAATTATATGTATATTAAATGATATTCATACCTATAATTCATTTTTATGGAAACTAATTAAATTCTTCATTAATGTCAACAATAATATTATTTCAGAATGAATTCGTATTGAGAAAAAATGAGAGTGTATTCTTGTAGAATGAGAGTGTATTCTAGTAGAATACACTTTCGTTCTTCATATTCCATGCAACTTTATTGTATTTTAAATGAGTGAGTCCTGAAACAAAAAACTATATGTATATTAAATGATATCCATACTTATAATTCCTTTTTATGGAAACTAATTAAATTCTTCATTAATGTCAACAATAATATTATTTCAGAATGAATTCGTATTGAGAAAAAATGA
The DNA here is from genome assembly GCF_052849685.1 of Lactuca virosa. Taxonomy (NCBI): domain Eukaryota; kingdom Viridiplantae; phylum Streptophyta; class Magnoliopsida; order Asterales; family Asteraceae; genus Lactuca; species Lactuca virosa. The sequence continues at coordinate 99,075,067 of NC_136433.1, read as the reverse complement.
GAGTGTATTCTTGTAGAATGAGAGTGTATTCTAGTAGAATACACTTTCGTTCTTCATATTCCATGCAACTTTATTGTATTTTAAATGAGTGAGTCCTGAAACAAAAAACGAACTCATACATAAAAACCTAGATGTGAATTCATTCTGAAAAAAATGTTATTGCTGACATTAATGATGAATTTAATTAATTTTCATAGAAAGAGAATTATAATTATGAATATTATTTAATATACATATAATTATCGAAATCATTTAATATCTATCTTTATTTAATTAAATAATTATTTAATTTTACTAAATTTTTATTGGTGAATTCTAGCACACAATATATATATATATATATATATATATATATATATATATATATATATATATATATATATATATATATATATATATATATATATATAGGGAAGGGTTATTTGGAAAACAAAAAAACCCTAAAAATTATAAAAATGCATAAAAAAAATACCAAGACATCACAACACTTTTTTTTGAATTTTTTTATCAAAAACTCGCTGCATTTTTTACAATTTCGCTGAAAAAAAATAAAAAATCTATTTTTTTTTTTGTAAAAAAAAAACTTTTTTCAAAAAAAATTTTCAGCGATTTTGACATAAAAATTGCGATTTTTTGATAAAAAAATTCAAAAAAAAAGTTTTGTGATATCTAAATATTTTTTTTATTCATTTTAATGATTTTTAGGGTTTTTTGTTTTCCATAGAACCTAAACCTCTATATATATATATATATATATATATATATATATATATATATATATATATATATATATATATATATATATATATATATATATATATATATATATATGTGTGTGTGTGGGGTATCCCACCCCCAATAATAATTCAAAAGTAGCCACGATATGGCTAAACAACATGATTATTTATAAAAGAAAATTAAGAAGCCAATTTGTATATAAATTACTTTTTGTTAAAAAGTTTTCTCCAATTGTCCTATTTTTTTCATTTAGTCTATCAACAATGACTTTGAATTCGTCAAACTTGTCACCTTCTAATTAATACTCTTCGAGTCAATCGTATCATCTAAAAAAAGAAAAAAAAAACATTAATAAAAGTAAAAACACAACAATTTTAATCCAAGATTTTGATCTGAAGTCGCTCTTTCACGTTAGTGATACATTTTGTTCTGTTTGATCTTATTAACAAAAACCAACGATTTGTGCTTAAAAACAATGGTTTTTTTTTTTTTCTAACGAAAAAACCGAATATAGTGATTAGAAAACTGTTACCCTGTTTAGAATTCTAATAACTCCTCTCCTCTCGTAAATACATTGAACCAAAACTGCATGTCATCATTCATGCTTGACGTGTATTTGTAACCTGCTTCCATCACCGTTAACTCACCGGAGTTTTCACCTGAGAAAATCTCTGACCAGAAGTCATTATCCATTTCTTGTAAACTTCCCAAAACTTGCATGTCACCTTTATCCATGGTGATAACCGAAGAAATCTCACAGTAAGAGTGTTTAGGAGAATTGAGTTGACTGTCACTAGTCTGGTCATGAACATTATCAGAATTAATATCTGATGATTTTATAGAGGAGGACGTCGGTGATAACTCAATGTACTCTTCTAATTTGATCTTTTGTTGCTGAAAATTTGAGGCCTGACATCGGTTCTCAGCCTCATGCACTCTCTTCTTTAAGTGAGTGTGCCAAACATTTTTAATCTCGTTATCTGTACGTCCCGGTAATTGTGCTGCAATTGCTGACCATCTGTAATTCCGATTAAAAACTCATATTATTTCCAAAAATCGATCCGTTATATCTTGAAATCCAACGCCATAGAGATTTACATATATGTTTGTAATATACAATATGGATTATCCGTATACATAGTTATAGTAGCATGTTAACAGAAAGTTTAATTAATATATATTAAGTACTCTTGATATAGAACAAACCTATTTCCTATGGCTTCATGCAATTGTATGATGGTTTGTTCTTCTTCTCTAGTAAAGTTACCCCTTTTAATATCTGGATTGAGATAATTAGTCCATCTAAGCCTGCAACTTTTCCCGCATCTTAACAAACCTATATATAAAAAGAACATAAAAGATATGATTAATTTATGAAATCACGATCTTAACATTTGATATGGTGATCAAAGTCAAACTAGATTAAAGAACATATGGAGTTCAAAACGGAAACCAACCAGCTAGTTTAGGGAGAGCGCGCCAGTTGTCATGACCATACTTTTTAATGTAGTCGATGAGGATCTGATCTTCTTCGTGTGTCCATGGGCCTTTCTTCAACCCCATCCTCTCGCAACACGGGGATCTAACCATTTATACACTTGAAATATATTATACTCGATGAGATTTTTGAGTGTTTTCTTAGAATTGTCTGTATGCAGAATAACAAAGAAGATAGTGTGTGTGATAGATCAAAGGGGGGAAGCGTGAATGGTTTATATAAGGGTACGGACCAAAAAAGGACAGATTATAAAGATATGTTCAATTTAAAAGTGATATTTTGGAAATGACTAAACGTTGATCTAATTTTTCTTTTTCCTTATATTAAAGAAACCTGTGTCAACTGCTCAAATTGTGTGTTCGATTTTTCCAGTGCCTCGTTATATAAATAAAAAACACCAGAACATATATTCAAAATGAACAAATAACACGTGGGGATAAAGGATTGTTTATTTTCTCTTATTAATTATCATTTATATTTTTGGTATTTTGTATCGGAAGGTCAAAACCAAGTGTGAACACATCCGTGCATAGCGGCTACGCCGGTTGCATGATTGCATTGCATTATGTGTTTGAAACTACCTACTAGCACTTGTGACTTGTGAGATATATATATATATATATATATATATATATATATATATATATATATATATATATATATATATATATATATATATATATATATATATATATATATATATATATATATATATATATATATATATATATATATATATATATAGAGAGAGAGAGAGAGAGAGAGAGGTAGCTTCAAATGTTTTTGATAACTATTGTGTGCTTGTAGGTACCGATAAGAATTCAGGAAAAAACTAATCATTAATTAAATTAATAAGGGTAATTTAGTAATTTCCTTTAAAATAAAAAATAATTTCCACAAATACTTTCCTTTAATTAGGGTAACTACTTTGACTTCATCTAACTTAGTTTTCTCCTCTTTAAAACATATGAGAAAATAAAAAATGTCTCGTTCTTTTCTTCCTCACCCAACAACCGATTCTTCCTCACCCTAAATCACCACAGCCGCCGGACACCACAACAACCACATCTACAATGAAGCGTAAACTACATGAGATCCGTTTTTACTAAGTTTTTTCAAACCCTAAAACCCCCCATCAGATTCCTAATATTCAAAGTTCAAACGATTCCAAAATCTACTGCTTATGATAATCCGGTAGTTCTGAAATTGAATCTCGATATCCAACAACAAGATTTGGTTACGACTTGCAGCGACAACGCAAGCCGAGACCCATTTAATTGTCTTCTCCTTGTTCACTTCGGTCTCTCCGTCCTCATATTCACCAGGTGACTTTCCAATTTTGAGAATAATAATTATACGATTATACTCTCAAGAGATTTGAAGATGATCGAATCAACGGTTTTACCAAACTTTTAAGCTTTCCTAATTTGCCTTTTGTGAAAATTGGGCGTTTCTTGTCTCTCGATATTGGTTTTCCATCATATTTTCACATTTAAGGGAATTTTATCATGTCCTAGTTCTGTATGCTTTCAGTTCATCTCAACTAACAGTAGTCTTATTATTTCATGAAGCTGGACTAATTTTGTGAGTGATAAACACCAGGGGTGAACTTTGATGGCATAAACTTAGGCCAATTAACCATGTCATGTGACCAATGTTTTCAATATCCATTACATATCGCATTACTATTGTGTATCATTCTAACATTCTTCATTGATTTCCCAAATGTAACTATGTATTCTAAAATTCTAGAATTTTTTTTAACCAGTGATACATTCTACATACTATTTGGTTAGAATTTCAATAACATGTTTATACTTGTGTTGAAATATTCTGTTAGAAGTAATGTAGATACTATTATGTTAGAATTCCTACGGAATTGAAGACTAAGCAAGAAACATAATTGAAATATTCTTTTAGAATTGAAGTTAATATGTGTAGTTATGTTCTTTATTTGTGTTTTTATTTTGAATTTTTTTTTTATAGATTCTATAAGAATATAAGTTAAAATTTGAGGGTTAAAGCATGATTTGAATAAACATTGTATTTTACAACTTTCTATGGCGAACGATAGTGTATTCTAGCCAAATATATTTTATGTATAAACATTCTAAACCATAGAATGTATAAATGCATTCTGTCAGAATGTCTATAAGAATGTATGTTAACAACAAGTATATATTTGTTTAACTGGTAATACTAACGAGTGATGCAGTTTATTCTTTCAGAATGGATTGAAGGAATCAAGTCGATTAACTGGACCATTGAAGAAGACAAAGTGCATTTGTTCAATAATTGTATATTTAAGAATGCAATTTTTTATGACATTCTGTTAGAATATGTGTAATTATATTAAAATGTATAAGGTTGTTATTCTGTAAGAATATGTAATAATTTGTATTTAAGTTCGGATGTCTATGAATAAATACAAGAATGTTTTTATTATTCAACCGATGGTTCAAAAAAATGATTCTTAATTATTTTCTAATAGAATACTATTCTGACAGAATCACAAAACATTATTCTAACAAAATATCATTCTGATAAAATAAAATCGGTTTATGCAGACAAATTACGTTTGAAATTGAATTAATTTAAAAAATTAGAATCTTTAAATAAAGAGCATTAATTATCCCATAAATATCGGATTTTCCTTTTTTAAATTTGTCTCGATTATCTAAAATACCCTTATAATGAATTTAGATGGTATTTTTGTGTTATCTTTAATTTAATAATATTTATTAATTACTTACTTAAAAAAAACTAAAATGATTGGTCCACAATCAACCACACATGCACACAATACTTATCAAAAACAAAATAACCTAACCCTATATATATATATATATATATATATATATATATATATATATATATATATATATATAGAGAGAGAGAGAGAGAGAGAGAGAGAGTTAGGTTCAAGTATTCTAACTAATTATTGTACGGATATCGTATGCTATCAGATTTTTTTATTGGGAATATTAATAAAAAGTTCTAAAAATTAACATAATAAATCAAATTTTGGATTTGTTTTTTTTTTAATAAATTTCTATTTTTTCTAAAAAAAATGGAGATTTTTTAATTTTTTAATTGAAAAAAAATATTTTTTTAAAAAACTACATCTTTTTATAAGGTCGATACTACTAACCACCTAAATAAAATCACAGAGCCAAATCTTGACCATACCACACTTTTTGCTCCACCATGTCACTGTCATGTCATTTTTACAACAAAAGTGTGATTTCTTTGCCACATATCAGGTATGGTTGTACACTTTTTTTAACAATTTAATTTAAATAAAAAAAACTTCCATTTTAATAAAAAAACATAACATTTCATTACTTCAAAATAAAAAAAAACATTAAATTGCATTACTTAAAAAAAACATAACACAACATTAAAAAGTCCTAAACACTTCTAAAATAAAAAATAACTAGAAATTTTAAACCTACAAACATTAAAAAAACACAACAAGCGATTAAAAATAGTTAGAAATTTTAAACCTACTTAGCATAACATTTTTTTGACTTCTGCTTTCATCGCCAACACAATTTCAAGCTCCTCCCCGGCCATGTTCGTTGAGTCTAGCATTAGTATTTTCACGTCATTGTCTCTTTGTTTCGTACGTTCTCTTTCGGAAACAATTTGCAAAAACGGGTCCATTCCTTCTTTTATACCTTTCACATCGTCCCCCATTTCTTTCAAGTCATCTGAATCTACTCCTTTGCCTTCGTTATTACGTTTTGCTTTTTCCCTTCCCATTAGTCGGGGATGTAATGTAACTTGAACGACTTCATCATTGTTGAGGTCGAAACCAACACGAGCATCTGATGTAGTGTGGTCAGATTCGAATGTTCTTGATCGTTTTAAACCACTCTCCATATACTCGTTGGATGTTTTACTCTTTTTCCATTTTTGGTTATCTTTCACAAGATTCCAAAAGTCAATAAACTTGAAAGAGTTCTTTTTTTTCTTTTTGGTACACTTTTAAAGTTTTCTTTAGAATCACTTCAACACTTTCTCCGCTTTTCCATTGAGTTTGCATGTTGTTATACAAATCCTTAAACAATATGACTTCCTTGTTTGTCTTCTCCTATTTGGAATACACGTGGTCCTTTGATTGATAGTTTGGAAGGTTCAATCCTTTGTGGAACCTACTCGCCTCTAAAAATGGTCATGTTTTTGGTCTTTTCTAGTTTTCGCGTCTTCAGAAATATCAATCCATGCTTGTGCCAATCCTGTAACTTCTTCGGGTTCCCATGCTTTGGTCGTCGCCTTCTCTTTTCTTTTACTTGGTTCTTTAGTGGGTTGGGTTTCTCGAACGATTACGGGTTCGGAGTCATAACTGGGTGCTTGAGTCTCTTGAGCAAATTTGGGTTTAGACAAAAAGTGAAAAGATTAAACTCGGGTTCATTTTGTGGTTGTGTTTGTGTTTGTGGTTGGGGTTGTGGTTGTGAGTATTGTTGTGGGAATTGTTGCGGATAATATGGTAACATACCAACATAGTGATAAATCGGGGGCGAATAAATCAGTTGACCATAAGAAGTTCTTGGGATTGAGTTGTTTCTAGTGGTTGTTTTTTGATTGTTTGGGTTGTTGGAAGAAGACATGTTGAAAGTGTAACACTTGAATTGAGTATGTTTCCTTTTAGCCCTTTGTATTTAAAATATTCCATTTTTGGTCCTTATGGCTAGTACACGGGGCGCACCATAGTGTACGCTTAACATACTAGCGAGGGTGTGATCGTGGGATCGAGCCTCGTACATTGGGTGCACGAGGGTTACGTTGGGTGTAGTCTGGCCAGCTTGAAACCCTAATTTTTAGGGTTTTACCCCTATATAAGCTCATTAAGTCCCATGAGCTTGGCCTCTTATCATCCTCCATATTCGACCCTTAGCCATCATTTTGTGTCTTTGAGCTCTTGAGAAGAAAATTTGGTGTTTTATTACTCCTTTTGATGGGATAGAAGAAGATTGAAGGTTCATTGCTTGGTGTGAAGCTTAGAGATCCAGAATCATCCTTCCTTTTGCAAGTCATTTGAGGTCTAAAGATCTTATCTTGACAACTCCTTGTATAGATCTTCTTTTGGACATGTTTATGGCCATTTTAGTCCTTTTTGGTTGGTTCTTGTGAGCTAGGGTCGTTTCAGAAGCCTAACCTTGTAGATCTGGGCATTTTGGGGCCCCCTTATTCATAAAAATGCAAGCTTGGAGGTGTTTATGGACTCATGCATGTTTTAAGACCCTTTGTTAAGTTAGTTTGAGCTCTAAAGCCCCATTAATCCATGCATGCACATAAAGTTGGCAACTTTATGTGATAAACCACCTTAGAGAAATCAGACCTAAGTTTTGGGTCGAAGTCTTAACCAAATAAGTGTTGAATAAGGAAGGTTGGAAAATCTGAGGAGTACGTTGGGCGTACAAGCTGGCACACCGCGCGTACAAGCCTTCATGCGAGTACGCTTAGCGTACGAGCTGAGTACACCCCGCATACTCAGCAGTTGGGCTTCGAAAGGTTTGGGCTCACGGTGTTGGGCCATGATTGGACTATGGAAGATTAAGGCCTTGTTGGCCCATCAGAATGCTATTTTAGGATAAAGAGGTTTATTGGATCATGATTGAAGGCCCATAAAAGGGGTTTGGGCCCAATTTGGAAAATTGGGCCATAATTGGGCTTTGGGTAATTATTGTGGAATTTGGGCTTTTCAGACATTTGGATTAGGCTTTGACCTTAGGCCAAGTTAGGGAAAGGCAAAAGGTTCTTTTACCCTAGTTTGGACTTTTAGTGTGTGTCGGGATCCAATTATTAATTGGATGTTATTTTGTGATTGTTAGAGCGGGGATTTTAGTGGGCCAGCTGCCAGGGATTCTTTCTGTGAGATTCGGCAGTGTGAGGTGAGTTTCCTCATCATGTTTAGCGGGTCTAAGGCACCAATGTCATCCCATTATTAGTGATGCTAGGATACTATATGTTTGTGTGACTCTTGTATGTGTATGTGCTTATATGATTTGTATGTTGGGCGGGGCCCGTTATGCGAGTTTGGGTGGGGCCCTTTATACTCAGTGGGCAGGGCCCGATATTGTTGGATAAGGTGTCTAAGTCCATAACTATATTTGGTATGTACTTAACCCGAGAGTAGCATGGTCCATTTGGGTTGCATGGCACCGGAACAATTTGTAAGGATGGACTTTTGAGAATAGGATATTTATGATTTATTGATATATTATAAGTTCTAATATATTAATATGAAATCATATTATTTAATTAGTATTGATCAAGAATTAATTTGGAATTAATTTTGTGATTAAAAGAGACTGATTAAATATATGAGGATTGATTGTGTAAATCATTCATTCTTATAAAGTGGGCTTATGATCCATAGTTCTTTATGTTGGGCTAAACCCATGTGGTGACCCATGGATACTCCATGGAGGTTAAAACCCATGGAGCCTAAGGAATATGGAAAGTCATGCACATTAGGGTTTACATGGTGTAACCCTAGTTGTGTCACACTATATAAGAAACTTCATGGCTACCAAAATCGGCACTTAAGTGAGATACAAGAGGGCTAGCCGATTTTGTGTGTGCAAGACAATCGCTTCTCAAGTCCTCCATTGTTGGTGGTGTTGTGTGAAGCATTTGAGGCATCACACTTGGGGTGCTAGGCTCTTAAAGGCTTAAGGTTTCAAAGCTACAACAAAGGTAAGTCATCTAACTAGATTTTTGTAGTGTATATACTCCATAGTATGCTAGTTAGGATGATGCCTTGGAAAATTGAAAGTTTGCATGTATAATAGAGAAACATAGATCCATGGCATCTAGGGTTGCATGTACACCATAGGAGTGTTAGAATGCTCAAAACCCTTCATTGGTATCAGAGCCTAGGCTTGTTTTCCATTATACTTGATGCTACTTGTTTTCAAAGCTTGGAAAAATCGATTTTCTTCTTTCTGGACAGTGAACTCGCCGAGTCCACTGACAGACTCGCCGAGTCCACCCAAAAAACTGACCAACTCGCCGAGTCAGTTCATGCACTCGACGAGTTGGTGCTCCAGAATGCAGAATTTCGAGTTTTAAAGCCAGAATTGGACTAGAATCATTACCCTAAACTGTTTTTGAACAAATAAACCTGTTTTTGATGTGGTAATGATTGTGTTTATCCAATTTCAAAGATAATTGTCAAAGTTTCCTGTTTTGTATTAGTTTATATGATTAGGATAATTTCATGAAATTTGTTTGATATGAATTATCTTGTTCATATGAGTTTAATTGAATCATGTATGAATTATTTGATTATTGTGTTAATTAAAATAATTGGTTAAATGCTTTTAATGGACTCCATAGCTTGTCCTCAAGTTATGGAAAATGAAAGGTTTTTCTTTTAAGAGATCATTAAACTCATATGTTATGGAAATGAAAGGTTTTGACATGTTTCAAAACTTGCCCTCAAGTTTTGGAATTTGTAAAGTTACACTTTTGCATACTTTAATTCCAAACCCTAGAATTTTAAAAGTTTAAAATTCAACCCTTATATTTTATAGTATTATAAGTTTAATAATATATATATATATATATATATATATATATATATATATATATATATATATATGTATAAGATCAAGTCAGTCTTACCGTTAGTAGGCCTCATTCACGAAGCCGGTCTATAAGGGGGGTATAAGGTTACTGCCTATAAAATGACAGTTTAATGGGTGTCCACTCTCACCCACCGCTTCCTTGACTGGTGGAGGGTCGTTAGCCGAACGGGTAGGATAGGACTATAATTCTCATTAAAAGTATAATGATAATAATAAAGTAACTAAATGTTTTATTAAATTCCTAATCTTAGTTACTTTAGGAAAATGTGAAATTTATGCTAATCCATGAAAATTGCACTTTGCACCTTACCAAGTCGTTGATGGAGCGTGTGTGGTTAACCGGCACATTAACTTGGACTAGTAAGGGTGGCAAAGGGTGGCTCGATGTTTATCATAAGATCAATGGAGCGTGTGTGGTTAACCGGCACATTGATTGGATGATAAATGACATCGAGAGTACCAAGCACATTTTGCATGGTTATTAACACCTTGCTTGTGATCCTCGGTATCCCAGTCACAAACCTGGAGGGCATAATCGAGATTTAAACATGCCATTGAAATGTTCAATGAATCTCAAAGGATCTAGGAATTTCAAGCCAATTAAAACTTAATAAGAATTTCGTTTTTAATGGTGGAAATTGGTAAATCGTCATTTACCTACCTTCAAATATTTTTCAAGTTGGATTACGGCATCCCTCTTCCAATTTGTAAAGTATTGTGTTGGGTCCTAGCCTTAATATTTCATTTTGGGTGTTATATTAAGGACTCTTTATCTAATCTAAACTTTGTCTTTCTTTCTTTTCAGATGTCTTCCAACACTGCTTCTGGCTCAAACCCTACTGGCTCCTTCTCTCTCATGAACTTGTGTGGGAGAGTCATCTTTGATGGTTCCAACTTCAATGATTAGATTAGGAACATCAGGATGGTCACTCGCTATGAGGACAAGGAATATGTCCTTGACAAGGAGCTTAAGGAAATCGATGAGTCTTCTGCTACTCCTGAGGAGATCACTGACTTTAGGACTCATGAGAAGGATGCCACCAAGGTGTCTTGTATCATGTTAGCCACCATGACAGCTGAACTCCAAAAGTTCTATGAGGACTTCTACCCTTTTGAGATGCACCAGGACCTGATGGAAAGATACCATCAGAGTGCTCGTCAAGAGAGGTATGAAATCATCTCTTCCATGATAACAACCAGGATGAAGGATGGTGAACCCATCACGGGCCACTTGCAGAAAATGCAAAGGTTTGTGGACCGGTTGCTAAAGTTTAATGTGAACTTCCCTGAGGAGCTGGCTATAGATATCATTCTACACTCCTTACCTCCATGTTATGATCAGTTCCGCATGACCTATCATATGAACAAGGAGGAGGTCACACTTAGCAAACTTCAAGGGCTTTTGAGGACTGTCGAAAGTGGTCTCAAAGGTAAATCGGTTGTTACTACTCCTACCACCGCCCCTGTTCTGGCAATTGGACAAGGGAAAGGGAAGAAGAGGAAGGCTCCCTCAAAGAGCCGCAAGGGAAAGTCTCTTGATGGATCCTCTTCAAGTGGGACCAAGGCTGGTTCTGCTGCTCCCTCTTCCATTCCTAAGGAAGCAGAATGTTTCTATTGTCATGAGAAAGGGCACTGGAAGCGAAGCTGCCCCAAATACTTGTAGGATGTTAAAGATGGGAAGGTTAAGGCCACCCATGCAGGTATTTATACTATTCTATCTAATAACTCATCACATTCTTGTTCTTGGGTCCTTGATACAGGTTGTGGAATTCACATTTGCTCTACTTTGCAGGGCCTAAAAAGAAGTAAGGATGTGGAGCACTGGAAGATAAACTTGTTCATGGGGAATAGGAAGGTTTCACCTGTCACCAAGATTGGAGTTTACTCTTTATTTATTAGTAGTGGGTTAGAAATAGATTTGAATAATTGTTGCTACTCGTCTAAAATAACGAGAAATGTTATTTTCTTTCAAGGTTTGTTCAAATAAGGGTTTAGTTTTTCATTTGATAATGAAATTGTTGCTATTAATGCTTATTATAATGGTGTTTTTTATTTTAAAGCATTACCTTGTAATGGTGTATATGAAACTGTGATGGTTGTAGACAACTTAGGAAATAATTTGTTGCACATTGATTCTTCCAATGAATTGGATAAGGAATGCTTGTGGCATTGTCGTCTTGGACATGTCAGCAAGAAGCGCATAGGCCAACTCCAAAAGGCTGGAGTTTTGGAGTCATTCGACTTAAGGCCGGATGACACTTGTGAATCTTGCTTACTTGGAAAGATGACCAAGTCACCCTTCACTGGTACTTGTGAAAGGGGTGAAGGTTTGTTGGATCTCATACACACCGATGTGTGTGGGCCCTTCAGAACGACCACAAGGGATGCTAATCGCTTCTATGTGACTTTTACTGATGATTACAGTGGATATGGATATGTTTACTTAATCAAGCACAAGTCAGAAACCTTTGAGAAATTCAAAGAGTTTAAACAGGAAGTGGAGAATCTGGGCAGGAAGATAAAGATGCCCTGATCCGATCGGGATGGTGAGTATCTTAGTATCGAATTCCTTGACTATCTTAAGGAATGTGGAATTGTTTCACAATTGACGCCACCTAGGACACCACAACTTAATGGTGTGGCTGAGAGGCGAAATCGAACCTTGTTGGACATGGTTCGTTCCATGATGAGTCGAGCTTCGTTACCTATCTCATTCTGGGGGTATGCCTTAGAAATTGCCGCCCATATCCTTAATCTAGTCCAAACTAATAAGGTTGCCAAAACATCTCACGAGATGTGGAGAGGGAAGGCTCCCTCGTTAGACCACATCAAGGTTTGGGGTTGCGAAGCTTTCGTGAGACGCGAGACTCACGACAAGCTCGAACCACGGAGTGAGCGGTGTATTTTCATCGGCTACCCACAGAAATCCTTTGGTTATCTCTTCTACAGACCGAGTGACAATGTTTTCTTCGTTGCGAGGAGATGAGTCTTTCGCGAGAGAGAGCTCATAGGCTAAGGAACAGTGGGAGGAAAATTAAGCTTGAAGAACTTCAAGAGTCAAGCGGTGAAGGAACCTCAAACACTAGCGATCAACCTGAGGAGGAAACTCTTGTTGAGCCGATTGACAAGTCTGTATCTCTGAGGCATTCCGGTAGAGTTAGTCTTCCACCTGAGTTTTATGGTTTCCATATTACTGCAGAAGGTGATACATTTATCAGTGATAACACACTGGTAAATTTGGATGAACCTAACAATTACAAGGAAGCCATGGCAGGCCCCGAGTCTGCTAAATGGAAAGAGGCTATGGACAGCGAGATTCAGTCCATGTATGAAAATCAAGTTTGGAACTTGGTTGAAAATGTACCGTTTCGTAAGACAGTTGGGTGTAAATGGATCTTTAAGAAGAAGACCAACATGGATGGAAAGCTACACACTTATAAGGCGCGACTGGTTGCGAAGGGCTTTACTCAAACTATGGGAGTTGACTATCATGAGACCTTCTCACCAGTGGCGAAGATTAAGTCTATTAGGGTTATGCTCGCCATAGCTGCATTTCATGATTATGAAATATGGCAAATGGATGTCAAAACCGCTTTCCTTAATGGAAAGTTGGCTGAGGATGTTTACATGAGTCAGCCAGAGGGTTTTGTCGATGCAAAGTACCCCAATATAGTGTGTAAGCTTCAGAAATCCATTTATGGATTGAAACAGGCGTCTCACAGATGGAATATTTGTTTCGATGAGAAAGTCAATGAGTTTGGCTTTTCGAGAAGCGAGGATGAGTCCTGTGTATATGTCAAGTCTAGTGGGAGCATAGTTAGCTTTCTGGTATTGTATGTGGATGACATACTACTCATAGGAAATGACATCCCGACCTTGCAGGAGGTTAACTCCTGGCTTCGGAAGTGTTTTGCTATGAAGGACCTCGGAGAAGCTGCCTATATTCTGGGGATAAGGATATTGAGAGACAGGAGTAAGAGACAAATTGGACTTAGTCAAAGTACCTACTTGGATAAGGTGTTGAAAAGATTCAGCATACAGGATTCCAAGAAAGGTGACTTACCGATCCAGAGCAATGCCAAACTGAGTAAAACTCAGAGTCCGATTACAGAGGCTGAGATAGCTGAGATGAGTCGAATACCATATGCTTCCGCTGTTGGCTCGATCGTGTATGTTATGACTTGTACTCGCCCTGATGTAGCCTTTGCTTTGAGCATGGTTATCATATATCAATGGAATCCGGTCAAGGCTCACTGGACTGCAGTAAAGAACATTCTCAAGTACCTGCGGAGGACTAAGGACTGGGTCCTTACCATCGGTAGGAGTGATGACTTGAGAGTGGTGGGGTATAGCGACGCTAGCTTTCAGACCGACAAGGATAATTTCCGCTCTCAGTCGGGCTGGGTCTTTACCCTGAATGGAGGAGCAATAACTTGGAAAAGTTCCAAGCAGGAGACAGTAGCTGATTCAACTTGCGAATCAGAGTACATAGCAGCAAGCGAGGCGGAAAATGAGGTAATATGGCCGAAGAACTTCATCGAAGACCTTGGAGTTGTACCAGCTATAAAGGATCCTATGGAGATTTTCTATGACAATGAGAGTGCAGTTGCCTTAGCCAAGGAACCAAGGGATCATGGCAGATCCAGGCACATCGACAGAAAATACAACTTCATTAGACATCGAATAGAAGAAGGACTCCTCGTGGCAAAGAGGGTATCGTCTGAAGAGAACCCAGCAGATCCCCTCACGAAGGGACTGAGTAGGGTTAAGCACTTACAACATGCAAGGCGCATCGGGCTGAAGGACGATATTAGTTTTAATGATTAGATAGCTTTTGAAACTTGTAATAGTTGAAATGTAATTGACATTTGATGCTTAAATAAAAGGTGCTTTTTATTTACTAGTGTGGTACTGTCTTGTGTCAATCATTTACTATTGTTTCACTTTGTATGTTTTGACTTCCAAAATAATTATATTATTCAAACTATCCACAGCCGATCATACGTTGGAAGTAGGTATTGAATCAAGACTGTCATGAATTTGGCTTGTAGATTTGTGTGAATTGTGTTACACATAGCAAAGTTTGCTGCAACATTCATGAGTGCTCATAAGGTCTGAGTATTGGATTAAACCCGCGCTCACTTGTATCACTTTATGGAATTTATCTCGAGTTATCGTGAGACGATAATATCATATAAGTCTTCAAACCAAGATATATGAGTTGTTGACTATGAGTTGGTTGTGCATTGATATTACGAAAACGCTTCAGTAACTTAATGCTATAAAACGTGTTGCTGTGTACAATTTGATGAGTAGTTAGTACAAGCATATGAGTCGATGTTTATCTGTTCCTTTTATTCCTTGGAGGATTAACAGCGATATCTTGGGCCCCTCGATGATTTTGTTTTGACTTATGTGCCGGGCCCGGCCAGAACTAAATTGATGTGTTCAATTAAGTTCTATGTCAAACAAATCGGAAATCGGGAAACAAACTGTTGGACAATAAGTATGACGTTGTTCCATGTATTTGTCTGGCTGATATCTTGAGAACAGAGGATTATATGATCACTTATCTAAAATGGAGCGTCTCGTTTTGACAGAGGCTTTTAAGAGCTACGATTGCTAGTCAGTGTTTGAGGTCATACTTGCAGCTATAGTTATTAGAATTATCCAAGTGGGAGACTGTTGGATAAGGTGTCTAACTCCATAACTATATTTGGTATGTACTTAACCCGAGAGTAGCATGGTCCATTTGCGTTGCATGACACCAGAACAATTTGTAAGGATGGACTTTTGAGAAGAGGATATTTATGATTTATTAATATATTATAAGTTCTAATATATTAATATGAAATCCTATTATTTAATTAGTATTGATCAAGAATTAATTTGGAATTAATTTTGTGATAAAAAAAGACTAATTAAATATATGGGGATTGATTGTGTAAATCATTCATTCTTATAAAGTGGGCTTATGATCCATAGTTCTTTATGTTGGGCTAAACCCATGTGGTGACCCATGGATACTCCATGGAGGTTAATACTCATGGAGCCTAAGGAATGTGGAAAGTCATGCACATTAGGGTTTACATGGTGTAACCCTAGTTGTGTCACACTATATAAGAAACCTCATGGCTGCCAAAATCGGCACTTAAGTGAGATACAAGAGGGCTAGCCGATTTTGTGTGTGCAAGACAATCGCTTCTCAAGTCCTCCATTGTTGGTGGTGTTGTGTGAAGCATTTGAGGCATCACACTTGGGGTGCTAGACTCTTAAAGGCTTAAGGTTTCAAAGCTACAACAAAGGTAAGTCATCTAACTAGATTTTTGTAGTGTATATACTCCATAGTATGCTAGTTAGGATGATTCCTTGGAAAATTGAAAGTTTGCATGTATAATAGAGAAACATAGATCCATGGCATCTAGGGTTACATGTACACCATAGGAGTGTTAGAATGCTCAAAACCTTTCAGATATGTGTGTTTGGGCGGGGCTCGTTATACTCAGTGGGCGGGGCCCGTTATGCGAGTGTGAGCGGGGCCCGATACACTCATTGGGCGGGACCTCGTTATGTGTTTATTTATGTATAGTATGTGGTATGTTGGGGAACTCACTAAGCTTTGTGCTTACGGTTTTCAGTTTATGTTTCAGGTACTTCTGGTTCCAAAGGGAAGAGTCTAGAATGATTGTAGAGCACACACCACATCGTTCCGCATTTTGTGATTTACTCTGATATGATATGATGATTGATACATTTGTTTTATCTGGATTTTTGTGATGATGTTTTTAGGATATTGGTTATATTAAATTAAAAATGAAATTTTTGGGTCTTATTTTTGGGACGTTACAGAAAGTTTTGAAAAAAAAGGATTTTGAAAGAAAGAATAATTGTATTAAGGTGTGGTAAATTAAGTGTTGTACTTGTAAGTTTTTATTTATAGGTAAAAAAATTCAAATTTGAATATTTGACCGCTCAAATGTTAGGAAGATGGAAAGTAAGAGAGAGAAAGTTCGGTGGAATAATACCGTATGCGGCAAAACCACATTGGAAACTATAGTCTGGAGCAATGTTTCCCATTGCCACTGTGACAAACCGCAAGAGTGGTCGTACCCACTCCCTTTGGCCTAAAGAGACCATACTTAAGTAGGGGTGTATATGGGGCGGTTTGGTTCGGTTTTGGTCAAAACCGAACCATGACCACCACAATTGGTTAATGCATTTCGATAACCATTGGGTAGCAGTTAATATTGGTTTTGGTTAAAGGTTTTAGTCGGTTAATGGTTATCGTTAATGGTTAATATCGGTTAACTAAAATGGTCCAAAATGAAATAAAAGTAAAAATATTTTTCTATTTAAATTGAAAAACGTAAAGTCTATCATTATAAAAATGAATGATCGTGTATATATAATTGTATTGATAGAAGATTACTTATCATATCTAACTCCAAATGATTACCCTTTAAAGTTTCAATTTTTAATATAATTACATACCATATATTTAACATTATATTATATTAAAAATATTTACTAATATTATTAGTTTGGTTCGGTTTTAGATGAAAACCATAACCGAACCATATGTATTCGGTTAATCAAAATTAGAAACCGAACCATATCTTTTAGTAATGGTTCGGTTAAAATGGTTCGGTTATATCGATTAATTTGGTTATGGTTCGGTTTTTCGATTAATATGCTCACTTAAGAACCGTTATAAAGTAGCCAAATGCATGCACATAGAATATATGGTTGATGATTATTTGATTGAAACTGGGAAACTTAATTATGACTACTTTGACATCATCACAATTTATGTCCAAATTTTGACTTTCTTTCATTTGTATCTTATTGTTACAATAGACGACATATAAATTTTAATTAATATATACTAGGTGTGAGACCCCGTGTATTACATGATTTTATTAAGAATAAAAGTTTTATATCAAGGTGTAAACATTAAATATTTTTAATGCCTACTTCATCTCAAAGTTTAACAAAATATATATTATTATATTTCAATTTTGACAATATTGTTTTATAATATTTCATTATTTTAATTTATGTAACAAAAATCATAATAAATGTTTTTAGTGGTAGAAAAAACAAACTATATATTATTATACTTATTTTATGGAAAAATATATATTTATCTTAAATAATAAATATTTAATTACTTATAGTGTTGATCTACAGATTTAATATAACAAATACTATATATATATATATATATATATATATATATATATATATATATATATATATATATATATATATATATATATATAACTAACATTTTTTCTTGAATCTCATACATTTGAGACCCTCTTTTTTAACTTCCTTTCACCACATTCATTTGAAACTCCCATGACTTTTCAATTTCTTTACAATAATATTATAAATAAGTTAAATAATGTTCTATAAACAAGAAATGGTGTTTTATTACAATGTATTCATCCCACATCGATGGTGAGAGTAAACAAGAGAATGTTTCCTCTTCTATAAATGGGAAAGGTTGTGAAATGTTTCAAAGGGACCAAACCATGAGAACTTCCTCATGCCTACCTTTGTAGGATTTTGAATGTATTATTTGGTGAGATTGTCTATATTGGCAAGTGTCCAGTTAACTTTTAGAATTCAAAAATGGTTTTGAACCGAATTTTTTCAGGTTTAAACCGTGTTTCAGTTAGAAAAAAAATTATGTAGTTGGGTATATTGAGTTGAACCAGAGCTGGATCAATTTGGACCAATAAAAGAATCATTTTCCTTTCACAACAAACATTTGAAACTCCCATGATTTTTCAAATTATTTATAATAATATTATAAATAAGTTACATAATTTTATATAAATATAAAAAAGCATCTACCTAAACCTAAAATTATAACTGTTTGAAAAATCACTTTGATTAAAAAGCACGAAATATATACAAACCGGGTTTCACTAGAAAAAAAAAATATGTAGTTTGGTATATTTAGTTGAATCGGTCCGAGTTTGATCTATTTGGACCATAAAATAAGCATTTTCCTTTCACTACATACATTTGACACTCCCATGATTTTTCAAATTGCTTCCAATGATATTTTAAAAAAGTTACATAATGTTATATAAATATAAAAAAAGATCTACCTAAACATAAAATTATAATTGTTTGAAAATTCGATTTGATCAAAAGCACGAAATATATACGCAGATTATATTTTATAAATGAATTCTTTTTATAATGAACTTTTGAATCTTGAAAATACATATAAACAAACTTTCTATATTAAGTACCTAACTGAATTTATGATTTTAGAATTGAACAAAAAGTTATTCAATAAAAACTTACTTTTTTGGATAGCAACTTACGAGATTATAGAAAAATGGAACTATTGAACAATAAAGAAAGGGTAAACAAGAGAAAGGGTGTTTTACTAAATAAGTTGAATAATGTTTTATAAACAAGAAAGCGTGTTTTATTACAATGTCTTCATCCCACATCGATGGTGAGAGTAAACAAGAGAACGTTTCATCTTCTATAAATAGGAAAGGTTGTGAAATGTTTCAAAGGGACCAAACCATGAGAACTTCCTTATGCCTACCTTTTTAGGATGTTGAGGGTATTCTTTGGTGAGATTGTCTTTATTGGCAACTGTCCATTTAAGTTTTAGAATCCCGAAAATGGTTTTGAACAACATTTTTTAGGTTCAAACAGAGTTTCAGTTGAAAAACCGTTATGTAGTTTGGTATATTGAGTTGAATCGGTCTGAGTTTGATCAATTTGGACCGATAAAGGAAGCATTTTCCTTTCAGCACATACATTTAAAACTCCCATGATTTTTCAAATTGTTTCTAATAATATTATAAATAGGTTACCTAAACATAAAATTATAATTGTTTGAAAAATAAATTTGATTCAAAAACACAAAATATATACAAAACGGGTTTTAATAGAAAAAAACGTTATCTAGTTTGGTATATTAAGCTGAATTGGTCCGAGTTTGATCAATTTGGACCGATAAATGAAACATTTTCCTTTCACCACATACATTTGAAACTCCCATGATTATTCAAATTGTTTATAATAATATTATAAGTTACATAATGTTATATAAATATAAAAAAATCTACCTAAACATAAAATTATAATTGTTTGAAAAATCACTTTGATTCAAAAGCACGAAATATATACTCGATTATATTTGGGAAATCTCCATAAAAGTCCTTAAATTTTAGTCCAATTTATGATAAAGTCACAAACTAAATTTCGTTTACAGAAAAGCACAGAATACCAGCTAAAACTTCGAAAAAACCCTTTTTGGCCGGTTTCACAGATTAGGCCGGTATTCCGTCCTTTTTCGTTAATTTCCTCAAAATTTTGGGACTTTTTCGGAAATTACCTGATAACCAAAATATCGGGACTTTTTTGAAAATTACCATGGAATTAATGGATATTATTTATTAACAAATCATTTATAAACATAACAAATATTTTTATTTTAAAAAAGGAAATACACTTGTTGCTAATTTCTATGAATAAATTGGTGGTCTAAGTACTCCTCTATTGCTTATTGACCACATCAAACTCTGTACGATGCTCCGATGCATCGTTGTGGGTATGATGGTAGCCGCAACTCGTCGTGTTGAAAAGTTTTGGACCACGTGTTTTAAGTGACCACCTCGACGAGTTGGGAAGCCTCAACTCGACGAGTTTGGGTGTGTCCCGATTCTGTTGAAAAAGGAAGAACTCGGCGATTTAAGGAAAAACTCGACGAGTTGATTCGAAATATCGCGATTCTGTGAATTATGGGAACTCGCCGAGTTGAAGGATGACTCGATGAGTTGAGTCAACTCGGAGCATTGACTTTGACTTTGACTTGGATGTTTACTTTGACTTTGAGCGGGATATTACTATGATTTTTATGGATTTGGATTTATGACTTATGTATATGTTCGGATGTTTTGACAAATATCGTTTATTTAATATTTCTAAAATGAAATTTTTGGGACCGTATTTTGAGTATGTTACAGTGGTATTTAGATTAAAGAACATAATGATAGATTTATATGTTCAAGAATCATTGTGTAATGATAATCTCTAATAACATGTGATCCTATAACGTCACACCTAGTAGCAAGTAGACACTTATTGATTGTGTATTAATAAATATTATCAACTCTTATTTAACTGAAGAAACATACAGAGTACATCTCACTATGACACCCACAACGATACATAGGAGAAACATAAGGAGTTGGAAGTGGTCAGCAAACAATAAAGAAGTACCTAGTCGACCATTGTATTCCTAGAAATTAGAAACAAATGTATTTCCTTTGTTTATGTAACATCCCAAAAATACGACCCAAAATATTTTGTTTTAATATTACTAAAAATCACATCATCCAATGTCATATATAATAAGAACCATAGAATGAGTACTCAAAAGTCATAGTAACTGTGTCAAAACAAAACTGTATCAATCATAACAAGGTATCCGAATAAAACTCCCAGGATAAACTGAAGCTGTGGTGTGTGTCATGCCATCATCTCGAGCTCTTCCCCTTACTAGCGGAAGTACCTGAAACCAAAAACTGAAACTGTAAGAACAAAGCTTAGTGAGCTCCCCCAAACTACCACATACCATACAATAACATATAAAGCAACTACTGGGCCTTGCCCACTGCATCAGACCGAAGTCCGGAATCTGCATCGGACCGAAGTCCGGAATCTGCATCGGACCGAAGTCCGGAACTAACCAGGGCCTTGCCCTCTGCATCAGACCGAAGTCCGGAAACTGCATCAGACCGAAGTCCGGAACTAACCAGGGCCTTGCCCTCTGCATCAGACCAAAGTCCGGAAACTGCATCGGACCGAAGTCCGGAAACTACATTGGACCGAAGTCCGGAACTAACCAGGGCCTTGCCCTCTGCATCGAACCGAAGTCTGGAACTGACTGAACATAGCATAGCATAATCATAACTACTAGCATAAACACATACACTGCATACTGCATTGGACTGAAGTCCGGAACACATAACACAAAGACATGCTCGAATCACAAAGACATCAAGCACACTGAACTACTGCATCAGATCGAAGTCCGGAACTACTTCTAACTAAACGGGTCGGCATTGTGGCCGTAGACCCGTTCCTACTCGAAGGAAAACTCACCTCGTAACGCTGGCTGCTGAGGTGCTAAATCTGAGACTGTCTGACTGCTGCTCCGGAACTCCCCGACTACAAATCCCATAACACTAAATCAATACTGATAACTAATCTCAAGGTAAAATGACTATTTTACCCTTGGTCAAAGTAAACGTCCTGGTCAAAGTCAACTTCCAGTTGACCGGACTCGCCGAGTTGGGCCGCCAACTCTCCGAGTCCCTATCATCCATTCTAGTCCTCTACTCGCTTCTACTCGTCGAGTTTGGCAAGGACTCGACGAGTTCTTCTTCGAAACTAACATCGAGTCTAACTTCATCCGACTCGCCGAGTTGTATGAACAACTCGTCGAGTTCTCCTTCATCATATGAACACGTCCAGTCTGTGGCTCGCCGAGTCGTATGAACAACTCGTCGAGTCTGAAGAACAACTCGCCGATTTGAAGAACAACTCGCCGAGTCCCAAGCATGCTATTACTATACAGTCGATTCCAATTGATTTCAGTGCTTCCAAATCATAGATCTGAGCTTCTAGGACTGGTTTTACACGTAAAGTTTCCAACTTTACGTGCATGCACAAGAGTATAAGGCTAAATACCCAAAATCATCAAATACTAAGCACTTAGGGTTTGGAACAAGGCCATGATTGCACAAAGGTGGCTATAATGAGCTCCTGGAGTTCAATAACGTCCAGATCTAAGGTTTCATCCAAAGGAGAGTCCATATCTCAAGTTTTGAATCATAAAAGGCTCCAAGAGAGACATAACAAGCATAAAAGAGGGTTTAATGGAGGAATACACAAGGTAATAACTTTATTACCTGAATGAGAAACAGATGGAAGCTAACTCTTGGATCTCCTTTCTCTTCTATGGACCTTCTTTCCTTCCTTCTCTTCCAAAGCTTCCAAACTAGCACAAACACACTCAAGCTCAACAATGGGGGCTAGGGTTTACAGGGGAAATGCTCTAAAGGTGCTGGAGGCTGGGGTGGGAGGCTATAATGACGTTTAAATAGGGTACAAACCCTTGAAATTAGGGCTTCATCCAGACAGGCAGACTCGCCGAGTCCCAACATATGGACTCGCCGAGTTGCCAACTTAAATCGCGAGCTCATCCCACCTCTACTCGACGAGTCGGGCTACAGACTCGTCGAGTACCCCTTAAGAAATGGAGATACTTAAATTAAAATTACATACCAGAAATGGGGCGTTACAACTCTTCCCCACTTATCTTAGACTTCGTCCTCGAAGTATGCTGCCGCTGAATCTGAAAATAACTCAGGATAATGCTCCCTCATCTCCCCCTCGGTCTCCCACGTCCACTCTGAACCCTTCCGGTGCTGCCAATGCACCTTCACTAACTGAACCACCTTGTTCCTCAAGGTCTTCGTCTTCCGATCCAAGATCTCAACTGGTCTCTCGATATAATTCAGGCTGCTATCAACCTGAATATCCTCTAAGGGTACCACTACTGACTCGTCCGCCAAACACTTCCTCAACTGAGAAACATGGAAAGTGTTGTGGATCTGGCTAAGCTCTGCTGGAAGATCCAACCGATAAGCAACCCGACCCACCCGGGCCAAAACCCTAAACGGACCAATGAACATGGGGCCCAACTTGCCCCTCTTCCGGAACCTGATAACACCCTTCCAGGGTGATACCTTCAGGAGGACCATATCGTCCACCTGAAACTCCAAATCCGAACGCCTCCTGTCGGCGTAACTCTTCTGCCGACTCTGCGCAGTCTGCAGTCTGCTACGGACCTGCTGGATCAACTCTGTGGTCTTGAGTACCACCTCTGTACTCCCCATGACTCGCTGACCGACCTCTCCCCAACAGATTGGGGTCCTGCACTTCCTCCCGTAAAGCATCTCGAAGGGAGGTCGGTCTATACTGGAATGATAGCTGTTGTTATACGAAAATTCCGCTAACGGAAGATACGTATCCCAACTTCCACCGAAATCTAGTACACATGCCCGAAGCATGTCCTCGAGATTCTGAATCGTTCTCTCGCTCTGCCCATCCGTCTGAGGGTGGAAAGCGGTGCTGAAGTGAAGACGAGTCCCCATCTCGTCATGAAATCGCTTCCAAAACCTGGAAGTGAACCGGACGTCTCGATCTGATACTATTGATACAGGCACTCCATGTCATGCCACTACCTCGCGCACATAAATATCGGCTAGATTCTCGGCCGATATGCTCTCCTGAATCGGTATGAAATGCGCGCTCTTGGTCAGCCGATCCACTATGACCCAAATCGCATCAACTCTACGTGTGGTCCTGGGAAGCTTAGTGACGAAATCCATAGTGATATCCTCCCATTTCCACACGGGAATATCTAACGGCTGCATCTTGCCGTGGGGTCTCTGATGCTCCGCCTTGACCTTCCTGCAGGTCAGGCATTTCTCCACATACCAAGCTACGTCCCGCTTCATGCAGGGCCACCAATAATCGGGTCGAAGATCTCTATACATCTTCGTCGCCCATTGATGGATGGAGAACCGGGACTTGTGGGCCTCATCCATCAACACCTGCCGTACTCCTCCCCAATACGGCACCCAGACTCTCCCATGAACGGTCAACAATCCTCGACTGTCATAATCGAAAGAAGCTACCCGGCCCACAATCCTCTCACACTTCTGCCTCTCCTCCTTCAGGCCCTCAACCTGTGCCTCTCTGATCTGTTCCAACAATGGAGTAATCACTGTCATCCTCAGACATATATCCCTGATCGGGGCTGCTACCGCCTTGCGGCTCAGGGCGTCGGCCACTACGTTGGCCTTGCCCGGATGATAAAGGATCTCACAGTCGTAATCCTTTACCACGTCCAACCATCGGCGCTGCCTCATGTTCAGATTCGGCTGATCCATGAGGTACCTCAAACTCTTGTGATCCGTGTAAATGATACAGCGGACCCCATAAAGGTAATGCCTCCAAATCTTGAGGGTAAACACCACTGCCCCCAGCTCTAAATCGTGCGTCGGATAGTTAGCCTCGTGAGGCTTCAACTGTCTAGAGGCATAAGCTATCACATGCCCTCGCTGCATCAACACTGCTTCCATACCTGTGATCGAAGCATCACAGTAAACTACAAAATCCTCTACTCCCTCTGGCAGGGTAAGGATTAGCGCCTCGCACAATCTCTGTCTGAGGGTCTCAAAAGCTGCCTGCTGCTCAGGCCCCCAGCGGAACACCACCGGCTTCTTGGTCAGTCGGGTGAGTGGAACTGCTATCTTGGAGAAATCCTGAATGAATCTCCTATAGTACCCTGCTAATCCTAGGAAGCTCCGAATCTCAGTTGGAGACTTCGGGGCCTCCCACTGCATCACGGCCTCTATCTTGGCCGGATCTACTAGTATGCCCTTCTGGTTGACGAGGTGTCCAAGGAACTGCACCTCTCGCAACCAGAACTCGCACTTGGAGAACTTTGCGAAAAGTCTCTCCCTCCTCAACGTCTCTAGCACCTCCCTCAGGTGCTCCTCATGCTGCTCCTGAGTCTTGGAATACACCAAGATGTCATCGATGAACACTATCACAGACCGATCTAACATTGGCCTGCATACGCGGTTCATGAGATCCATGAACGCGGCTGGAGCGTTGGTGAGCCCAAACGGCATCACCACAAACTCATAATGACCATAGCGGGTCCTAAAAGCAGTCTTCTGCACATCCTTATCCCTGACCCGCATCTGATGATATCCTAACCGTAGATCGATCTTAGAGAACCAAGATGCTCCCTGAAGCTGGTCAAACAAATCATCTATCCTCGGAAGTGGGTAACGGTTCTTCACCGTTACCTTGTTCAGCTCCCGATAATCTATGCACATGTTGGGTTATGAGCATTCTAACACTCCTAAGTGTACATGCAACCCTAAATACCTTGGATCTATGTTTTCTCTATTATACATACAATTATGAACATCCAAGGTATTATCCTAATCTAGCATACAAAATAATAAATATAACAAGATATAATACATACCTCTTTGATGTAGAATGTCTTCATGAAGCTTGAGTGCCTAGTGCCCCAAGTGTGACACCTCAAATGGTTCACACAACACCAAATACACTTGGAATAACTTGAGAGAAACTTGAACACTCCTTGAAATCGTCTAGCCCTCACACTCACACATTAGTGTATGATTTCTTGAGCCATGGGATTCTTTTATATGGTGGCTATTAGGGTTACACCATGTAACTCATAACTTTACCCATTCCTTATGCTCCATGGATTTTAACCTCCATGGAGTATCCATGGGTCACCCCATGGACTTAGTCCAACATAAGGAATCTTGGATCACAAGCCCACATATATAAGAATGAATGATTTACACAATCAACCCATATATTTAATTAGTCTCCTTTTGATCACTTAATTAATTCCAAATTAATTCTTGATCAATACTAATTAAATAACCTTATTAATATATTAGAACTTATAATATATTAACCAACCTTAAGTGTTATTTCTCTCATTATAGTCTATCCAAATGCATGATGCCATGCAACCCAAATGGACCATGCCGGGTCGGGTCAAGTCTTACCAATTATAGTTATGGACTTAGACATTAATCCAACAGTCTCCCACTTGGATAAGTCTAAAACTATTATTGCGTATGACTTCAGGAACCGATCAGCAATCGTAGCTCTCAAAAGCTTATGTCGAACTCTGACCTTGTCGATGAACTCTGACCTTTGTCAATGACTTGTCCATTAGATAAGGGATCATATATTCCTCCATTCTAGATATCATATGGACTGAGACATGGATTATCAATCATTCTCTCTGTCCATTTGTTGTTTCCCGATTTCCGATTCATGATGACTGACTGATTGAACAAATCAAATCAGTCCTGGCTTGGCCAAGCACTCACATGTATCATCTTTAAATCATCGAGGGGCCCACAGATATCGCTTTTATCCCGAAGGTAAAAGGAATGGATAAACTTCGACTCATATGGCTTGTTCTACTACTTGTTGAATCATACACAAAGGCACGTTTTATAACATCGAGTTACCAATGCGTTTTCGTGCAATCAATGTATAACCAACTCATAGTAACAACTCATATCTCTAGGTTTGAAGAATATAAGATATTATCGTCTCATGATCACTCGTGATAAAATCCATGAAGTGATTCAAATGAGCGCGGGTTGAATCCAATACTCAGAACTTATGAGCACTCATGAGTGTTGTAGCACCACTTTGTCCACCAACTTGGACCTCTACAAACCAACCCATGACAGTCTTGATTCATATCTACTTCCAACATATGACCGACTGTGGATGGTTTGAATAACTTAATCATTCAGGAATAGCGACTTAGTTATTCTAGAAGTCAAAACATGCAAAGTGAAACACAAGAATAAATGAATCAAATATGGTATCAAACCCTATGAATATAAATAAACACTTTTATTTATCACCATACTGATTACTCATTATTCATTGTTTCGGTTTTATCAACTTTATACTTGAATTTAAAACAATAGTTGTCCCATGCTCCAAGCATGTACACTATGTTTTCTAAACACTAGTCATGCCATACACCAAGTATGCATACTATGTTTGTCTATGATCTTTACTTTGTAAAATAGATCAATTGAACATCACTCCAATGATCCTCTTTTCACAGTCCCAAATTCTTACTGCAAATGCAAGAATTCCAAATTCATGCCATTTACTGAAATCTATTAGATTTTAAACTTATATGCATTGATCCTCTTAATGATTATGCACGAAGTCAGAAAGACTTGACAACAATCATTACAGAGCATTCCAAAGGAGATCAGCTCCTTGGAAACATCCTTCTTTCATTAAGTTTCCTAATCTTACACAGATTGAATAATTTCTAACTTTGAAACATTTCCATATTCCATTTTGACTATCACTTCTGAACAAGAGTTGCCTCCTTACAGATTATGTCAATATGGTCCTTCCAGAATTAACATTATACTTCCAACTGTCCTTGAGCAACCAATCTTTGGTAAACCTTAGATTGTCCTCGACAATTGCTTAATCATTTTAGTCATATCCAATTCTAGACCTTTTCCCTTCATAATGCCCCAGACATTTGGAAAATTTTAGAAATGATGAATATAGCACATGTAATCGATCCTATATCCGAAGCATATGGGACACGATTCATGATGTCTCACATAAAGACTAAACCAGTCTTTTGCTATAATATTTCCATTTCAATTTGCCAAGTTCTCAAAATTCAGATTATGAAAAGGGATGCCGTAATCATAATCGAATTTTAGAACGCAAATAATGGACCTATATATAGAATTTCCTTATGTTGAGCCATTCCAACATGAAATTCATATATATATCCTTGATTAAATACGATTAAAATCTCAATCTAAGCTTTTAGAATTGAAATGAAGTATAATTTCCTCTCCCTTAATTATAACAAAACAACTTTTTCAACCCCTGCAACCTCACGAATTGAAACTTTTGTTTTCTATAATTAACATTGCTAACTTGCAACCTTTGTCATAATTATCATGCTCCCACTAACATGATGATTATTAGCATAACACTTATGCTCCCACTAGCTTTGACATGTACTCAGAAATCAACTGGACTTCTAGAAATCAATACTTTATTGACTTTCTTACCAAAGTTCAGATTTCTGATACGAGATGCTTTGATAAAACTTTATCAAAATCATACACCTTTCCTTAGATAGCATGCATGTGTGTCTAAACAATTTCAGAACTATGAAAAGGGATGCCGTAATCATAGTCTCAATTGTTTAGACCTTTTGCCATCTGCTTCAAATCTACTTGGTGGAAGTGTTTCCTCACCATCATTTTAATGAATCGGAGAGAAACCTTATGACCCTTAGATTTTATGGTGTATGTGTTCTTATCCATGTGAATCGTCAAAACCATAGTCACAAGACAAGGATAATGACAAATCCAAACTCATATTGATTAAACTTGTGCAATCTTAAATTTTTTCCATTTGGCAGCTCAGGTGCCTGCCATTGCTTCCAAGTAGTTGTGCAACCAATTGAGAACTCTCAGAACTCCTATGCAAAGCCAACTTGAATAGGCACAAAAATTTCAACACGATAGGTTATAAACCTCAAGTCGTGTGCTAGTGAAGAACTTTAGGTTTTATTCTTGATTAAGTCTTGAAACTTTCAAGAGCTTTAAGACTCCCACTGTCCTCTTGACATATAAGACTCCCTTGTCAAATATTCAAGAGATAGTGCGGATTCTTTATCAAGACTAACACTTTACACACTTGGCCTAAGTTGGTCTCTGTTTTATCCAAAACATCACAACTTACCAATTTCAAATGTACAAGAGTAGATAACCTTTTACTCTTACATTTGACTAGTGTTAACAAACCCTCTTTAAGATATGTCACTCAAGTTACAATCTTGGAGTATGACTCTAAGAATTGTTTTGGAACGAAGTATGACTCATCTTTTTGATTTAACCATTTCAACAATTCATGACTCCTCTTCTTAGTCATAAGAATGCACTAAGATGACTTTAGAGGACCAATTGTGATATGGTATCTTAACCATTAAGATGATCATAAACATGATACTAAAGTACTCTCCCATCTTTTCAGATTTGAGAAACTTTTATCTTTCTGCCATACTTTGATTCTTCTTATTCGTTCTGTCTCACATTGAAACTTTTCCAATGCTACAGACTTATACTTAAACTTATAAGTATAACCATATTTACTGAACTTAAGTAAATCATGACGAATACTCTTCTTGATCTTTTGTGGTGGACTTGACCAATGCACAAGAATGTGTACTCGATCCCTGAGTCCTTTCCTTATTCACATAAGGAATTAGTCTTAATTTTCCAAGTTGAAAGTTCTCATTCATCATACTATACAACTTGCATGATTCCAAGTTTCGGTCCAATTGAACCTTGGGTGATGAGAATCTTTCCTTATTTGGTAATATTAGACACTACCACAACCGAAAGAATCAAATCCATTTTTCCAATATTTCTATCAATGGAATCTTATAAGCAACAACTTTTCACAAATGCCATTGTAAGGATACTTAAAATAAATAAAATCAAAACCTTTTTCTTTTTATTTTAAAACTTTGCAGAAAAACTTATCCTTACAATCCATATGAAAACCTTGTTGTTATCTATTCCTAAGCAATATAAATATCATAACTCTTAAGTAATAGCCCAAAATTCTGATCACCGAACCATGCGATTGAAATCCATCTTCGCGATCAGAATCAGCATGTACTTAATAGAGTTAGACAATGGACTTTACCTGAAGTAGAGCCAAACTTATTGACTTTAACATCCTTAGGTAAATTTGGCAGCTTCGTAACCAATGCCCCTTCCTTTGGCAATAGTTACCTATGGACCCTTGATAATGGGACTATCTCAGACTTCGCCTCTCTCTTTACCATTGGGTCAACCGAGTTGACTATGGCCGATCCCTTTCCATTGGGAAGAGAGAGCTTTACTGGATACCCAATGTCATCATTGTCAATGTCCATAGCGTTTTAGGAAGTTGATCTTAGCAAATAGATAAGATCATTAAGGGTCTTGTCTTAGTCTGTTTCATAGGATTCCCAAAAGAACTCACTATGTGACTTAGAAAGTAGTTGAGCCACCAACTTTCTCAAGACTTTGACACCCAACTCTCCCGGCTTGTCAATATGTGACTACATCTCTAAGATGTGATCACACCTAGACCTTGCCTTGCCAATAGGGCTTGAGTGACCTTAAATTTTTTAGGAACTTGTGGGTTAGGGAGAATAATTGGAGGAGGTGAAAGAAGTATGATATCCATGGGACATCATCTTCATTTAGGAAAGCTTGTTTCAAGAGATTTGGGAAGATCATAAATGTATAGACCAGACATCTTTTTGGGAGATATTCAAGATAGTTGATTTAAAGTCCTTAATATGACACCCAATATGAAATATTAAGGCTAGGACCCAACAAACTATTTTATAACTTAGAAGAGGGATGCCGTAATCCAAGCTATAAAATATTTGAAGGTAGGTGAATGACGATTCACCAATTTCCACCATGAAAAACGAAATAATTTATTAGGTTTTAATTGGATTTGAAAGTCCTAGATCTTTGAGATTCATTGAACTGTTCAAAGGCATGTTTCAATCTCGAGTGTGCCCTTCAGGTTTTGTGACTGGGATGCCGAGGATCACAAAACAAGGTGTGAATAACCATGCAAATATACTTGGTACCCTTAATATTTACCCCTTAATCAGTGTGCCGGTTAACCACACACGCTCCACCGATACTATGATAAATATTAAGTTACCCTTTGCCTACCTTGTTAAGTTCAGGTTAGTGTGCCGGTTAACCACACACGCTCCACTAACGACTTAAGCAAAGTGCAAAGTGTAATTTCATGGGTTAGCACCAAATTCACATTTTCCTAAGTAACTAAGATTGGGTATTAATAAGAGTTTAGTTACTTAGTATTTATCATTAATACTTTTAATGAAAGGAGAATTATAGTCCTTGTCCTACCCGTTCGGCTAACGACCCTCCACCAGTCAAGGAAGCGGTGGGTGAGAGTGGACACCCATTAAACTGTCATTTTATAGGCAGTAACCTTATACCCCCCTTATAGACCGGTTTCGTGAATGAGGCCTACTAACGGTAAGACTGACTTTACTCTTATACATATATATATATAAATATTATTAACTTATAATATTATAAAGTATAAGGGTTGAATTTTAACTTTTAAAATTCTAAGGGCTAACTTGGAATTAAAGTATTCATAAGTGAAAACTTTTCAAATTCCAAAACTTGAGGGCAAGTTTTGAAACTATTCAAAACTAATTAATTCCATAACTTATGAGTTTAAAGTAGTTTTAATTAAAAAAAAACTCTTCAAGTTCCATAACTTGAGGACAAGTTATGAAAGACTTTAAACTAATTAATAAAAAAAAATAACTTTTTTTTTATTGTAACTTATGGAACTAATTAAGGTTACACTTTTTTTTTTTAATTTAATGAAGAGACTTTTGAACCTCCATAACTTGAGGACAAGTT
This sequence comes from Lactuca virosa, assembly GCF_052849685.1. Classification (NCBI taxonomy): domain Eukaryota; kingdom Viridiplantae; phylum Streptophyta; class Magnoliopsida; order Asterales; family Asteraceae; genus Lactuca; species Lactuca virosa. Next base: position 99,043,061 of record NC_136433.1, on the reverse strand, counting down.
ATGGAGTCATAAAACCATTTAATTAGAACTAGACTCTTCATTTTGTAACCTTTGCCAACTTTTATGAGTTTTATGATTCTTAAATGTGACTTTTCATATAACTTGAGGACAAGTTACAAAAACACACTTTGGAATCAACTCTTAGATTAAAATGGATTGAAAACAACTATTTCACACAACTTTTCTATTAATCTAAGAACCTCATAAGAACAAGATAATTCAAATCATCAATCTTCAAGAAATTAGCATGAACATACAAACTAATACAAATCTTGAAATTATGACAATTATCTTAGAAATTGGATTAGCATGAACATTACCACATCAAAAACAAGTTTATAAGTCCAAAAACATCTTAGGGTAATGTTCCTAGTCCAATTCCGGCCAAAACAATCGAATATATGCATCCAACTCGATTTTTCAACTACTTTTGCAAGTATAACAAGAAAACAAGCCTAGGCTCTGATACCACTGTTGGGTTATGAGCATTCTAACACTCCTAAGTGTACATGCAACCCTAAATACCTTGGATCTATGTTTTCTCTATTATACATACAATTATGAACATCCAAGGTATTATCCTAATCTAGCATACAAAATAATAAATATAACAAGATATAATACATACCTCTTTGATGTAGAATGTCTTCATGAAGCTTGAGTGCCTAGTGCCCCAAGTGTGACACCTCAAATGGTTCACACAACACCAAATACACTTGGAATAACTTGAGAGAAACTTGAACACTCCTTGAAATCGTCTAGCCCTCACACTCACACATTAGTGTATGATTTCTTGAGCCATGGGATTCTTTTATATGGTGGCTATTAGGGTTACACCATGTAACTCATAACTTTACCCATTCCTTATGCTCCATGGATTTTAACCTCCATGGAGTATCCATGGGTCACCCCATGGACTTAGTCCAACATAAGGAATCTTGGATCACAAGCCCACATATATAAGAATGAATGATTTACACAATCAACCCATATATTTAATTAGTCTCCTTTTGATCACTTAATTAATTCCAAATTAATTCTTGATCAATACTAATTAAATAACCTTATTAATATATTAGAACTTATAATATATTAACCAACCTTAAGTGTTATTTCTCTCATTATAGTCTATCCAAATGCATGATGCCATGCAACCCAAATGGACCATGCCGGGTCGGGTCAAGTCTTACCAATTATAGTTATGGACTTAGACATTAATCCAATAGCACATACGGTGCGACCCATCCTTCTTCCTCACGAACAAGATCGGGGCTCCCCATGGTGAACTACTCGGCCTGATGAAACCCTTGTCTAGCAGCTCCTGCAGCTGCGTAGACAACTCCTGCATCTCCGGAGGAGCCAACCGATACGGTGCTTTGGCTATCGGAGCCGCACCCGGGACCAGGTCAATCCGAAACTCAACCTGTCTCTCCGGAGGTATTCCATGCAAATCCTCTGGGAATACGTCCGGGTACTCTCGTACTACTGGCACATCGTCAACTGTCGTCTTACCCTTCTCCCGGGCATCTATGACATAGACGATGTACCCTGCGCAACCCTGCTGAACGTAGCGCCTCGCTCTCGCTGCTGAACACAGAATCGGTCCGCGCTGTGGCCTCTCGCCCTGAATCACCAACTCTCCCCCACTGGGAGTGCGAACCCTCACTAACTGCAGCTCACAATCAATCACTACCCCATTGGGGCTCAGCCAATCCATACCCACTATAACCTTGTTCCCTCGCAGAGGAATAGGAACCAAGTCTACTGAAAACGGCTCATCAAATAACTGAAGCGAACACCCCTTATGCACTCTCACGACCCTGACGATCCTGTCGTCCGCTATTTCCACCTCGAGTGGACAATCCAGCTCCCCCGGAGCTCTGCTAAACCTCTTGCTAAGCGCAAGCGAAACAAATGATCGGGTAGCCCCCGAATCAAACAATACTGTAGCTGAAATGCCGTTCACTAGGAACGACCCTATATATACCAACATACACTCATAAGAAACAATCAATATCGATAAAGAGATAAGAGAAAAATACATACCCATCACCACACCAGGAGTCGCTCGCGCCTCCTCTGCTGTCATCTGAAAAGCTCTACTCTTTGCCACTGGCGTCTCACTCCGGCCCTGACGGCCGTCTGTAATCCTCAATGTTGCAGGGGCAGGTGCTGACACCTTCCCTGCTGCTGCCAAACTCGGACACTGGGACTTTTTATGTCCCCTCTGATTGCAATGGAAGCAAATCAGATCAGATGATGTGGTGGTGGTGGCTGTACAATCCTTGCTCATATGCCCAGTCCGGTCACACTTATAGCAACCGGCACTACCTGCCTTGCACGCCCCATCGTGCAATCTCTCACACTTGCCACACCGACTGTGGCTCTGCTGTCCTCTAGATCTGTGATCTGATACCTTGGGCTTTTTTCCCGAACTCCCTGTGCCAGATACCGCCTCCGGCTTCCTCTTCTTCTCCATCTCCAAATCAATCTCTCTCTCACGAGCCCTCGCAATCATATCATCCAGCGTTTTACAGCTGGACCGGCTCACAAACTGGCAGATATTACTCCGCAACATCTCATGATAACGGGCCTTCTTCATTTCCTCATCAGCTGCATACTGAGGAACGAGAAGAGCCCTCTCCCTGAACTTGGCGGTAATCTCCGCCACTGTCTCTGTAGTCTGGGTGAGATCCTGAAACTCCCTGGCTAACTGCTACACCTCAATAACCAGTTCAAACTCGGCTCTGAACCTGATAGTAAAATCAGCCCAAGTCATCGCATCAAGCGCTTCGTCATCCCCGATGACATGCCCGATCTCCTCCCACCAATCTCGTGCCCTGTCCTTCAGAAGACAGGATGCTAGTCTGACCTTGTCCCCCTCGGGACATCTGCTGGTGCGGAACGCATTGGCGACGTCCGCCAACCACCTGGTACTCGCAATGGGATCCCGCGCCCCATGGTAATCTGGAGCTCCACAAGCCCGGAACTCCCTGAAGGTGAGTGTGCGCGACCCCATCATGGCTGCCACCTCAGCATGGAAGGTGCTCAGCCTCTCGTCCATCAGCTCTAAAATACCCTCCTTGATCGAACCGAAGATCACAGGAGTCTGCTCAAGTATGGTGCGAGTAACCTCTGAAGAGAGGAACTCCCTGGTCTGCTCATCTAGATGCTTGGCCCCCGAGCCTGATCCTGATCCCTCGCCGGCTCCTGAACTGCCGACTGCTGGCCTAGGGCGTAAAACCACCATTCTGAAAACACATCATGACAACGTCAAAAACACTGATATATCTCGAGGGATCGCTACTACTACAAGTTTCCTAGTCTCATCTCAGCCTTCCTTGATTCAAGTACGGATCCTCTGCTTTCAGTAGTCCGGGCCCATACTACCTTCCACATCTATCCGTACTTTCCTCAAGTACTGCCTCGACTCCACCAAGTCACTTCTACTGCTACTGATCTCTGCTACTCTCATCCTAGGCTTGCCCTAGGGAAATCTCTGACTCCACCCAATCCAGTCATCAGCTGCTGAAGGCCTCCTTGTAATGCCAATTAGCCATCACCTGAATACCATCACATGTGACGAGGCTCAGATAATCCTTCGAGTAAAAGACTCGTCCCTACAACGGTTAGACTCAGACAAGAGCTGCGCAATAGGGCCAAATCCATCACTCTGAGATTATTCAACCCTGATCACATGTGACGTGACGTATTCACCTAATGGCTAACTCCCATCACTCCGAGTCCTACAAAGCACGAAGCAAGCAGCATTCGGACACAGGAAACTACTCAAGCACTTCTATCCTCATAACGAGAAACTGTACTCACATACAATGCTAAGCTCATACTATCAGGCATAACCTAAACAGGCTATCCTACTGTTGTCTACTCAATACTAGCATGCAATTCTCAATAAGCTGAAACACATATAATAGGCACATAAGGCATCCTCCTAGATCCTTAGTCTTATTCTAGCATGCTGTTCTACTGAAACTGGAACTGATAATTATAACATAAACTTGTATGGGTAATTTGGGAGTACTTACTTGAGCTCGGCTGATCGCATGCACCACACCCTTTTTCCTTTTCTCAAAACTCTTTTCTTTTTAAGTTTCTTTTTCAAAAATTCTTTCGAAAACATTTTTCTTTTGAAAATCTTTCACCATTTCCTTAGTTTGAGTCCAGTCATACCCGAAAGTGTGGCTGAATCCCTCAAACCAAGGCTCTGATACCAACTTGTAACATCCCAAAAATACGACCCAAAATTTTTTGTTTTAATATTACTAAAAATCACATCATCCAATGTCATATATAATAAGAACCATAGAATGAGTACTCAAAAGTCATAGTAACTGTGTCAAAACAAAACTGTATCAATCATAACAAGGTATCTGAATAAAACTCCCAGGATAAACTGAAGCTGTGGTGTGTGCCATGCCATCATCCCGAGCTCTTCCCCTTACTAGCGGAAGTACCTGAAACCAAAAACTGAAACTGTAAGCACAAAGCTTAGTGAGCTCCCCCAAACTACCACATACCATACAATAACATATAAAGCAACTACTGGGCCTTGCCCACTGCATCGGACCGAAGTCCGGAATCTGCATCGGACCGAAGTCCGGAACTAACCAGGGCCTTGCCCTCTGCATCGGACCGAAGTCCGGAAACTACATCAGACCGAAGTCCGGAACTAACCAGGGCCTTGCCCTCTGCATCAGACCGAAGTCTGGAAACTGCATCGGACCGAAGTCCGGAACTGACTGAACATAACATAGCATAATCATAACTACTAGCATAAACACATACACTGCATACTGCATCGGACTGAAGTCCAGAACACATAACACAAAGACATGCTCGAATCACAAAGACATCAAGCACACTGAACCACTACATCAGACCGAAGTCCGGAACTACTGCTAACTAAACGGGTCGGCATTGTGGCCGTAGACTCGTTCCTACTGGAAGGAAAACTCACCTCGTAACGCTGGCTGCTGAGGTGCTAAATCTGAGACTGTCTGACTGCTGCTCCGGAACTCCCCGACTACAAATCCCATAACACTAAATCAATACTGATAACTAATCTCAGGGTAAAATGACTATTTTACCCTTGGTCACAGTCAACTTCCTGGTCAAAGTCAACTTCCTGGTCAAAGTCAACTTCCAGTTGACCGGACTCGCCGAGTTGGGCCGCCAACTCGTCGAGTCCCTATCATGCATTCTAGTCCTCTACGCGCTTCTACTCGTCGAGTTTGGCAAGGACTCGACGAGTTCTTCTTCGAAACTAACATCGAGTCTAACTTCATCCGACTCGCCGAGTTGTATGAACAACTCGTCGAGTTCTCCTTCATCATATGAACACGTCCAGTCTGTGGCTCGCCGAGTCGTATGAACAACTCGTCAAGTCTGAAGAACAACTCCCCGAGTTGAAGAACAACTCGCCGAGTCCCAAGCATGCTATTACTATACAGTCGATTCCAATTGATTTCAGTGCTTCCAAATCATAGATCTGAGCTTCTAGGACTGGTTTTACACGTAAAGTTTCCAACTTTACGTGCATGCACAAGAGTATAAGGCTAAATACCCAAAATCATCAAATACTAAGCACTTAGGGTTTGGAACAAGGCCATGATTACATAAAGGTGGCTATAATGAGCTCTTGGAGTTCAATAACGTCCAGATCTAAGGTTTCATCCAAAGGAGAGTCCATATCTCAAGTTTTGAATCATAAAAGGCTCCAAGAGAGACATAACAAGCATAAAAGAGGGTTTAATGGAGGAATACACAAGGTAATAACTTTATTACCTGAATCAGAAACAGATGGAAGCTAACTCTTGGATCTCCTTTCTCTTCTATGGACCTTCTTTCCTTCCTTCTCTTCCAAAGCTTCCAAACTAGCACAAACACACTCAAGCTCAACAATGGGGGCTAGGGTTTACAGGGGAAATGCTCTAAAGGTGCTGGAGGCTGGGGTGGGAGGCTATAATGACGTTTAAATAGGGTACAAACCCTTGAAATTAGGGCTTCATCCAGATAGGCAGACTCGCCGAGTCCCAACATATGGACTCACCGAGTTGCCAACTTAAATCGCGAGCTCATCCCGCTTCTACTCGACGCGTCGGGCTACAGACTCGTCGAGTAGCCCTTAAGAAATGGAGATACTTAAATTAAAATTACATACCAGAAATGGGGTGTTACAGTTTATAAAAAAAATATTTGTTATGTTTATAAATGATTTGTTAATAATAATATCCATTAATTTCATATTCAGAAAAGTCCCAATATTTTGGTTATCGGGTTATTTTCAAAAAAGTCCTAATATTTTGAGCAAACAAACGAAAAAGGACAGAATACCGGCAAAAATCTACGAAACTGACCAAAAAGGGTTTTTTCGAAGTTTTAGCCGGTATTTTGTGCTTTTCTATAAACAAAATTTAGTTTTGGACTTTTTCATAAATTGGACTAAAATTTTAAGACTTTTCTGGAGATTTCCCATTATATTTTATAAATAAATTCATTTTATAATGACATTTTGAATCATGAAAATACATATAAACAAACTTTCTATATTAAGTACCTAACTGAATTTATGATTTTAGGATTTAACAAAAAGTTATTCAATAAAAACTTAATTTTTTATGATACAAAACATTTTTTTTTACTATTTAAGATAAAAAATTGTCTCTATTATCATATGTTGTACAGAATGATAAAATTTAAGATAGATAAAAAGATGTCTCTATTATCGTATTTTCTACATAATGATAATATTTAATATAAACGTTTTAATTTAATATGAAATTATTATTTAATAGATAACAATAACGATTTATTTATTTTTAATTTTTTTTTTCTATTTTAATCATATAACTTTGTATATGCAAAACAACTTCAAGTTCCAACCTTATCTCTTATAATATAGTTCAACATAATAACAATACTAAAAATCATTTTTTATATTTTTATGAAATTATTATTTAATTGTTAATAACAATGATTTAGTTATTTTTAATATAAAATATTTTTTTATATCTCACGCAACGCGCGGGCATTCGCCTAGTGTATATATATATATATATATATATATATATATATATATATATATATATATATATATATATATATATATAATAATAATAATAATAGAGGTGTTAATTAGTGGAATTGATTAATTTTTTATTAACAAAAAAATGCAAATACCACATAATGACATGTAGAATGTAAGTAGTTTAAAAATCTCACTTAATGACATGTGCCAAAAATCTTGAGGAAATGACAAGTGGAAAAAACATTTTTATTTATTATGACAGATTCGGTACAATTCACAAACATTTTGATAAAAAAATTCGATTGTTATTTTTACGATTTTACCTTCTTAGAGGGTGTTTGGGATTTCATCTAAAAATTCCTTTTTAACTTATTGAATTATTGAAAAGTTAATAAGTTAAAAAATGTGTTTGGATATTTAATAATGATTTTTAAAACAACTTTTAGTTTAGTCTTTGAAAATGAGTTTTGAAGAAGTTACAATTTGTTGGAATGACTTATGACTTGTCATAATAAAAAAACAAGCAAAAATCAATAAGTTAGTCAAACACTTTTTAACTTATTAACTTATTGACTTTTGTCACTAAAAAGCGAATCCAAACACATTTTTAAAATCTTATTTTCCCAAATTGATAAGTTAATAAGTCATTTTAGAAAAAAGTCAATTTTAACTTCAAAATGAAATCCCAAACACCCTCTTATTGTATTGAAAACAATACGTAGATAAAACTATCCCGTAAAAAAGGAAGGCAGCTATTCGCAATTCTTTTTAGAAAAATCGTGTTTTTCCTATTTACTCGCAAAAAATATATAGTGCTCCCGAGTGGTTCACAAATTTGCTTGTATTCTGTAATTTGCAGCTTAAATTCGTGAGTTATTTTGTAGTAAAATGTCTTTAGTGTCGAAAATAGCAATGTTGGAATTCCCGACATTCACTATAAATTGGTGTTCATGGGAATCTATTTTAATAATAGATGTATGCTTGTTGTATGCTAGGTTAGCTGTTTAATGTCCTTCTCAAGAACTTAATAATGTTGTTCATGTCTTTTTTGTGATGTTTGCTTAGATTAGCTTGGCATCTGTTTGCCATGTTTTAAAGATGAGACATGTAAGTCCTAGTACACAACATAGGATGTATGCTAGACCCTACACTTGAAGCATATGAAATCTTGTTTATTCTCTCTTACCCAATTCTAGAACTATGAAAAAGAGTCTTACCTAATTGCACTCTTGAGACGTATATATATGAATAATCACTTGAAAGTCATGTCCCTAATATGTGTTACGTCCATCAAATTGAATGGTTTAATCTTCTTACATAACTGGTTTTTTTGCTTTATTATGATGCTCTTAAAGTTCTTAGTAGATATAGAAAAATATATTGAATAATTAAAATGACTAGTCGAAGTGCATAAGTATTGATATCTCCCTCCATCATGTGTGTTGAATGATCCATTGACTATGTATGAGATCTAACAGTACCTCAGTTTTATTATATTTTTCGGTAAATATTGATTTGTCAATTTACAAAGTAAATAAGATTCACATGTCTCATACGATTTCAACTCATATGAGTCTAATAGTCTACCATAATGGAGTTTAGATATGTATATCTTGACAAAACCATATTTAAATTAAATCACTTAATATACATATATTTTTAACATTCCATTTTTTTTAAGATTAACATAGAAATATAATCACCGTAAATCACATTCAAATTTTAATTATATTCAAAATCATCATATATTAAATCAGTAAAAGAGTGTAAGAGTCTACACAAACCCGGAAACATGCAAGTTAATGTTCAAGGTAATATACATTTTATAGGCAACAGCAATCCATCAAATGTAAAGTGATGGTAACAACAATTGTACTAGCTACTACCTACTCTATGGTTCTTCGTCCCTCGAACAAACTACTTATCCTCCGACATCCCTACACTTCAAGCATGTAAGTTCACAACTTGTACATATACCAGAAGATTTTGAAGGTATGGCAAAAATATAGATATGATGAAGTACCAATCATATATTGGATTCATACTTCTTTGTCTTCGGATATATGGTCGGATCCGGCCAAGACCTCTTATTGGATTTATAAATACAATTGCCATTTATTGACTTATGGTATAATCAATATAATTTTGTTCATTTAAAACTTTTTATTCTAACACTAAAAAAAACGGATGGGATTATCCATCAATATCATTAAAAACTTGTACGAACTAAAAGTTATAAAATCGAGTCAAAACATTCTTTTGTTTCATTATTGTTAATTTTACTAGCTTAGTCAACATAAAAAAGAAAATAAAAGACATAAAATCGGAGATGGGCCAGGGGTTACCGACACAAAGATTTGGAGCCGCTTTTCAACGTTCGACACTCAGCTCGCCATAACATTTCGTTACAACTTATTAAATAAAAAAATGTAAATAGATCATCTTGTATTATAACAGAAAATCATTCATTGGCCCACAGAGTCGTACAAATCTACAACTTATTTATTTATTACACTTTTATTGAACAAAATTGGAAACAACAAAGAGTATGTATATATATCAGTATAAGTAGGTTAACTGACGTGCTAAAAGAATACAAAACAAAACAATTATAAACAAAACAATTATGTTTTTTTTTTCTTTTTAATATGCATTCTAAACATGCCGTGTTGATTTTTAATATTTTGTTCTTTGAACAGCCAAAATATATAAAAACACAAATTTAGCAAACCGATAGACTAGAACCAACAAAATTACATTGGGTTTTTTAACCGATCAATCCAACTAACACATCAATTGGACAACTTAAAACAATGATATCTTTTAACAAAATTATATGGTAATGATGGTGGTTTCGATAATGTTGGTAATCTCGGGTCGGGTCCATGAGCTCGAATTTTTGCTTCTTATTGCAAACTTAGGAAGCGAGGTTTAGAGGTGGATTCGGTCCTTGTCAAAAAATTCGGTAATGGGAGATTGACTAGATTTTAAAAAGAACGATGGAATGGAGATTTATTGTCTTTTAGATTCCCAATGTTATTTGAGCTAGAGATTGATAAAGATTGTTCGGTGGCTGATAGACGTATGAATGGAGAGTGTAATAGGAAGTGGTGCCATAATATTCATCGTGGAGAGGAGCTCAATCAACTCTCGGTTTTTCTAGGGAGCCTTCAAAATGTTGTTCTTAATGATAATTTGGATATTTGGTGGTGGGATATTGGAAAAGATGGTATGTTTACGGTAGGAGATACTAGAATATGGATTGATGATCAGATTCTTCCTTCCATGGATAAGGAAACTAGATGGAATCATTACGTGCCTAGGAAGGTAAACATTTTGATTTGACATGTTATCTTGGATAAAATACCTACTAGATTAAATCTGTCGTCTAAGGATATTGAGGTCCAATGCATTTTATGTCCTATATGTTGAACAACTTTTACATCTTTTTGTTAAATATGAAGTTGCTGCTAGAATTTGGGATGAAATATTTCTTTGGCTAGAGTTGGATCGTGTGGATTTTGACTTTATCTACGACCTTTTTTACTTTGATTGATAACCTTCCGTGCAACTCCATAAAAAAATAATAATAAAAAACCGTTGATGCCATTGTGTGTACTATGATTTGGTACATTTGAAAATTCAGAAATAGTTTGGTGTTCCAACCGTCCATCAAAGATCTATCTTTTTTGTAGTTCGTTAATAGAAATCGTAAGATTTCTTTAGATTGGATTATGTGGTTAAAAAACCCTTTGATATTTGTGTAATGTTTTCCTAGCTCCTTACTAGTTTTTTTTTCAATATATTTGTTGGCCGTTTAAAAAAATGATTCGGGAAGTTATAAACATTAAGCTTGTTTCCAACCACCCAATCATTCTATTATAAGATATTATCATTTTAAGGTTTTTCTTTAAAACGACAGATATTTATTAAAAAGGTCTAGCAAGCAGCTACACAACCAACAAAACAGTTAGGAAAGAGCCAATTTGGGATTATGAAGCCATCAAACCAAATTTATGTATTTTCTTATTCTAGCACTACACCAAAAATAAGATTGTGTAACTACTTTATCAAAAAGAACTGCCATCATTGGTTTTGTAGACGTAAACAAACGAGCTGAAACATCCCAAAAATACAGACCAAAAATTTCTTTTTAAAATCATTTATAATAAAACCATAAGTCATCCATCATCATGAAGAAAACCATAAATCGTGTATCTCAAAACATCGTGTCAAAATACTGTATCAAATCATATGATAATATCAGAGTCTAAACATCACAGGCTGAAGCTGTGGTGTGTGCCATGCGATCATCCCGAGCCATTCCCCTTGCTAGTGAAAGTACCTGAAACCAAAACTGAAAACTGTAAGCACGAAGCTTAGTGAGTTCCCCAAACTACCACATACCATACAAATATCATGCAACTAGGAGATACGGGCCCCGCCCACACTCCGTTGTCTAGGAGATTCGGGCCCCGCCCACACTCTGCGGTCTAGGAGATTCGAGCCCCGCCCACACTCTGATGTCTAGGAGATTCGGGCCCCGCCCACACTCCACTACTAACATGCATACAAGTATCACACAGACAACAAGTATATCTACCAAACAATCACATAACTATACACAAATAATACTATGAGAATCGGGCCCCGCCCACTCTAGGCTGCTACGAGATTCGGGCCCCGCCCATGCTCAGCTACTAACATATCAAATATACGGGCCGACCTTGGTGCCGTAGACCCTTTCCTACTGAAGGAAACTCACCTCACAAGACTGACTGCTGAAAACTCGAGTGAGAAATCCTTGTCTGCTGCTCCGGCGACTCTCCGACTATCAATTCCATAATAACACTTAATCAGAATCTTCTAATCCTCTCTTAGGGTAAAATGGCCATTTTACCCCTGGTCAAAGTCAAATTCAATGTCAAGGTCAACTCCCGGTTAACCCAACTCGTCGAGTTATCTCCCAACTCGGCGAGTCCTTGAATGCTTAAACTTGTGGTCAACTGAGTCAACTCGTCGAGTCCCTTAACAGACTCGCCGAGTTCTTGCTGTCATAATAATCGGGACAACCCGCTTCAACTCGTTGAGTCCTTCCCTGGACTCGGCGAGTTCCCCTGTCTGATTGAGCCATCTCAATGGATTAATCTCCTACCATTCAAATCTATGTTCCAAACTCCTTCTACATACTGGAAATGCACTCTTAAGGGTAAAGTTTCCAACTTTACCCATCCTTAGTCCCTCTTAATGGGTTTAACCCAAACCCTAACTTCTTTAAGACATAATACTTGGTCCACAAGCCATAATACCATAAACCAAAGCACAATATACTAGATCTAGGCTCTTATCATCTGTGGGACACGTAAAGTCCCGAGCTTTCCTCCCATGCATGGTCTTTTAGGGCTAAAAAGGTCATGTTCATGCATATAAACTTGCAAGGGGTCTCCATGGTCATAAAGTTTGCACCTTTATGGCATGGAACCCTTCCTAGATTCCAGATCTGAGATATACATCACTTGGGACGTCCCAATCCCAAGGGCTAAGGTTCTTTAACCAATTCCTTCATAAAATGTAAACACATAGATCTAAGAGAAGAAAGATCAAGTTATGGACTTGATTACCAGAATATGCATTAAATGAAATGTAGCTCCTGGATCTACTTCTTCCCCTTTGAGCCTTCTATCTTCTTCTTCTTCCACAAGCTTCAAAAGGTACAGTAACACTCAAAATGGCAAGAACTAGCTCAAAATCACTCAAGGTGGATTAGGGTTTCGAGATTAGGGTTTGGACGTGATAGAGGTTGGGGTGGAGGCCAGATATGATGTTTAAATAGGGTGCAACCCCTGAAGATTAGGGTTTCCTCCTGATGGACCTACTCGTCGAGGCCAGGCTTTGACTCGTCGAGTAGACCACTTAAACCCCGCGTCCCAACTGGCATCTACTCGACGAGTTAGGGCTACCAACTCGTCGAGTAGCTCTTACAAAATGAATATTTTATTAGATTAAATGCGTACCAGGAACAGGGCGTTACACGAGCATTTATGAAATTCCAACTATGTCACCGCAACGAATAAAAAAATTGCTTCCAAACAACAATTTATACCTCCTTGTAACCATAAATCAGATAACCAAATCAACCACTCTCCATAGCAAGACAAGTCCAGAATAACCATTTAGCAATGAGTCATAAGATCTTTAACCACATGATGCACAAAGAACAAATGACATACATATTTTGGAGCCACTTCACAAATAGGGCACAACAATGAAGGAATATCCACACCCCGATGATCAAGGTTGACTTGAGTTGGTAACGTATTTAAAATTAACCTCCAAGCAATATTGACCTTAATTGGAACTAACTTAGCCCAACAGGTACGAGTAGACGAAGAAGGGAGTAAGTGATTATCAATAAAAGAACGAGCACATGCCACAGAGAACTCACCCATCCACAATAAGGATCAAAACCGTCTATCTGAATTAGGTGAAAGGATCATAAAATCTAACATACATCAAAGAGCCTGACATTAAGCATTCTCAGTCCCCCTCCCCCTCTCGGTTCCATGCACAAAATCACAAAAAAAATAGTTATGATTCATCTTCAATCTGAATGACATGATCTTGTCTAAATCTAAAGCATACAATCTAGGAAATTGAGATTTTCGAGGCATATCTCCCAACCAAAATTCATCCCAAAAAGAAGTAAGCGAACCATCACCAATCCTCTTCTTGCAAAACAGTAATGGTTCACTCCCCTAAAAGTCAAACCATTTACCGCCTTAAGCACATCCAACCAAATTGAATTCTTATTTAATGGAATAGATGAACCAATAAGACCTTTCGAATCGTAGATAGTTGTGATAACACAAGCCCAAAATTCATTCAGGTAAGAAAGAAATCTCCACACCCACTTGAAAAGAAGAGATATGTTTAAAGCATACATACTACTCACACTTAAACCTCCAACTTGCTTATGAGATAAAACTTTCTTCTAACCTACCCTAGTCATCTTTCTTTTTTCCAAATCATCCCCAATAAAAAAAATTATTACGCAAATATTCCAACTTATTAAGAATTCCTATCAGATTAATTAAAGTTAATCTACCTCCCACCGATAAGGTTTTTACTTTCTAATTTGAGAGTCTAGAAGTTACTTGATCAACTACTTCGCGCCAAGAATCCAATCTAGACATATTTCCTCTAACTACCAAGCCAAGATAAGGAAACGGGGTCTGCATAGTCGTGCATCCTAAGTTCCTCGCCACATTCTCCACCTCCGATAAAGGAACTCCAATACCCAAAAGTTTACTTTTATGGACATTTATTTTCAACCTTGGAGCCAAGTGAAAGCAATGTAAGACCAGAATAATGGTAAAAATATTAGAATCCCTCGAATCTCCAACAAAAATAGTATTATCTGCATAAAATAAATGAGAAACCGAAATTGGAGAATTGTCACCAATAGTAATACCCGAAAAAATATTCCTCTAAATCACACCTTGAAAAGATACATCTAAGCATTCCATCACAAGAATAAATAGAAAAAGTGTAACATCTCAAAAATCATAAAAAATTAAAATTTTCAAAAACAACCCATTTCAACCATAAATTGTTTACAAAACCATTGTTTCAAAAGTATTATTCAAAATCAGAGTATCCCACGATCCAATGTCATAAAAACAGGAAGATGTGCACGATCATGCCTTCGCCTTCCCACGATCATCTGAAGTACCTGAAACAATAAACTGAAACTGTAAGCCAAAGATTAGTGAGTTCTCCCAAAGTACCATCACACAACACAACAAACAATAACATGCAAAAATGAGCCTTCAACCTGACTGGACCGCCTCGCAGGGCCTACAACCTATCTGGACCGCCCCGAGTATCTTGACCTTCAGCACAAAGCAAGATTGCCTCAACCCAACCACAATATGTCGACATATGGAACAGTTAAACATAAAACACATATCCAGCAAACACAGATAATCATACATATCTACAAATCAATCATCTAACTAGCATAACATCATCCTATAAACCAGGATACGTAACCTAGTGGGTCGGCACTGGTGCCTTCGACCCACAAGTACAGTGAGGAAAACTCACCTCTCAGTCCGAACGATAGCTGAATAAATCTCTGCTCCGAATATCGGCTCTACTCATCACCTATTAATTAAAAAATGGACTGACTTAAATTAATATCAAAATAGCCAAAATACCCTTAGGTCAAACTTGGTCAAATCCTAATCAAAGTCCAAAAAGTCAAACTTGGTCAACAATGTTGAGTACGCCCAGCGTACTCAGCTTGACCAGAAAACGAGTTGGTTGACCTCGAACGCTAAGCGTTCCTGGGCGTCTTAGCAATTGGAGCCACACCCGGAATTAAATCGATCCTGAACTCAACCTGCCTCTCAGGGGGCACACCGGGTAACTCCTTCGGGAACACATATGCAAACTCCCTAACAACAGGCACATCTAAAATCGAAACTTGCTTCCCCACTCGAGTATCAACTACATAAGCAAGATAACCCATACAATCATGTTGAATATACCGTCAAGCTCTGGTAGCAGAAAAAAAGGTTGACCCCAATTTGGTACCCTCTCCATTAATAACCAGTTCTCCCCCACTTGGGGTTCGAACTACTACCCACTGACCCTCGCAATCGATCATAGCCCCGAATATACTCAGCCAGTCCATCCTTACAATCACGCACACATCTCCCAAGGGAATAGGGATCAGATCAATCGGGTAAGGCACCCCAAAAATCTCCAAGATGCAACCCTGAAAAACACTCGATGCAGAAATCCCGTTTTCATTGGCGATAGAAACCTGCAACGGACACTATAGCTCTCCAAGAGTCATATCAAAACCCCTGCTAAAAGACCGAGATACAAAGTACTGACTCGCACCTGAGTCGAAAAGCACAAGAGCAGGCAAGGAATTCACTAAGAAGGTACCTATCAGAATCATAAACATAAGTATATCATAGAATAACTGACAGAATGATAAATAGAAACATACTAGTAACGACGTCCGGCGCCGCCCTGGCCTCCTCTGCTGTGAGCTGGAAAGCACGACCTTGAGCCCTCGGGGCTCTGTCCTACCCTGGCATCCATCTGTGGTCCTCAAGGTAGAGGGTACGGGAGCCTGCGCCGGCCTCGCAATGAGCAAGGGACAGTTGGCCTTAAAATGGCCAACCTGCTCACAGTTGTAACAGATCTTGGTGCTCGGTATTGGGGCCTGCTGATGAAAATCCTTGGCATAATGCCCCTCCTTGCCACAATTGTGGCATCCATATGAATATCGAAAAGCACCATCATGAACCTTGTCGCACTTGCCAAAAGTGTGGCCTTTCTGTCCCCCAGATCTCAAATCAGCGGGCTTGAACCACTTTGCCGCAGGCTGTGACCGAACAGGATCCTGCCTCGGCTCCCTTTCCTGGAGATCTATCTGAATCTCCCACCTCCTCGTGGCTCCCTTTAGCTCAGCAATAGTACCATAATGTTGGGTGGTCAAAAACTGGCGGATAACCGTCTTGAGCATGCTCAAGTACCGGGTCATCTGAGCTTGCTCTGAAGCAGCAAACTCTAGGCAGAAAAGAGCCCTCTCAGTAAACATCTTGATAATATTCGTCACCGTATCGGTCCACTGTCTCAGATCCAGATACTCCTGATCCAGCCTCTCCCACTCCACCAATGGAACATACCTCATGTGAAACATCTCGGAGAACTTCTCCCAAGTAACAACAGCTCTTTGCTCAGGAGTGTAAGAGCCAGTCACCAATATCCACCAATCCTTCGCACCTGACCGAAGAAGGTTCAGGGCGCACTTGATATTCTGTTCAGTAGGGCAAGAGCATGTGAAGAAAAAATCCTCCACATCAGACAACCACCTTATCACAATAATCGGGTCTCGGGCCCCATCAAACTCTGGGGACTTCGTATTGTCAAAGTCCCGGTACCGGAAATCTCTTTCCCCTCAAACTCCTACAACAACAGCAGCCACGGTAGCTACAACAACAGCAGCCTTAAAAAGTGCAGCATATCGATTGTCGAAAAGCTCAATAATGGAGGTCTTGATAGACCCCAAACAACTCTGGAATCGATCCACGGGCAGCAGTAGCCACCTCAGCAGCAATCATCTCTCGAATCTGATCCTCGGTCAATCCTGGCATGTCCTGGCCACCCGCTCGGGCTCCTTAACCTGATCCCCTCATGAGCACCATACTGAAAATAAACCAGAATATATCATAAAGTCCACAATAAACAATGTTAAAATCACGAGACGAGGCTAAACCCTTGGGGTTTGTGACTTCCTTGCTAAGCGTATGGGTCATGTGCTTCTAGTAGTACGAGCCCATACTACCTTCCACACGTACCCGTATTTATCTCAGAGGATCATCACAAACTGGCCAAACAATACAACATCTAGGATACGCATACATCATATCTCACTCTCTCGAGAATGGCCAAAAATTCCTCAACTGGCCGACTGATCACACATATACTCATCCATGAAACTTCCACCAACTCTGCAACACTTGTGTATGCTAATCATACATAACATTGGATCCTATAGACAGTAATATATTTGATTCTACCCTAAGCCCACAACCAAACAAGGAACAGGAAATAAGGCTAAACCAAACATTCTCAGGCTATAAAATCTTAGTTATGTACAACTATGATGCATACACTAAGCAATTGCAGTAATGATGTCAATTTCATACAAAAAGTAACCCTAGGCTATCAGGCATCATATATCAAGCAATTCTATCATGCAATTCCTGAAGATCCCTAGCCTATCACTAGCATGATGTTCTATCATAAACATCATATCAAATAACAATGTGATAACTTGGGGTATACTTTCTTGCTCCGACTGATCGTACACATCGCATCCTTCCTTGGTTACTTTTGAAAACAATTTTCAAAACCATTTTAAAACTTTTGTAGTTCCTTAGTTAGACTATGGATTCACACGAATGCTCATCTAATTCTCTCAAACCAAGGCTCTGATACCAACTTGTAACATCTCAAATATCATAAAAATTTAAAATTTTCAAAAACAATCCATTTCATCCATAAAGTGTTTACAAAACCATTGTTTCAAAAGTATTATTCAAAATCAGAGTATCCCAAGATCCAATGTCATAAAAACAGGAAGATTTGCACGATCATGACTTCACCTTCACACGATCCTCTGAAGTACCTGAAACAATAAACTAAAAATGTAAGCCAAAGCTTAGTGAGTTCCCCCAAAGTACCATCACACAACATAACAAACAATAGCATGCAAAAATGAGCCTTCAGCCTGAATTGACCGCCTCGCAGGGCCTACAACCTATCTGGACCACTCTACGGGACTTCGATATGACTGGACCGCCTCGCAGGGCCTACAGCCTAGGACCCCAAGTATCTTGGCCTTCAGCACAAATCAGGACCGCCTCAACCCAACCACAATATGTCGACATATGGAACAGATAAACATAAAACACATATCTAACAAACACATATAATCATACAGATCTACAAATCAATCATCTAACTAGCATAACACAATCCTATAAACCAGGATACGTAACCTAGTGGGTTAGCATTGGTGCGTTCGACCCACAAGTACAATGAGGAAAACTCACATCTCAGTCCGAATGATAGTTGAATAATCTATGCTCCGAATATCGGCTCTACTCGTAACCTATTAATTAAACCATGGCCTAACTTAACTTAATATCAAAATACCCAAAATACCCTTAGTTCAAACTTTGTCAAATCCCGGTCAAAGTCCAAAATGTCAAAAAGTCAAACTTGGTCAACAGGGTAATCTTTCACTACATCCAACCACTTCCTCTGCCTCCTGAATCGGGGCACTGACTGTTCTCCGACTCAAGGCATCGACCACCATATTGGCCTTGCCTGGGTGATACATAATCTCACAGTCATAATCTTTCACTACATCCAACCACCTCCTCTGCCTCATGTTTAGGTTAGGCTGATCTATAAGATATCTCAGGCTCTTATGGTTCGTGTAGATGGTACACCGAACACCATAAAGATAGTGGCGCCAAATCTTGAGAGAGAAAAGCACAGCCCCTAGTTCCAAATCATGAGTGGGATACTTCGCTTCATGAGGCTTTAACTGCCTCGAAGCGTATGCAATCACATGCCCTCTATGCATCAACACATCACCCAACCCCAAAATGGATGCATCACAATAGACCACAAAGTCCTCGACTCCCTCCGGGAGGGCAAGTATCGATTCCTCACAGAGTCTCTGGCGAAGAGTCTCGAATGATGCCTGCTGCTCAGGCCCCCAACTAAACAAAACATATTTCCTTGTAAACTTAGTGAGAGGAACTGCAATCTTGGAGAAATATCGAATGAACCTCCGGTAATATCCCGCCAAAACGAGGAAGCTCCGAATCCCATATGAAAACTTCGGCACTTCCTACCTCATCACCGCCTCTATCTTGGCTGGGTCGACCAAGATACCATTTTTATTGACGAGATGTCCCAGAAATTGGACCTCGCGTAACCAGAACTCACACTTAGAGAACTTGGCGTATAGCCTCTCCATCCTCAAAACCCCAAGAATCTCATGCAAATGCTCCTCATGCTGCTCTCTGGTCTTCGAATAGACTAGAATGTCATCGTTGAAGATGATCACTAACCGATCCAACATATGCCTACACACCCGGTTCATGAGATTCATAAACGTCGCCGGTACGTTAGTGAGTCCAAAAGGCAGCACTACGAACTCGTAACGCCTATAACGAGTTCGGAAGGCCATCTTCTGAATATCCTCCTCTCGTACCCTCATCTGATGGTATCCAGACCTCAGATCGATCTTGGAAAACCAAGATTCCCCCTGCAACTAATCGAATAGATCATTAATCCTTGGTAATGGATAACGGTTCTTCACCGTCAACTTGTTCTACTCCCGGTAATCAATGCACATCCAGTGTGAACCATCCTTCTTCTTGGCAAAAAGGATCGGTGCTCCCCATGGAGAGTTGCTCGGTCGAATTAACCCATTTCTTAACAGCACCTGAAGTTGAGAGGATAACTCATGCATCTCAAGAGGTACAAGACGATACGATGGCTTGGCAATTGGCGTCACACCAAGGATCAGATCGATTTGGAACTCTACTTGCCTCCTAGGAGGCACACCATGTAATTCCTCTGGAAAAACATCAGGGAAATCATGCACATCAAGAACATCAAAAATAGAAACCGATCTCTTCTCATCAACCTGGGTATCCACTACAAATTCTAGATAACCCATACACCCATGTTGTAGACTTTGCCTCGCCCTGGTGGCAGATTAGAAAGTTGACCCTAACCTAGTACCCTCGTCGTAAGTGGTCAGCACTCGCCCACTTGGATCTCGAACTGTAACTATCTGCCGCTCACAGTCAATTAGAGCCCCAAACCAGCTCAACCAATCCATATCCACGATAACACTGACATCTCCCATCGCAATAGAGATGAGATCTATCGGATACCCAACACTAAAAATCTCTAGCACACAACCCCAATAGATGTCCGTAGTGGAGACCGGATGCTCATCAGGTATAGAGACTCTCAATGGCCTGCTCAAGGCCTCCCGCGCAATACTAAAACCACGACAAAAAGATGATAACACAAAAGACTGACTCGCACCCGAGTCAAACAGCACAAGTGCATGTACAAAATTCACAAGGAAAATACCTATCATGAACAATATCATAAGCAACATAAATAAATCAACAAAGTAATAAAGAACACATACCAGCCACGACGTCTGGAGCTTCTCGGGCCTCCTCTGCTGTCAACTGAAATGCTCTCCCTCGAGCCCTCGGAGCCTCGGCCTTCCCCTTCCCGGCAAACAGTAGTACGTAGGGTCGTAGGGGATGGAGTTTGAACCTCCCAAGATGCAAGTTGAGGACACTCGGACCTCAAATGACCCGTTTGGTTTCAACTGAAGCAAACCCAAAATCCCCTGGGGAAATCCTTAGCCAAATGCCCCGCCTTGCCACACATGTAGCAAATAGTCCCTGACCGACAGGGTCCCTCATGCCCCTTGCCGCACTTACTACAAGTGCGGCCCTTTTGGCCTCCAACTCTCGAGTCAGTGGGCTTGGGCAGCTTCGTCGTATGATGCGACTGAAGGGTTTTGAGCATTCTAACACTCCTATGGTGTACATGCAACCCTAGAAACCTTGGATCTATGTTTTACTATGATACATGCAAATTTGATTTCCAAGGTTCATAACCTATCTAGCATAGCATGGGGAACTTTTAAACATAAATGTTAGATGTAGAACATACCTTATGTTGTTTGGATTCCTTGAAAACCTTGTGAGCCTAGCACCTCAAGTGTGATGCCTCAAATGTCTCACACAACACCACAATACTTGGAATAACCTTGAGAGAAGTTCACTAACACCTCAAAATCGGCTAGCCCTCTTTCTTGCTTGTACAAGTGCCAATTTTGCTAGACAAAGGGTCTTTATATAGTTGTGACACAAGTAGGGTTACACCATGTAAACCCTAATTGTCATGGCTTTCCATATTCCATGATCCATGGGTTTGTAACCTCCATGGACTATCCATGGAGCATCTTATGGATTTTAGCCCAATCCATACAAACCATGGATCATTAGCCCACTATACAAGAATAGATGATTTACGCAATCAACCCCATATATTTAATTAGTCTCTTTTTGATCACTTAATTAATTCCAAATTAATTCTTTGATCAATACTAATTAAATATTATTATTAATATATTAGAACTTATAATATATTAATAAACCTTAAGTGTCCTTTCTCTCATTTAGTCTATCCAAGTGTTGCAATGCCATGCAACCCAAATGGACCATGTCAACCGGGTCAAGTACATACCATACATAGTTATGGACTTAGACACCTTATCCAACAGCGACTGCATTGGTCTCCTATCTCTCACCTGTATCTCTCTCTCATCTCTAGCTTGGGTCTCCAGCTCGATCTCTCTCCTCCTGGCATTGGCATGCAGCTCAGCCAAAGTCCGATACAAAGTGTTCTCCACAAACTCACGGATATTCCTCCTTAGAATACTCAGATACCGACCCACACGTGCCTGCTCAGTCGATACGTGCTCAGGGAAGAACAGGTCCCTCTCATGAAACATCTTGGTGATCTCTGTCACCGTCTCTGTCTTTTGCTTGAGAGATAGGAACCCATGGTCCAACCTCTCTCCCTCTCTCTCTCAACCACTGGTACGAACTCATCTCTGAACATCTTAGTAAATCTCTCCAAGGTCACCGCATAATGCTCTGCAAGAGTATAATCAGTTGTCACAAATTTCCACCAATCCTTCGCTCCCAAGCGAAGCAGATTCAGCGCGAAACGAACCCTCAGATTCTCTGGACATGAGCAAGTGTAAAAACAACCTTCAACATCATAAATCCATCTCATCACAGCAATCGGATCATAGGTCCCATCAAACTCGTGTGGCTTCATGTTGTTGAACTCTCGATACCACAACGAATCACCCCATGCGGTCTCACAGCAGCAGCGGCTGCAGTGGCTGCTGCAACAGCAGCCTCAGTGACGGCGGCATAGCATTTGTCAAAAGTATCAATCAGCTTCGTATTAATAGACCCAAAGATCTCTTGTATAGCCCCTCTAATCTTTGCGGCCACCTCAGTGGCAACAATCCTACGAATTTCATCATCACTAGTAATCGGCCTCTCGGGGTCGCTGGAGCCTAAACCTCGGGTAACCACAATACTGAAACACACAAGAAAACTATCAGAATCGGGCTAAATCTCATACAAAAACATCCACACACTCCTACAAGCTCCTTCGTCCCTTAAGATTCCTTCTCGAGCCGCATACGGATCTGGTGCTTTCAGGAGTACAGGCCCAATACTACCTTCCACACCAACCCGTATTTTTCTCAAGTTGTACTCTCAAGACCCTAAGTCACATGGACTTTATTCCTCAAGAGTATCTATATACCGCCATGTCGGTTCCCAAAAACCACTACTAAGCATCTGGGCACCCGTCCTAGGCTGCTCCTCAGCACTGCTCCGCCTCACAAGACCTCCAATATCCTTGCCATTCACTTTGTGCATGCCAATCGTACACAATACGAGACTCGATAGACATTCTAATAAATGATTCTACCTCAAATCCACAACCAAACAAGGAACCAAGAAGAAAGGCCAAATCATACATTCTAAGGCTATAAAATCCTAACTATGTACAATTATGCAACATACACCAAGAAAATAGCAATGACATATTCAATCTTACAAGAGCAAACTCCTAGGCTAAAGGCATCACAAATCAGGCAAACCTATGATACTTTTCCTAAAAGATCCTTAGCCTATCACTATCATTCAGTTCTATTAGATCACAAGATATCAGCTCTACATTATTCAATAAAAAATTTGAGATATTTTGGGAAACTACCACTCGGGCTCTGGTTGATTCTACACAATGCTTCACTGGGTTTTTCTCCTGTAAAAATTTCCGTTTCTTTGAAACGCTTTTATGAAAATCTAAAGATCCTTAGTTTGAGTTTGGAATTCCCCTAGAGTTCATCAAAATCCCTCAAACCAGGTCTCTGATACCAAGTTGTAACACCTCAAATTTCAAACCAAGTTTTTCATTTTCAATTTACCCAAAATATTGTTCATAAACCAAACCATCAGAAAACCACAATTATCAAGTACAGATCATCACTACAAGTATCAGAGTGCCACATAATGCCCAGTAACAAAATCTCCCAGCGAGTGTGTACAATCATACCTTAGCTTTCTCGTGATCCTCAGAAGTACTTGAAACACATATAATCAACAATTATAAGCACGAAGCTTAGCGAGTTACCCAAAATATCGCATACAACACAAGACATAAACAACTATGGGTTATCAGCAACCCTGGAGACAACATGAAGTCTCAATGGGCAAACAGTACGCCCTGTGGGTTATCAGCAACCCTGGAGACTACCCGAAGTCTCTATCACATGTAATCAGCATAACATGATAATAACAGTTAGACCCAGCTGGTCATCACATATACAGCTATTCTACCACACATGTAAGAATAAGTGAGGAGACTCACCTGATACTGATGACAGATTAATCTCACACCCGAACTGCCGGAACTAGACTCCGCCTAATAAACACAATAAGTAACCTTAATCAATTTAGGTCATTAACCGAATTCACAAGTCCAAATCCCACAACTACGCTCCTTAAGAGAAAAATACCGTTTTGCCCCTTCTATGTCCCAAAACCCTAAATCTTTGACCAAAAGTCAAAATTTAACAAAAGTCAACCAATACTGCGTGTACGCTGGGCGTACGCTCCCTACGCGTCGCATACTCAATGAACAAGGTGAGTTGGGTTCAAGCCTGGCTACGTTGGGCGTACGTTGTCTGATCCCAAAAGTTACTCCATAACGTCTTAATCATTAAGACATGCAATCCAAACACATATCTGACCTCAATAGAATGTCTTAATACATAAAGTCCATAACTTTAAGCCTTTGCATGGCTGAAATAAGCTTAATGTAACACTTGAATCTTGGTATGTTTCATTATTTCCCCTTTGTTATTTGAAAGTTGCACTTTTGATCCTTGGGTAGTACGTGGGGCGTACCACATGGTATGCTTAGCGTACTAGCTGAGAAGCCAGTACGCGGGGCGTACCACATGGTACGCTTAGCGTACTGATGCGAGGCTTGATCGAGACTCCGGACATGTATGCGGGGCATACGTGAGAATTAATGAAACCCTAATTTAGGGTGATGCACCCTGTATAAGCACCTTAAGTCTTTAGGGTTGGCCTCTTTACCAGTCTCTAAGCCTCCAAAACCCTAGAAATCATCCCTTAGCCTGCATTGTTGAGCTTTTGAGTCCTTAAGAAGTATTTGGTGGTTGTTTTGCTCCTTGTGAAGGAAGTATAGAAGAATGAAGGTGCTTTGCTTGGTGAGAAGGTTATAGATCTAGAATCATCACCCTTGTTGAAATCTTATTGAGGTATCAAGTTCAAACCTTGTGTTTTCCATGATTAGATCTCTTCATTTCTTAGTTTTTATGCTTTTGGTCCCTTTTGGGTTGGTTTAAGGAGTTAGGTCATTTTAAGGACTTATTCTTTTAGATCTGAGCTTATTATGGACTCCTTAGGCATAAAGGTGCAAGCTTGATGGGATTTTTGGTCACATGAATGCATTAAGTCACTTATTAATTCCTCTTGAGCTTTAAGAGCTTCATTTAGCCATGCATGAACGTAAAGTTAGCAACTTTATGTGATAATCTAGCTCAAGGAATTCAGATCGATTAAGGGCTAAATGTGAAAGGTGACTGAACAAGAGGACTACGTTGGGCGTACAAGCCAATACACGTAACGTATAAGCACTAAAGTGAGTACGCCCCGCGTACTTTGTCTGATGGGTTTTGCATTTTGGGCTTCGAGTTTGGGCCGTTCTATTGGACTTAGGTGCTTGGGGTCTTGTTGGGCCATCTGAATGCAAGTGTTTGGACTAGGAAAACTTGTTGGGCCTTGGGGTAAGGCCCATGTAAGGGTTTAGGCCCAATTTGGAAAATTGGGCCATGTTTGGGCCTTGGATGGTTAGTTAATTTTTGGGCCTTTTAGATTGTGAGTGTGGGCCTTAGTCTTGGACAAAACTAGGTAAGGGGTAAAATGGTCTTTTTACCCTAAGTATGGATTGATGATTATAGATTGAAATCCAATTGTTAATTGGATGTTATTTGGTATTGATAGCTCGGGGATTCGTCAGACAGCAGCCAGAGATTCAGTCGTGTGATTCAGCAGTCGAGGTGAGTTTCTTCACTGGGTTTAGCGGGTCTAAGGCACCAATGTCGGCCCTTTTGTAACGCCCCGATTCTCAGGTATTGTTTAAATAAGATTTATTGGGTGAAGCTCTACTCGACGAGTTGGTTGACCTACTCGTCGAGTAGCAGCGGGGTGGGATCGCGTGTTAAGTGACCTACTCGACGAGTCCATATTGGGACTCGGCGAGTAGGAGCTGGCAGATGAAACCCTAAATCCCGGGGTTTTGCACCCTATTTAAGGAAGCATAAGCCTCCTTTGGCCTCTTTGCAGTCCTTTGAGAGCTCAGAGAACCCTAATTCGTGTGGTGTTTCATTCTTGTGTGTGTAAAGCTTTGGAGAGGAGATCTTGTGAGGAAAGGAGCTTGGGGAAAACAAAAGGGCTAGGAGCCAGGAAGTGTGGGAGATCAGAAATCTACCTCAAATAGCATTATTTGGAGGTATCAAGTCGTCATCTTTTCTCCTTTTTCTTTCTAGACCTCTTTTGGTTGAGATCTAGGGTTTTTATGGTTTGGTTGAGATGGTAATGTGGGATATGAGCTAGATCTGAAGTTGTAACTTCAGATCTGTAACCTTCTTGGGTTCTAGAGTCATAAAGCTCTGATTTTGGTCGAGAATGAGGCCCTCCTTGTGCATAAAGCCTCATTAAGAACTTAGTTTTGGCATTAAGAGCCTTATTAGTCATGCATGCACGTAAAGTTTGCAACTTTACGTGAAAAGCATGCCCTAGAAGCTTGGATCTGTGATTTGGAGCCGCTGCATGGCTCAAAACAAGTATGTATGGAAAAAGGACTGAATAGACTCGGCGAGTCGCAAGGTTGACTCGACGAGTCACATGAAGATGGCCGTGAACTCGACGAGTTGGATGAACAACTCGGCGAGTCCGATGAAGATCACCATAAGACTCGACGAGTTGAAGAACAACTCGGCGAGTCGGATGAGTTTTCCTTAGGATATGTATGCGTGTGTGCCCGTCGAGTGGCAAGGAGGAAACTCGACGAGTGGCCTTAGAGTTTGAACGGAAATCGAAGGAACTCGACGAGTCACCCCGATGACTCGGCGAGTGGAATGTGCTTCAAGGAACTCGGCGAGTAGCCAAGGGTACTCGGCGAGTTGGGGGTCAACATGGACTGTTGACCTTGACTGAGGACTTTGACATTGACCAGGGGTTGACTGGTGGGTTATGGAGTACCTTATAGATTTAAGGACTTATGAGTATATTGTACTATGGTCATCGGTGGTGGAGCCTGTGTCAAGTGATCCGAGAATCGGAGTTTACCTTTCGAGTCGGCATCTACGAGGTGAGTTATCCTCGCTATATCGATAGGGTCTACGGCACCAACGTCGGCCCTTTTAGTTGTTATTGTTATGGTATGCTACATATGGTTTGGTCTGCTAGATCGGAATCAGGGTAGACAGTATGTTATGCTTTATGATCCGTAAGGATTGGTATGTTAGTGACCTGCTAGGTCGGTACTCTAGTTACGAGAGGATTCTATGGTTGATGATCAGTATGACAGATATGTTTGATGTTTGTATATGCCAGTATATGATAGTTATGCGAACTTGGTTATTTGCTTATTGGTTGGGTTGAGGCGGTCCTGCTTTGTGCTGAAGGCCAACATACCCTATGAGCGGTCCGGGGAGACTGCAGGCCCATGAGGCGGACCAGTCATGCCGAAGGCTCGGGATAGATTCTGATAGACTGTAGGCCCGGTAGGGCGGTCCAGTCAAGCCGATGGCCCAGTATGCATGAATAGATTCAGATAGACTATAGGCCCGGTAGGGCGGACCAGTCAGGTCGATGGCCCAGTATGCATGATTGATTGATTGATTGTTACTGATATGGTATTGTCAGTGTGGTATTGGTATTTTGGGGGTAGCTCACTAAGCCCTCGGGCTTACAGTTTTCAGTTTATTGTTTCAGGTACTTCAGGAGATCGTGGCAAGGCGAAGGCGTGACCGTACCGCTCCTCATCCTTATGTTATGATTTTGGGACACTCTGATGGATATTAATTTGAAAACATTTTGTAAACAATACTATTTGACTTTTATTTGTGATTTAAAAAGTTTGAATTTGGCGTGAAATTTTTGGACGTTACACCTTTTTATTTATGTTAGGATGCTAGGAGTCTGTGTGACCCTTGCATGTGATATGTGTTGCTATGTATACCAGGCGGGGCTCGATGTCGGGCGGGGCCCGATGACTGTATCGTAGGCTATTGTTTTATGATCATTGTATGTGTTAGTATGATTATGTAATATATATCTATGTGTATAGTGGGCAGGGCCCGATGTCAGGCGGGGCCTAAGAATAACAGATTTGTATACCGAGCGGGGTTCGATGTCGGGCGGGGCGCGATGGAGGGTGGGGGCCCAGTATGTGATTTATTATGTATGGTATGGGGTAGTTTGGGAAATCACTAAGCTTTGTGCTTACGGTTTTTAGTTTATGTTTCATGTACTTCTAGTTCCAAAGGGAAGGGTTCGGGATGATTGCAGAGCACACACCACCTACTTTTGCTTTTTGTGTTTTACTCTGATTCGAGATGATGTTTGATACACTTATTTTATTGGGATTGTATTGATGTTGTTTTTTGAATACTGATTTTATTAAATTAAAAATGAAATTTTCGGATCGTATTTTTGGGATGTTTCACTTAAACCTCAAAACCCTAACTTAAACCATACTCAAAACCACCACACTTTTGCATGGAAAGAAAGGGACCTTCAATCAAGCATTTGTATGATTCTAGATGACCTAAAACACATGAAAGGACAATTAATATGCTCTGGAGTACACCATACTCACAAAGATCCAAGCTTGGGACAAAAGGTTCTTAAATAACCTCTTTAAGATATCTTGAAGGAAACACACCAAGGTATAAACTTTATACCTTAAGAAGATGCACAAGGTGAGGTAGTTTCTGGATCCACAAGTTTGCAAGCAACACCACCTTCTTCAATAGCCTTCTTTTTCAACAAGAAAGCACCAAAATCACTAAAAAGCTTCAAAAATTTTACACACAAGGATAAGACTCGAGATCAGGGTTTGGAAGGAGTGGAGGTTGTCTTTAGAAGGTCCAAGGGTGTATAATGTTGATTAAATAGGGAATAAACCCTAAATTTTAGGGTTTAAGGCCTGAGCTAGTACGCCCTGCATACCACATGTACGCCCACGTACTAGAATGAGTCACGTGTTTCCAAGTCTTGATCATGTACCCTGTGCGTACCCCACGTACGCCCAGCGTACGGGCTGAAATGCAAAGATTTTGACACAAGGGACCAATAATGTAAAATACATGAATATCAGGTGTTACATGAACATGAGTCTATGCCTCATGCTCTGGAGTCACTGCAGGCGAACCTCCATGCCCACAGGGGCCGAGTAGTGTCAGGATTTGAACATGGGTCAATAGGTTATGCATAATATCTCTCACATGTCTTAAACTATTATTATTGTTAATTAATTTAAAAACCATTTATTTGGAAAATTTACAATTATTATAAAAAAGATTGGTTTTGGATATTTTTAGTTAAATCGACATGTCAATTTAGATTTACATGTAAAACAATTAAACGTTTTAAAATATTTTAAATAAATAGTTTTGGAACATTTTTAAGTTTGTTTGATATTTTAATTTTACATTTTAAATTTAACATGATATTTAAATTAAACATTTTAAGTATATTATAATGATAATGCAAAAAATTCATCATTAATATGATAATATTTCACATTAAAAAAATATTTAAATTATAAAATAAATATATTACAATGAAATATAAAGAGTTTGGGGGTTTCATATGTGGTGAAAAAAAAAATACATAAGAACGTTATATTATAGTTAAACTATACAAATTACATTAACACTTACACACATATTTAACACAATCATATTATGATAATGAGTTTTAGAAATGTAATTTATAAAAGAGATCAACATTATATTTGGCACGTTCATTCCTTACGATAAGCATTTTAAATCGTTTTATCTTGTGTAGAAATGAAACTATGATTTTCAAACCCGGATGCCATGTTATTCTTAGTTTCATATTCCATAAAACTCTATCATTTTGTTCCTACAATGCATTGGACTCTACAAAACTCAATAGAATATTGCAAAAAATATTTACTTAATAATTAGAAAACTTTTATTTTTCTCATTGAACTTAAAATCCATTGAAGGATGTGACATTTCGCAATAATAAAGTTTCATTCATTGAATAACAACTAGACTTGTGACATCATTCAACTCACCATGTAATTGCTCTCTAGTCTGTAATCTCACTTGGTCAAATGATCATTAATCTTATATAGGTTTATAACTAATTCTTACGTTTTCATTTCCACATGTAACAACTTTTTTGTTGAACAACAAAAATTCAGTTAACTCCTAACTAGCAAGATGCTAGAAAGGGCAAAACCGGAAAATTTACATAAGTCTGATAGCCTCTAAGGGATTTTTAAGCCATGCAGTCTAAGAAATATTACGACACCTCTTATTTACAATTCATTTAACCGAATAAAAAAGACCACCACATCAAAAGCTTTATGTTACTTTTTCTAAACACTCATACATAAATAAAAACGACAACTTTCATCTAGTTTTGCAAAACACTCATTTCACTACTTTCTATTACAATCTTGCACTTTTGATTTTTCTATTATTAAGATACTGTACTTGGAAGATCTATCAATTTAAAAGGTGTACTTTTAGTTTTTTTTTCTTATTAAACATTGTACATTGGCCTGCATGGAAGTCGGTATAGATTTTCCGATAAGAGGGCGTTAGAGGTTTGAAAGGAAAGCGGTAGGGGTATGTTGATTTCTTTATTAGATTGAAAAAGTTAGATAAAATGATTGATTTGCTTCAGACACATGATCTGATTTATTAGGGGCAAGACAAACGACATTGAATGCATGTACCAAATGCATGACAAAAAAAATTCAGGGATGCTCGCATCTTAATTGAAATAACTGGATTTAATTTAAAAATATACATAACCACATGAACCATATTTTTGTAATTTACTCTATATTCGTTGATATTACAAATTTTTTGGTAATAATTTTAATCTGACGATATCTATGAACATAATAACCCAAAAAAATGATTACAATGGTAATAACCACATGAAATCTGCTAGATAGAGGTGCACAAAAAAAAAAGGTTCATGATCCGAAACTTGGTCCGATTTAAAAACCGGTTTTAAACCAATCCAAATCAGTTCTTATAGATTTGGATATTTTTTGTTCAAAAACTGGTTTCAAACCGATCCAGTTTTGACTTTCGTTATCCCAAACCGAATAGGTTTTTAAAACCAACCAGGTTTTCAAAAAAAATGTATGTGCACCTATGCTACAAGGTGTAGGCACATCCACTAAAAAAAAGGGATAATGACTTGAAAGGGTAACGAACTTTCGACTTTGTTCACATTTAGTAACTAAACTTTTTTTTGTTATCTATTTGTCATTGAAGTATTGAAATTGTTCACATTTTACCCTTATGACCGGCTGTTACAGGTCATAAGGGTAAAATATGAACAGTTTCAATAGTTTAGTGGCAAATAGATAACGAAAAAAAGTTTAGTGACTAAATGTGAGCAAAATCGAAAGTTCGTTTCCCTCTAAAAGTTCAATGACTAAATGTGAACAAACTTCCTCTTGTATTATGTTTTAGCAAATTATTTATTTTTGTTAAATTATAGCAACATTTGTTGATGAAGAAATCTATAAAATAAAAAAAAACAAAACCCCGAAAAATATATTAAAAAAAACCGAAAAACCGAAACCGAAATAAAAAACCAATGGTTTGGTATTTTCCAAAATAAAAAATCACAATTTTCCAATCTGATTTTGGTTTTACAAAAATTCAACTTTCGGATTTCCATATCTAAATCCCTCCACCTTTTTATAATCGAAAAATGATTATAAAACCAAAAAGGGAATGAGAAAGCGCTCAATTCAGAATTTTCTATCCAAAACTATCCTTTTATGACATGAGAGATAGAGAGAGAGACATGTAAACACCTCTATATAAGGTGGGTTCATACCACATGTAGAGGTGTGCTTGAGAGATGTAACATTGAGAGTGTTTGTGTGTGTTAATTATGTAGATTTAGATCTAGATCTTTTTTTGTAAACACCTTTCATAATCGAATGCATCTCTTAAACACCCAAATCACCGTGTTCTTTGTGTGTTCTTTAATTCTGCATGCCAAACCAATGGTCATAATTCACATCAGTGAGAATGGTTCATTTTTTTGTAAAACCAAAATCAGATTGGAAATTTTGATTTTTTATTTTGGAAAATGTCAAACCATTGGTTTTTTATTTCGGTTTCGGTTTTTTGTTTTTTTTTCAAATATATTTTCAGGGTTTTGTTTTTTTTTTATTTCATAGATTTCTTCGTCAACAAATGTTGCTACAATTTAACAAAAATAAATAATTTGCTAAAACATAATACAAGAGGAAGTTTGTTCACATTTAGTCATTGAACTTTTTAGAGGGAAACGAACTTTCGATTTTGTTCACATTTAGTCACTAAACTTTTTTTCGTTATCTATTTGCCACTAAACTATTGAAAATGTTCACATTTTACCCTTATGACCGGTAACAGCCGGTCATAAGGGTAAAATGTGAACATTTTCAATAGTTTAGTGGCAAATAGATAACGAAAAAAAGTTTAGTGACTAAATGTGAACAAAGTCGAAAGTTCGTTACCATTTCAAGTCATTATCCCAAAAAAAAAGGGACGAAATACGTGGGCATAACATCTGTTGTGGGCTGTGGCCCAAGACGATTTTACCCCATGTGCAGTAACAACTTCTTTCTTAGTCTTAACCCTTTCTTTCTCTAAAATATCGAGGCACAAAATCCTAGGGTTTGGTTCGTTGGTATTGCTTAGACGGGTATGTAATATGTTCTTCGTGTAGATATAATGTACGAAAACATATATGTATTGAAGTGTTATGTATATGCATCAGATTGTGTTCTCCTTTGATCGTTTTTAGATAAACAGTTTTTAACGAGTGATTGTTTATCTCTTGCTTTTCATGTCTTTATACATACGAATATGACTATGTTGGATGTTTATTATTATAATTATTATTTTGATCCACTTGAAGACACAGTTTATTGTTTTTATTGATTGTATTATCTGGATTATTACAGGTTGTTCATACAAATACAATCCCGCAAACATTCAAAATGGACTTGGACTTGGGGTAATTAGTTACTACGAGTACTAGCACTATATTTGTAATTAATTTCTATTTAGAAATCAGTTTTTAATAAATTTTACGTGAATGTAGATTGAAAGCAATAATGTACTTATTTCTGCGTGCTGAAGGCTGCGATAGGGCAGCGAAGTGTTTCGCAGTGGAAGCACGTCTTCCAACACCGGTTGACGAACAATGGTTAGTTCTACATTTGTTTTTTTCTTTTCAGAATGACTTTAAAATATGATTTCAGATTCCCTTTAAAATAAATTAAATAATTGAATAGTAGGTATATAATCATCTTTCTTGATCTTATTTTGTCTAAATACTATCCACTAATTTTTTATTTTATTTTATTTTTTTGTTTGTAGGCTTCGTAGTCATGTCATAACATGGCTATGGAACAACAATCACAAAGCATCTGCAACAGAGTATGCCAAATTCCATCACCTTAAACACATCATTACACAGCTTCTTCAAGATGATGTTGCAAAACCTTCAGCTGGAACTGATCAATGAAGATGATAGATTTTACTTTTAGGTCACATTCGAGACTAGAGGAGAATCTCTCCTGATTTACAAGTGTGAATAATAATTAGTTATGCAAATATCATCTACAATTACTCCGGTGTTTCTTATTACAACTTTTTTTATCGTTTACATTTATTACATTAAATTCATTATTTCCTCAAGTAATTAACTAAATTACCTTTATAATACCATCAATTTCACCATTACACATATGCACTAATATATTTTTTGAAAACATGGCATCATCATTCAACAAAAAATATCACAAATTAAACTGATATAATACAATAACCATAAATCCATTGGCCTCAACAAGATATAAATAAAGCTATACATACAATCATAAACAATCCAAAATTTGCAAGAATATGAAGCATATTTTCACACACCCTGGTTCGATGGGAAACTTTCCAACTAATACAGAACTATAACCTAAGCCTCACATATATTGCATCAAGAAAACAGTGAGTATATGCGACCTTACTGAGTTGACTCAGTGAGTTTGAACTAATCAATAAATGAACCCAAAGTTACAAACACAGAAAAGGGTATTTTAGGAAAAACAAACTTGTTATAATCTCTAATTAAAAACCAAACCGCATACCTTTTCCATCAAGAAAACGATCCGTATGCCATCCTTTAGCTTGTATTTGAGGAAGCAATGTAATCATCACCACCTTCATCTTCTGATAAGCCTCTTGTAAATGATCCCATTCAGATTCGGACCCATTTTTTTCAATATTTGAAGAATATGCGTATGCCGCCACCAACCACCCTCTCAAAGCATCTTCACCGGTGGCATTATGCTCCAACACCATATCTGTCCATCCTTTTTCAATTCCACAACTTAATAAAAATTTCTCTTTTGGAAACATTTGTTTAAGTTCCTTTAATCTTGAGGGCTTAATTGCCTTATGCAAATCACCACCCACTTTCACATTCCCAGCATCTTTTATTAACCTCCCTGGAAACAACAGATCTTCTTTGTACCTCAGGTCTACTGGGCTCGACACCTTTCCTGTCTAAAATTATAAATTTCATCCTTCTGCTTTACTCAAATTTGCATATTTCGTCCCTAAATGAAACTTTTCACTTGTTGAGGTTTTGGTCCATAACTGATATAGAATGTGACAAATATACCCTTATCTCGTTTTTTTGACTTTTTATTATTTGTTTTGGTCCATAACTGATTTAGCTGGGGTTTTTTTTTTTCAGTTTTTGTCCCACAATGTTTTCTTTTGCAATTTTGGTCCTTATTTGATGTTTCCTAACATTTTTGGTCCTCTAACTAAAATGAGGATATTTTTGGGAACAAATTTGGATAAAATCAGCTATGCTCAGGGACTAAAAGAGTCATTTTACTTGGAACCTGAACCAAAAATGTTACAAGACCAAAATTGCAAAAATAAGCTATACACAGGGACTGTAAATCTTAATAAGAAATTCATAAAACATTAGCAAAATAGACAGGACAAAAATGTAAATAATGATAAAGAGTTTTTAGCATTTGTTTATGAACCTTAATGAAATCTTCTATAATCATTGCAGTTCTTTGTGGATTTAATGTGTTAACAGGAGCAGCTCGCATTTCTTCAGATACACTGTAGACATGTATTACAGAAAGAAGAGACCCAACAATCATCTGCACAAAACAAAAGGAACTAATATTAGATTTGTTTCCCATATATAGTAAAGGGGCAATAATGTAAATTCAAAATTTTACATGTACCTTTCCTTGCATAGATGAACAAACTGTTGAAACCAACTGGATACCAGCACCTAACCCAAGCACATTAAACACAGTTGAGATGGCTTCTCCTTTTGCAAATAAGTCGCTAAGATTTCCTTCTTTTGCAAATGAAGAATAAATTGGTAATCTTGTTGCTCTTGCAGCTACCACAGCCATTCCCTGTTCAATAATGGCAACCAAGTTTTTAAAATTGGTCAATTTGGGTTATTATATAATTATTGAATATTGATATTGATTCACCACCAACTAACCTTTGCAAAATTCCCAAGCCCAGCTGTTTCAAGAAACAGTTGAGGGCATAATGGGGAAACAATTTCGAGACCAGTGCCCAAGTCGTATAGCACATCAGCTACATATTAAAAAGAGGTTCTTGAAGTTGTATATTTCATAGTCATATAGAAGAACAAAGAACAAAAATAATGGTACAAAGTACAAACCCACTATTCTCCACCGTTTGGGTTCTGCATCCATGAGTGCACCTAAATGGCTACATATTAGTTTTCCCATATGCTGCATTCCATCTTTTAGTACCTGTTTGACATCAAGAATGTGAGGTTAAGTTCTTTTAGTATTGGTATGATCAAATTCTTGAGATGAAAGTTGTTTCTCACCCAACTAACTGCAGTTGCTTGTGCAGGGGTAGGTCTCAAGCCTGCAGCATATAGCAGTGACTGCAAAGGGGTAAGATTATGTATTCTTACAATGGAATGAATCATGTAAAAATGGAATTTAAGAGACGGAGTGTATTGGAAGAGGACCTGAGTTGATAAAACGGATAGTGCTGCACTTGAGAAGTGTTGTAATGCCCGAAATTTAGTATATCTAAGGTATCCTTCGTTGACGCTGGAGTAAGAAGAGATGGTAGAATTTACATGATATGAGAAATGAAACTTTTCAACACAATTTAGGGGAACTAAGTTCCATGAACTCACCTGTATGGAAATCCAGAGGGGAAGAATTTGTTGACGAAGGATTCAGCCATTTTGTGGACAACTGGTCTTGAATCGTCAAGCACCTTCACCTAAAATACAAAAATCCCACAAGATTCAATTTTCATGATGTTAAGCGTTATGAAAAAGTTTAGATTCTGCGATTAACAACAGATGATACATTTATTAGAACTGTAAATTATGGCACTTTGAATACCCTAATTGTAAAAAATTGATTAGCGTTATCGTATGCTGAATACTTACGGAAAATTGGCCGTCTGGTTGAAAGAAGAAGTGGCGGGAGACGGTGTCGGAGGTCTCAATCCATGATATAGACGCACCAACGTCTTCCGACAAAGGATTTTGCGCCATGGTCTTCTGCATTTTCATATTTTCCAGCCCCCAAAGTTGAAATAATCAACGTATAGAGAAAGGAAAGAAGAATTAGCATAAGAGGTTGATCGAAAAAGAACAGGGAGCAAGTTCTTGCGACTATGCGAGAAAGAAGAGCAAAGAGTATCCCCACAGCTAACTATGTGATCGAACTTTCACGCCGGCGAATAAGGGAGGAGCAAATCACGAGGCTTTGTATACCCCACCTACACTACCTATGCTATGCTGCAAGGGTTGATGTTCGATTTTTGCCCAAAGTTGAAACCAAACGAAAAAAAAAAGTTTTAAACATTCAAAATTGATTTTTTTTTCTTTTTTTTGTTTCTACTGAATTTTCCATTTTCATGTTTGTCTGATCTGTTTTAGGGTTTTTTTTGGTTTTTGGGATATTTGTCGTTTTGTGTTTTTCAAAACAACTAAAAAGACGAAAAATCAAGTGATCTAAGTTTCTAACGGCTAAAGAAGTAGGCAATTGATGTATGTTTGACTACAATGACATCGTATATTATGATACAAATTGATCAAGCCTTCTTGGTTTATCGCAAGTCGCAACATAATTGAATAATAAAAAATTGGTTTATTCTAAAACAAGATCATACTAGCACTTCTAAAAAATATTTTTTTTCCTTTTGATTTTGTGCATTTGCAATGAATCTGAAGTTCTAGATCATCTTCGATACTATGTACGTTAAAACTTTTTTGAAATTTCTTATTCTTTCTGAATCTAATTATGCAATTCGATTTCTTTCTTACAATGTAATATGAATACAATTTTTTTTAAATGAAATTATATATATATATATATATATATATATATATATATATATTAAAACGCATGGAAGGTTTCAACAGGAAACTTTCCATGTTTATAATTTTAACATTTTCTTAATTTTGCCACTAAAATTTCAACAAACTGTTCATTTTTATAATTTTGTCACTTTATTTTTACTTCTTCATTTAAAAGTTGTTGAAGTTCAAATCTTTCTTACACCAGATGAATTTCAGTTCTTTGATTTTTGATTCTGAACTTCAGTTTCTTTGTTAAACCGAATGAATTTATGATTTTGCTAAACTTCATATTTTGAAATATTCCCAAAATTTTGTTTCTTTGTATGGTTGTAGGAAAGGCCCACAAGTTAGTTGCCTTCTAAGAATATGAGCCTAATGGGCAACTCCAAACAAGAATGTCTAACAGTTGGATCATCCTATTAATCCGACCCATGGGTCAATATCAAAATGGATTACGTATCAACCATTCACAAGTTGAGCAATGTAAGCTTTCACGATATAGGTTTTGAGTTGATCACCCTAAATTCATAAAACTACCAATGTTTATATGCATATATATTATATACATAAAAGCAACAATCTTTCATCCACCATCAACGGCAAAACCAAACTTTTGTTATTATATATCTTTATCCCTTCTCTTGTAGCATACCTAGTTGTAAGCCTCCATAAACCAAATATCTCAAATCAAATCAGGATCATCTTCATAGTCAAAGTCAGGTTCACTGTACTGCCTGATTCTTCTCACATCCCTGGGTCCCGGTCTACCCTTTTTCGGCTTTCCCCTGACCAAATAAAACATTCCCAAAAATTACAATTTTGTCCCAACACTGATATCAGTCTCAGTCCAATGAATATCAAACGCAGTATGTTAGTAGGGTAAAAGAAGGTGCTTACGGTCCCATTGCGGATGCAGCTCCCATTGCAGCATGTTCTTCGGTCTGAGAAGCCACATAAAAGTAAAAAAAGTTTATGATTAGCCATACACAAGTTGGAAAAGACGAAATTGCCCACACATGGCGATATACTCTTAATATGCAAACTAAATGGCGTAACTCAATAAAAACATTTTGTGAGGCAAAAGAAAGCGAGGGTTATAGTTGGCAAAATGGCGTAACACAGGTTAAGCTAAAAAAGGTAAATTTCTAAATTCTAAACCATGTGAAAACGGGTTGGATGGACCCAATAACAAACACTTCTTTGTCCTTGTTTTTAGTTTCATAAAAAGATAATATATTAAAACGGTTGATGAGCTTATTTGAGCAGAGTTATTAAAGAAAAATATAACCGGTTCCATATAAATTGGTTACACATACAAATATTACAAACAAATAAAATAGAATCGAGAATACCGCTTGTGAGGTGACCGAAGATAGTGAAAAGAGCCTATCTTCCACCTGAAATTTCCTAGACCGCTTGTAGCTGAAATCGAAACAAGTAACTCGAGTCAATTAAATGACCTATTTGCCCATTACCAACAACAAATATATATATATATATATATATATATATATATATATATATATATATATATATATATATATATATATAGCATCGACATGGGTCCACAAGATGTCTTTATTTTGCATTTGTCAAAGGGTAATTTAGACATTCAACAAACAGTTTTTCGTTGCAATTTTAATGGGACCGATGTAGTAGAGAATAAAGATATGGATCAAAGAAAGTTAAGGGAGTAGTTTTTGGAATTACAATGAAGTGCTCTTAGATGCTGACAGAAACCCTTCGTAACCTTTTAATACGTTTCCACTTTGGCTTGGATCTTGTAGATAAGCCGTCTCCATGTCATAAACCTTGAACAAAACATTAAGAAAAAAAAAACAGTTAGGTTTTTAGTTGTCATGAAATTTATAGAACATCACAATCAGATACAGATACGGATACGGATACAAATATAGATACAACATTGTCCTCATACATTTCATTTTAAAACATTTATCCTTGAAAAAGGAAACTGAAAGTAGAGAACTGAGAATTCATGACTTCTACAGTTGTTGGAACTTTCAGGAAGGGAACCCTAATTGTGAAATGCAGGGGGAACATCCAGACTACTGTCTCTTAACCTAAAGATTTTGGTAACCCTAGAAATTTTTTGAAACTTTCGTTATTTAGAAAGATACTGAAAACACACACTATAACTGAAATTGTGAATCTTTGTTTCTTTTATATCCATTGATCCAAGAACCTTGAAACTTTCCTTTTTTAGAGGATGCCAAAACACAATTATATATATGTGAACTATTTGCAAATCGGTAATTGACTGAAAACATTGAAATTCTCTTTTGTTACCACTGAATTTCTTCAAACCCAAAGCAGAAACTCAAATTTAAAGATTGAAGAAACCTACGGACCCATCAAAATCAACAAAAGACCTAATAAACGAATTTAAGGAAGCCAGTTAACGGAAATCAAGAAACTAATGAAATTACAAGATCAAGGAAACGTTAGGCCGAAATGAAACCTGTTTTTCGATGCTTCGAAGTTCTTCATGTTGTTTGGCTCTTTTACATAGAAGAGCTGCGATCACGGCTGATGGGTTGGATGTGTTTTGTTGTTGCCCTAAACACGAAATTGAATATTATAATAGAGAAATCGGATAGGAATGTAAATTTTTTAATAAGAAAAGTGAAGAAGAGAGTGACCCCAAATGAAGAATACCTTCAGATTCCATGATTTTTACTGCGATTTACAGTATGAGATCTTGGGTTTGTTTTTGTAGAAAACCCTTTTGGTTCTCCTCGGAGTCCCCAAAGTTGGTAGAAACATAGAAAAAATTAAGAGGTTACAAACAGTAATCGCATTTTCTCTCCCCCTTCAAATTATACAAACGAGTAATGCGTGATTAAAAGGATTTTTTTTTTAGCTCATGGTTGTTTGGCATAAACTTTTAAAATCTAAATTTGTGAGATTCTTTATTTTTAAGGCTGCTAGGAGTGGGCGCCCGTTATTGCACCTAATAACATCAAATAACGTCTAAGAACACCGCCCTCCATCCATGTTATTAGGTGTTATACGTCTGCGCGTTGCTTCCCGTTACCACCATCACTTCCATTAACACCGGCTTTTTGTCATTTTCTTAATAACGCTGGTGTGGGCGTTGCCCACACCTACCAGTCTAAGGGGTCGGAGAAAATGAAAAGATAAAGAGAGACAACAGTGTAAAGTAGAAAAAAAAGAGAAAAAAAAATCTTAAAATTAGGGTATTTCTGAAATAATTCTTTTCTCTAGATATAAATCATTCTTTTAAAAATTAAGAAGCTGATAACAGTTAAAAGGTTATCACATGCTCTGAAAGTGAAAAATTAAGAGACTGCTCAAATTTTTTTTTGAACGGCAATACAAATATATATTAAACTACTCCTAAATTATTTCATCTATGTCCACAGTGAGACTTGTACCATCGACTCCAAGGAAGGAGGACAACACCGGATACCGCTGTGCTAGAAGACATTTGGTAAGAAACTGCTCAATTCGAGTTCAACTCGATTATATTCAAGGAGTTCGAGCTCAAATTTTGTTTTTTTCGAGGCTAATTTCAAAGCTCGAGAAGCTCGGTTTTTATTTGTTTAATGAGTTGAGCTTTTTACAAATAGCTAGACTCGTTTAATCATTAAACATCTCGTCATTAAGGTGTTGTTTGTTTTTTCGAAGAGAAATTCATTAAGTCTGCGGACCACCTCTGCAATCCTCTGTAGTAGAAGAGGTGGAACAAACGGTTGCAGTCTATAATAAGAAGCGTGTTTGTTTTTTAACATCTATATACTGTTGCAGTAAGTTGAAATTTAAATAAACTAACTTTATAAACTGAAAATAGTTCTCAACACCGAAATTTTAATAATTATAGTCTTAAAACATTGAAAGAATACTAAAAAGAACATGTAGAAAAACAAAAATACAAAACTTTTTAAAAAAACTTAAAAATATATAAAAGAAGCTAACAGTTTTATTCTAAAAAAAACTAATTGTAAGAAACATAAAAATAATAATAATAATAATAAATTAAGAAAGTATTGCAAACGATGTCTACAAAATTCGTAAAAAATTACACACGTTAAAAAAGATGCAACTGAAACTGAAAATAGTATTAACAGAAACGGTAAAAAAATTAAAAAACTCAAAGTTTTTTTTTTAAATCAAGTTAAAAAAATTTGTGGAAACTATAAAAAGAAATTGTATCAAATCTGTAAATAAAAGTTTAAGAAAATCAAAGTTTTTTTTTAAAT
Organism: Lactuca virosa; assembly: GCF_052849685.1. NCBI lineage: Eukaryota > Viridiplantae > Streptophyta > Magnoliopsida > Asterales > Asteraceae > Lactuca > Lactuca virosa. The sequence goes on along the minus strand of NC_136433.1, from coordinate 99,001,326 downwards.
AAAAGCTTAAAAAAAAATAAGTTATACCAAAATTCTAAAAAAACACTTGGAAAAAATGAAAGCTGAAGAGGTTTAAAGAGGCAAGTCAAGTGCTGCGCCACCAGCACACGCACAAAGATTTTGTGGTCTGAAGCCTTCCAAAAAACAAATTGCTGCGAGAAGAAAAGTGCTGCGCCGCGCAGCAAAAAAATGGTTTGAAGATGTTTTTTTAAAAAAACAAACACCACCTAAATGTATAAAATGATCATGTGCCTAAAAAAATAGATAAATGTGTTGTTTGTTTTTTTAAAAAAACCTCTTCAAACCACTTTTTGCTGCGCGGCGCAGCACACGCGCATCACTTTCTCTCTCGCAGCAGTTTGTTTTTTGTAAGACTTCAGACTACAAAACATCTGCGTGTGTGCTGCGTGGCGCAGCACTTGACTTTCCTCTTCAAACCTCTTAAGCCTTCATTTTTTTCCAAGTGTTTTTTTTAGAATTTTGGTATAACTTATTATTTTTTTTGTAACTTTTATTTTTTTTTTTAAAAAAAAAACTTTGATATTTTTAAATTTTTATTTACGGATTTGATATAATTTCTTTTTATAGTTTCCACAAAATTTTTTAACTTGATTAAAAAAAACTTTGATTTTTTTAATTTTTTTACATTTTCTATTAATAATATTTTCAGTTTCAGTTGTATCTTTTTTAACGTGTGTAATTTTTTACGAATTTTATAGACATCGTTTGCAATACTTTCTTAATTTTTTTTATTATTTTCTTTTTTTATGTTTTTTACAATTAGTTTTTTTTCTAGAATAAAACTGTTAGCTTCTTTTATATTTTTTTAAGTTTCTTTTTTTAAAAAGTTTTATATTTTTGTTTTTTTACATGTTCTTTTTAGTATTTTTTTCAATGTTTTAAGACTAAAATTATTAAAATTTCGGTGTTGAAAACTATTTTCAGTTTATAAAGTTAGATTATTTAAATTTCAGCTTACTGCAGCAGTCTGCAGATGTTAAAAAACAAACACGCTTTTTACTATAGGCTGCAGCCGTTTGTTCCACCTCTTTTGCTACAGAGGATTGCAGAGGTGGTCCGCAAACTTAATGAATTTTCTCTTCGAAAAAACAAACAGCACCAAAGATTTCATGAATTTCCCACTATTATCAATATTTTAGGATATGCCTCCTAGAAATACCTTTACTACCAAATTGGTCTTTTCTAAAGGGTTTTTTTTCACACTATTTCATTTACAAAAGTACTTTTCAACTTTATTTTCGTAATATAAAGCTATTTTGTTCTACAAAAAATGTCATTGAATATCTTTACAATTAAAAAAAAATGTTAACATCATTTTCAGAAACTATATAAACAGTTTGCATTGAATAAAAAGAATAACTTCATACACAATAAAATCTCAAAATGCTAAAAATGACATCATATAGGGGGATACAATATCTCGGTACTAAATGTTCAATCCTCATTCTCAACTCTCATTTCGCAATACTAATTTCTTACTACTCAAAACTTATTTTGCAATGGGGATTTTGAAACATAAAAACGACATCGTATCCTCATTTCACAATATTCATTTCTCAGTTCTAAATCCTCGTATTTTGATGGGATTGCGGAACATAAAAGAAGACATTGTATCGGATAAATAACATCTTATACCGACAAAAATGCAATTTCATAGTGGTCACACCATTTATCATGCTACCAGTGCAAAAATGTTACTCGCTGCTTATTAGTTATTATCCAATTCTTCGTTCTCATTCCTGTTTAATCGACCCTTAGTTTGCATGGTTGGACCATACTTGAAGTGAGGATTGCGAAATATAAAAAACGACATTGAATACGAGCAAAAATATATTTCGAATTGGCCACACCATTTCCCAATGGGTCAATTATTAAAAATATGGCTATAGTAGAAATATGTGAGCTTACTGATTATTCTAATTTAAAAAGAAATAGTTATTTTTAATATTTTTCTTATTAAAAAGGTAGACATTAGTACGCTTTGATATGTTATTTCAATTTCGATTTTACCATATAAAAAGATAAATCATGAAATACAAGTATTAAAAGATGTGTTTGGATTTTACTATTTTCCTTTCCAACGAGTATTTCCACATATTATTTTGTGGCTATTTTAAATTAATATTTTTCCACATGTAATTTTATGTTTTTTTTTTCATTTTATTAAATTTCATATAATATTTAAATCTAATATTTGAAATAAATATAATAATAAATGAATATCAATTTCATTAATAGTCTTACATTTTAATTTCAAAAGTCAAAAATTAAAAACCCATTAATTTTTTTCTTTATTTATGTAAATTATTTGCTTAAATTTAAAAGAAAAAAAAAACACTTCAATTTTAATAATTCAATATTTTTATCATTTTATTATAAATTCAAACATCTCAAATATTTACACCTTTATATTTATCTTTTTTAAACAAACTCAAATACATAACTCTCACAACTAATAAACTATTAAGTTAAATGTGAATTATTTGTGTAAACATTGCAAACAAAGAATTAAAGATAATTTACTAATATCTAGTTTATAACCTGTGAGTGTCACAGTTACAAAATTAATTAAACTTTTATAATAAGAACTTAAAATTATGAATCAATTATTTTAAATAAATTATTAATTAAGAGATATTTTTTGGTTATATAAAATTATAATCATTGATTTAAATAAATACGTGACATTATATCACCTTATAATCTGTATTAATTTTATTTTAATTTTTATTATAATGTAATTAATTTAATATAATTAGAGTGTGAAATTTAAATTTTAAAATTTGAAATAGAAAATCAATAAGCTCACAAATGACATGAAATTAATTACACGATATAATAGAATGACATTTAACAAAAAAAAATCTATTTTTCATTAGAATAAAATACAAATACATAAAAAAAAATAAAAAATATAATAAAAAAACAAAAATGAAATATTGAGATTGCAGAAACTAGTTGCCGTTTAAGAACCGGAAGTCCGGAACCCACATAGGCACGCACGAAAGGAAAAGTTGGCAAAGTTGCGTTGAGTTAACGCACCGATCTGAATCGATTCGAACCGGAATCCCACCTTCTTTCCCGAATCCTTTTTCATATGCACTACCTTCTCCACTTATAAATCGTCATTCCTGTTTTTCCGACTTCTTGATACTGCAATTTGGGGAGCCTATACATATTCGCATCGAAGATCAGTCATGTCGTTCAGATTCCGAGGAGGGGTACGTATTGATCCAGTATTTCCTATTATCTGCTATTATGTTATTGTGCTTCCGAGACTATGGTCGATTCTGCATCTCGACTTCCTATTCCGTTCGAAATCACCGTCGGGATTGCTATTGCTATTTGTGTAACATGTATGGTCTCTGTTCACTCTTAACTTGGGAAATCTTCTCCACATTCGTATCAACCTGTTGGATTGATAGACAGAATCAGTAGGATGCCTTCAAGGTGTTCGACGAAATGTCCGCCGGGTGCCTTCTTTTAATTTTTGTTGCTGATTCTAAGGTTCTTACGTATACGGTGTTTGATTCACAGTCGAATGCTTCTTCTGGGATGGGTGTAGCTGAGCACTGCAAAGGCACGTTTCTGGAACTACAAAGGAAAAAGGCTCACCGGTATGTAATCTTTAAGATCGATGAGAAGAAAAACCAAGTTGTTGTTGAAAAAACAGGCAGCCCTGCTGAGAATTACGAAGATTTCACATCAGCTTTGCCAGAAAACGATTGCAGATATGCCGTTTATGACTTTGACTTCGTGACTTCCGATAACTGTCAAAAGAGCAAGATATTCTTCATCGCCTGGTTAGCTTTCCTTGTTACATGTAGACTTGGATAATATTTTATTCAAACAAGATAAGGCTGTTTTGTTTTGTCTTGTACTGTTTGTGTGTGTATCCCTTACTTGATTGCATGTTGTCTTAATCTAGGTCACCTGAATCTTCTAGGATCCGTGCCAAAATGCTTTATGCAACATCTAAAGGCCGCCTCAGACACGACTTAGATGGCGTTCACTATGAGATTCAGGCTACTGATTCTACAGAAATGGAGCTCGATGTGCTTAGAGAACGCGTCTACTGATTTTTCTTTATGCACTTTTTAAGCTAGCCTTTTAGTGTTTTTCGTGTTGTTTGTAACACATCGTTATACAAATATGCATGGTTGTCTTGTGTAGTTTTTTATGTATATTGGTTGTCTTATGTAGTTTGTTAAGCAGAAGATGACAAAATAAAACAGCTTGTAGTTATACTCTTTTGCATTCATTGGACTAACGAGTCAGTCACACGGAAGTTACACTTTTTAAAACTAAAAAGGTACGAGGATTGTTATTAATACTTAATAGGCCGATACATACAACTCTACCTAAGCCCGTGAATCATTGGTTTCGTTCTTGGACTCACCGGTGATTTCCTCAAGCGACTTCCCTTTGGATTCTGGGACTAACAGAGTACACAAAGTTCCAAAAAGGTTAACCACACCTAACACAATCAGTGAGTTTTTCACTCCAATACCGGGTGGATAACCCGCATCTGTCTTGGCTGGATCTTGATTCTGAGCCAAATACAAGAACCCAAAAGCACCCACCATTGCCCCAAGCTTCCCCGATGCAGCTGAGATACCATGGCAGGTCGACCTCACCCTCGCCGGAAAAATCTCCGCCGGGACCACAAACGTGGTGGTGTTAGGGCCGAAATTGGCAAAGAAGAAAGTGAAGGAGTACATGACAACAAATTTGATATTGTTTTCAGGGCGAGTCCAATGGTCGTAAGGGAAAGCTAATGCAAACATGAAGATGGTCATCATCGAGAACCCGATTATCTGAATCGTGAATCTTCCGATCCTATCGATCAAGAACACAGTGAACCAGTAACCGGGAACAGTACTGCATAGCGCGATTAGTGTTTGAGCTCTTGCGATTCTGTACACTTCTTCAATCGCGTTCATTGTTTTTGCTGGTGGGATCCACCCGATAGCGGTGAATATGTCCTTTTGGAAAAGATTTTGACTATAGAAAGCGATGTCGAGTAGAAACCAAGTGGTGGTGGTTCCAAGCAAGTGTTTCCCGTGTTGTTTGAGGAACTTTTTAGAAAAAAGCCCATAGTCGTCTTCGAATTTTGCGTTTACTTTTTGTTGATCGGATTCGATTTCAACATTCAACACTTTAGACATGTCGGAAGCGGCTTTGGTGGCGTTCTTGGCCACCAGAGCGGTGTAACGGGCGGTTTCCGGCATCTTCGATCTTGAATAGAAAGTGAGGAGAGCCGGGAGAGCTCCAGCCATTAAGATGATCCTCCAGACATAATCGGCTTCGGGAACCGTTGATTTCAACGGATCGATTTCATACGGTGGAGCTTTGTAACTTGAATTGAACACAGATGAAATGATAATCGCGAACACACCACCTCCTAAAATCCCAAACCCTTGCATAGCGAAAACCGCCGCGATAAACCCACCGCGTGTTTTTTTGTTGGAATATTCCGACATTATGGTGGCGGAGAGTGGGTAATCGCCGCCAATCCCGAACCCGAGCCAGAATCGGAAAAAGCAGAGAGTGGTCAACACTGATTTTGGAGAGCTCCCGAAGGATAAACCTGAAGCTATAGAGCAAAGACACATGAGCATGAGTGTGATTCCGTACACCTTCTTCCTTCCGAGCTTATCCCCGAGCCACCCGAAGAATAGTTGACCGGCGAGGGTTCCGGTGAGGGCTACACCGTTGACCATGGCGGAGACATTTGGCGGTAAGCTTCCAGGCTTCGGTGAGCCTGGTTTTGTGTAGTAAATGCGGCCAAGCATTTTGGTTACAAGAGAGATGCAGAAGAGATCGTAGGCGTCTGTGAAAAACCCCATCCCTGCGATCACTATCGCTGTGAAATGATACCATTGAGTTTTGGCGCCATCCAGAGCATTCAGAACTTTCAAATTTCCAGCTGTCGACATTTTTCTTAATTACTTCCGGAAACTTCGTCGGTTTCCAAAAACCCTAACTCGTCAACAGATCTCGTCAAACTCTGCAATCACACACACGGAATTCAGTAGTTTCATGAATCAATCGTCTCCAATTGATCAGTACAGGTACGATTCTTCATGCACTACGAAGACCTGTAAAATCATCTTCGAAATAACTCAAAAGTCGCCAATAATTAAAATCAAATTTCTATGCACATACATGATTCATCAATAACACCAATCAATAGTCTCCAACTGATCACTAAAGGTACAATTCAGTCCATATACTTTCAACATTCTGTTTGATCTTCAAATCAGTACAGTTACGATTAGCATATATTACTAAGATCTCTAACAGAGATCATTATCCTCGACATAACTAAAAATCGCCATTAATTGAAATCGAGTTTATGTACGGGAAAAAAAACAGAGGAAGTGTGTGCTTGTGATTCATGCATGCATGCATGTCCATACTCAATAAAATAATAAGAAATAAGAATTGAACACTAAAATTTCCAGTAGAATCAGAAGAAATCAAAGAAAACGACGTATTGAAGGAATTTTCGAAGTAAATAATGAACTGATACAGACCTTTTTGTCTTTCTGAAGATCATCCGGAAGGTGATGGAAATATTGGGGGCGCTGATGTTTAGATTTTATATGCAACAAACAAATAGTGTAATTAAGTATCTTCTACGGTATATTCTTTCACGTTTCAGCATCTTTTTCAGCTCGAAATTTCGACTCCACCTTCTGTGGGTTGAATGTAACCAAAAATACTTTATCATACACTTTTCTGTAAAATAATAAATCTTGCAACAGTATTTACATCATTTGTAAGAAATTATATATCGAAATTCTAAAATATGTATATTAAATTAAAAAGACTAAAAGAATATTGATAAGTCATAACAATATCAAATATAAATAATGTAAAATTCTAATAAATATAGAATAGTTTATTTGCAATAAAAATCTAGTGTACTATTTTTTACAGTTAATGATATTTAAAATATGTTATTTTTTTAGTACAACTATATATTTATTATATAAATTAATCATTTGTGTTGAATGAGATTTTTTTGGAGGAGATTATTATACAAAGTCAAGAGTTGTTATAGAACGATATGAGAACTTAACGGGATAACAAACAACTAACTGCCTATCGAACAAGTCTATATATATTTTTTTAAATAGCATACAAATAAAAACAGCTTAATATGATTTATCAAAAAAGATTATAAATCGGTTAAACTCGTCACAACCATTTCCATATTCAAGTATTCAATAGCATCATCAACATACCCTATAAATTTCATTGAAATGGGTAGAAGTATAGGGATGAGCAATGGGTCCGACCCGAACCTGACCGGCCCGAAGACCGAAAATCATGAATTACCTTACCCGAAAACCAGACCGTCTTTAGGTGTATCAAGTCCGGGTTCGGTCCGGTTCTGGGTACTAAAGCGGGTTTCGGGTTTTGGGCCGAATTAGACTTTGGCAGTGTTGTTTATGGTTTCGATCCGGTCCTGTTCCGGGCACCAAACTGGTTTCGCATATTTGTTGTTTACGGTTTCGGGTTTTGTTGGTCATGTTATTCTCTAGTCTCTAGCATACTATTTCAAATTATAATCTTACTACGTAACATCCATTATTCGTATCTTTGTTGTTTGTACAATTCGACTAAAAAAATACATAAAAGAAGATGAATGCAAAGGTAATAAGTAGAATTATATTAATCTGATTTTTTTTTTAAATCGGTTTCTCGTAAAATTATATGTTACTTAATGTACTGTAATGAAATAAATGTAATAAATTTTATGTTGTGTTCTTTAAAACAAAATACAATATATTTTGGTGAAAAAAATAAAATATTATTATAATCAACTAATCATACATTTTTTAATTTCATATTTCACTTACTTCATATTCACCTGAAAATTTCTTATTTGTTTTATATAATCATTAGAGGACGATAACAACAATGACTTAGATCCTTATAATTCATTTTTTTTCTATTTGGAAACGTCATAAATATATGATTAGATTAGTAATAAATATTTGTAGGTGATATCTATAAAAGAAATTAAGGTGAAAATGTTTTCTGGTCCGGTCCGAGTTAAATCCCGTTTTGGGTACGGTCCGGTCCAAACCCAAAATCCGATTAGGTAAAAAAAAACCCGAAAACCGGCCCACTAATTGTAAACAATAGAAGAAATATCATATTCATGGCGTGAAGAAGTCCAACATCGACTTCAAGAAAATGGTAAAGGGGTTTTCCGTTATAAATATATGTCGCATATTTTATATTTATACACCATAAGCTTGTTGATGCATGGTTTAGACCGGCGTACTCTAATTATTAGTTGGTTTTAGTAAAAAAAATTAAGGAAGGACCGATTTGGGTTAGTCTATTCACCACGAATTTTTATATGTGCTGAACTGGCTGGTTGAACCTAGTTTTCATTTCAACCGAGTCAGTTGATTTTTGTTAGTGAACCATATGGTTTTTCATTTTAGACTCGCCACTGGCTATACGGAGTGCTAATAATGTGAATGTGCCAAAAGGATGGTCATCTCAGCACACCACCCCTCCACCGCCACCACTGGGATGGTCTTCACGCATAGAGGAGGAGGACGAGGGAGAGAGAGAGAGAGGATGAGGAGGAGGAGGAGGAGGAGATTCCAGTTGTAGTTCGCACCACGGTTAATCGCGACCACGTCCACCGCGCCAAACTTGGGGTGGTGTTCACTGCCATAACGTGCATGATGTGCACCTTAACACCTCCCACTCCGGGTTAACCTAAGGAAAGGTACCACTGGTACCGCCAGTGTATCGTCCCCTTCGACAATAAGGTACCGCCAAAATAAGATGAGGTAGGTTTATTTACCTGTGAAGCTCTGTTTCTCAATCTCATACGACTGTTGAAAGTTAAAAAAAAATTTCCTTTTTACCAATATAAATATCCCATTGTTCATTTAATATGAACAGAGAACAATACAAACATGGTTACTATCTTATCAATGAGATATATCCAACTTGGATGGTATTGTCTCAGGTGATTGGTAGTGTGATTAGTTTGGAGTAGTTGGCCTTTGTTAAAGGTCGCCAAATCTTGGATGGTCCATTTATGCTAATGAGGTTATTGCGTGGAGACAGCTTCTCTTCAGCGTCTCATGATTTTCCAAGTGGATTTTGAGAAAGCTTATGATTCAGTTTCTTAGGATTATCTCTTTAAAGTAATGAATATCATGGGCTTTGGTCATATTCGGTGCGGGTGGATTAGGGCACTTTTGTCTTCGGCTAAAGATTCATTTCTAGTTATGGGGTTGCCTACGCTAGAGTTTCCTATCAGGAGGAGGTTGAGGCAAGGAGGCCCGCTGTCTCTTTTTCTTTTCATTCTGGATATGGAGGGTCTTCATGTGGATCTTGTTATAGCCACGTATGAAGGCTGTTTTGGTGGCATTAAAATAAGTGGGATGGAGGAAGAGATCTCTCATTTATTTTATGATGATGATGTTGTCTTGTTGTATCTGTGGGATGTTGGGAATGCTAAAAGGATCGTTAGAATCCTTAGATGTTTTTTTTTCTGGATTTGGGTCTGGAAATCAACTTATTGAAAAGTAAGTTGATTTGTTTTGGGGTTCTGACGCCCAAAGTTGAGGCTACAACTCTTATGATTGGGTGTGAGATTTTGTCCTTGTCGTTTATGCACCTAGGGGTGGTGGTTCGTTAGAACATGTCGAGGTTTTCTTCTTGGTTGGGTATGTTGGATCGTTTCTCTAAGAGACTCTACTTGGAAAGCAAAGTCTCACTCTATTGGTGGTCGTCTTACGTTGTTGAAATCGGTTCTTGGGTTTATTAGGACTTATTCCATGTCTATTTTCCCAGTTCTGATTTTGGTTTTGAGATATTTAGAGATGTTATGGGCTCGGTTCATTTGGGGAGTAGATTTGGGAGAAAGACGGGTGCATTGGGTTAGTTGGGATCGAGTTATGGCTAGCAGAAAGGAAGAGTGATTGGGAGTGGGTAGTTTGTTTTCCTTCAACAGATTGTTCAAATGGAGGTGGAGGTTCATTATGACATCCCCAATTTCACGGCCAGAAAATACTGATTTGTTTATGCTTATTTAAAAATCAAAATATCCTTTTGAAGAATAATATTGCGGAATTTGTTCCCAGAAAACATGATAATGATATTATCAAATCATTTCCGAAGAAATGTATTTTATTTATATTAAAACATTGGGATGTCATCGTCAATACAGAAACATAAGCATAACGAAATATTACAAGCCTTACAGTAATTAAACTAGTGGCCTAATACTCATTGAATCTCTCAGCATAATGTATCTTTAATATCGCTACATGTGATACAATAAACTGAGTGGGTCAGGTTGGGAAACCTGGTGAGTACATAGGGATTTCAATCCCATAATGTTATAACATATATATATATATATATATATATATATATATATATATATATATATATATATATGAACTTGAAAGATACAATTTTACCTCATATAAGCAATTTACTCCACCCTGTCGATCCTCACAACGACACGATCCATACTCTCGGATCTGAAATGAACGACTTTACCTAATCCATTATCCCAGATCAGGTATGAACGACTATGTCTAATCCATGCTCTCGGATCAATGACAAATGACTATGCCCACTCCGTACTCTCGTACTAGGGACGAATGATTATGTCTAATCCATGCTCTCGGATTATTGACAAATGACTATGCCCTCTCCATACTCTCGGACTAGGGACGAATGACTATGTATAATCCATGCTCTCGGATCAATGAAAAATGACTATGCCCTCTCCATACTCTCTGACTAGGGACGAATGACTATGTCTAATCCATGCTCACGGATCAAAGACAAATCATCATATATTATCAGATATGCTATTAACACGTATTTCAGGCAATTTCAAATATCTCACACATAAACATATATTTAAGACTTTAATTAATACGTGTATTAAAATCATGTTCATGAAAGGGACTATGCACTCACTTGTTAAAGTGACGACTCAAAATTCGGACAACGCTTCGCTCCTAGAAACTGTCTTTTCCTTTGACGTAACCTAGTATCATTATCACTAAGTCTTAGGCTGATAATTATTGTGACTAATTATTAGTCTAGATTCATCATTAATTCAAAGTCTACTGATCTATAGCTGATAAGGGACAACCAAGTAGGATCATATCAGAGGTAGGGTCCGTTTGGTATACAAAGTATACTGTTTGGAAATACCACTTTAAACACCTCACCAAATCCAGCCTAGACATCATCCCCATAAGTAGATCAATCAGTATAACGACTTGGAATCACTGATAAATCTTGTTTATAGGTTCATAATAACGATAATGAACTTAAACATAAGTTATACTTAAAGTACGGTAAGCATAACTCAACTTACAGGTGGTTTAGCGAGAAACCGGACTTTGCATGGGCAGAGCTTTTAAGCCGAAATCTATACTTCTCAGAGCTTTCTGACGCTCTGGAGCTTCGCTACTAACACCTAGGAAGTGCTAGAGAAAGGCCTTGGGACCTTGGGGGGTTTGGGAGAGAATATAATGGAAAAGTGTGAAGAAATGAGTGAAATTTGGATCTATTTATAGGCTTCACAGGGCCCTCTCACATCGTGAGACATGCCTCTCACATTGTGAGCATGCGTAGGCACCATGCCTTCGCCTCTGGTGCTGACACGTGACACCGGACGCAGGTAAAACTGCAGATCTTCAAAAGTTCATAACTTTCGCATACGAGCTCCGTTTTTGATGTTCTTTATATCCATGAGTAGGTATTCCGAGTACTACAACTTTCCTTTTGACCATATCGGCTAATTCTTGAACAATCTAAACTTTAACAGTCTGAGAAGATTACACTGTTAATGACCGTGTAACATTCATAACTTCTACATACTGACTCCGTTTTCGACTGTCTTTTAATCGTTGAATTCCTATTAATGAGATCTTCAATTCTCATTTAGATCATTTTGGCTAAAAATCGGCCGATCTAAAATTCGATTTTTGTGCCCGCACTACTGCGCTAAAACTTCGAAAAATCATAACTTCCTCTACTGATGTCAGATTTGGACGTTATCTATACGCACGCTCTCGGTTTAACAAATAGTGTGACTTTTGTTTAGATTACTAAAGCTAAAAAGTAATTTATCAAAAATTTACTTTTTACGATACGCAGAGCCATGCCGGTTTAATCGCAAAACTTCGAAGAAGCATAACTTCTTCATACGAAGTCGAATTTTAGCGTTCTTTATATGTACAGAATCCTTGTCACATATACTATAACTTTTGTTAAGATTATTTGTCATAAATAATCTTCTATCAAAAAGTCATTTTTAAAGTTTATTATCTCTAAATTAACTAGCCCGAATCTGCGGGCGTTACATTCTTTCACAGTACAGATGCTTTATGGGTTAATTCTGTGAAAGTTGTCTATGGTGAGGATGGGTGTTGTACTTATTTACTTCTTTGCAGGCCTCCTTATGGTCCTTATATTTATATTATTAGATCCACCCGACCGTTAAGAGACCGAGGTTTAGATCATCAAGAGTTTTGTCCTCCGCGATTGGTAAGAGGAATGCATTTTGGAAGGGGGTTGGATTGGGGGTCAGGATTTAGCTACTGGCTTTAATCGGGTTTTTTCTTTAGATCTTCACAAGGAGACCTCGGTGGTGAATCATTTTTCTATAGGTTGGTCGCCTGATTCTCTTAGGAGACTTCTGAGGAGTGGGGTCGAGAATTCACAATGGGAACCTTGTCATGTTTTGACGTTGGGGTCCAGTTGTCTGATCATACAGATATAGTGAGGTGGACTTTAGACGTGTCAAATTGTTTCCCTGTCGCTTCTACTCGGAGTTTCTTGGACGACGGTTCTCTCCATAATGGGAGTTGTGAGACTAGATGGAATAATTGGGTCCCTATCAAGTTGAACATCCTCACGTGGAGGATCAGTCTCTTGTATGTTCCTACGAGGGGACACCTTTCTTCCAGGGGTATTATGGTAGAGTCGATTATGTGCCATATTTTCTCGAGATCGGTGGAGTTAGTGAATCATCTTTTTGCTGAATATTTGGAGTTATTCGAGGTATGGTCACAAATTGCTATTTGGTGGGGAAGTTCAGGTTCCTCCCATTCTATCTATGTAGTATCTTCTTGTGTGGCCCGACTCGGTTAAGCTGTGTTCAATGTTGTTGTTATAACTACTTTATGGGTTATATGGAATTTTAGGAATTCCATAGTTTTTGGCACGACTGTACCTAGGAAATCTACTATCTTTGATGATGTTGTGGATATGTCTTTGTTAGGGGCAAGATCCTCAATCCTCTAAGGATCCTTGATCTCAAAGAGCACTCAGGATCCTAAGCCACTTTAGGATCCCGACTATTATTATTATCATTATTTACTAACACCTATAATGGTTATAATCTCATTTCTTATTGACACGTATGCAGAATTAGTCAATGAAAGACTTATTCTCAACAGAGAATCGTCTCAACTAAGCTTAAGACCCGGAATACCAAGTCAAACAACGTTCCTATGCTAATCTCATAGGATCCCGAGAATATCAGCCTTCTTGTTGCTTATTTTAGACTATAAATAACACTTGTATTACACATACTAGACACACGATTAGCTCATCTAGATACTTGTACTGGAATTTACACATTCATCTCTATAATCAACATTTTACATCAATAAAATGATCAAGGTAGGTGATCATTGTCACCTCCCAAGGTTTTGTGCCGGAGATCCTAGCAAGGATCAAGGGCTTTCCTTGTAAACCATTGTGTCACATTGTTTACCATCTCATAATCGTTTTACCTCGAACATCACAACCTCTCATACAATTTGGTTGATTATTGATTGTTCATTTTTTTACCAAAACAATTTGGCGCCCACCGTGGGGCCGTGGTGTTCGTAACCTTCGGAAAATCATGTCTACTCAACCAACCTTATCCTCATCCTCCATTCCTACCGTTCCAACCAAAAACCCACCACCTCCTCCGAGCGGACCCCCTAGTCAAAGGAAAGCACCCGACACTTGTAAGAGAAACACCTCTCCGGTCATCAGCCAAGGAAGTTTGGGATTCGGAGGACTCCAGGATCAGCCTGCTATGATCTCCAATACTGAGCTCCTCGCCATGATGAGGAAAATGACACAACAGATGTCCCAAAAATAGGAGGACAACATGAATTGTAACACCTGATTATTGGTATGTATCTTAATTATGAATTTTATGTAATTCCTCTGGGACTCGACGAGTTGGTGGCCAACCTCGTCGAGTAGAGACGGGATCCGTGGACAGTTTAAGTGACCTACTCGACGAGTCGGAAGACTGACTCGGCGAGTAGGTGCTGTTTAGGTGAAACCCTAAATTTGAGGGTTTGCACCCTATTTAAACGTCTTATTGCAGCCTTCATCGTCCCTTATGCTCCCAGAACACCTCATATCGAAACCCTAGCCGCTTTGAGTGATCTAAGGTCATTTTTGGTACTCTTGGGTGGTTTGTGAAGCTTGGAAGGAAGGAAGAAGCTTGGGAATTCGAGTTGGGGCTTGTAGATCCAGAGATCTTATTCCATCTTCAGCTCAATCAAGGTAAATGCCTCCTGTTTTGGTCTTCCATTTGGTTGTTCATCTTTAGGGCTTAGATTTTGGGTGCATTTAGGGCTTTCTAAGCCATTTTCAGATTTGTGAGGTGATTCATGGGGTTCTACTTTCAGATCTGAGTCATTGGAGGGGTCTTATGGCATAAAGGTGCCAACTCTATGGCCATGAGAGCCCCATGCACATTGTAGAGCACCTTTTATGGATTTTTGAGCCAAAGACCCTATGCATCTGCACCAAGTTTGGAACTTTACGTATAAATTGGACATTAGGAGGCCAGATCTATGGTTTTGGCATGTTATGACCCATTTAAATCGACTGTATAGTAAGGGTCAAGAAGGGACTCGACGAGTTGTTCTTGGAACTCGGCGAGTCGGTGTGTAGTGACCACTAAATCCCTTCTGTGGTTGGACTAGTGGTTCAGGAAGGAAGTCCCGTAAATGTTCAGACTCGTGAAGGGTCCTGGGAATCATGGGACTCGACGAGTGTATGAACAGACTCGAAGAGTCCAAGGCAATCTCCCAACCCTTGAGGATGAACTCGGCGAGTTGCTCATACAACTCGGCGAGTCGCAGACTGGACATGTTCATAGGATGAAGGTGAACTCGACGAGTTGTTCATACAACTCGGTGAGTCGGATGAAGACAGTCCTGATGGTTTGAATGAAGTAGAACTCGACGAGTTCTCGCAAGGCTCGACGAGTGGTGTCGGGGTTGGATCGGGTTATTGGAGCATGGACTCGACGAGTTGGTAGACCAACTCGGCGAGTCAGGTCAACCGGGCGTTGACTTTGACCAATGTTGACTTGCCTGGTTTTTGGTATTGACCCTGGTTGGGTTGTATGTTCGGTTTGATGACTTGAAGGTTGTCGTGTAGGGATTGAGGAGACGAGGAGGGCCGACCTTCGCGCTGAGGACAGTTCAGACACTACACGACATTGAGGTGAGTTACCTTCTAGTAGCGGTGGGTCTACGGACACAATGTCGGCCCACTAATAGGAGTTGTATGTTAGATGATTGTCTATGTGATATTCATCTAGGTTTGCTACTACCTGATATGTTTATATGCTAGCATGAAAGGTTATATGTGATAGTAGTAGAGTTTGGTTGTTAGGACCAAAGGGTAGTTCGGACACCCCAGATACGTCTGATATTATGTTTATGTTATGATATATGTGATAGTAAGGGGTGAAATAGTCCCCGAGGTTCGGTTGTGAGGACCGAAGGGTAGGTCAGCACCCCATAATGGCTCGACACGGGTAGGTCAGCACCCCATAATGGTTTGACATGGGTAGGTCGGCACCCCAGAATGGTCGTACCGGGTAGGTCGACACCCCAGAATGGCCGTACCAGGGTAGGTCGGGCACCCCAGAATTGTCGGCACTATGTATGCTATGTGATTGTATGGTATGTTGTATGGTGGGGGAACTTACTAAGCTTCGTGCTTACAGTTTTTAGTTTTGTTTCAGGTACCTCTTCCGCGAAGGGGAAGGAGCCGGCGCGGTAGCTGCACATCATACACACACACGTTGGATTTTCGCATTACGAGATTCTTGGGATTGTACTATGACATTGTTATATTTATGGTTTGGTTTTCAGACATGGGATATTAGTCTTATGAGATGATATGTATTTACTATGTTTTCTTATGGAAGTTTTATAAATCAATTAATTAAAAATGAAATTTTTGGACTCGAAATTTGGGATGTTACATGAATCTGCTTAAGTAAGTGGAGAGGATGAAAGCTGAGATCCAGAGATCCTAGGAGACATCACCCACGGTCATGCAGTCGAAGATCCTGAACTTTGATACCGCAAGATCCTCAGGGAACCAACACGGGAATACGATTCCTGCAACTGCCGCATCGCCCTGGGGGAAAACTCCAAATAATCGAGCATATATGATCCATGATCTCGATGAACCTTTCACTACTCCTAGAAATCTCGATACTAGTAACTTCATAAATAGCAATAGTTTTAATACTAACTCTATGAACCTTGATGCAGGAATGAGTCCAATTATGGCCAAGGAACTTCAACAAAAATGGCAAATGATCTCAAGTGTGCCTGGGGTAGTTCAACCAATACCGAAAGCATCTCCCACAATCCACAAGATCTCGACATTTGCTCCTGCAATAGCTGACACCGAAGTTCCAAAGCGCTTCCAAACTCCCAACATGAAGCCTTATGATGGAACTACGGATTCTGAGGAGCATGTAGCACAGTACCGAGAAAGGATGGAGATCATTCCCATCCCCACACACTTGAAGGTAGCTTGCCTATGCAAGGGCCTTGGTTCAACCCTCACAAGATCAACTCTTAAATGGCTGCTGAATGTTCCTCTTTATTCTGTTACATCATTTGCACATTTAGTTAACCTCTTTAATAATCAATTTTATTGTAGCAGAACATTCGAGAAGATCACCAGTGATCTCTATCGGGTGGTCCAGGATCCTAAAGAACGACTTAGAGACTTTGTTAACATGTTTGGCAGGGAAGCTCTGAGTATCACCAACATTGACATGGCAACTGTAGTTGAAGCCTTTAAAATGGGCTTAAAGAAGGACTCTCCTTTCTACAAAGACCCTGTAATGACTCCATGCAAAAGGATAGACGAAGTTAGGAGCATAACACTAAGGTTCATAAGGATCGAAGAAGAGAAGGAGATCCAAAATAGGAGCAACCCACCAAGCTCATACGAGAATCCCAACAGGAAGGTCGAATCTTCGGCCCAAAGATCCTACAAATCAAAGCCCTATTCCAAAGCTAATCATCACAGGGTTAACTCCCTTGAAGATGAAGGAAAGTAAGAAGAACTTCCTAAGATCACTGACTATTGTTTTTCTGTGGATGTTTCAGGTTTGATATATGTTATGCAGGATCTTGGAGATAAGGCAAGATGGCCGAAGAAGGGAGACAAATCCACCAACTGGAAGGAAAGTCTAAGTGGTGTGCGTATCACGAAGACTTCGGTCATATGACAGAAGATTGCATATCTCTAAGGACGGAAATCAGTTACCTCCTGAGCAAAGGACACCTAAAAGATCCTCGAAAGAAAGAAAGAAAGATCCAAGGAGAACAGTCAAGATGGTCACAAGATCCCGAAAAAACCAAGATCCCCTCCCGTAGACGCCAAGATAATCAATGTCATCTCAGGAGGTTCTAACATTTGTGGTACCTCTTATTCTCAAGCTAAAAGGCACGCCAAGGTGTCGCAAGCAGAAAAGGAAGAAAGACCACGAAAGAATACCTCTATCACAAACGAGAAGCAGATCACCTTTGATGAAGTAGACAGGGAAGAGATCCATGATCCCCACCATGATGGACTAGTAATCATACTCTACAACACCAACCACTTCGTCAGAAGGATCCTTGTTGACAGAGGATCCTCAGTCAACATCATACTCTTGGGTGCACTGAAAAGGATGAACATCCCAGAGTCTGAAATAATCAAAAAATCCTCGATCCTTATAGGATTCAGTGGCGAGACGAAACATACGATCGGAGAGATAAAGCTACCTATATAAATAGAGGGGGTAAACTCTATGCAAAACTTTTGCATAATTGACACATTATCCTCTTATAATATTATACTAGGTAGACCATGGAACCATGAGATGAAGGTGGTTCCATCAACATACCACCAATGTGTGAAGATGCCCACTCCATGGGGGAACAGTGAAGTGTTGGATTAGTGTCTAAGTCCATAACTATAATTGGTATGTACTTGACCCGACTCGGCATGGTCCATTTGGGTTGCATGGCATCGTAACATTTGGATAGACCGTTTATGAGGAAAAGACATTTTGTGACATATTAATATATTATAAGTTCTAATATATTAATATGAAATCATGTTATTTAATTAGTATTGATCAAGAATTAATTTGGACTTAATTTAGTGATCAAAAAGAGACTAATTAAATATATGGGGATTGATTGTGTAAATCATTCATTCTTATATATGTGGGCTTATGATCCAAGATTCCTTTATGTTGGGTTTAACCCATGTGGTGATCCATGGATACTCCATGGAGGTTAAAACCCATGGAGCATAAGGAATAGGTAAAGTCATGAGTTACATGGTGTAACCCTAATAGCCACACTATATAAGAACCTCTTTAGTTCAAGAAATTGGCACTAGTGATACATATTTTGAGGGCTAGCCGATTTGAACATGTATGTCTTCTTCTCATGGTTATTCCAAGAGTTCATGATGTTGTGTGAACCATTTGAGGTGTCACACTTGGGGCACTAGGCTCTCAAGCTTCATGGAGTCAAGCAACAACAACAAGGTATGTATTCTATCTATTTTATTATCCTAGTATCAATGTTTTGGTATGCTAGTTAGGATAATACCATGGATAATCATATTTGCATGTATAATAGAGAAAACATAGATCCAAGGTATTTAGGGTTGCATGTACACTTAGGAGTGTTAGAATGCTCAAAACCCAACAGTGGTATCAGAGCCTAGGCTTGTTTTCAATTATACTTGATGCAAATTGCTGAAAAATGCTGAAAAAGTCGAATTTCGGGCATTCTGGGCACTGGACTCGCCGAGTCCACTGATGAACTCGTCGAGTCCACTGATGAACTCGCCGAGTCCATGAAGAAAATCATCCTACTCGGCGAGTAGGTTGATACACTCGACGAGTAGGAGCCCCAGACGGCATATTTTCGAGTTTTTTTGGCTAGAAATGGACTAGAAACATTACCCTAAGATGTTTTTGAACTTATAAACTTGTTTTTGATGTGGTAATGTTCATACTAATCCAATTTCAAAGATAATTGTCAATAGATTCATGTTTTGTATTAGTTTAGTGATTAGGCTAATTACATGGAAAAGTTTGATTTGAATTATCTTGTTCTTATGAGTTGCTTAGATTAATAGAAAAGTTAATTGATTATGTGTTTTCAATCCATTTTAATCTAAGAGTTGATTCTAAAATGTGTTTTTGTAACTTGTCCTCAAGTTATATGAAAAGTCACATTTAAGTTTCATAAAACTCATAAAAGTTGGCAATGGTTACAAAAATGAAGAGTCTTGTCCTCAAGTTATGGAGGTTCAAGAGTCACTTCATTAAGTAATAAAATGTGTAACCTTAATTAATTCCATAAGTTACAAAAATAAAGAAAAGTTACATTCTTTTATTAGTTTAAAGTCTTCCATAACTTGTCCTCAAGTTATGGAACTTGAAGAGTTTTTTTTTAATTAAAACTAATTTAAACACATAAGTTATGGAATTAATTAGTTTTGAATAATTTCAAAACTTGCCCTCAAGTTTTGGAATTTGAAAAGTTTTCTCTTATGAATACTTTAATTCCAAGTTAGCCCTTAGAATTTTAAAAGTTAAAATTCAACCCTTATACTTTATAATATTATAAGTTAATAATATATATATATGTATAAGAGAAAGTCAGTCTTACCGTTAGTAGGTCTCATTCACGAAGCCGGTCTATAAGGAGGGTATAAGGTTGCTGCCTATAAAATGGCAGTTTAATGGGTGTCCACTCTCACCCACCGCTTCCTTGACTGGTGGAGGGTCGTTAGCCGAACGGGTAGGACAAGGACTAGAAATCTCCCTTCAGTAAAAGTATTAATGATAAATACTAAGTAACTAAACCTTTTATAAATTCCCAATCTTAGTTACTTAGGAAAATGTGAATTTGGTGCTAACCCATGAAATTACACTTTGCACTTTGTTTAAGTCGGTTAGTGGAGCGTGTGTGGTTAACCGGCACACTAACTCATATTTAACAAGGTAGGCAAAGGGTAACTTAATGTTTATCATAGTATCGATGGAGCGTGTGTGGTTAACCGACACATCGATTGAAGGGTAAACACTTAAGGGTACCAAGTATATTTGCATGGTTATTCACACCTTGTTTTGTGATCCTCGGCATCCCAGTCACAAAACCTGAAGGGCACACTCGAGATTGAAACATGCCATTGAACAGTTCAATGAATCTCAAAAGAATCTAGGAGTTTCAAAACCAATTAAAACCTAATAATACATTTCGTTTATCTTGGTGGAAATTGGTGAATCGTCATTCACCTACCTTCAAATATTTTATAGCTTGGATTACGACATCCCTCTTCCAAGTTATAAAAGTATTGTGTTGGGTCCTAGCCTTAATATTTCATATTGGGTGTTATATTAAGGACTTTAAATCAACTATCTTGAATATCTCCCAAAAGATGATCTTCCTAAATCTCTTGAAACAAGTTTTCCTAAAATGAAGATGATGTCCCATGGAAATCATACTTCTTTCACCTCCTCCAATTATTCTCCCTAACCCACAAGTTCCTGAAAAGTTTAAGGTCACTCAAGCCCTATTGGCAAACAAAGGTCTATGTGTGATCACATCTTGGAGATGTAGTCAGATATTGACAAGCCGGGAGAGTTGGGTGTCAAAGTCTTGAGAAAGTTGGTGACTCAACTATTTTCTAAGTCACATAGTGAGTTCCTTTGGGACTCATATGAAACAGACTATGACAAGACCCTTAATGATCTTATCTATTTGCTAAGATCAACTTCCTAAAACTTTATGGACATTGACAATGATGACATTGGATATCCAGTAAAGCTCTTTCTTCCCAATGGAAAGGGATCGGCCATAGTCAACTCGGTTGACCAAATGGTAAAGAGAACGGCTAAGTCTGAGATAGTCCCATTATCAAGGGTCTATTGCCAAAGAAAGGGGCATTGGTTGCGAAGCTGCCAAATTTACCTAAGGATATTAAAGTCAATAAGTTTGACTCTACTTCGGGTAAAGTCCACTATCTAACTCTGCTAAGTTTCTATTCTGAGATTCTTGATACATGATGTGACTGGGTCACATGTTGATGTTTTAAGAATCAAAGAAAAAGTGAAGAAACTTAAAGAAAGAATATGCTGAATCTGATGGCATAGATGGATTTCTATCGCATAGTTTGAAGATCGGATTCTTGAGCTACTTCTTAAGAGTTATGATATATTGCTTAGGAATAAATAACAACAAAGTTTTCATGTGCTTTAGCATTGTACGGATAGTTTTTCCGCAAAGTTTTAAAATAAAAGATTTTTTTTTTGATTTTATTTATTTTAAAATATCCTTACAATGGCATTTGTGAAAACTTTTGTTGCTTATAAGATTCCATTAAAGAGCAAGAGTGGAAATATGAATTTGATTCTTTCATTTGTGGTAGTGTCTAAATTTACCAAATAAGGAAAGATTCTCATCACCTAAGTTTCAGTTGGATAGAAACTTGGAATCATGCAAGTTATATAGCATGATGAATAAGAACTTTCAAGCATTGGAAAAATTAAGACTAACTACTTGTTCACATGGATGTGTGAGTCAAGTAAAGGATCGAGTACACATTCTTATGCACTGATCAAGCCCACCACAAATAATCGTTAAGACTATTCGTCATTATTTACTAAAATTCAGTAAATATGGTTATACTTACAAGCTTAAGTGTAATTCTGAGACATTGGAAAAGGTTTCAATGTATGGCAGAGCGAATAAGAAGAATCAACTTAGGCAGAAAGATAAAAGTTTCTCAAATCTGAAAAGATGGGAGAGTACTTTAGTATCATGTTATATAATCATCTTAATGATTAAGAGACCTTATCACAATTCATCCTCTAAGTGCATTCTGGTAGCTAAGAAGAGGAGCTATGAATTGTTGAAGTGGTTAAATCAAGAAGATGATTTATACTTCGTTCCAAAAACAATTCTTAGAGTTATACTCTAAGATTGTAACTTGAGTGACATGTCTTAAAGAAGGTTTAAAACACTTGTCAAATGTAAGAGTAAAAGTTTTCTACTCTTGTACATTTGAAATTGGTAAGTTGTGATGTTTTGGATAAAACAAAGACCAACTAAGGCCAATTGTGTGAAGTGTTTGTCTTGATTAGAATCCACACTATCTCTTGAATATCTGACAAGAAAGTCTTATATGTCAAGAGGACAGTGGGAGTCTTAAAGGTCTTGAAAGTCTCAAGAACTAATCAAGAATAAAACCTGAAGTTCTTCACTAGCACACGACTTGAGGTTTATAACCTATCGTGTCGACATGTCTGTGCCTATTCAAGTTGGCTTTGTATAGGAGTTCTGAGAGTTCTCAATTGGTTGCACAGCTACTTGGAAGCAATGGCAGGCCCTTGAGCTGCCAAATGGCAAGAATTTAAGATTGCACAAGTTTAATCCATATAAGTGTGGATTTGTCAGTAACCTTGTCTTGTGATTATGGTTTTGACAAAATTCATATGGATAGGAACTCATACACCATAAAATCTAAGTGTCATAAGGTTTCTCTCTGATTCATGAAAATGATGGTGAGGAAACACTTTCACTAAGTAGATTTTAGCTAGATAGCAATTGTGATATTTGCATTCTCAAAGTCGTTAGTGGAGCGTGTGTGGTTAACCAGCACACTAACATGGACTTGTGAGAAGTGGTAAAGGTCTAAACAATCGAGACTATGATTACGGCATCCCTTTTCATAGTTCTTAAAATTGTTTAGACACAACTGTGAGATATCTAAGATAAGGTGTATGATATTGATAAAGTTTTATCAAAGCAATCTAGTATCAGAAATCTGAACTTTGGTAAGAAACTCAATAAATTATTGATTTCTAGAAGTCCAGCTGATTTCTGATTACATGTTAAAGCTAGTGGGAGCATAAGTGTTATGCTAATAATCATCATGTTAGTGGGAGCATGATAATTATGATAAAGGTTGCAAGTTAGCAATGTTAATTATAGAAAACAAAAGTTTCAATTCGTGAGGCTGCAGGGGTTGAAAAAGTTGTTTTACTATAATTAAGGGAGAGGAAATTATACTTCATTTCAATTCTAAAAGCTTAGATTGAGATTTTAATCGTATTGAATTTCATGTTGGAATGGCTCAATATAAGGAAATTCTATATATGGGTCCATTATTTGCGTTCTAAAATTCGATTATGATTACGGCATCCCTTTTCATAATCTGAATTATGAGAACTTGGCAAATAGAAATGGAAATGTTATAGCAAAAGACTGGTTTAGTCTTTATGTGAGACATCATGACTCGTGTCCCATATGCTTCGGATATAGGATCGATTACATGTGCTATATTTATCCTTTCTAAAATTTTCCAAATGCCTGGGGCATTAAGAAGGGAAAAGGTCTAGAAGTGGATATGACTAAAAGGATTAAGCAATTGTCGAGGACAATCTAAGGTTTACCAAAGATTGGTTGCTCAAGGACAGTTGGAAGTATAGTGATAATTCTGGAAGGACCACATTGACATAATCTGTAAGGAGGCAACTCTTGTTCAGAAGTGATAGTCAAAATGGAATATGGAAATGTTTCAAAGTTGGAAATTATTCAATCTGTGTAAGATTAGGAAACTTAATGCAAGAAGGATATTTCCAAGGAGCTGATCTCCTTTGGAATGCTCTGTAATGGTTGTTGTCAAGTCTTTCTGACTCTGTGCATAATCATTACAGGAGGATCAATGCATATAAGTTTAGAATCTAACAGATTTCAGTAAATGGCATGAATTTGGAATTCTTGCATTTGCAGTAAGGATTTGGGACTGTGAAAGAGGATCATTGGAGTTATGTTCAATTGATCTAATTCACAAAGTGAAGATCATAGACAAACATAGTATGCATACTTGGTGTATGGCATGACTAGTGTTTAGAAAACATAGTGTACATGCTTGGAGCATGGGACAACTATTGTTTTAAATTCAAGAATAAAGTTGATAGCTGAAACAGTATACAATGAATAATGTGTAATCATATGGTGATAAATAAAAGGTGTTTTATTTATGTTCATAGGTTTTGATACCATATTAGATTCTATTATTATTGTGTTTCATTTTGCATATTTTGACTTCCAGAATAACTAGGTCGTTCTTCCTGATTGACTAAGTTATTCAAACTATCCACAGTTGGTCATATGTTGGAAGTAGATATGAATCAAGACTGTCATGGGTTGGCTTGTAGAGGTCTAAGATGTTGGACAAGGGGCTACAACACTCATGAGTGCTCATAAGTTCTGAGTATTGGATTCAACCCGCGCTCATTGGAATCACTTCATGGATTTTATCACGAGTGATCATGAGACGATAATATCTTATATTCTTCAAACCTAGAGATATGAGTTGTTACTATGAGTTGGTTGTACATTGATTGCACGAAAACGCATTCGGTAACTCGGTGTTATAAAACGTGCCTTTGTGTATGATTCAACAAGTAGTAGAACAAGCCATATGAGTCGAAGTTTATCCATTCCTTTTACCTTCAGGATAAAAGCGATATCTGTGGGCCCCTCGATGATTTGGTGATGACAAATGTAAGTGCTCGGCCGGGCCTGGACTGATTTGATTTGTTCAATTAGTCAATCGTCATAAATCGGAAATCGGGAAACAACAAATGGACAGAGAGAATGATTATAATCCATGTCTCAGTCCATATGATATCTAGAATGGAGGAATATATGATCCCTTATCTAATGGACAAGTCATTGACAAAGGTCAGAGTTCATCTACAAGGTCAGAGTTCGACAGCGGCTTTTGAGAGCTACGATTGCCAGTTGGTTCCTGAAGTCATACGCAATAATAGTTTTAGACTTATCCAAGTGGGAGACTGTTGGATTAGTGTCTAAGTCCATAACTATAATTGGTATGTACTTGACCCGACTCGGCATGGTCCATTTGGGTTGCATGACATCGGAACATTTGGATAGACCGTTTATGAGGAAAAGACATTTTGTGACATATTAATATATTATAAGTTCTAATATATTAATATGAAATCATGTTATTTAATTAGTATTGATCAAGAATTAATTTGGACTTAATTTAGTGATCAAAAAGAGACTAATTAAATATATGGGGATTGATTGTGTAAATCATTCATTCTTATATATATGGGCTTATGATCCAAGATTCCTTTATGTTGGGTTTAACCCATGTGGTGATCCATGGATACTCCATGGAGGTTAAAACCCATGGAGCATAAGGAATGGGTAAAGTCATGAGTTACATGGTGTAACCCTAATAGCCACACTATATAAGAACCTCTTTAGTTCAAGAAATTGGCACTAGTGATACATATTTTGAGGGCTAGCCGATTTGAACATGTATGTCTTCTTCTCATGGTTATTCCAAGAGTTCATGATGTTGTGTGAACCATTTGAGGTGTCACACTTGGGGCACTAGGCTCTCAAGCTTCATGGAGTCAAGCAACAACAACCAGGTATGTATTCTATCTATTTTATTATCCTAGTATCAATGTTTTGGTATGCTAGTTAGGATAATACCTTGGATAATCATATTTGCATGTATAATAGAGAAAACATAGATCCAAGGTATTTAGGGTTGCATGTACACTTAGGAGTGTTAGAATGCTCAAAACCCAACATGAAGATCACAGGAGATCAACAAGAATCAAAAGAATGATACAAGACCTCGATGAAGTCTACGACAAAACCACAACAAGCATAGCAATTAAGGCAGGGGCACGAGACGTAATGGAAAACATTAAGGAAGTGCCCCTGGACATTGAGGATCGTGAAGCCAAAGTCCTCATAGGATCCTCGATAATCGAAAAAATCGAACAAGACCTGTTGAGCGTCCTCAAAACTAGAAGCAAGACATTTGCATGGAAACATGAAGACATGACAGGTATAGATAAAAGCATTATAACTCACAAACTTAACATTGATCCTTCTTTTAGACCAATACACCAAAAGAGAAGGAAGTTCGCACCCGAAAGAACTCAATCATACAAGAGGAAGTGGAGAAACTCCTCAAAACAGGGATGATCAAGGAAGTAAAATTCCCAAGGTGGATAGCCAACGTGGTTGTAGTACAGAAAAAGAACGACAAATGGAGAGTGTGTGTAGATTACAAGGATCTTAACAAGGCTTGTCCTAAGGATCCTTTCCCTCTACCACATATTGACTCCATGCTAGACGCTATAGCTGGCCACGAGTTGTTAACATTTATGGATGCTTTAGCAGGATTCCAACAAATCCAGATGAAACCATCCAACCAAGAAGATACGACATTCATAACTCCGACAAGTATATATTGTTATACCGCAATGCCATTTGGTCTTAAAAATGCAGGTGCAATGCACCAAAGGTTAGTTAACCGAATGTTTAAAGAGAAATTGGGGGACACCATGGAAGTCTAAATCGACGACATGGTGGTCAAGTCTATGAAAGCCGAAGATCATCTCAGGGATCTTAAAGAAGACTTCGACATATTGGATGAATACAACATGAAGTTAAATCTGTCCAAGTGTCATTTCAGAATGAGGTCAGGCAAGTTCCTCGGATATATGGTAACCAAAAGAGGGATAAAAGCAAGTCCGAAGCAAATCAAAGCAATCATTGAGCTAAAATACCCATCTTCAACAAAGGACATTCAAAGGCTGACTGGAAGAATAACATCCCTCAACAGATTCATCTCAAGATCCTCATAAAGATGCAAACATTTCTACGATATCTTGAAGAAGAATAAAAGATTCGAATGGACCTAAGAGCACGAAGAAGCCTTCCAAGAACTTAAAAGATATTTAAGTTCAACACCACTATTGGTGAAACCTCTAGATGGGGAACCACTCCTCATCTACCTCTCAGTATCCTCAAACGCGGTGAGTGTTGTCCTTGCCAAGTACCTCAACGGAGACCAACATCTCGTCTACTATGTAAGTAAAAGTCTCCTAGACCCTGAGACCAGGTATTCCCATCTCGAAAAGTGAATACTTGCATTGGTAACTGCTTCCACTAAATTAAGACATTACATGGAAACACATACCATACATGTAAAGACTAACTATCCCATTAAGAAAGTGATGAGAAAACCAGAGATGTCGGGAAGAATGGTAAAGTGGTCCGTGAAGCTGAGCATATTCGACATAAAGCAAGATCCGCTATAAAATCTCAAGCATTAGCGGACTTTGTGGCTGACTTCAGCGATGATCTACAAAATGAAGTAGAAGTAGAAGTAGAAGATAAACAGCTCTTAGAAGAAGAAAACATGGGAAAATGGACACTATTCACGGATGGAGCATCAAACCAAAGAGGAACTGGACTAGGGATCATACTAAAGTCACAATAGTGGGACATCCTACCCCAGACAATAAGTTGTGAATGCAATGCAACCAACAGTGAGGCAGAATACGAAGCACTCATCATTGGATTGCAATTAGCTAAGGATCTTCAAATCAAGGATCTTCAGGTATTCGTTGATTCGTTATTATTGACTAATCACTTTAATGGGATCCTGAACCATAGATCCCTCCTCAAAGGGATCACGACGATTAAGATCCTCGAAGAAATTCAGAATCATGGATCCAACCTATTATGGAATACCTCCAAAATGGCATGATCCAAAAAGAGGAAAAAAGCAACAGAGCATTCAAAACAAGGGTCTCAAGGTTTGCAATAATCCAAGGATATACATGGCAGGTCCATACCTTAGATGCTTAGAAGATCATTAAGCTGCAGAAGTTCTAAAGGATATACATGAAGGAGTCTGAAGGATGACATTAGTTTTAGTGATTAGATAGATATTTTAGAAACTTGTAATAAATAAATATAATTGACATTTGATGATTAAGTAATGGAGATTTATTTATAATTATTGTTTACTATCTCTTGTCGATTGTTTATTCTTGTGTTTCAACTTTGCATGTTTTACTTTCTGAATAATTGGATTGTTCAAAATATCCACAGTCGATCATACTTTGGAAGTAAGTAGTGAATTAAGATTGTCATGAATTGGCTTGTAGATTGTCTAAGTGTTTAGACATAGCATTTTTTTTGCCGCAACGTTCATGAGTACTCCTGAAATGAGGATTTGAGTATTGGATTAAACTCACGCTCATTTGAATTACTTCATGGAATTTATCACGAGTAATTATGAGACGATAATATCGTATAATCTTTAAACAGAGATATATGAGTTGTTGTTTACAAGTTGGTTGTGCATTGATAATGCGTAAACGCATAAGTAACTTGATGTTATAAAATGTATTGTAGTGTACGATTTGATGAGTAAATAGTACAAGCATATAAGTCAAAGTTTATCTGTTCCTTTTATCCCAAGGGGTAAAAGCGATATCTTGGGCCCCTCGATGATTTTGTGTTGACTTATGTGTCGGGCCCGGTCAGGACTGAATTGATGTGTTCAATCAAGTTCTTTGTCATACGAGTCAGAAATCGGGAAACAAACTATTGGACAGTGAGAATGATTCTATTCCATGTCTTTGTCCACATGATATCTTGCAAAACGGAGGATTATATGATCCCTTATCTAAGGACATACAGCTGACTAGGTTAGAGTTCGACGACGACTTTTGAAAGCTACGATTGCTAGTCAAAATTTCAAAGTCATACTTGCAGTTATAGTTATTAGACTTATCCAAGTGGGAGACTGTTGGATTAGGTTTCTAAGCCCATAGCTATAATTGGTATGTACTTGATTTGATAGTAGCATGGTCCTTTTAGGTTTCCTTCACCCTAGCAACTTGACATGATGATTTTGGAGAGAGAGGTTGATAAAAGATTTATTAATGTATTATGAGAATAATATATTAATTAGAAATCATGTTATTTAATTAGTATTTAATCAGAAATTAATTTAGAATTAATTTTGGGATTAAAGGAACTGATTAAAGGAACAAGGGATTTTTTGAAAATCATTGATAGTTTTGAAACGGGGCTGGTGGACTCCTTACAATGGAGTGGACGAAATCAAATAGGGAGGCCCTATAGATTTCGTCCAAGGCTTCTTAGTAGGAGGTCCATGGGCTGCTTAATCCCTAAGCAGGAATTAGGGTTTCCTCCAGAAACCCTAGCAACCCACAACTATATAAAGAACCCCTAGGCATGGGATTTTTGGCCACTACACTTCTAAGAGAACCCTAGCCGAAATTCTAAGAGCTTCCTCCTCTCTCCTTCTCATCTTCTTGGTAGTTGTGTTTGTGAACCATTAGAGGTGCAACATTTGGGGCACTAAGCTTTCCAAAGTCAAGGATCTACAAGGAGTTCTAGTTATTACTACATAACTAGTAAGATAAACTCAAAACCCTTTTTTTATATGATTTTCGAAAAATTGTATGCTAGATCTAGGGTTTATTGCTTTGGTATTCAATTGCATGTTCAACTAGTGAAAAACTTAGATCCAAAGCAATTAGGGCTGCATGATCACATAGAATGTTGTTATGCTCGAAACCCATCAGTGGTATCAGATCCTAGGATGTTTTTCAGTTGTATTTGATGCATATATGAATTATCCAAATGAGAAGGGAACATATTCGTCAATCTGTTCATTAGACTCGACGAGTTCATAGAGGAACTCGACGAGTTGAGCCTACTCGATGAGTTCACTGCAAAAACTCGAGGAGTCGGGCTGTCAGATCCTGATTTTTCGATTTTGATATCTTTGTTTGATTAGGATTATTGCTAAATTCGTTTTAGCTGTTTAAAATTGAATTTTCTGGAAAGATAAATCTATATCCTTATCAAATTAAAAGATTTGGTCAAATTTTAAGATAATGACAAAATTATTTGATTAATTTAATTATTTAAAATTTGATCTAGTATTTTTGAAAAGTTTTAAAAATACCCCTTTGGTTTCGGAATTTAAAATTTAATTAAAAGTTTAATTTTGAAATCTTAAATTCTAGAAGCCTAGTATTTTAAAAGTTTAAAATACACCCTTAGACTATTATAATATTAAAAGTTTAGTGTGTGTGTGTATATATATATATATATATATATATATATATATATATATATATATATATATATATATATATATGTATAAGAAAAGTCAGTCTTACCGTTAGTAGGCCTCATTCACAAAGTTGGTCTATAAGGGGTGTTTAAGGAAGTGGCCTGTAAAATGACCATCATTGGGTATCCATTCTTACCCACCGCACTCTTGACTAGTGGATGGTCGTTAGCCGAATGGGTAGGATAGGACATTAATCTCTCATTAATAAGTATAATGACAAATATAAAGTAACTAAATGTTTTTATAAATTCCCAATCTTAGTTACTTTAGGAAAATATGAATTGGATGCTGATCCATGAAATTGCACATTGCACTTTGTCTAGTCGTTAGTGGAGCGTGTGTGGTTAACCGGCACATTGATTAGGTGGTAAATGACATCGAGAGTACCAAGCTAATTTGCATGGTTATTCACACCTTGTTTTTGATCCTCGATATCCCAGTCACAAACTTGAAGGGAATAATCGAGATTAAACATATCATTGAATAGTTCAATGAATCTCAAAGAATCTAGAAATTTCATTTCATTCAAAACCTAATTCATTTAAAATTTCATTTTCATGGTGGAATCGGTAAATCGTCATTTACCTACCTTTAAATAATTACAATTAGATTACGACATCCCTTTTCTGAATTGTGAATTATTGTGTTGGGTCCTAGCCCTAATATTTCATTTGGGTGTTATATTAAGGATTTTCATATCTAATCAAAACTTTTCTTTCTTCCTTTTCAGATGTCTACCTCATACAACGCTTCCGGTTCCTCCAACAACAACAACTCCTCCAACTCTTTCTCGCTCTTGAGCATTTGTGCCAAGGTGACATTCGATGTATCCAATTTTAATGATTGGATTCACAACATCAGAATAGCCTTGCATTTCGAGGACAAGGAATAAGTCCTCAACAAACAGCTGAACGAGATAGAAGAAACTAAAGCTACTCCTGCAGAAATAGCTGAGTATAGGGCCTAATGCAAAGATGCTACTAAGGTGTCATGCATTTTGGTGGAAACTATGACTCCTGAGCTACAACGGTTTTATGAAGACTATTGGCCTTATGATATGTGCCAGGACTTGATGGAGAAGTACCATCAAAGAGCGTGTCAAGAAAGGTATGCGATAGTCAGGTCGTTCATAACTGCCAAGATGAAGGACGTAGAGTCCATCACGACCCACCTGCAACGCATGCAGAGATATGTGGATCGTTCTCTCAAACTGAATGTGAACTTTGATGAAGAGTTGTCTATTGACATAGTCCTGCACTCATTGCCTCATTGCTATGATCATTTCAAAATGGAGTAAATTACACCAATGGTCCCTATGGTTTGGGGTAATTTGCACGCTTGGTCCCTAACTTATTTTTTTAACTCGGAAGGTCCCTACTGTTTCTTTTTATTATGCGCTTGGTCCCTACTGTTTGTTTTTGTTATGCGCTTGGTCCTTGTCTTACCTAAAAAAACTATTATTTAAATAGGGAAAAATGATGGGTAGGTAAGATAAGGTGAGGGGTGGGGTTAGGGTGTGTTTATTTAAATAAATTATAAAAATCAAGGGCAAAATAGTCTTTTTAGGCAAGAGAGGGACCAAGCGCGTAACAAAAGCAAACAGTAGGGACCTTCCGAGTTAAAAAAATAAGGTAGGGACCAAATGCGCAAATTATCCTAAACCATAGGGACCATTCGTGTAATTTACTCTTCAAAATGACTTATCATCTGAGCACAGAGGACATCACCTTGAGCAAATTTCAAGGCTTGCTGAGAACTACTGA
The DNA here is from genome assembly GCF_052849685.1 of Lactuca virosa. NCBI lineage: Eukaryota > Viridiplantae > Streptophyta > Magnoliopsida > Asterales > Asteraceae > Lactuca > Lactuca virosa. The sequence continues at coordinate 98,969,149 of NC_136433.1, read as the reverse complement.
AAGTGGATTGAAAGGAAAAGCTGTTGAATCCACTCCTGCTGCTGCTTCCCTAGTCCTGACTATTGGAAAAGGGAAGGGGAAAAAGAGGAAAGCTCCCTCAAAGCAAAATTAGAAGGGAAAGTCTCATGATGGGTCTTTTAGTAGTGGACCCAAAGCAAAAACCAATTCTGCTCCCCCTGCCTCAGATCCAAAGGATGCAGCGTGCTTCTACTGCCAAGACAAGGGGCATTGGAAACAAAGCTGCCTCAAGTACCTGCAGGACATTAAGGATGGCAAGATCAATCCTACCTCGGCATGTATTTACACTATTATGTCTAAAAATTCATCGCATTCTAATTCTTGGGTCCTTGATACAGGATGTGGTTTTCATATTTGCTCCGACTTATAGGGACTAAGAGAAAGTAGGAATGTGGAGCTTGGGAAGATGAACCTGATAATGGGCAATATGTGATCGTCACCTGTTACCAATATCGATGTTTATTCTTTAAAGCTTAGTAGTGGATTATGTTTAGACTTGAATAATTGTTGCTACTCGTCAGAAATGACGAGGAATATTATTTCCTTTCATGGTTTTTATAGACAAGGTTTCAAATATTCTTTTGATAATGAGAATGGATCTATTAATGCTTATTATAATGGTGTATTTTATTTCAATGCATTGCCTTGTGATGGTGTATATGAAACTGTGATGGTTGTAGACAATTCAGGAAATAGTGTGTTACAAATTGATGCGTCTAAGTATTTAGACAAAGCATGCTGGTGGCATTGTCTTCTTGGACATGTCAACAAGAAGCGCATTTCCCAACTCCAAAAGGATGGAGTGTTGGAACCATTTGACCTAAGGTAAGATGATAGATGTGAATCTTGTTTGCTTGGAAAGATGACTAAATCACCTTTCACTGGTTCTTGTGAAAGAGGTGAAGGATTGTTGGATCTCATACACACAGATGTGTGTGGGCCCTTCAGATCCACCACAAGGGATGCAAATCGATTTTATGTGACTTTTACTGATGATTATAGCAGATATGGATATATCTACTTAATCAAGCACAAGTCAGAAACCTTTGAGAATTTCAAAGAGTTTAAACATGAAGTCGAAAATCAATTGGGCAGGAAGATCAAGATGCTCAGATCTGATAGGGGTGGTGAGTATCTTAGTATCGAGTTCCACGACTATCTTAAGGAATGTGGAATTGTTTCACAATTGACACATCCTAGGACACCACAACTTAATGGTGTGGATGAGAGGCGTAATCGAACCTTGTTGGACATGGCTCGTTCCATAATGAGTCGAGTTTCGCTACCAATCTCATTCTGGGGGTATGCCTTAGAGACTGCCGCCCACATCTTTAATCTAGTCCCAACAAAGAACGTTGCCAAAACACCTCACGAGATGTGGACATGGAAAGCTCCCCCGTTGGCACACATCAAGGTTTGGGGTTGTGACATTTTCGTTAGACGAGAGACTCACGACAAGCTTGAACCTCAAAGTGAGCGATGTATTTTCATCGGTTACCCATAAAAATCCTTTCGTTACTTCGCACGAAGGGGAGTCTTCTGCGAGAGGGAACTCATATGCAAAAGGGACAGTGGGAGTACAATTGATCTTGAAAAAATTCAAGAGTCAAGCGATGAAGGAACCTCTAACACTAGCGATTAACCTGAGGAAGAAATTCCTATTGAACCTATTGATGAGTCATTACCTCTTATACGTTCCAATCGAGTTAGAATGACACCCGAGTTTTATGGTTTCCATATTACTACAGATGGTGATATGTTTATTAGTGATAGTACACTGATAAATTTGGATGAGCCTTCTAACTACAAGGAAGCCATGGCGGGCCCTGAGTCTGCAAAATGGAAAGAGGCAATGGATAGCGAGATCCAGTCCATGTATGGCAATCAAGTTTGGAACTTGGTTGACAATGTACCAGGTCGTAAGACAGTTGGGTGCAAATAGATCTTTGAAGAAGACCGGCATGGATGGAAAGGTACACACGTTCAAGGCACGGCTGGTGGCGAAGGGCTTCACTCAAAACCAAGAGGTTAACTATGATGAGACCTTCTCACCAGTAGTTAAGATCAAAACTATTAGGGTTATGTTAGCCATAGCTGCGTTTCATGATTATGAAATCTGGCAGATGGATGTCAAAACCGCTTTCCTTAATGGAAAGCTGGCTGAAGATGTTTACATGTGTCAGCCAGAGGGTTTTGTGGATGCTAAATACCCCAATAGAGTGTGTAAGCTTGAAAAATAAATCTATGGATTGAAGCAAGCTTCTCGTAGATGGAATCTTTGCTTTGATGAGAAGGTCAAAGAGTTTGGCTTCTCTAGGAGTGAGGATGAGTCTTGTGTATATGTCAAAGCTAGTGGGAGTTTGTAGTATTGTATGTTGATGACATACTACTTATAGGAAATGACATTCCAACTCTGCATGAGGTTAAGTCCTGGCTTGGAAAGTGTTTCGCTATGAAGGATCTATGAGAGGCTGTTTATATTCTGGGAATAAGGATCTTGAGAAATAGGAGTAGAAGACTAATTGGACTTAGTCAAAATACTTACTTGGATAAAGTGCTAAAGCGTTTTAGCATGGAGAATTCCAAGAAAGGGGAATTACCTATCCAGAGTAATACCAAGCTGAGTAAGACTCAGAGTCCAAGTACCGATGCAGAGAGAGCAGAAATGAGTCGAGTTCCATATGCTTCCGCCGTTGGATCGATCATGTATGCTATGACATGTACTCGCCCTGATGTGGCTTTTGCTTTGAGTATGGTCAACCGATATCAAGGGAACCCGGGTAAAGCTCACTGGATAGCAGTCAAGAACATTCTTAAGTATCTGCGAAGGACTAAGGACTGGGTCCTTGTACTTGGTGGCAGTGATGACTTGAGAGTTACTGGTTATAGTGACGCCAGTTTTCAGACAGACAAAGACAACTTCCGTTCTCAGCCTGGTTGGGTGTTTACACTCAATGGAGGAGCAGTAACTTGGAAAAGTTCCAAGCAGGAGACTGTGGCTGATTCAACGTGTGAGTCAGAGTATATAGCCGCGAGCGAAGCGTCCAAGGAGGCTATATGGTTGAAGAACTTCATTGGAGACCTTGGAGTTGTGTCAGCCATAAATGAGCCTATAGAGATTTTCTGCAATAATGAAGGAGTGGTTGCCTTAACCAAGGAACCAATGGATCATGGAAGATCCAAACATATCAACAGAAAATATCACTTCATCAGACATCGGGTAGAAGAAGGACTCCTCGTCGTCAAGAGGGTATCATCAAAAGTGAATCTTACAGATCCTCTCACAAAGGGTCTGAGTAGGATTAGGCACGTTCAACATGCAAGGAGCATTGGTCTGAAGGATGATATTATTTTTAGTGATTAGATAGATATTTTAGAAACTTGTAATAGATAAATGTAATTGACATTTGATGATTAAGTAATGGAGATTTATTTATAAGTATTGTTTACTATCTTTTGTCGATTGTTTATTCTTGTGTTTCAACTTTGCATGTTTTACTTCCTGAATAATTGGATTGTTCAAAATATCCACAGTCGATCATACTTTGGAAGTAAGTAGTGAATTAAGACTGTCATGAATTGGCTTGTAGATTGTCTAAGTGTTTAGACATAGCATTTTTTTGCCGCAACGTTCATTAGTACTCCTGAAATGAGGACTTGAGTATTGGATTAAACTCACACTCATTTGAATTACTTAATGGAATTTATCACGAGTAATTATGAGACGATAATATCGAATAATATTTAAACCGAGATATATCAGTTGTTGTTTACAAGTTGGTTGTGCATTGATAATGCGTAAACGCATCACTAACTTGATGTTATAAAATGTATTGTTGTGTACGATTTGATGAGTAAATAGTACACGCATATAAGTCAAAGTTTGTATGTTCCTTTTATCCCAAGGGGTAAAAGCGATATCTTGGGCCCCTCGATGATTTTGTGTTGACTTATGTGCCGGGCCCGGTCAGAACTGAATTGATGTGTTCAATCAAGTTCTTTGTCATACGAATCAGAAATCGGGAAACAAACTGTTGGACAATGAGAATGATTCTGTTCCATGTCTTTGTCCACATGATATCTTGCAAAACGGAGGATTATATGATCCCTTATCTAAGGACATACAGCTGACTAGAATTAATTTAATTAGTATTTAATCAGAAATTAGTTTAGAATTAATTTTGGGATTAAAGGAACTGATTAAAGGAACAGGGGCTTTTTTTGAAAATCATTGATAGTTGTGAAACTGGGCTGGTGGACTCCTTACAATGGAGTGGACGGAATCCTATAGGGAGGCCATGTAGATTTCGTCCAAGGCTTCTTAGTAGGAGGTCCATGGGTTGCTTAAGCTCTAAGCAGGAATTAGGGGTTCCTCTAGAAACCCTAGCAGCCCACAACTATATAAAGAACCCCTAGACATGGGATTTTCGGCCACTACACTTCTAAGAGAACCCTAGCCGAAATTCTAAGAGCTTCCTCCTCTCTCCTTCTTATCTTCTTGCTAGTGGTGTTTATGAACCATTAGAGGTGCAACATTTGGGGCACTAAGCTTTCCAAAGTCAAGGATCTACAAGGAGTTCTAGTTATTACTACACAACTAGTAAGATAAACTCAAAACCCTTTTGTTATATGATTTTCGAAAAATTGTATGCTAGATCTAGGGTTTATTTCTTTGGTATTCAATTTCATGTTCAACTAGTGAAAAACTTAGATCCAAAGCAATTAGGGTTGCATGATCACATAGAATGTTGTTATGCTCGAAACCCATCAACATTTCCCCTTGGCCATTCATGAAGTAGGGGATGGATATAGTAGGCAAATTGTCGGTAGCTCTTGGAGGAAAAGTCTTCATGCTAGTGATGACTGACTACTTATCAAAGTGGATAGAAGCCAATACTTTTGTTTAGGTAAGAGACAAAGAGGTAGTCTCATTTATTAAATGCAATATCTTAACCATGTTCGGGATCTGTGCCGAAATCATATGCGACAACAGATCCCAGTTCATAAGCAAAAGGACAAGATACTTTTGCACAAGTTGGGGAATCAAAATGATAATGTCCACTCCTGTTCACCCTCAAGCTAACGGTCAAGAAGAATCTAGCAACAAAATCATAGTCAATAACTTGAAGAAAATGTTAGATGAAAAGAAAGGAAAATGGGAAGAAGAACTTCCTTTCGTCCTATGGGCAGATAGGACCACTTCCAAAGTAGCCACAAGACAAACCCCATATTCCTCGGTGTTCGGAGTAGAAGCAATGATCCCTACTGAAGTAGTGATCCCGACAACAAGATACCTACTTCAAAGTCAAGAAAACAACGATAAGATCTTGATACTGTTGATGAACTCAGGGATCTTGCCATGATCCGCATCGCTGCTCGTCAACAGAGAATCACCAAGGCATACAACAAGAATATAAAAGTCAAAAGATTCCAGATAGGAGACTTGGTATTAAGGAAAACATTCCAAAACACCAAGGATCCTAGTGTAGGTAAACTGGAACCTAAGTGGGAAGGACCATATCTCATAGATGTTGAAGTAGGAAAGGGGGCATACTGGTTCGCTACCTCGATGCGAGTATTTTGCCAAGATCCTAGAATGTTATACATCTTAAAGCATATCATATGTAAGTAAGATCAGTCACTCTTCAGGAAACTCAAGGTGCATGTATTATGTACCTTAACTATTATTATTATTATTATTATTTACTCTTATTGAATACATTACTGACTTAAACATCGGAGGGGCGTTAGCTAGACTAACACCCACCCCTAGCTAATGTTTGTTGTGCACAGGGACTCAAGGATCCTGACACACAAGAATCCTGACACACGAGGATCCTGACACATGAAGATCCAAGGATCCTGACATACAATGATCTTGACATTTGAGGACCCTGACACTTAAGAGTCCCACAACTACAACGTTCTATGATTCTTAACGATTTCAATACGCAAACATCCTAGTAACTACGAATAGAGACTAATCATCTCTCCTAATAATAAGGGTACTTAATCCCCTTTAAGGTTTAAAGAGTTAATTACCTCTTTCATAAGAATCAAGGTTTCTACACCTCGCTTGGATGCACGCTATCTAACTATGGGATGTGAATAAGGGGATCATTTCACGCTGTAGTGACTTGGCAACCCTCTTATTTCTGAACATAAGTTAAGATCCTAAAGTTAAAATCTAAGGTTTATAACATTGACATGTTATCTCAAGTTGGGATGTTCCCTAGATGATCCCTAAGGTTTATAACATTGATATGTTATCTCAAGTTGGGATCTTCCCCAGATAATACCTAAGGTTTATAACATTAATATGTTATCTCAATTTGGGATCTTCCCCAGAAAATACCTACGGTTTATAATATTTTCATGTTATCATACAATTGGGATTTTCCCCAGTAATTTACTAAATTTTATAGCACTAATGTGTAATATCATATTGGAATTTTCCCCTGAGATTTTCCAAGGATTATGAAACTAATGTGTTGTTTGAAGTTGGGATATTCCCTAGAAAATATACAAGGGTTGTAACATTATCATGTTACAAAAGCAAGATTTTTCTCAGTTGTTTTCCAAGTTGGAATTATTTCTAAGGAAGGATCCTCCTCCAAGTTTATCGAGTTGTGGCTAATCTAGTATCCTCATTGATGAAATCCTAAAGAAAGGATCTGATCATACAAAAACTTCAAAGACCATACGAAGTTTAAACTTCTCCGAAGTCTTAAGGCCACAAATCCTAAGGATAGTCAGATTCTATCTATCTTTGTATCTTGCCTTTATACAAAGTTTTAAATTGTTTCTAAGTAAAGTTTGAGGATCCCAAAGTTTTTTAGATCCCAAACAAATGGTCATGTTTCAAAGTTACTAAAGATCCTTAAGATTTATTGAAACTCTTTTCAAGTTATTATTTTCTAAAAAGTTTTTATCCTAAGATTATTTGCAGAATTTAACCTTTCAGGATCCTACTACAAACACATGGGTCAAGTCAAAGAAAAAGAGATATAAAGAAAAGCACAAGCATAAATTAAAAGGGTTGCACTCCAACCCCATAAAAAGAAAAGTTAGAAATTGTCTTACAAAAACCATTTAAAATATTTTTATCTAAACAAGGCTAAACCGTGGATTGGTTTTCATTGCCCAGAACCTTTTCCCCTTCACCTGCCTTCTGTTGCTGCCCATCAGGATCCTTACTGGTATTAACAGGCTGACCAGTTAGTTTGGCTAGAGCTTCACGCCATCCGGCCACATTCCAGGATCCTGCATTGGCCACGTCCTCGTCCAATTTGATCTTCGTCTCCCAAATGACCATAACAACACTAGCATTCACCTCAGCTATGACCTCATCCATCTCAGCCACATGTTCCTCCTCCATCTCAGCTTTTTCTATGGAAAACTTCTCCACCATTTCCAAGAGCTCCTTGTTGATCTCCTCCTGTTTTTTCAAAACATGCTCGATTTGAGCAAGCTTGACTTTGAGATCCTCAGTAGAACGGGAGACATGGTCAGCAACCTGAGAAAAACGATGATAAGTAAAAAGTAAAAAGTAAAATCAAAGAGGGAAAAGTGGTTACGGATTGAGAGAAAGAGATCAGCTTCCTTAATGCCTCATATGTTCCAAGATTCTCAAAATCCTAGGCATCAGAGGGTTTCCTCTTGTGCATCAGTTTTCACAACAAGATCAAACTGAGTCCTCTTAGGAGGGAGAGAGGGAGGGATCTTTTCCTTCTTCACAACAAGCAGGCCACTAGACATATCATCCTCAAGATCAGCCAAAGCAAACCAAGCACTGGAGCGAGTAGCCTTAGATCCTACAAATTATGAAGGATCCTTATAAGCTCAAGATCCTAAAACAAATAGATAAGCTAGAAAGGATCCTTACCGGTGGCCGTTGAAGCTGTAGTAGATGAACCTTCTTGTAGGCTAGGGCCCTCAAACTTTAACGATCGAACGTCAGCAGGTAAATCAAGGAAACTCGAGACCTTATCCTCAGTATCTTCAGCAATGGAAAAAGCTTCTCCAAACTTGAAACCTGCATCGGAACAAACAAAACAAGAAAAGTAAATCCTTGGATCCTCAAAATCAACAATTAGATCCTACCCTTTCTAACCCAATCTTTGGGCAAAAGATCTCTGCTAACGATAAAATCATGCCTCACGAAGAAGTACTTTTCCTTCAAGGCTCCATCATTGTGTTTCGATTTCAAGATAAGAGGAGACTGATTGGATTTAAGCTTAAGCAAGAAAAGAGAATTTCCAAAGGTAGAAAGTTCATAAACAAAATCCAACTTAGGAAGACCTATCTCTTGATTATGGGCATGATTCACTCGATCAATCCAAGATAATATCCTCCAGACAACGGGCATAACTTGAATGTATGAGAGTTGAGTGGCTTGAAAAAACTCAGAAACAATGCCCGAGAAAGGATATTTCAAACCCAAAGAAAAGGGATACTTAGGGAAACATACCCAAGAAGACGAAACAAAATCAGGCTGAATGACAACTTTAAAGGATGTAAAAACTACTTCAGAAGGAAAAACTCCGCCAGTTCTAAGGGACTGCATGTCTTCATCGTCAAAGGAACATACCTCATAATAGGTCAGGATCCCCTGATCGACGAAGTCATTCTCATTAGGAGCAGTAATGCTGGCACGAGAACGATTCTCCTTCTTACGCATGATCGGAAAATAAAAACTAAAGGAAGAGAGGAAAAAGAAATTACCTTTGGTGATGACCGGAAAAGATCGGAAGAAATTTTGGGGAAGGTAAAGAAAATCGGCTAATTACCCCTATTTAACCTAGTGATAGAAGAAAGAGGATATGATTTGACTGCGTGATGATTACTATTGATCGGATAAATCCTATCCGATTAGGGTTTGAAATTCAAATATCTTAACTCATTTATTTATTATTTAAATTATTCCTTTAAATATTGGATAAACTAACGTTAATATTCTGCAGGAATAATTTGGGGGCAATTGTTAGGGGTGAGATCCTCAATCCTCTAAGGATCCGGATCTCAACGAGCACTCAGGATCCTAAGCCACTTCAGGATCCCGGCTACTATTATTATCATTATTTACGAACACCTATAACGGTTATAATCTTATTTCTTATTGACATGTGTGCAAAATTAGTCGATGAAAGACTTATTCTCAGCAGAGAATCATCTCAACTAAGCTTAAGACCCGGAATACCAAGTCAAACAACGTTCCTATGCTAATCTCAGAGGATACCGAGAATATCAGACTTCTTGTTGTTTAGTTTAGACTATAAATAACAATTGTATTACACACACTAGACACACGATTAGCTCATCTATGGTAATTGTACTGGCATTTACACATTCATATCTGTAATCAACATTTTACATCAATAAAATCATCAAGGCAGGTGATCATTATCACCTCCCAAGGTTTTGTGCCGGAGATCCTAGCAAGGATCAAGGGTTTTCCTTGTAAACCATTGTGTCACCTTGTCTACCATTTCATACTTATTTTACCTCGAACATCACAACGTCTTATAAAATTTGGTTGATTATTGATTATTCATTTTTTTTACCAAAACAGTCTTGTTTTTCGATTTCTGGAGGTGATTGATGATGCCAAGAGGAGCGCTGCAATAGCTATTCTGCAGGCCAATATCAAGCTGGCTGAGGATCTGGAAAATGCGAGTTCCTGGGACATGGAGGGATGGCGTGAGGTGTTGGCTAAGCTGATCGATAAGCCTGTTGTCGCTAATCAGGATCCTATGTTGATGTTGACCGGAGGGGGGAGAAGGAGGTCACGACCGATGATGACTAGACTAAGGTCTAGGCCTGCAAAAAATTGGTTTGAGTAGTTTTTTCTTTTGTTAGTGATATAAGACAATTAACCTTTTGGCTGTGTTGATATGCAACTCTTTTTTCTTTTGGATGATATGGTAGCATTTTCCTTTTACATATCTCTTATGGTTTTTCTGCATGGCCGATTGTCTTCGAGTTTCTCTTTAAGCTTCATGAGTCTTTAAATTGCAAAAATTTACTGAGGATAAATTCCAACTTAGGAGAGAACTTTGCTTCAATGTTGGGAATGAGGTCCCTTACTAACGAGGGTCGATGGGGATCCTTAAAGGCGAGGATCCTTACCGTCAGAGATCCTTCAAAATAAAGATCTTGGATCTTGTAAAGGAAATTTCTCCTTAGGATAATCCTGTTTGGATTATAGACCTAGACAAAACAGATAACACGTCAATGTTATATTCTGGGGAGGATCCCTACTTGAGGTGTAATTCATTGGGTAGGTAACATGAAAATGTTACAATCTGACCGGATTTTTCTAGGGAACATTCCGAACATGTGACAACATGAAGCTGGTATCGGTCTTGTGTAATTTCTGGGGCAAAATCCTAATCTTTGATAACATGAAAATGTTATAAGCCTTAAGTAGTTACTGGGGTAAAATCCAGATAATATGAAAATGTTATAAGCCTTAAGTAATCACTGGGGTAGGATCCCGATTTCTGGATAACATGAAAATGTTATAAACCATAAGGATATCAACTTGTGTTCAAAGATAAGAGGGTTTCCAAGCCACTGAATCGTGAAATGATCCCCTTATCCGTATCCCACAGTTAGATATCATGCGTCCAAGCGAGGTGTATAAACCTTAGTTCGTATGAAAGAGGTAATTAGCTCTTTAAACCTTAGAGGGGATTAAGTACCCTTAGGCGTAGGAGAGATGATCAGTCTCTAGCTAGTGCACATGATAGTTTAGGGATTATATTGTCAAATATAATAGAGTTTTACCAAGTATTGGGATCTTTATGTGTCAAGATCCTTGTGCTTCGGGGTGTTCAAACTTGAGGATCTAGTCATTCAGGGATCTCCGATTGTGAGGATCCCGATGTTTTAGGATCTCCAATCTTGAGGATCCTTAATTGTATGTCATTCTGCACAACAAGCGTTAGCTAAGGGTGGGCGTTATTCTAGCTAACGCCCCTCCGATGCTTAAGTTAGTAATGTGTTCGAGGAGAAAATGAGTAATAATAAAAGTATTAAGGTAAAGGACATGTGTACCTTGGTTTTGTTGTGGATCATTTGATCCTACTTACATGTAGTATGTTTTAAGGTGTATGACATTCCAGGATCTTGGTAGAACGTCTCCTTCGAGTGTTGCTAGCCAGTATGCTCCTTTTCCTGCTTTAGCATCTACAAGTTATGGTCCTTCCCATTTGGGAGCCAATTTTCCTGCACTAGGATCCTTGGTGTTTTGGAATGTTTTCCTTAATACCAAGTCTCCTATTTGAAACCTTATGACCCTTATATTCCTATTTTAAGCCTTGGTGATTCTCTTTTGGTGAGCAGCAATGCGTATTTTGGCAAGATCCCTAAGCTCGTCAATAGTGTCAAGATCATGTACTAGGATCCTGTCATTATTCTCTTGGTCTTGCAACAAGTATCTTGCCGTTGGGATCACTACTTCAGTAGGGATTACTGCTTCTATCCCAAACACCAAGGAATAGGGGGTCTGACCTGTGGCCACTTTGGATGTGGTTCTATCTGCCCATAAAACGAAAGGAAGTTCTTCTGCCCATCTCCCCTTGTTTTTTTCCAGCCTTTTCTTCAAATTGTTAACTATGATTTTGTCTCTGGACTCCGCTTGACCATTAGCTTGGGATTGAACAGGAGTGGACATTATCATTTTGATCCCCCAGCTTGTGCAAAAGTCTCTTGTTCGTTTGCTAATAAATTGGGATCCATTGTCGCATATGATTTCAGTCGGGATCCCGAACCTGGTCAAGATATTACGTTTAATAAATGATACTACCTCTTTATCTCTTACCTGGACGAAAGCTTTGGCTTCAATCCATTTGGAGAAGTAATCAGTCATCACCAACATGAAGACTTTTCCTCCTGGGGCTACTGGAAATTTTCCTACAATATCCATCCCCCATTTCATGAATGGCCATGGGGAGATAATAGGATGTAGAGGTTCTGCCGATTGGTGCAGGATGTTGCTGTGTCTTTGGCAAGCATCACATTTTTTAGCATGTAGAAAGGAGTCTTTCTTCATGGTTGGCCAGTAGTATCATGTTCTCAGTATTTTGGAGCATAAGGATCTGCCCCCGGTGTGATTGCCACAATCTCCTTCGTGTATATCCTTTAAGACTTCCGCAGCTTTAGAATCTTCCAAGTATCTTAGGTATGGACCTGCCATAGATTTTTTGTAAAGTTTACCTTGGACTAACACGACTCTTGAGACTCTCGTCCTGAATGTTCTTTCACTTTTTTCTCCTATCGGGATTGTGCCATTTTGGAGATATTTCATAATGGGTTGGGTCCATGATCATGGACTTCTTTGAGGATCCTGTGCATCGGGATCTCTTGGAGGAAGGATCCTAGGGTCAGGATCTTTAATAGCTGCTATGCTTGTCGGGCGCTTAGGATCTTCTGACTTGTCGGAGAGGGTTTCTATGGCTGGGGTTATTATGTGAGTTTGTTAGGTCATAAATTGTGGTTTATATTTTGCTTTTCATAAGATATTAGAGTTCTCGGTCTAGGACCGAAAACACCATGTTTTGGTGTTGTTTGGACCAAAATCACATGTGAATTTGGTTAGGCTTAATATTGGCTTGTTTGGGTTTTGGGCTTGGGCTTGGTTATTAGGTCTAGGTATAAATAGATTTATTTGAGTCTTGTAAAGGGTGTAGGACGTTCTAGGGGCTTCCATATGCAAGGGACGTGATCTAGAGAGAAATAAAGAGAAAACAGTGTGTAATCGGAATCGTATGTACCGGACGATTAATCAATATATCGTGTGCATTGAAGATTAATTATCTTGTTCTTATTCATCTTTTTCTTGCATTATACACTTTGATTGGGATTCCGCACCATCAAAGTGAATATGATTGATATGTAGGAGAATTCGGGACTTACAAGTGGTATCAAAGCTTGGATCGGTATCAATCGGGTTATTGCAAACGTTTTTTTAGAGTTTCTAGGTGTTTTTGATTTATATTTTATGAATTTTTGGCCATTGTACTTCGTGTTCTTCATATTTTTGGAGTTTTGATCTGTGACATCCCCTAATTTCTCGGCCAGAAAAGACCGATTTAATTTATGCTTTTAAAATAAAGTCAGAGAAATCCTTTTAAAAGATGTTGCGGAATTGGTCCCCAAAACAAAACATGATAAAAATTTATCAAAACCTTTTTTTAAGAAAGTGTATATTTTCCTTTTATATCAAAACATCGGGATGTCATGTTCCGATACAGATCAAAAGCATAAACAAGACATTATAAGCCTTACAACAGTTATTTACAACTACTGGCCTATAATCCAAAAATCTCTCATCATCATCCGACTATGCTCGGGGTCCACTACCTGTAATATGAAAAGCTGAGTGGGTCAGGCTTGGGAGCCTGGTGAGCATATAGGGTTTTCAACCCACAACAATAATATACTTATTAAGTTCACCAATCAACAATAACCCTGATTACCCATTCCCGTTATCCTCACTTTACGTCCCTAAACACCTATCACAAGGGACCTAGCCTAAGGAATATCATCGGGATGGACACTACAGCTAAGGGGACTCCTCAGCCATACATGTCCTAAAGGCAACCATGAGGGGGATGGAGTACGCCAATGAACATTTAGTTCACCAACACCTACAAGTTGCGAACCTGCTAGTGTTCCACTGGACTGTCTAGAAAGGTCTGTGGTCGTCATCTATACTCCGCTAGACGACAACAACAACAACAACAACAACATCGAGGCCTCTCACCATTTTAACACACATCGACTATTTTGTCTACCCATGTTTTACCCAACATATTTGTAGATAAAATACATATACAGTTTGAAACTTGTATAAAACATCTATTCAACAGTCACCTCAAATAAACAATTAATATAATTACGCATAACACGTATTTTAAGGTAAATACTTCATATCTATGTGTAAGGTGAAAGTGACTACACACTCACTTGATTTAATGATAATCGGGCAGCACTTCGTTTCCTAAAACGATCGTTTCTAATAAAACCGGGAGTTTTATTGAGAAACCGGGCTCTGCGAGGGTCGGGCTTCAAAACCGAAAAGATAAATTTCTCGGGCTTCTCGGGCACTTCGGGACGTGTTTCGGGTGTTTGGTATAATACCGGGGCTTTGGTGGAAGTTGGAATGAAAGAAATATTGAAAGAGGGGTGTAAAATGGAAAATTTCCAAAATATACCCGGGAGGTCTCGCACCCTTCTATTTATAAGGGCGAGGCTTCTGATCCAAGGGCTGAGAAGCTACCAGGTGTCAGCAGATCCGAAGAGGAGGCACATGGCTCGCACGTGCGAGGGTCCAACTGCTGGCCTCTGATTGGACCGAGGTCTAGGTCCGAGGGGGGAGTCGTGGCGCCTGCGAAGCTCGGACAGGTGGTGCGACACGCGTCGGTGCGAGGTGAGGCGGCTTCGGATGCGAGGAGTCACCTGGGCACGCGTCGGACCGCGGTTGGACCAACACTTCGGATGCGAGGGTTGCAAAATGCCTCGCCAACTGGCCTCGATGACTCAGCAGTTCGGACACGTTGCGCGCATAGAGCGAAGGTGACATGGCCGAAGTCCCACCATGCGAAATTTCTCGGATTTGGCATTTTTTCTCGATTTTTGTGCAAAAACTTCTAAAATCCATAACTTTCGCATACGGGCTCCATTTTTGACGTTATTTATATGCACGCGTAGGTAAAATTACGCTCTACAACATTTGTTTAGACTTCGTTGGCTAATTTTGACTTTAATTTTTATATTATTATTTTTAACAGACCGGGACAGGAAATCTGTTAAAAATTCATAACTTCTTCATCCGACGTCCGTTTTCGTCTGTCTTTTTACCGTTGTACTACTATTGACGAGAACTTCGATTCTCGTTTAGGTTGTGTCGGCTAAAAATCACTCGATCTAAAATTCGAGTTTTTAGCTGTCTACTGCTAAGCTGAAACTTAGAAAAATCATAACTTCCTCATACGAAGTCAGATTTGGGCGTTCTTTTTATACATACTCTCGGTTTAACGAACACTACGACTTTCGTTTAGATTACTAAGGCTAAAAAGTAGTTTATCAAAAACTCACTTTTTACGTCATTCGGCACCGTGCCGGTTTTGTCGCGAAACTTCGACAGGTCATAACGTCTTCGTTATAACTCGGATTTCGGTATTCTTTATATATCCGTAATCCTTGTCACGACCACTACAACTTTCTTAACAGATATCGGCTTTATCTAATATTTATTTTCGACGCTCATTTTTATTCTTAATTAATTAAATCCTAGTAATTAAGCATAAAACACATAATTCACATAATCTTCACATAATTCCTTTTCATTTCTTCAAAATGAGTTACAAAGGTTAACCTAGACTATTATGTCAATATTAATGCCTAGCCTAGAAACACGGGCGTTACATGATCGAGTTTGGCTTTCAAGATTTGAAAATCCCGTGTTTTTGGCAAGTTTTGGGCATTTTAGGTCAAGATTTTCGAGATCTAGGCGGCAACCCTCGCATCCGGTCAAACCCTAGGCGGCCAGCAGCGTTCTCGGATAGGAGCGTTCTCGCACAGCAGTGATTTCGGACGGGGGCAAGGGTTCACGGCTGAAGTTCTCGGAGCGAAGGTTTACGGTCAGCAGCGAAAGTTTTCGGTCCGCAGCTTCGGTTTTCGGTGCGAGAATCTCGACTTCGGAATTTCTCGTCCGCTATGATTTCGATCTGACTTCGCGGCTCGCAAGATTTCGGTCTGGCTTCTCGGTCTACACGTTTTCGGTCCTGTTCTCGGATTCCGATTTTCAGCCCTCGCAATTTCGGCTGAAATTTCGGATTTTCACTTTTTTGACTTATTTTCGGTCAAATTGTCATATTTTCGATCCAATAACTTCGTTTCGGTCATAAAGCTTCGTATTTGGTCAAAAGGCCACGTATTTGGTCAAATACCCTCGTTTTTGGTCAAATATTCTCGTTTTTGGTCTTGAAATTTCGTTTTCGGTTTAGAAACTTTTGTTTTCGGTCAAGGTTATTCTTTTGGACAAAGAATTTTGACTTTCACCTTTGACTTTCAAAGTTGATTTTTGACTTTCAAAATTGACCTTTGACTTTCAAGTTTTCACGTTTGACCTTGAAATTTGACTTTCAATTTTGACTTTTAGATTTGACTTTTACGTTTGACTTTCAAGTTTGATTTTTCAAGTTTGACTTTCAAGCTTGACTTTCGAGGTTTCAAATCAAAGGGCATTTTTCTTGGCTTCATAATCAGATCTATTTTTGGTAAATTATTTTTTTTGAATAATGAGTTCATCAAACACAAAAGAGGTCAATGAAACTTCCTGTTCTCAATCCTGTAGTGATACAATTAAATTTCTTCGTGATCAAATTGATATATTACGTAGAGACAATGAGGACCTTAAATATGAAGGCTATACTCTCAGAACGACCCAAAAACCCTTAAAACAACAATTAGAGGCCAAAACCAAGGACTTTAGAAAACTTCAAGAAGAATATAACACTAAATGTGAACGCTACGATTATGCTCAAATAAAGATTGCCAGTCTAACTGTCGAACTTAATGCATTAAAAGCTAAATATAAAGATGTTGAATTTAACTTTAAGAAATTTGACGTGTCAAGTGAGGTAGTTGTGTCCATGATAGAAAAACAATTAAGATTTAAAGATAATCAAAATAAGGGTCTAGGGTATCACAGTGTTCCACCACCCTTCAATGACAACTATACCCCGCCCCTTGAAACCAATGAGGTAGAGATACCTGCTCAGTATGGCCTGCCCCCTGTACCAGCTTCAGTTAAGACTGAACAATCTGGCCCAACTAAGAATATTGAGGTGAACGATACTGATGCTTCTACTTCATGTGCAGGTAAAGCAGTGGAAGATGAGAACAAGGAGAACATAAACAATTCTAGTTTTGTTGATTCTGTTGATTGTCAAACCAATGTCTCCTTGAACTCTGAATCTTGTGCTTCTAATTCAGTTACTTCTAATAAACCTGCTGTTGATAAATACATGCCACCAAAACAAGCGAAACAGACTGCTTGCTGTAAGTGTGCTTGTGGGAACAATTAGAGACGAGGCATGGGCATGCTACCAGGGGTAGGCAGAAACAATTTCTACATAAAAAAACAGACGTGTTTTCACTGCGGAACACCTGGACACATTGCCAGAAATTGTCCAAATCGTGCATATGTTCCCTACTATGCACAAGGTTTGTAGAACACGTCAAGAGGGAGATTCTCCAAAAGTAATCCTTCGAGGTCACATTCACGCAATGGTGACTGGAACGCGAAAAAGGCCAAGAATCAATCTCCAAAGGTCAAGAAAGGGAATGTCGGACAAGATGCCAAATTCAAGAGATTGTTCTGTTCAACAAAGATCGGTTAGGTCAAAGTCATCCCGACGATCGATTTCAAGTTCTAAAGCAAGTATTGAGGCATCCATCCGATCAAACAAGAAATGGGTTAAACCCGACTACAGATGGGTACTAAAGGTTCATACTCCCAAATTATCTAATGATTCTAACATTTCTTTATCTTCTGTGTGTGATAAACAGGATATGTCATGGGAGAGAGTACCGTGTGTAAATGATAAAGGTCAACCCAACTTCAAAATGGACTGGGTTCCAAAGAACAACTAATCCCGCATTCTGTGCTGGAGCAGATATGGAGGAATATCATTAGACTTTGGTTTGTTGATAGTGGTTGTTCCAGGCACATGATAGGAGACATCTCTCAACTACATTACATTCAGAACTTTAATTGAGAGCATGTGTCCTTTGCGGAAAGGAAGAAAGAAGAGGATCACAAATGGGGATTATACTTAACGATGTGAAGAATTTTTGGATCTGTTCCGGAATTGAAACATAGCTAAGGTTGAACATGTCGTTGCATCTGCATGCTATTCTCAGATCATCTGGATGCAACTTCAATTGGTGAATTACGGTTTGAGTTTTCTTCTCGATAATTCTAAGTTTTTCCTAAAAATGTTTCGTTTTGAAGACAATTTTTTTAATTTGCGCATTTATTTTGTTTCCTTTCTTCCCATGCACAAATTAAGGGGGAGAAATCAAAATACAAAAAAAAAAATTAAAAAAAATCAAAAATTACAAAAATATGTCTTTCTTTGGTAAGTGTTTTTGGGAGGTGATGTGAGATTTAGTGATAAAGGACAAGTTAAATTGCATGACAACTTTGATCCCAAAAGCTCTTGTTTTTTACATTTTGCATTTTATTTCTGATTTTCTTAAATTTGTTCATATTGCCTTATATGCACAAATTTAAGGAGAGAATTAAAAAAAATCGAAAAAAAACATAAAATTTAAAAATACAAAAATATGTTTATTTCTGTTTTTATTTCTTTTCAGAAAATTAAAAATCCAAAAATATTTTATTTTGAGTGTTTTTTTTTTAATTTTAATTTTATTTCTTAGTTATTTCTATTGTGTGCTAAGTTTATTTTTTACTTTTGTTTTTATCTCAAAATTTCTTTTGTCTTGAAATGTGAATTCTTAAGAAGAAGAGACTCAAGGAGATTATATCGAAATTTTCTGAGCAAGGAGAAGAAACTTGAAAATGAATTGACGGAGGATTCAAATGCGAGTGATAGACTCTTTCATATTGAGACATATACCAGTCTTAATATGAGTTTTCACATCAAATGTTAATGATCAGAAGTCATTTTCACCATGACTAATGTGAAACACCCAACCATTCTTCACCCATATCTAAATTTGCTCCATTAAATCACTTCCACGAACCGGTACCCCTTTAGGTTTGAGTATAAAACAACTCGGCTGACGGTTACCAAAAATTCTATGTTTATGATCTTGGAAGTCATTATCACCATGATTCTAAGTGAAACCCAAAATCCGAAATTCATCCATTTCTGAATTGACGGTGAACATTTTAATGTTCTAGATATTTTCACCCATGAAATTGACGGATAATGGTTCATACCTGGTGTGACGCTGTACAAAATGTCAGTTAGGCAGTTTCTTTCTAAGAACTGTCGTATTTAAGGAATTGGAAGTCTGAAACTGTACATATTGTCAAATTGGTCTTGTCAGCTTTCATTACCTAAGAACTGTCACGACACCAGGGCGATTCACCCAACAGGGAAACATATATCGTTGAACGTCTCGCCAAGGGCCAAGTTAACTTGTTAACTTGAAAAACTGTATTGAGATCTTTGATCTAGGATATGCAGGAGCTAACATCAAAAAGGCCATGAGTAGTTCTCTGATACTCAACAAATCGCAGTGCGCTCCTCTGTGTTCACACAGATACTGCGAGTAGTCTCCTTCTGAGCCAAGGCTGGGTCCTTGAACAACTATGGCGAGAAGGGTTTTTGTGACTCTGTGATCCACAAAGACTTTTTAATCATGATTACTTTTCAAGGAGCAACGGTGATCGTTAAAGAATATTCATTCGAAGGAACTGGAAGTGAAGATTATCTTTCAACATTTAATTTTTCAACCCCATAAGCAAGGTGAAGCTGTACTTGAAGTTATGTGATAGATTGCATTGAAGCCTCCTCAATCAATTTGTTGCTATCTATGAACTTGCTGAAGTGATCTAGAAGAATCGGTCTCTCTGTTATTTTCTCTAAAGTTTCTCAAAGCTGCAAATGCAGATTTTCAAGAACCTTTACAAGAAGCCTCTACACCCAATGTGCATTCAAGTTAAAATATTTGAAGGAAGTCCAACTGTTCAAGATAAAGTCATTCATGCTTAAATTCATATGTTCATCTTGAAGTTGTGAAGAAATAGAAGATTAGATCTGAAAGCCAAAGATCAAGGAAGACTGAAAAGAAAAGAAAGCAATAAACCAAGAGGGAGATTGTTAGGACTAAATTATGGTTTATTCTAAGTGAAAAGAAAGCTATAAACCAAGGGGGATATTGTTAGGTCATAAATTGTGGTTTATACTTTGCTTTTCATAAGATAGTAGAGTTCTCGGTTTAGGACCGAAAACACCATGTTTTGGTGTTGTTTGGACCAAAATCACATGTGATTTTGGTTAGGCTTAATATTGGCTTGTTTAGGTTTTGGGCTTGGGCTTGGTTATTAGGTCTAGGTATAAATAACTTTATTTGAGTCTTGTAAAGGGTGTTGGACGTTCTAGGGGATGCTATATGCAAGGGACATGATCTAGAGAGAAATAGAGAGAAAACAGTGTGTAATCGGAATCGTATGTATCGGACGATTAATCAATATATCGTGTGCATTGAAGATTAATTATCTTGTTCTTATTTATCTTTATCTTGCATTATACACTTTGATTGGGATTCCGCACCATAAAAGTGAATCCGATTGATACGTAGGAGAATTCGGGACTTATAGAGTTATAGGAATCTTGTAACATCCGAAAATTCAAGACCAAAAATTTCGTTTTAATTAAGTTATTATATAAAACCATCAGCATAAAAACATTCATATTAATATCTCATGTCAAAACCAAAGTGTCAATAATCAAAACATATTATCATAAAACCATATCAGAGTGTAATCCCAAAGATCTCATGTGCGGAAAACATAGTGTGATGCGCTGCGATCAAGCCGGCTCCTTTCCTTTGTAAACGAGTACCTGAAACCAAAACTGTAAACCGTAAGCACGAAGCTTAGTGAGTTCCCCCATCATACCACACACCATACAATAAAATACTGTCAGGCAATTCTGGGGTGCCTGACTTACCCAGGTCAAGCCATTCTGGGGTGCTTGACTTACATAGGTCAAGCCATTATGGGGTGTTTGACTTACCCATGTCAAGCCATTCTGGGGTGCTTGACTTACCCGTCGGTCTATTTCACCCGACTACCGGGGACTATTTAACCCCTACCATTACCACGCAATAATATAACACACGTATACTGCCAGGCAATTCTGGGGCGCCTGACCTACCCAGGTCAAGCCATTCTGGGGTGCTTGACTTACCCGTCGGTCCTTACGACCGACATACGAGGACTATTTCACCTCCTACTACTACCACATAATATCATAGCATAAACATACTGTCAGGCAATTCTAGGGTGCCCGACCTACCCTTCGGTCCTAACGACCGAATTTGGGGACTATTCTCCCCTACTACCACTATCACATATAACATATCATGCTAGCACATAAACATATCAGGTAGTAGCAAACCTAGATGAATATCACAAAGACAATCATCTAACATACAACTCCTACTGGTGGGCCGACATTGTGGCCGTAGACCCACCGCTACTGGAAGGTAACTCACCTCACACTGCTGAAGTACCGCAGACACAACCCCAACTGCTATATGACAGATTCTCGAACTGTCAATATCAAACATCACCCAATTAATAATTGGGTCCCAACACAAAAATCATAAGTCCATGCTTGGGGTAAAAGTCTACTTTATCCCCATCTTAGCTTGATTCAAGCTCAAGGCCCAATCCAAAGGCCCAAAGGTCAATCTGTGTATCAAGGCCCAACATATGGCCCATTTTTCCAAATTGGGCCCAAACCTTTAAATGGTCTCACTCTAAGGCCCAACCATTTATTCCAGTCCAACCTTTGATGTTCTACTGGCCCAATATCATATAATCATTAAGGCCCAAACTATGGCCCATTTATGGCCCAATTTTCCAAATTGGGCCCAAACCCCTTACATGGGCCTTACCCTAGGCCCATTAAATTATTCTAGCGCAATTGCTTATTCTTGGATGACCCATTATTATCCCAATCATCAAAGCCCAATAGGAAGGCCCAACTTAAGGCCCAAGTGAAAATTAGGGTTTCACATAAAATGATGATTAGGGTTAAGAGTCCCTACTTAACCCATTAAGGACTTAATCCATTAAGTCCCATATGACCTTAGGTTAATTGCAAATGGTTATTAATTAATATTTTAATTTAATAAACGATTCTAGTGCAGGTCTCGATTAATCCAAAGCCCATATAACCAAAATTAGGGTTTTCTAAACCCTAATGAGGGTTTCCAATCCCATCCTATCCCAATAGGCCCAAAACCAAGTCCTTAAGCCCATTAGGGTTTTCTTTAGGTCAATTAGGGTTTATTACACCCATTAGTCACATGTTTGGGCTTTTGGGTCCATTAGGGCTTCATTGGGCCAATTAGGGTTTAATAGTCCCATTAGGGTTTTAGTCCTTTGTCCAAACATCCAAAAAGCAATCCCAACACAACTAAGCACACCGCCACCCGACACGGCAGCCGGTGGCGGCAGCCACCACCCTACGGTGGTGGGTTGAGATTTCTATTATTATTCCGGGCACAATTTACAATTTACAACTCCACAACACACACACACACACCAATATAAACACACACGCACACACACAGCCACCCTTATGGTGGCCGGTGGTGGTACACGTGGTGCCAGCCACCACCTCACGGTGGTGGTGATGCCTTATCCGACCAATGAACTATACACAACACACTAATAATGGAAAACACACCCTCACACTCGATTGCCCGGAACAAGAGTACATCCACCCTTTTGGTGGCGGTTGGTGACGGCAGCAGTAACATTTTCGGCAATGGCGGCGGCTCACGGCGGCGGCTCACGGCGGCTACGGCTTGGAACAATTCACCAGTGAAGGGACGAGAGGGATGGTGGAACCGTGAGTGACAGAAGTAGTGGCAGGAGGTGCTCCGTCCTCGTCTTTAGCAGCGACGGCTGTCGGCGGCTTCATCCTCTCGTCGAAAATGACCGCAGCGACGGCAGCGAGGCGGCAAGGGGGTTCGGCAGCGATGGTTGCTGATGGCGACCAATGAAGCAGCAGTTCCTGGAGGCTGCTCGACAGCGCATGGTGGTCGGAGAATGGAAGAGACAACGAGGGCTGTCGACTCGGTGGTGCCATCGGTGGCTGAGGAAGTCTTATATGGTGATGGTGGTCGTTCGGTGGTTCCGATCTCCACAGTGGTGATGGTGCGATGCCGGAAGTGAAGAAGCAGGTGACGGTCGGTGGGAGGCATAAGGGGTGACGGCTGGAAGGGTTTTGTTAGGGTTAGGGTTAGTATGGGTTATATACTCGTGCCCTAGGAAGCTTAATGCCATACTGGCAGAAATGGCCACTCCCATCTCATTTTCTTTCAACATTAATCCGATATTTACCAAATAAACCCTCAGCATTAGAATCCATCACAATTTAGGTCCAATATTTACCAATTTCACCCCTGCTTCCATAATTACTCCCAAATTCGATCCCTAATTTACCAAACAGCCTCTTAGCCCCAAAATCTCTTCAAATGAAGTCCCAAAAGTTACCCTTTAGTCACTGCCTTCATAAATACTTACAAATTAAATCCGAAACTTACATTTTAACCCCCAACATCTATAATTGTGACTTTTAACTCCTCGAAACCAACACCTTGATCAATTATTATTGATTTTAAGGCTACTAGACATTCGTTAATTTATTTATTTAATTATTTAATAAACGGGGTGTTACAAATCTTCGTTTCTGGTGGGATCTTAAGGGAGGATCCTAAATTGGCTAGTGCATCTGCTTCTGTGTTTTCCTCTCTGGGAAATTGGGTTAGGCTAAAGTTTTTGAAATCAGAAGCTAATTTTTTGAGGATCTCTCGGTATAATGCTAATTTTTCACCTTTCACTGCATAAGATCCATTGTAGTGATTGGTTAGTAATAAAGAATCAATAAATACCTGAAGATCCTTTATTTGAAGATCCTTATCTAATTGTAGTCCCATGATGAGTTCTTCGTATTCTGCTTTGTTGTTGGTAGTGTTGAATTCACAACTAACTGCCTGGGGTATTATGTCCCCCTGTGACGAGTTTAGTATGATCCCAAGGCCTGTTCCTTTCTGATTTAAAGCTCCATCTGTGAACAACGTACATCTTCCCAGGTGTTCATCTTCTAGGAGTCGCTTGGCTTCCATGTCTACTTCGTTTTGTAGATCATCACTAAAGTCAGCCACAAAGTCCGCTAATGCTTGTGATTTTATGGCGGATCTTGGTTCGTATCTGATGTCAAATGTGCTTAATTTCACTGACCATTTTGCCATCCTTCCTGACATTTCTGGTTTTCTCATGACATTCTTTATAGGATAGTTAGTTTTTACATGTATAGTGTGTGTTTCAAAGTAGTGTCTTAATTTGGTAGAAGCAGTTACTAAGGCAAGAATTAATTTTTCGTGATGAGAGTACCTGGTTTCAGGATCCATGAGACTTTTACTTACATAATAGATATGATGTTGCTCCCCGTTAAGATCCTTGACCAGAACGACACTTACCGCATTTGAGGATACTGAGAGGTAGAGAATAAGTGGTTCTCCATCTATAGGCTTCACTAGTAGTGGAGCAGAGCTTAGATATTTTTTGAGTTCCTGGAAGGCTTTCTCATGTTCCTCCTTCCACTCAAATGTCTTGTTCTTTTTCAAGATATCGTAAAAGGGCTTGCACCTTTCTGAGGATCTTGAAATGAACTTGTTGAGTGCTGCTACTCTTACGGTTAGCCTCTGGATGTCCTTTATTAAAGACATGGATCTTAGTTCCATGATTACTTTTATTTATTCTGGGCTTGCTTCTATCCCTCTTTTGGTTACCATGTATCCAAGGAACTTGCCTGACTTCATTCCAAAGTGACATTTGAGTGGGTTCAGCTTCATATTGTACTCGTCCAGGATGTCAAACGCTTCCTTGAGGTCTCTAACGTGATCTTCGACTTTCATCGACTTCACTACCTTGTCGTCAATATAAAATTCCATGGTGTCCCCCAGTTTGCCTTTGAACATTCGATTCACCAATCTTTGATATGTCGCACCTACATTTTTAAGACCAAAAGGCATTGCGGTGTAACAATATATACATGTTGGTGTTATAAATGCAATATCTTCTTGGTCTGATGGTTCCATTTGGATTTGTTGGAATCATGTTGAAGCATCCATGAAGGTCAGGAGTTCATGGCCAGCTGTCGCATCTATCATAGATTCAATATGTGGTAGAGGGAAAGGATCCTTAGGACAAGCCTTGTTGAGATCCGTGTAATCTACACACACTCTCCATTTGCCGTTTTTCTTTTGTACGACAACCACATTAGCTAGCCATCTTGGGAACTTCACTTCCTTGATCATTCCTGTTTTGAGGAGCTTCTCTACTTCCTCTTGGATGATTTGATTCCTTTTGGGTGCAAATTTCCTTCTTTTTTGGTGTATTGGTCTGAAAGAAGGGTCAATATTAAGTTTATGAGTAATAATACTCTTGTCTATACCTGTCATATCTTCGTGTTTCCATGCTAATGTCTTGCTTCTGGTTCTTAAGAAATTCAGTAGATCCTGCTTGATCTGCTCAAGCATTGAGGATCCTATGAGGACTTTAGCTTCAGGATCCTCGATGCCCAGTGGCACTTCCTTTACGTCTTGTTCCTTTGTCTGTAGAACATGTTGTGCCCTCTACCTTAATTTCTATGCTTGTTGGGGTTTGGTCGTAGATTTCATAGAGGTTTTGTAGCATTCTTTCAATTCTTGTTGGTCTCCCATGATCTTCACTGTCCCCCATGGAGTGGGCATCTTCACATACTGATGGTATGTTGATGGAACCGCTTTCATCTCGTGGATCCATGGTCTACCTTGTATCACATTATAAGAAGATCGGGTGTCAATAACACAAAAATTTTGTATGAAGTTTACCCCTTCTGTGTATATTGGTAGCTTTATTTCTCCAACTGTGTGTTTTGTTTCCTCGTTAAATCATATGAGGAATGAGGATCTTTTGACTATCTTTGATTCTGGGATGCTCATTCTTTTCAGCGCGTCTAGGAGTACGATATTGACCGAGGATCCTCCGTCAACGAGGATCCTTCTGATGAAATGGTTGGCCATGTATAGTGTTATCATGAGTCCGTCATGATGAGGATCCTGAATTCCTTCCCTGTCAGTCTCGTCAAATGTAATTTCTTTTTCACTGCTAACCATGGTATTCTTTCGTGGCCTATCCTCCTTTTCTATTTTGGAGACCTTGGCGTGTCTTTTAGCTTAATAATAGGAGGTACCACAGATTTTAGATCCGCCTGAGATAACATTAATTATCTTAGCGTCAGAGGATGGAGATCTTGGTTTCTCTGAGATCCTATGATCATCCTGGCTGTTTTCCTTGGATTTTTCTCTTTTCTCCCGAGGATCTCTTTGAGGTGTCCTTTGCTAAGGAGGTAGCTGATTTCTTTTCGTAGAGCTATGTAGTCCTCCGTCATGTGGCCAAAGTCTTCATGGTAATCACACCATTTGGACTTGTCTTTCCAAGCGGTGGACTTGTTATATCTCTTTGGCCATCTTGCTTTATCTCCAAGATCCTGCATATCATGAATTACACCTGAAACATCCACATAAAAACAATAGTCATTGATTTTAGGAAGCTCTTCTTCTTATCCTCCATCTTCAAGGACATTAACCCTGTGATGATTCAGTTTGGAATAGGGCTTCGATTTGTAGGATCTTTGATTCGAGGATTCGGCCTTCCTGTTGGGGTTCTCATACTGATCCGAAGGGTTGCTTCTCTTCTGGATCTCTCTATCCTCTTCGAGCCTTATGAACCTCAATGCCCGACACCTGACTTCATCCAATCTTCTACATGGGGTCATCATAAGGTCTTTGTAGAAGGGTGAATCCTTTCGTAATCCCATTTTAAAAGCTTCCACAGCGGTGGCCATGTCAATGTTGGGGATGCTCAGAGCTTCCCTGCCAAACATGTTAACAAATTCCCTAAGTTTTTCCTTAGGATCCTGAACCACCCGGTAGAGATCACTAGTGATCTTCTCGAAGGTTCTGCTGCAAGAAAATTGGTTATTAAAGATATTAACTAAGTGTGCAAATGAAGTAATAGAGTATGGGGGCACGTTTAGTAGCCATTTGAGGGCTGATCCTGTAAGAGTCGAACCAAAACCTTTGCATTGGCAAGCTTCCTTCAAGTGCCCTGGGATGGGAATGATCTACATCCTTTCTCTATATTGGGCTATATGCTCTTTGGGATCTGTAGTCCCATCGTATAGCTTCATGCTAGGAGTTTGGAAGCGTTTAGGAACTTTGGTATCAGCTATCACAAGAGCAAATCTCGAGATCATGTGGCTTGTAGGGGACGCTTCTGGTATTGGTTGGACTACTCCGGGTACACTGGAGATCATTTGTCTTAATTGTTGAAGTTTCCTAGCCATGTTCGGGTTTATTCCTGCATCAACATTAGTGTAGTTAGTATTAATAGTATTGCTGTTTAAGAAGTTACCAGAGTCAAGGTTTCTAGGAGTGTTGTAAGGCTCATTAAGATCATTGATCATGGACACTCGGTTGTCCATAGTTCCCCCCCCCCCCCCAGGGTGATGCCACAATGGTAGGAATTGTGTCCTTCTGGCGATTTTATGAGGATCTTGCATTATTAAAGTCCAGGATCCTTGGTTGCACAACTGTGGGCGTAGTTTCCTAGGATTTCTGAAATTCCGCCTTCATCCTCTCCACTTCTTTGAGTAGTGCTCTATTCTCCTCCTGCTGTTGGGTCACCTGTTGCGTCATTTTCCTTGTTATAGTGAAAAGTTCTGCAGTAGTGACTGAGGTAGTCGGATCCTGGAGCCCTGAGGATCCCAAACTTCCTGGATTAGAGATTGTGGGGGTGCTTTTCTTGGAAGTGTCGGGTGTTTTCCTCTGAGTGGGGGGTCCACTCGGAGGAGGTGGTAGGTTTTTGGTTGGAATGGAAGGAGAAGAGGACGAAGACTGGATCGGTTGTGTAGACATGATTTTTTCGAGGATTTTGAACACCACGGCCCCACAGTGGGCGTCAAATTGTTTTGGTCAAAAATTACACAAGTACTAATCAACCAAATTGAATGAGAGGCTGTGATGTTTAGATTGTGTAAAAGCAAGTGGTAAAAGAAAGTGACACAATGGTTTACAAGGAAAGCCCTTGATCCTTACTAGGATCTCCGGCATAAAACCTTGGGAAGTGATAATGATCACATGCCTTGATGATTTTATTGATATAAAAATGAAGATTACAGTGAGTTCTTAGTAAGAATAAGTAGAGAATTTCGTAGAGTAAGCTTAAGCTAAAGAACAGTGTCTTGTGTGCAGATTACAAGTGTCAACTTATAGTCTAATTCAACCAACAAGATGTCCGATATTTCCAGGATCCTCTATGACCAGCTCTACGAACGTTATTTGACCAAGTATTCCGAGTCTTTAGCATAGTTGAGATGATTCTTCGTTGAGAATTGGTCTTCCCTTGACTACTTCTGCACACGTGTTAGTTATAGACAAAATATGACCGTTATAAATATTGATAAAAATAATAACGGTAATTAGCCGGGATCCTAATGTTGCTGAGGATCCTGGATATAGTAAGGATCCTGGTCCCAACAAACATGATCCCCCAATTGACGATGTAGTGAAGACAAAAATATTGCATGAATTGTGTAAAGCCGAAACCCACCACTTACTTCGTGAGTCTATGTGATTACATTGAGCATGCCTGTAACGTCCCAAAATTTCATAGTAAAATTTTCATTTTTAAATCAATAAATCATACAAGTGAGTTGTTCCAAAACCAATCAAAGTGAATATATCATTTAAACATCAGAGTAAAAATCACAAATAGCCAATGCATAAAACTCTGGGGGATGTTGTGCAGTTACGCCGAGCCCTTCCCTTCGGAACCAGAAGTACCTGAAACCATAAACATAAAATTGTAAGCGCAAAGCTTAGTGAGTTCCCCAAATACCACATACCATACATAGAATAGAGAATGTTATGTGCCAACCATAGTCTTACAATCACTATCATGCCATAAACCGTATCATGGTCTTTTCTTGCCAAGCCGAGGGCCACAACCCATGTCTTACAAATAAGTGCCAAGAGCCACCTCCTAGTCTTCCATGCAAGTATCACAAAGACAACTAGCATCCTACATATAACTGCCAAGGTCCAAACCGAGGTCTTGCTTGCAATTTTTCAGGAGCCATATCCAGGTGTTTCATACAATTGCCAGGGGTCACCACCTGGTTTTCCTACATAAACATAATACAGTGGGACGACATTAGTGCCTTCGATCCACATATAGTGAGGAGACTCACCTCGACCGGTAAACAATTAGATCTCACACATGAGCTGCTAGTGCTAAGGTCTCTCCCACTAAACATATCCACAAACCAAACCCTAATTAGCAATTAAGGTAATATCCCACTTAACAGGCCCGAAAGCCAAAGCTAAACCCCCATTTGGGCAAACGACCATTTTGCCATTCCAAGTCCTCAACCACTCACAGTTGACCAACAATCAAATTGGTTAAAAAGTCAATGGTCAACACCCAGTTGACTTATGCCATGTGTAATCAAACTACGCCCTGCGTACTTCACTGTTAAGCCATTTCCATTTTTAGCTCTTAATACATAAAGACCAACGATCTATTGCTCAGATGTGGTCCTAATAAACGTCTAGAGTGATAAAGTTCCTAACTTGATGCCTTTGCATGGCTTAAAAGAAAAAAAAATACCAAATCTCAAGTCCAAAACACATTCCAATGCCCAAATACTCATGCATGGAAAGATGGGAGTGACCAAGCTCCTATTTTTATCACTCTACAAGCTCTGAAATGCTAGAAAATGCCAGTCATGAGATCTGGAGTAGCTCATACTCACTAGACCCAAGATCAAGGGACAAAAAGCTCATCAAACCCATAACAAGCTAGATCTATCTAATGAATCATCAAGGTTCAAGCTTTATACCTCCTGGAGGATGTTGAAGAATAGTAGAGTCTGGATCTACAAGCTTTGGACTCCCTAAGCACACCTTCAATGATCTCCTTATTCTCAAAACACACAAGGAACAATAAAATGCTTCAAAATCCTCACAAGATGGCTAGGGTTTCGAGTTGTAGGCTCAAGAGGATGGAGGTTGATGATAAGAAAAGAACCCCAAGGGGTTAGAATCCTTAAATATGGCTCAAACCCCCGAAATTAGGGTTTCTACTATGCGCAGTTACGCCTTGCGTAACATAAGCTACGCCCTGTGTAGCTTACTAAAAACGTGCCCACTACGCCCTACGTAGTTAGAGTATGCCATGCGTAGTGCAAGGCTCCCATTTTCCAATTCAACTTCAAACAACCATAACTTCTTCGTTTCAACTCCATTTTCAACGTTATTTATATGCACGAAAAGGTATTTAAGAGTCCCACCATCCTATCTAGTTACTTTTTCCTTAACACATGTAGAACTAAAACCCTATTCCATGAAACAAAGCCTGATATATAACTTTTCCTTTTCTACCCTTCGGTCCAACACATAAATCAATGGTCTAGATCTCACAACCAATGCTACCACCCTTTAATAGGGTCCAACTTTACTTTCTCAAAGCCCAAAGCCTTTTCATGGTCGAATTTCAGTTCACAACCCCGAATTAAGAAACGACCCGAAATAGGATGTTATAATGCCTACATTCCATCTCCAGATAAACTAGTTTATTTTAATTGGTGTCTTAAAATTTTAACTGTCATTTAATCATTGTCGTTTTATGATTTAATTTACCTTTTGTTGTACTATGTTTTTTAATTAAATGTTATTTTTAATTTTATTTTAATATTTTCTTAGTTTTAAATTAGTAAAATATTTATTTAAAAATAAAAAATAAATAAGTGGGTTGGGAGGGATAAGAAATATGATTTTTCATGTGTTGTATATGACGGGAGGGGTGTAAGTGAGATGAGAGAAAGAAAATCTACTATGATATGACAAGTTTGTTGGGAGGGTCGGGGAAGATAGATACCTTCCATTTACCTATACGTCTTTTTCTTTAAACAATAAATGTAATATACTCATAAACTACTTCTGATTTCATCTATGTCACAGACAAAACTTAAACACTCAACTTACAGAAAAAACTATTCGGCTTTTAGGTTAGTTCAAAATTTAATGATGTTTGAATAACCTTATGCAATTCTAGTCGTAAAAAATAAGGTTATGTCGTACGTGTAAGAGAAATATATTCACAAGAGTTGTAGCCACTATTGTTTTTAGTAATGCCTTCTCATTTTAAGGAAGACGAGGTTTTGTCAAATCGAATTACTTCTAGTTTCATTTAAGAGGCTATCAATACGTATTAGTATTTTTTCCCATCTAAAAAGACCAATCTAATATACACTCACATGACACCACATTGTTTAAAAGTAGAAGCACATATACACATACAACAGACCAAATATATCGTTAGTGATGCAAATATATCATACAATTATTTAATTTCACATTGGTGCGACATGATCATATATATATTTATATATATGGTGAAGTCTCATTTCTTTTTAAATAATGACTTTTTTAAGAGTAAACCAATGATTACATGTATATCTTACATGGTATCAGAGTGAATCTGCAACCCTGGTGACTTAACACATACTTGTCTATCTTCATTGAACCTTGAATCGTCTCTGAGGGGGAATGGTACTGTATCCCATATTTGTGCTACATGCTCCTATACACACTCCTATATGTATCCATACAGGTTGGAGTACTCTTTTGATGATTAAACTAATCTCTTAACATATATCTTAATGTCCAACCTAAATCCTTTTGTTTAGGCCTTTAGGGTTTCATTTTGAAAAAAAAAACACTATATATTCAATTTCTAGGTAAATTATGTGTAATTATTGAGTTCGTTAACCACGTTTTTATTAGGTATGGACCATCAGTAAGTTGGATATGAGATTTATGGTTGTATCTATTATAATGAATCTATATAATTCTTATAAGTGGAATAGTAAAAAGTATTACAACCTTTCACTCGTATGTTCTTTTGTTTTGTATATTTATGAACAAAATCTGGTAACATATTATTGAGATACATAAAAGTTGTGAATAATATTGACGGTAACTAATAATCTAATATAGATATTCTTATCACATATTTGTATCTTGTAACAAAATATGTACAAATTTGACTTTATAATAAAAGAAGAGCAACACTTTCAAAGAGAAATGTGGAGGTAGAATGATTGATTTGACAAACATATGTGTTAGTCCATTCTCAAGGGCTATGGCTTAAAGTGAGACCTTTCTACCGATTTACGTTTTACTTTTTCTTAAACTTATTTTATTCTAATCTCTAAAGGTGGATGAAAGTGGGTCATGAGCACATTATTGACCAAAAATCCCGAATTGGGTAGCTTTGGTGCATATAGAATTTATATAAGGCTCGCCTCAATGCATATGTTGATGTGGACGTGTGGTTAACGGGTGAACACTTCCCCTTATAAATTGTAGTTGGCTTTTATTTATTTAAAGAGAATGTTTTTTTTTTTTTTTTTTTTTAAAGATTAATATATTTTTTAATTTGTACATATTTGGTCACTGTGTTTTTTTTTCGTTCACATTTACCCTTTCAACTTATTAAACTGTACATATTCAGTCTTTATGACCGACTACTTCATGTGAGCCGAGAAAAATGACTTAATAGGGTAATATATATTCCCACTTTGTACATATTTAATCATTAATTTTTTTTTTGCACATTTAGTCATTAATATTTTTTTGTTGCCAAATAAGACATAAGTACTTGTTGTTTTTGTACACATTCAGTACTTATGACCGGTTTTTTTAGATTTTACTCACGATATCTTACGTAGGACAATCATTAATAAGGTGTTCGGGGCTATTGATGCTTATATCCACTGTGACATTGGTTGTTTAGGTCTTGTGTTCTGAAGGTTGTAACTTCCTCATACGATCTCAAATTTTAACGCTTTTTATATCCACGCGTTCGCATTTGAGTCTACTACAAATTTCGTTTAGATTAGTCCCGTTATAAAAATGTCCATACATACATTTATAAAGAATGCATAGATATAAAGATCGTAAGTAAAAATATAATACTTTTTAATGGGACTAATCCAAACGAAAGTTGTAGACTCAAATACGAACATGTGGATATAAGGATAGTTAAAATCCAAGATCGTATGAAGAAGTTACGACCTTCAGAACACAAGACCTAAGCCAAACCACAAAACCTAAGCAACCAAGCAGCCGATGCCATAGTGGCCATAACCCTCAACGGTCTCAAACACCTCATTAATGATTGTCCTACGTAAGATGTCGTGAGTAAAATATAAAAAAAAAACTGGTCATAAGTAACTAAATGTGTACAAAAACAATAACGACTTATTTTGCAACAAAAAAATATTAAGGACTAAATGTGCAGAAAAATATTAAGGACTAAATATGTACAAAGTGAGAAATATATTACCATATTAAGTCATTTTTCTCAGCTTATCTGGAGTAGTCGATTATAAGAGGACTGAATGTGTACATTTTAACAAGTTGAAGGGGGTAAATGTGTACAAAAAAAACTTAGTAACCAAATGTGTACAAATCAAAAAATATGTTACCATTTTAAGTCATTATTTTTTTTTCTCAAAAACCCTTTATAAATACTACTAAAATTAAAGTATAGATTATTAAAGACATATTTTACAAGTAACAGTTTAAATAAACTTTTTATTGAAAATATATTATTATCTTTTTCTTAGAACAACGACATTAGATTAAACTAGCAAAGGCTAGACAAAAGAACATTAAGTAATTACATACAAATGATTTTGCACCCAATAAACCCATTTAACAATAAACTTAGAGCACCTAGAATTGATCCAAAACAAAGATTAAGATTGGATGAAATCCCAAAGCTCCGCCTTAATTGGTTTGACCTTAACAAATAGCAACCGGTTACAAAAACCCCAAATCGCTCAAAACATGGTTAAAACAGTCGCTTCCAAGCATCTTTTGACATTGAGAGACAACCTCACATAATCTATCCACGAAAGCCATTCAGAGATAGACGAGAAAACTGGAAAGTCCAAATCTCACCAACTACCAAAAAGATTCCACAAGTCGGACGCTACCCCACAAGTGAAGAAAAGATGATTGATCGTTTCAACATCCACATCACAAAGATGACATAAAACCGTATGAACCTCAATACCCCTGTCTATCCAAATTAATTCTAGAAGGGACCTTATTCAAACTCAACCTCCAAAAAAGAAGATTAACTCCAGACAGAATAAAAGTATTCCATATGGTGGATTGAGAAGTTGAGTCCAAAACAACAAAATCAATCATAACACGGGTTGAAGCTACAAAAAAAACCATTAAAATGATCAACCGACCAAATCCAAGAATCCCGATTCTCCACCAACAAAACCACGTCAAGACAACTTCTTAAAGAATCAAACTGGAGAATCTTGTCACCGCCTCGAGGAGGCCTTCTAAGCACAAAAAACCAATCAAGCAACTGAATCTGATCAACAACCATACAATTTTTTTGGAGGTCAAGGAGAAAATCCTAGGAAATTGAACTTTTAACGAACAATCCCCACACCACACATCATACCAAAAAGAGATGGATTGGCCATCACCAATTTTACGATTGCATAACGAAAGAAGGTGAATATCTTTAAGACTGAGACTTTAAGTAGATCTAATAACCCCGTGCCAAGTAAGCGAAGCACTCCTAGTAGAGGCATTGGCAATTCCACCGTCAATACCATAGATACTTCTAATAACCGAAGCCCATAAGTCATTGAGATGTATTCTAAAAAGCCAAATCCATTTGAACAGAAGAGCAAACCAGTTTTTAACAACTTTTATAAATTGGTTTCTTACCTTTTTTATAAGTTTAGTTTCTTTTAAATTTATTTTTGATAACCTTTACAACTTTTTTTACATTAGTTTTTGACAACTTTTTGCCCAAACTTAACTTATACAAGTTTTATATAAACTTATAAAAACGAATGTATAAAAAATGAGTGTTTGCATATTATACACAATCTTACATGCATGAAAACATATAATAAAATGATTAGAAAACAAATTTGTAAAAAACATTAGTTTGTGCAAATGGAAAAGAAAACTTATAAGAGGCATTCAGAAAAAAGTTTTAAAAATTATATATATATATATATATATTATAAAACAGGTAAAAAAAGTATGAACATATAAGGATATATCTGTAAAACTTGTAAAAAAAAGTTTATGAATTTATCAATAAACTATCTCATATAGATTTTAAAAACTTATTTTATAAGTTATTTTACTCATCTCACCAAACATTATATTTCAATAAACTCAAAAATAAACTAAAACATAGACTTAGTTTTACATGTTTTAAAATAACCAAAAAATTTAAAATATTTAACAAGACATAACGAGAGCAATTGTTAACTCGTTATATACATTATTATTTTTGACATGTGATTTTTTGTTGATTTTATCTCGAAAAACATATCTTTAAAATTTAAAATCATGTCCAATATTTTTCTTAACAATTAAACATTTATCCTACTCTACAATACTACAACCCTTCTTATCCAATATGTCATTTCTAACAACAGATTATTTTGAATTGATCAAATATGTAGTTCTAAAAGATAGATAAAAAATGATAAAAAATGATCAACTTTATTTTATATATTTAATAAAATAGATTAATTGGCCAATTATAACAAAATTTTAATTATAAAATAGCACTAAAGGGAATGATGGTGATATTGACATGAGGAATTAACATGTCATAACACATAACACATAACACAATAGAATAATAAAAAGACGGGGAAAAAATAAATTGTTGAAAAAAAGTTTTGAAAAAACATCCGTTTTAATTACATTAATGTCCGTAAAGACTTATTGAAACAATATTAAATTATAAAATAATTTTCTATTGATGATCCTTTGACATTAATGAACTCTGAATATTTGCCCAAACGCTAAAGCGTGTTATTTATATTTAACTAAAGATAAAGATATATTTTTGTAAATTTAGACATAAATTTGTTTTTTTAATGACACCATATTTTATTAAAAACTGCTCGTTAAAAACATTACAAAGTAGACAAAGTTATAGTTGTAGTTCAAAACCAACCAACCTATTCACTTTAAGTTTCTTATAAATCCAAAAAGACGACTGAATGATGATCTTTGAAATAGAAGATTTCGTCGAGTTTAAAATAGGTTGAAATAGAGTAACAGCGAGAAATATGCGAAGAATCCTTTGTTGTAAGAACAATCATTTCCTTTGTAACCCACCTACATTGGTATGGTCCTCTTAAGAAAAAAGTTCCAACACCATATCCATATGAAATTTAGAAAAAAATTGATCCCACCATCTAGCAATTTGTTTCCAAATCACGATCATGCCACACTTTCAGAAAAAATATCACAAAAGGATAAAGAGGAAATGGGAATGAATAAACATCCATTACCTTTTTATGATGATTATTTATGATAACTGATAAGCATAAAATCGGAATTTTCCACGTTCCAAATACGACGAGTAGTGGTGTCCTGAGCTAAACCTTGGCTAAACCTTGAAAATCTTAATGTCATAATGCCTTTCAAATCCTCCTAGCCATTATCCTACTGCAATAATTCTTGCTAAGAAGAACGCTCATGTTGTGGCAATTCCACCCAGAAGGTAATGAGTTACTCCTACAATACGTCCTTGTACAATGCTTAAGGCTCTCGGTTGGGTAGCAGAAGCAACTTTTAATTTATTTTGAGCCCAAACGATGGATTCAATAAGTTATTGCCAATAACCACGTCCACTGAATAAAAACATTAAACTAAAAGCCCATACAAAACGAGCACTTAGGAAAAAAGGCCATATACAGATAATGAAGAACCATAAGACTGAATTACCTGGGATGCCTGTGCCCATAAGAAATCGCGGAGCCACCCATTAATAGTAATAGAACTATGCGCAAAGTTTCCTCTCGTGATATGAGTTACTACTCCTTGATCGCTTATAGTGCCCCAAACATCTGACTGTATTTTCCAACTGAAATGAAATATGACTACTAAAATTGAATTGTACATCCAGAATAGAGTTAATTTGGAGCGGATATATTCTTACTTTTCCATATTTTTGGGTTAGAATTATCAGATTTTTTTACACTGCTCGGCTAGAAGCTTTTTGATGCCTTCTATCCGATTGATGTCATGAATGTCCTAAATTAACTAATTTATTGATGATGTATGACTCAAATTTTACATTTCAATGTATTTTTTGTAATCATGTTGATTGTTTTCTTAATATATATATATATATATATATATATATATATATATATATATATATATATATATATATATATATATAAGCTTAGGTTATTCTATTCAAAGTAATTATTGTGTTATTGTATGCATAAATGTGGACCAATCATTTTACTTATTTTAAGAAAGTGATTAATCCATATTATTAAATTAAAGATAACTGAAAAATATCATCTAATTTCATTCTAAGGGTATTTTAGACAATTGAGATAAATTTAAAAAAGGAAAATTCCATATTTTTTTGGGATAATTAACTCTCTTGATTTTAAAATTCTAATTTTTTTAATTACTTTAATTTTAATTATAACCTAATTTTTATAATCAAACTCGATTTTATTTTGTTAGAATGACCATCTGTTAGAATCATATTCTCTAGGAATTTCAGGATACATATTTCTATTAGAATGATATTCTATGAGAATGCCAACACGGACTAATAACAAATTTTTGGATACAACTTCAAAATTTTCATTACATTCTTAAAAAAGTAAAAACTTTATATAATAGTCTATGACAATGAAATACTCACTAATAACAAACAAAACCATGTATATTATTCGACCTGAATATTCTAGCAGAATATATTATTACATATAATCCTATCATTCTATTGTAGATTATTCTATCAGAAGAATAGCTCTTTCCTTTGTGAAGACCAATGACAATTGTTCAGCCATCATCTAATCTTCAAGCCCTTGATCATCAATGAAATTAGACATTTTACGAAAATAACTGCCATGAATCAAATCATGTAAGAATAATATTCTCTAAGAATGCTTTTACATGGCAAATAAATAACACAAAAATTTAGTAAATCTGACAGAATGAATACCACATGGTCTGGTCAGATTATTTTTCAGGAACTTCCACAAACACCTGTCATGCATCATAATAAGCTATATGACAAATTTCACCAAAAGATTGTTAATTTGCAAATTCTACCAGACCTGAAGTGAAAATAACATGATTTGCAAGTATGTAAGCTACCTTGCTTCTATGATTCAATAGTAGGCTACAAAACTTCATAATATATCTCAATCAAATCATATGCTGCAATCATCTCCCCTTTCCCTGAATACATGTTCTAAGTGATACAACTTTTTTGGATTTCTTACATCTTTCTTCTTGCCCTAATCACAGCCGAAACAGGACTTTCCAACACCAACTGACCAGCAAACTGCATCTTTTAGCCATGCTTTACTTCAAGATTTACATTTTCAAGAGTTTGATGTTCAAAACAGAAGATGACACAAAAAAGAAAACCCACCAAATAGAAGTAGTGAATATATTCAAAGTGAATAATTCTTGAAATCCATTTAACCCATACCCTGTGTACCTTTATGATTTTGACGAAGGAGTGAAAATTAGAAACATAGAAACAAATATGATGACTTCTGGCAAGGATCCGTGGGTCTACGACAACAGATGTTGGAGAACCAAGAAATGGCATACATAAACCCAAATTGAATATCCGTTTCTTTCTTTTTCAGAATACATCGATTTTGGTAGAAAAAATCTTCAAAAAGAACTAAAATGAAAGAGCGACTAAAGAATTTGTAGAAAAACGTATTATCAGAATCAAACCAATTCTTTCTTACCTCCAACAAATCCGATTCTTTGTTACTCTTCATCAATCTGAAACAGAATAAATATAGTTTCCTTTAGATAGCTCTGATTCCTCATACGTTGATAGGTCTATTTTCCCCCTTCACACATCACCATCAGATCAGGAAGAGGGCTTCACAGATTCTTCCCACCTTGACTGCTTCGGCCTCGTCGATTCCGGAGACGACCTCCTCGCAAATCGATCGACCAAATGCGACCCTTTGCACCCCCTTATCACGTTCGTGTTTCCCTCTCACTGTATTCCATTCGTCCGCATTCTTCCATCTTTGCCCGATCTGTTAGTCAGGTGATGAACACGGGGAAATAAAGCCCTTCTTTTTGTTTCAGTTCATTCTTTTTTATGGACGACATCGATGACGGCTGTATATAAGAAAAGAAATTAGGTTAAAATTGAATGCTAGCATGATTATAGGGATTATTTGTGGAAGCTATTTACCAAATTACTAAAATACCCTTGTTTATTTATTTAATTATTTAATTTATTATTTAATTTTGATTGACCCACATTTATGCATACAATAACACAATAATTACTTTGAATACCTGAACCTAGCTCTCATTCTCTCTCTCTCTCTCTATATATATATATATATATATATATATATATATATATATATATATATATATATATATATATATATATATATATATATATATATATAACGCAGGTTAAATATTGCATTGAACGGTTTGGCCCAAATGACTTTACTGGATATGTGGGTAGCACTTAGGGCCCAAACCATTACGTTACATCTGCTGAAGATTTTTTTTCCCTTATAAAAACGTCTAACTAAAGAATAGAATTTTTGATTCGTAGATTGCAATCTTAGAACTACTTATTTGTTAGTTATCATCAGTTTATAAGTGTGTGAACTCTGAAGTAGAGAAAAATAATCCAAAGGAACATGAGAAAGAGTGGAATGCTGGACCGATGGAACTATGGTTACATGTTAATTTGGGATTTATGTTATTTATAAATTAATATTTATGTAAAATTATTTATTATCTTTTTAATGGCTCCACTAAACGTCTAAATCTGCATGCATGTAAGGGTGGAGTGAGTAGAACTATCTCAACTCACTCAATTCACTACTAATAAGCTTATATTAATTTTTTTTTCCAGCCTATAACACATAAAAATAACTTCTTTTCCAATCCACTCAGCCTACTTGCCACATAATTATTTTTATTAACTAAAACATACAAATTAATTCATATAAAACCAAATATTAAATATGTTGATAATATTAAATTTTTGTAATTTAAAAAAACATGTTATATATATATATATATATATATATATATATATATATATATATATATATATATATAATGTGTGAAGAGGAGAGAGAGAGAGAGAGAGAGAGAGAGAGAGAGAGAGAGTGAGTTTAGAAAGAAAGAGGGGAGAAGTTGGAGGTTTTCCCCTGGGTTCCTCAACCCGCAAAAAGCTCAACCCATTCGTGCTCTGAGGTGTTCCTGTGGCGGTACCGCCAACCTAAAACCAGAAGTCCGAAGCTACTCTGTCCACCTTAAGGGTGCATGGAACATCTTAAAAAATGGAGAATGGGGTGGCGGTACCGGGAGTACTGCCGAAGGATTTCATGGTCCAAGCGTTTGATTGAGATTTTGGCATTCAAAACAAGTCGAGCTCCTCTAACAACTCCACTTTTTTTTTTTAATTAAGTTTTCTATTATAAATACTTTCTTTCTTTATTTTAAAATCACACATTTATTTCTTTCAATTCCATTCCATTTTCCTATACTTCCTCTACATTTCTTTCTTTCAATTTCATTCCATTTACTCTATTATCTCTAATGGATGTCATTCTTAGGTCAGTTATATCTGCTAAATGATCGAAATTGAAGAAGTGGCGTTGGCCACTGATACTTTCAACAGTTTATTTATAAATCTTCATAGATCATCATCTTTTTGGCGATTAGCTCTGGATCATTTTAAGCAGCAACTTGGTGGTTCAAATCGTTCAACACATCAAAATTGCTTCCAAATGGAAATATATGCAGGGAAAAGTGAAAGAGTTCAATACTATTTTCACCCACAAGATGAATACCCGAAGCTCGGAGTTTCCGACGAAGAAGTTTTAAACGCAACGGAAATTGAGTATCGTGAACACAATAACATGAGAGAGTTTCGTTACGAGGTGGTATGGAATATTTTAAAAAATTACGTTTTTTTTTTCTTTTTTTTTTTTAAGAATTTGAGCATTTTTTTAGTTTTTGTTTGGCATTTGTAGTATGTTTTTATTATTTATTTCATTTGTCGTTTTAGGATTTAATTTATGTTATTGTAGTGTGGTTTTAATTTATGTTATTGTAGTGTGGTTTTTTAATTAAATGTTATTTTTTTAATTAAGTTTAATATTTTTATTGATTTAAATTAGTATATGTTTATTTTAACGATTAAAAAAATT
Source organism: Lactuca virosa (assembly GCF_052849685.1). NCBI lineage: Eukaryota > Viridiplantae > Streptophyta > Magnoliopsida > Asterales > Asteraceae > Lactuca > Lactuca virosa. The sequence goes on along the minus strand of NC_136433.1, from coordinate 98,927,969 downwards.
TTAAAAAAGTATGCTATGCTTTATTTTATTTTGAATTTTCTAAATAATTTAAATTAAAAATAATAATATGGCAAGTGGGTTAGAAAATATGTTATTAATCAATGGTTGGGAAAGATATAAGAAAAAGAAAATATAAAAAATGATGTGACCATGAGTTGAATAGTTTGGAAGGGATCTACTCCATCCATCCTAATCTACATTTTGTGTTAGTACGACGAACTTGAAACTCTTAACCACTTGGACCGAGTATATTTTCAACACATCTCATAACCTTGAGTTATGCAAAATTATTTTTATATATTAACTTTGCTATTTTTGTATTGGTTTGTACTTGACACTCATCATTTGAAACTATTAATTTATGACTGTAATGGTTAATATGTTAAGTTTTCATTCATAATTGATTGTGTCGTTGTAAAGTTCAAGAAAACACAAAAAGTTGTGTACCCGAAATAATAACAGATTCAATGTAACATCCATAAATTCAAAATCAAAAATTTCATTTTCATAATAATAAAACTATTAACCAAAATGTGTTCATAAAACCATAAAAGAAAAATAGAGTATGTCAATCAATCATCCCAATACATCAGAGTCAAGTAAAGCGGAAATCGTAGTGTGTGCGATGCGATCATTCCGAGCTCTTCCCCTTCGATCCGGAAGTACCTGAAACATAAACTGAAAACCGTAAGAACGAAGCTTAGCGAGTTCCCCAAAATACCAATATCATACATACAATGGGCATTGCCCGACAACCATCGGGCCCCGCCCGACATCCGGCCCCACCCAGCATCGGATTCCGCCCAGAACAGATCTGTCGGAAACATGCGATGGACCCCGCCCGACATAATTATCAGGCCCCACCCGGTATACATACAAACACATACAAGACATGCAAGAGTCATAAAGACAACTAGCATACTATAACATAATCCATTGGGCCGACATTGGTGCCTTCGACCCGCAAGTACAGTGACAGCTAGCATTCTATAACACAATAATCAGGCCCTGTCTGGCATCGGGCCCCGCCCGGTACGTATACAATACCTGCTAGGTCACACAGGCAACTAGCAAACCAATAACCATAAATCATGGGCCGACATTGGTGCCTTCGACCCGCTAAACAATGGGAGGAGACTCACCTCAAACTGTTGAAACGATCAGATAAATGCTCAGACTGCTGATCCGAGAAATCTCCGCACTAAATATCGTCAAACAATACCCTAATTAATACCTAGGTCATAAACCATAACCCGAAATCTAGTTCATTTGTCCATCACCCAGGGTAAAAGACCATTTTACCCTTTCCTCCCTTGGCCCAAAAATGATGCCCAACCCAATGACACCCAAAGGCCTAATATGACCCAAATTCCTAAATGATGCCCAAAGCCCACTATGGACCCAAATCCAAGAAGGCCCGACGCCTAACAATGACCAAAATTCAGAAAGACTAGTGGCCCAACAAGGCCCAAAACCCTAGTAGTCCAAAAATGGCTCGAATCACAAAAGTCAACAGCCACTGAGTACACCCAGCGCACTTAGACTTACGCCATGCATACACCATCTTTGGCCAGTACGAGCTGGGTACGCCCAATGTACTCCACAACATTCCACACTCGCCATTAAGTGCTTAATCGATTAAGCCACTAAGTCCAATTCTCATATTTGATCCTAAATGATGTCTTAACACGTAAAGTTGGCAACTTTACTCATTTGCATGCCTTAATGGGACCCAGTACTCAATAAACCCCGTAATAAGAACCCTTACTCATGCATGGTCCAATATAACACATCAAGATTGCATTTTTATGAACAATGGACTTCAAAAATGCTAAAATCTACCATCCTTAGCATCTGGAATAGCTCATACTCTCATGTATGACTTAAAGGACCATAAGAAGAACAAAAACAAGCCCTAACTATATCTATCAAAATGAACAATCAAGTTAAGAGCTTTATACCTCCAAAAGCTTCCCAAGTTGGAGATGATTCTGGATCCAGAAGCTTAGCCACACCAATGCAACTTTCAAGAGTTCTTATTCCTTCAAGATCACCAAAAACACCTTCAAAGTTCACTTCCAAGCTCAAAACACTCAAAAGGCAATTAGGGTTTCATTCTTAGGGTTTTGAGGAGTGGAGGTTGGTCATAAGGAAGTCCATGAGCAACTTAAGGTGTTTAAATAGGGCACAAACCCTAAAAATTAGGGTTTTCCGCAGCTGACTGTACGCCCTGCGTACTTCCACGTACGCCCCGCCTACATGGGTGCCTCCGCAACTAAGCCATCGAGCCAGTACGCCCAACGTACTCGGCCATGGACTAAATTTCAAGGATTTTCAAATGAAGGGCTAAAAGGAAAAATACATGAAATGCAAATGTTACATTCAAAATAAAAAAAAAGGTTAACTTGTTCAAGATCCATGATTCTAAAACCATTGGTTTCAGTTTCGGAACCGGTTCTAATGAAATTGTCAAGTTACCTATCTATGTTCACCCCCAAAATTGAAGCTTAAACACTATCCAGCACATTGTTATGAGTTGGATCACTTATCCATGACTAAATAAATGTTTAATAGTTATCCTGTGCGCGTCTATATATATATATATATATATATATATATATATATATATATATATATATATATATATATATATATATATATATATATATATATATAATTGTAAATCACATCTATTGAGTAAATGTATAACACAATTCATGCCATTGTATTTTCAAAATCAATGGTTATGATTAGTAGCTGAATATTCTTATTTTTTTAAAAATAGTTATAATCTTTCTAATTAAATCCATTTAGAAGGTAAAATGGATTTTGTTTTTGAATTATGGAATCAGAGATTTTCATAGATTTAGGTTTGATATTTTTATCCAGTTTGAATCAATTTCAAATTCAAAATCAATTTTAATATTTGATTTTAATATCACTATAATCCTATTTCCTTCTTTAAGAATCAATAATTTATGTGAAACAAATTTCATTTTTTAAAAACCAGGTTTCATTCTTCAATACCATAAATTGGTGACGTACATAAAACATTATGTGAGAATGAATAACATTGGGTGATAATGACTGATAATGAGATATAATTTCACAAATTACACTTAATTCTCATAAGAATGCACATAAATTACAAGTACAATTTGACATTTTTATAAAAATGAACATAAATTACAACTACAAAACTGATATTCTCATGAGAATAAACATAAATTACATGTACAGAAGTTGACATTCTCATGAACATGATATAAATGAAAGAAAAAAGAAGATGCATTGCAAGTGAAAAGTGTCATTATTATAAGAATGCACAAAAATTATAAGTGGAAAACCAACATTGTCATGAGAATGAACTTAAATTAGAAATACAAACTTGACGATCTTATGAGAATGATACAAATACATAAAAAACGATAAAAATAAATTCCTAAGGTAAGTCCTCCCAATCAATTACCAGTTTAGGAAAAAAAACAAGAACAAGGGCACTTTGTTTTTGACTTGTTTATGCTTTTACCCCCCTTCTTTTTACCTATGCATCAAACACTAGGCCACAAAACATTGATCCTGTTTTTTGGCCTGCTCCACTCTCTGACCACGGTAGTTCTTAAAATCAATTACTCTACATTTCCTATTAATTGAAATTTTCAACATGCTTTTGGAGGAATATAGGTGATAGTAAGGTTCTAAAAAGCTCGTCATGGTGCACCATGGCTCCAAGGCTTATACTTGCTGCCAAACTTTGATAAATTGTCGCCTTAAGTCATATATGTATACAAAAATGAATAATAGCTAAAAATACATATAAAATTATCAATTATACACAAAATTTATGTCTTAAGTCACGCCTTACAAACGACGTGACTCGCCAAGGCTCGTAAAAACTTGAGGCTTGACATTGCCGCCAAATCACGTCTTACGTTATTTAGAACCTTGGGTGATAGAGAAACAACCCATGCCAACAATTTTAATTCTCACAATGAAGAGTCATTCTTGAATATGGTGTAATTTAAGGGATGAGAAAAAGAAATAGATAGGAAGAGGAAGGCACTAGTACATGATGGTTGCCGAAAACTAAAAGGAAAGAGGCACTTGGTGGCGACGCTTACAACAAGGTGGAGGTTTAACTATAATGGAGGTTGATTGAGCGGTCGTTGTTGATGGAAAATGGAGTATTGACGTAAATAAGAAGGGTGTAATTTATGGGCATGATCTTAGTCAATTCTTGTTATCTAAGGTAAAGAGTATTTATTAAATGTAATTAATTAATCTAATTAGTACATTAGCATTATGCCATTATCCTGATTTTTAAAATGATTGATTGAGAATATTTTATACAGTGGCAGAATTAGGGGTTCTAGGGGTGGCATGTGCTACCCTTTAAATTTTCAGGCATGAGGTAATTTTTTGCGAAATTTTCCAGTATGCTACATCCAAATTCACGTGTGCTACACCTTGAAATTTGTCCTAGTTCCATCACCGGTTTTATACATTCACATAATACTTGTTATATTACACATACACACACATACATGTTGGATTAGTGTCTAAGTCCATAACTGTATTTGGTATGTACTTGACCCGGTTGAGCATGGTCCTTTTGGGTTGCCTTCACCAAAGCAACTGGACATGATGATTTATAAAGAAAGAGGATATTGTGGTTTATTAATATATTATAAGAATAATATATTAAAAGAGAAATCATATTTATTTAATTAATATTAGTTAAATAATTAATTAAGAATTAATTATTGTGACTAAAATAGATTGATTAAATAAATGGGACTGGAACTGCAATTATAAGATAATTGATTTTGGGCTGAGAATTCTTATGGATTAGGGCATGGACGAAATTAAGGTGGAGTCCATCTTGAATTCGTCCAAGGAGGCCTTATTCTGGAAGGTTCTGTGGACTGCTTAAGGCCTAAGCTATCCAATTAGGGTTTTGACTGAAACCCTAGCAGCTCAAGTATAAAAGGACCCCTAAGGCATTGGAAATCGGCCACTTGATCCCTTGGAAGCTTGGAGCCGATTTCTAGCCTCTCATCCTCTCTCCTAAACATCATCCTCTTGCCTTGGTGTTTGTAAGCCATTAGAGGCATCGCATTTGAGGTGCTTGGTGCTCGTAAGCTTTGAAGACTCAAGTTCCATACTACAATCAAGAGGTAATATTCTTACTTGGTTATTTATATAGATCTCAAGTTTTGTAGTATGCTAGATTAGGGTATTCAAGTCTTGGATGAATTGCATGTATAATAGAGAAACCTAGATCCAAGCTTTAGGGTTTTGCATGAGCACATAGGATTGTTCTTTTGCTCTAAACTCATCAGTGGTATCAGAGCCTTGCTTGGTTTCTATTGTATTTGATGCATTATATGATTGTTCATTGCTTGAGTAGGATGAACTCGCCGAGTAGGATGAATTCGATTTTTTGGCATTCTATCTCAAGAATCGTCGAGTCCCAAAGAGGACTCGCCGAGTAGGATGAACTCGACGAGTCCAGTAAGGGACTCGGCGAGTCGGGCAGCCAGACAGAGGGAATTTCAGGATTTTGCTTATTTTGACTTAGGATAATTGCCATAAGTGTTTCTAATTGATAAAATCCGAATTTTATTGATTCTAGATGACTATCTTTGTCAAAATAAAAGATTTTGGTCATTTAATTAGATAATTATTACCTTATTTGATAAATATTAATTATTTGAATTATTTGATAATTATCTTGCATGAAATTGGATTAGGTCAAAATTAGATAATCACCAAATTAGTTGTTTATTTGTATTATTTGAATTTTGATCTAGATAGTTTTGAAATGTTTCAAAACTTGCCCTCAAGTTTTGAATTTGAATATTTGGATTAAAAGTTTAATTTTTAAATATTTAAATTCTAAACCCTAGAATTTTACAAGTTTAAAATTCACCCTATACTATTATAATATTATAAGAATAAATTATTATATATGTATAAGATAAATGCTAGTCTTACCGTTAGTAGGCCTCATTCACGAAGCTGGTCTATAAGGGGTGTTTAAGGAAGCGACCTGTAAAATGACCGTCATTGGGTATCCACTCTTACCCACTGCACCCTTGACTAAGGAGGGTTGTTAGCCGAACGGGTAGGATAGGGCAACCAATTTCTCATTAAAAGTATAATGAGCATACAAAGTAACTAAATGTTTTTTTTTATAAAATTCTCATTCTTAGTTACTTTAGGAAAAATGTGAATTTGATGCTATTCCTTGGAATTACACTTTGTACCCTTGCTAAGACGTTAGTGGAGCGTGTATGGTTAACCGACACACTAATTTGGCTCTAAGCAAAGGTGGCAAAGGGTGACTCGTTGTTTTTCATAGATCAATGGAGCGTGTGTGGCTAACCGGCACATTGATTAGGTGACTGTAACATCGAGGGCACCAAGTACATTCGCATGGTTATTCACACCTTGTTTGTGATCCTCGGTATCCCAGTCACAAACTTGAAGGGCATATGGAGATTTAAACATGCCATTGAAAGGTTCAATGAATCTCAAAAGATCTAGGAGTTTTCAATACATTTAAAACTTAATTTCTTTTTCGTTTTTCATGGTGGAAATTAGTGAATCGTCATTCACTTACCTTCAAATTATTTGTTGTTTAGATTATGGCATCCCTCTTCGAAATTGCAAATAATGTTGTTGGATCATAGCCCTAATTTCTCATTTGGGTGTTTAATTGGGGATTCTTATCTAATCAAACTTTGTCTCTTTTCTTTTCAGATGTCTAACTCGAACACCAACAACGCTTCAGGCTCTACCTCTTCAGAGTCATTCTCACTCATGAATTTGTGTGGGAGGGTGATTTTCGATGGGACCAATTTCAATGATTGGATCCGCAACATTCGAATGGTCACTCGCTATGAGGACAAGGAATATGTCCTCGACAAGGAACTGAAGGAGGTGAATGTCAACACTGCTACTCCAGAGGAAGTTGCTGCCTTTGAGGCCCACAAGCGAGATGCTACAAAAGTCCATTGCATCATGCTTGCGACTATGACTGCAGAACTCCAAAAGTCCTACGAGGACTACTATCCCTATGAGATGCACCAGGATTTACTGGACAGGTACCACCAAAGTGCCAGGCAGGAAAGATACGAGATCATCACTTCGATGATCACGACTAAGATGAGAGACGAAGAGTCTGTCACTGCTCATCTGCCGAAAATGCAGAGATATGTCGACTGCCTGCTGAAGTTAAATGTTAACTTCGATGAAAAGCTGGCGATTGACATTATTCTTCACTCACTGCCACCCTGCTTCAACTAGTTTCGCATGACCTACCACATGAACAAAGAGGAGGCCAGCTTGAGCAAGCTTCAAGGCTTGTTGAGGACTACTGAGAGCAACCTCAAGGATAAATTTGTTGCATCAACTCCCGTTACAGTTGCCCCCGTCTTGGCTATTGGGCAGGGGAAGGGTAAGAAGAGGAAGGCTCCTTTTAAGAGCCACCATAAGGGAAAGTCTCATGATGGCACCTCTTCTAGTGGAACCAAGGCTGGCACCACTACACCCACCTCCAACCCAAAGGATGCAGAGTGCTACTACTGCCACGAAAAGAGGCATTGGAAACGAAGCTGCCCGAAGTATCTGAAGGACATCAAGGATGGAAAGATAAAACCATACTACACAGGTATTTATAATATTCAATATAATGACTCATCACATGCTATTTCTTGGGTTCTTGATACAGGATGTGGGTTTCACATTTGTTCTGATTTGCAAGGCCTAAGAAGAAATAGGGATGTGGAGCATGGGAAGATAAACCTGGTCATGGGAAACAGAAGATCGTCGCCTGTCACCAAGATTGGAGTTTACTCTTTAGTGCTTAGTAGTGGGTTAGGACTAGAGTTGAATAATTGTTGCTATTCTCCAGAAATGGCAAGAAACATCATTTCTTTTCATGGTTTATATAAACAAGGATTTAGATATTCGTTTGATAATGAAAAAGGTTCCATTAATGCTTTTCTTAACGGTGTTTTCTATTTTGAAGCATTGCCTTGTAATGGGATATATGAAACTGTGATGGTTGTAGACAATTTAGGAAATTATGTGTTGTATATCGATTCTTCCAATGATTTGGATAAAGCATGCTTGTGGCATTGTCGTCTTGGACATGTCAATAAGAAACACATAGCCCAACTCCAAAAGGATGGAGTGTTGGAGTCATTCGACCTTAGGGACAATGACATGTGCGAGTCTTGTTTACTTGGAAAGATGACCAAATCACCCTTCACTGGTTCTTGTGAAAGGGGTGAGGGTTTATTGGATCTCATATACACAGATGTGTGTGGGCCCTTTAGATCTACCACAAGGGATGCGAGCCGCTTCTATGTGACTTTCACTGATGATTATAGCAGATATGGCTATATCTACTTAATCAAACACAAGTCAGAAACCTTTGAAAAGTTCAAAGAGTTTAAACAAGAAGTGGAGAATCAGTTGGGCAGGAAAATCAAGATGCTTCGATCTGATCGAGGTGGAGAGTACCTTAGTCTTGAATTCCATGACTACCTCAAGGAATGCGGAATCATTTCGCAATTAACGCCACCTAGAACACCACAATTGAATGGTGTAGTTGAGAGGCGTAATCGAACCTTGCTAGACATGGTTCGTTCCATGATGAGTCGTGCTTCGCTACCTATCTCATTCTGGGGGTATGCCTTAGAGACTGCCACCCATATCCTTAACATAGTCCCTACAAAGAAGGTTGCCAAAACACCTCACGAGATGTGGACATGGAAAGCTCCCTCGTTGGCACATATCAAGGTTTGGGTTTGTGAGGCTTTCATAAGACGAGAGACTCACGACAAGCTCGAACCTCGTAGTGAGCGATGTATTTTCATCGGCTACCCACAGAAGTCCTTTGGATATCTCTTCTATAGACCGAGTGACAATGTTGTCTTCGTTGCGAGGAGAGGGTTTTTCCAAGAGCGAGAACTCATAAGCCAAGGAGACAGTGGGAGGCAAATCGATCTTGAAGAACTTCAAGAATCGAACGATGAAGGAACCTCTAACACTGGCACTCAACCTGAGGAGGAAACTCCTGTTGAACCGATTGACGAGTCCTTACCTATTAGACGATCCAGTAGAGTTAGTGTTCCACCTGTGTTATATGGTTTTCATATAACAAGTGAAGGTGATACGTTTATTAGTGACAGTACACTAATAAATTTGGATGAGCCTAACAGCTACAAGGAAGCCATGGCAGGCCCGGAGTCTGCGAAATGGAAAGAGGCTATGGACAACGAGATTCAGTCCATGTATGATAACCAAGTCTGGGATTTGGTTGACAATGTGCCAGGTCGTAAGACGGTCGGGTGCAAATGGATCTTCAAGAAGAAGACCGACATGGATGGGAAGGTACACACTTATAAAGCGCGATTGGTTGCGAAGGGCTTTACTCAAACTCCAGGAGTTGACTATGATGAGACCTTCTCACCAGTTGCGAAGATAAAGTCTATTAGGGTGATGCTAGCCATTGCTGCATTTCATGACTATGAAATATGGCAAATGGATGTCAAAACCGCTTTCCTTAATGGGAAGTTGGCTGAAGATGTTTACATGAGTCAGCCAGAGGGTTTTGTTGATGCGAAGCATCCTAATAGAGTGTGTAAGCTTGAGAAATCCATTTATGGATTGAAACAAGCATCTCGCAGATGGAATCTTAGTTTCGATGAGAAAGTCAAAGAGTTTGGCTTCCTGCGAAGCGAGGATGAATCATGTGTATATGTCAAGGCTAGTGGGAGTATAGTTAGCTTCCTCGTATTGTATGTTGATGACATACTACTCATAGGAAACGATATCCCGACCATGAAGAAAGTTAAGTCCTGGCTTGGGAAGTGTTTCGCTATGAAGGACCTCAGAGAGGCTGCCTATATTCTGGGAATAAGGATAGTGAGAAACAGGAGTAAGAGACTAATAGGACTTAGTCAGAATACTTACTTGGATAAAGTACTAAAACCTTTTAGTATGGAGAATTCTAAGAAAGGGGAGTTACCAATCCAGAGCAACGCCGAACTGAGTAAGACTCAGAGCCCGAGTACAGAGATCGAGATAGCAGAGATGAGCCGAATACCTTACGCTTCCGCAGTTGGCTCAATCATGTATGTTATGACTTGTACTCGCCTTGATGTGACATTCGCTTTGAGCATGGTCAGCAGATATCAGGGAAACCCTGGCAGAGCACATTGGACCGCAGTCAAGAATATTCTTAAGTACCTTCGGATGACCAATGAATGGTTTCTAGTCCTCGGTGGGAGTGATGACTTAAGGGTGCGAGGGTACAGTGACACCAGTTTTTAGACAGACATAGATAATTATCGATCTTAGTCAGGCTGGGTCTTCACCCTAAATAGAGGAGCAGTGACTTGGAAAAGTTCCAAGCAGGAGACCGTAGCTGATTCAACGTGCGAATCAGAGTATATAGCGGCGAGCGAAGCGTCAAAGGAGGCGATATGGTTGAAGAACTTCATTGGAGACCTTGGAGTTGTGCCATCCATAAAGGAGCCTATGGAGATTTTCTGTGATAATGAAGGAGCGGTTGCCTTGACCACGGAACCAAGGGATCATGGCAGATCTCGACATATCGACATGAAATATCACTTTATTAGACATCGGGTAGAAGAGGTACTCCTCGTGGTGAAGAGGGTATCGTCAGAGGATAACCCAGCAGATCCCCTCACGAAGGGACCGAGTAGGGTTAAGCATTTGCAGCACGCTAGGAGCATTGGGCTGAAGGACGATATTAGTTTAAATTAGATAGCTTCGAAACATGTAATAGATAAATTGTAATTAACATTTGATGATTAAATAAAGGTGTATTATTTATAAGTAAAGTTACTGTCTTGTGTTAATCATTTACCTATTGTTTCACTTTGCATGTTCGGACTTCCTGAATAATAAGATTATTCGAACAGTCCACAGTCGCTCATACTTTGGAAGTAGGTATGAATGAAGACCGTCAGGAATTGGTTTGTAGACTGTCTAAAGTGTATTAGACATAGCAAAAGTTTGCTACAACGTTCATGAGTGCTTATGAACTAAGATTTGAGCATTGGATTAAACCCACGCTTGCTGGTATCTCTTCATGGAATTTATCACGAGTGATCGCAAGACGATAATATCATATAGTCTTTAAACCTAGATATATGGTTTATTGTTTGCAAGTTGGTTATGCATTGATAATGCGTAAACGCATCAGTAACTTGATGTTATAAAACGCATTGTTGTGTACGATTTGATGAGTGAATAGTAAATGCATGTAAGTCGAAGTTTATCTGTTCCTTTTATCCTAAGAGGGTAAAAGCGATATCTGGGCCCCTCGATGATTTGGTTTGACTTATGTGTCGGGCCCGGTCAGGACTGAATTGATGTGTTCTATTAAGTTCTATGCCAGACGAATCAGAGATCGAGAAACAAACTGCTGAACAATAAGTATGACTATGTTCCATGTATTTGTCCGCACGATATCTAGAACGGAGGATTATACGATCCCTTATCTAAAGGACAGGTTACTGGTAAGATCAGAGTTGACAGCAGCTTATGAGAGCTACGATTGCTAATCGGATCCTGAAGTCGTACTTGCAAATTTAGTTATTAGACTTATCCAAGTGGGAGACTGTTGGATTAGTGTCTAAGTCCATAACTGTATTTGTTATGTACTTGATTCGGTTGAGCATGGTCCTTTTCGGTTGCCTTCACCAAAGCAACTGGACAGGATGATTTATAAAGAAAGAGGATATTGTGGTTTATTAATATATTATAAGAATAATATACTAAAAGAGAAATCATATTTATTTAATTAATATCAGTTAAATAATTAATTAAGAATTAATTATTGTGACTGAAATAGATTGATTAAATAAAGGGGACTGGAACTGCAATTATAAGATAATTGATTTTGGGCTGAGAATTCTTATGGATTAGGTCATGGACGAAATTAAGGTGGAGTCCATCTTGAATTCGTCCAAAGAGGCCTTATTCTGGAAGGTTCTGTGGACTTCTTAAGGCCTAAGCTATCCAATTAAGGTTTTGACTGAAACCCTAGCAACTCAAGTATAAAAGGACCCCTAAGGCATTGGAAATCGGCCACTTGATCCCTTGGAAGCTTGGAGCCGATTTCTAGCCTCTCATCCTCTCTCCTAAACATCATCCTCTTGCCTTGGTGTTTGTAAGCCATTAGAGGCATCACATTTGAGGTGCTTGGTTCTCGTAAGCTTTGAAGACTCAAGTTCCATACTACAATCAAGAGGTAATATTCTTACTTGGTTATTTATATAGATCTCAAGTTTTGTAGTATGCTAGATTAGGGTATTCAAGTCTTGGATAAATTACATGTAAAATAGAGAAACCTAGATCCAAGCTTTAGGGTTTTGCATGAGCACATATGATTGTTCTTTTGCTCTAAACCCATCAATACACACACACACACACACACACACACACACACACATATATATATATATATATATATATATATATATATATATATATATATATATATAGAGAGAGAGAGAGAGAGAGAGAAAGAAAGAGAGAGAGAGAGAGAGGTTAATATGTTCTCTATATCTATTGTGTGAATGTAGAAACCAATCAAAATTTAAGAAATATAAAATAATTAATAAATTATTTAAGGTTATAAAAATAATCTTTGTTATACTTAATTATGATAGATAATTAAAATACTTATTATTCCTTTAAACAAGGGAAATCAAAATCAAATCCCTATAATAACGAACAAACCCTTCACTAGGTTATCACCATTGACACACATCTCTACCACACAAACCAAAAGAGGTATTCGGAACCTCTTGCTGTCATCGCTACCAAAAACGTTTCTTGAGCAACCTTCATTTACAACCATAATACCTATGTTTACAACCACCAAACAGAACTATCAAGATGATAAGGCGAAACTATTGTTGGATCACCTCTTCATGTGAATGATGACAACGATGTTTTACTGCATCTGATACCGGAGTTCCATGTGACATCTAAAAAACAATCAGGTTATATATCTATATATATATATATATATATATATATATATATATATATATATATACATATATATATATATATATATATATATATATATATATATATATATATATATATATATAGGCTTAGGTTATTCTATTCAAAGTAATTATTGTGTTATTGTATGCATAAATGTGGACCAATCAAATTTACTTATTTTAAGAAAGTGATTAATATATATTATTAAATTAAATATAATTGAAAAATATCATCTTAATTAATTACAAGGGTAATTTAGTCAATTAATGTAGATTTAATAAAGGAAAATTGCATTTTTAAGGGATCATAGATTCTATTAATTTTAAAAATCCGATTTTACCAATTATAATTCTTTTTATTCGGACATTCTGACAGAATATGTTTATGAGTATATTCAAAAATAAAAATATTCTTGAACCATAAATAATAAAAAATATTCTTGAACCTATTTCTTGATCATGAATTTAAAAACATCTTGTAGAATAACAAATTCTTGAACAATCAATTGAATAATAAAAACAAAAAATACATTATTTCTTATAGAATACGGGTAACAATTGTTAAGAATTACATTTATTGTTAAAGAACAAAACTAAAAAATTTTCAAAACGGGAAAGAAAACATCAAAATCTAACAACGATTAATACATTCTAAAAGAATAATGTGGTCCGTTTCAATTTTGTGGTCCGTTTCTTCAAGCATCAACTTTTGTGATTCCAACAGAATTGGAATTCGTGATTCCATTCCAATAGAATTCCTACCCGGGTTTGGATTGCATGTAACGCTAGAAAAGCTTAAAAGGGCCAGGAACTGTCTTAAAAGGGTTACCTTCAAAACAAGCCTACATGCCAAACAAATTAAAGTAATTCAGGTACCAAAATATATAGAAAAACCCATGAGAAAGAAGTGTTCATCAATCAGTGATCGTATCAATGGGACAATGTAAATAGTCATTTAGAAAAGTAATAGTATAGGAGTTAAAGTAGTATCAAAGATTTAGTTCTCGTATGTATACACAATGTAATAATTAAGCTCTGGAAGGTCATGGAATGACTCAAATGCTACACAGATTACAAATGAAATGATAACACTGTTTATAAAATTGCTCCTAGTTTCCTTTAGATCTCTTACACTACAATGAGTTGATTATTACAAATTGCACCTAGTTTTCGTATAGATTTCTTACACTACAAAGAATTGATTAATACAGAATTACAGATTGCACCTAGTGTTCCTATAGATCTATCAAACTGCAATAAAGGAATCTGAGAATTAGAAAATTCTTACACTAGAAGAAGAAACCGTAACAGGCGCCTGTTTGACGTGTACTGGGGAATCTTTCCCAAACGAGACCTTGACCGCCATGGGAGGAGAAAACCGACGATCGGAAGGAGAAAAAGGGCCGCCTCCTTCGCATGGTTGATAAACAGCCAGCGACGCTACATCCGGCGGCGAAAAAGAGGACGGTCGATTTGCGTCACCGGTGGGGACGCGATCCAGATATTCAAGACCAAGAGATTCAACGGTTCCTTCACTATTTTGAATTTCATCATTGAGGTTTGATCCTCCATTCACAGCAGGAAACTCCTTTGGAGACTAAGTGTTCTTGCTAACTCAAAGCTTCAAGAT